>NW_027325364.1:35324064-36524064 GCF_036924035.1 Leuresthes tenuis
TTGGTCGGTAACTTTTAGATGGACAAAGAAGTGCAATAAACAGTAACATGTAATTGATCTGAGAATAAGAGGCACAGTGTTGCTGCTGCTGCTCAGGCTGAGGTACTGTTAGACTGATTCAAAGTGAAATGAAGTACATCATCAGCTGTCAGGCTGTAGTGGATAACTAACGCAGGTAATGATCTAAGGCAAATTATGAGACTCTTATACTGTAATGTCATTGCTGGCATTTCTTAAAAATAGTGTTCTGCGGGGGACAAGATTCATCGTTTAAGTAGTACATACAGAGGATCTACCAGTCAAACTAAACGGAATCAACAGGACGTTGCTGTGAATTTTTGGCCACATCAGATTTGAAACTTAATTTAGCAGAAGAACTGAAAAAAAACAACAGCCAAAGAGAAACTGATCCATGGCAGAAAAGTAAGCCCATCAAAATCAAATGTAACTTCTGCTTTTCAGCATCTTTTCACCTGTTTAATAATGTAATATGTGCAGTTATTTGGAGATTTTATGATATGACAAACTTTTTGTTCTGTTTATAATTTACCAAACGTAGATTTCTGTTTTTCTTTAAACTTGACTTTCAGCTTGTTCCCATTTCCACTTAAATTCTTTACTCTGTACTATTGCTTCTGATAAAACAACATGAAAGTGCAAAAAAGTCTCACTGCTGTCTTTTGGTGTCTTTGAAATGAAAGTAATCGCTGCTTGTTGTCCAAATCTGGCACATTCTCCCAGATTCCCTTATTAAAACATGCTCGAGACAAACAAAGCTGTTGTGAGGGCAGAGATTCATGCTTTCAGTTAACAGGTCGCTCAGCTGTTTGTTAAAAGGTTGTTGACTGTCAACAACCATAATATAACATGTGTTCCTCTCCTAAAGCAGCCTCCCACCATGAATACGTGCCATGAATCGGCTCTTTAGCTCGAAGCCCATGTGGTGTTTTGATGTTGTGAATGTTTGCCAAATTCAATAAAAGCCCACAATTTTAGGATTATTTGGAAGAACTTTGATATGAAATTCCTCTGGCTTGGATTTAGGATGGTCTTTGCTGCAGGCCATGAGTTGAACCCTGTGTGGGGTCGATAGGAAGGCTGGTACAGAAACATCTGCAGCAGCTGGGCTGCATTTCTGCACCACTCCAGACTTCTTCTTTAACACAGTATTAACTTTGAGCAGTCATATGTGCACAAATACTAACGGAAAAAAAGATGTTTTTCTAATCGTGGCGTAAACCGCTCTTCTCTCCTTGGTTTCCATGTTGCATTGTTTCTGTCTGAATGCTTGGAGGTTAATTTTGCCATTCATGTGAAAACAAGATGTTTATGGTGAGAGTGATGATGGGGATTGTTTTTCTTTTTTTACAGAATATTTCAGCTCAGAGAATAAATACTTCTCAGTTTCAATGCAAAACTGTGTTTGCTTGTTGTCTTTTGGGAAGTACAGTTATTTTGACTGTTTAAGTCATTTGAAAGAAACGTTCCCTGAATACAGTTCTGTGCTCACATGACCCTTACACCCTGTATTTTCTTTTCATCCTTGACTTCCATTCCTCTCCCACGTTGTCTGTAATCTGCCTCTTTCCTATGCAGTGTCCTGTCCACACTCATGCATTCTGCTTTGGTTGAAAACTCACTCAGCCAAAAGCTTTCTGAAGCATACAGCTCTTTAGAACCTTGACAGAGGTAAGCTTGTAAAAGAGATCACTTAAGCTGCCCATCACCCGCATGCAGGTTTCAGTTGGAAGCCCAAAATATGCTCTCAGTTCTTCTGCTCCAAGTTTTAATTCAACCAAACATTGTGAATGAATGAGTGAGCTCTGAGTGGATGCATACACCAGTCTTTTTATTTTTTTACACATTTTGCCTTATTTCATTGAAAAGAAAGTTGATTCCAAAAAAATGGAAGTGATGAAGTATTTGAATACACTTGCTGTTGGTCTCGTTGTCCATACTGGCCATGAAATGATCCTCCCACAACAATTCTGTAAGTGACTGAGGAACATCCATCATCTTTTCAGTCCTGGCATTAGGCAGAAATGCATTTCATTTCAACTGAAGCTAATTTTAGGCTTCAGCCATCTCAGTGAGACAACAAAGCTGCTTTGACCATGACTAAAATACTGGATCTCCGTCAAGCGTTCGTATTACAGTATGAAAAACTGACTTAACCTGAAGTAGAAAATGCCTTCTGCAGGTCTTCAAATTTTATTATTGGGGGCATCATTTCCAAAAAAAAGAACCAAAATGATATCTTGAGGAGAAAGTTTGGCACTTTTTTTGAACAACTGAATGCAGAATCTTGGGGTCCTTTGCTGCATTGTATGGTTGTTGCTGCTTTGTTGGAATCGGGAGAAATGAAAGGTGGACAAAAGTGAAAAAAGTGACAAGGATGCTCACTCCTTTTGGCTGCTGAATGCTGAAGCCTCGTTAAGTTGAGCTGAGTTGGCAGTTTTACTCTGAGCATGGTGTCAGTTGTTTGGCCCAGTACTGTAATTTGTCTTAATGCCCACTGACTTTTCATCTTCTGCCATCATCAGCTTAAAGTGTCAGTGGGTTGAGCTGAATTACAGAACATGTAGAAACTCTTGATGACAGCACCCATTCATTCTGTGCTAATTAGCAAATGTTTGGTCTGCCATTTTCTGTGTATTTTGTTTCTTATATTTTCATGGTCTAGTCAAATTTCCTGGCCAGTATGAACAGGATGAACAAATACAGCAGCCAGATACTCTCACTTTAATCATATATATAGTAAATAATAAAATCCAAACCCATTCTTTCTATGAAATATTGTTATGACTTAAGATTGATTTAATATGTGACAAATTAGTCCAAAGGGCTAAACCACATGGTCTTGCCATGTCAGTACAATCCTCAGCTCTGTGCCGTAGCTATGATTGATAGCACATGTAGATGCTCCGCACACTCCACCCCAGAGTCTTACTGTTGTGTTCTGTTCAGGGTATCGAGCGCCTGAAGGGAGAGACGGGAAAGTGGGTGAAGCTGCCGTGTTGGGAGGCTATGCAGATGGCATTTGGAGGCCCCTTCTCTCTGTCCTGGTGCAGCCCTTTCACAGGCGTGAGCTGCAAAAAGGACCCGGGAGACCACATTACCGTCCCACAGGGGGAGATCATTGAGGAGGATATCATAGAGATACCACTTAACTAATTCAGCACACTGAAGAATAATTTTTAGGCCTTGCAGGGCTTCTCTACGAATGCAAAAATATGTTTTTGAATTTTTGGACCGAGCACCTTTTCAGGGCATTAATAAATGAGAAAAACTTTTTTTTAAAATTTAATTACATTTTTTTTTGTTTATCTAAAAGACATTTTTGAACAGGTGACCTCATCTTTCTCCCCGGTAGCAGCGTAGCCATCTGCAATCGTTGCAGACTAACACACAGTAAGCGAATGTAAACTCATGGTGAAAGAAGAGGCATATACTCAAAGCCACTGTCCCTTTTAAGTTAAAAAATAATAATAAGATTGCTATCTAACTCAGTCATTTCTTCTTCTGTCCGTGGCATGTTTTGGCATGGTAGTTGTTACTTAATCTCACTAAATAGCAACGTCATGCATTTAACTCTTGGTGGAGAAAGGATCTCTTAGCTGTGCTGACGGCCAAACCTGCAGTACTCTCTTGAACTCGACTGTCACTGCATAAGAAGGAGGTGCTAGCGCTCCAATCAGTGCAACCAAAGTGTGTACAAAAGAGAAGAAGATCCACAGTTAGCTTTTAACCACTTTGCTGTCTCCGCTGCCTTTTTGCCCCTAAAGACTTCAACTCACCCAGTGCCTTATTCAGGTGTTCAGAGTGTGGTACTCCTTATTATTCAACTACCGTACTTGTTGGAATTCCATTCACTTTGTACCAGATTGCTACTTTAAATTTTTATTACAATGTTGTACATGTTGATTATGTAAATGACTTGGTGTAAAGGAAATATTATGAAGTAAGCTGCTGGAAAAGGGCTTTTTAACTGGTGAAAGGGTGCTGAATTCAAACAAACTGTATAATGTTGTTGTGTGGGTAAATTTTTCTTTATTTACAGAGGTATATGGAAATATTACAAATTTCATCTGTCTTTCAAACAATGGTTTTTAAGACTATGGGGAAAATACTCATCAACGAAAGAAAAATGTTTGTTTTAAAAAACTTACAGTTTTACATTGCATTAAAATATATACACACACATATATATATATTTTAGATTTGGGTAATTATAAAATATCATATTATAAAAATAATATTTTATAAAATAAAATTCTCAGGAATAGTTTTACATTTTTCAAAAAAAAATTGATACTACTCCTGTGTATATTAAATCTGAAACTACGGCCACCTGTCAGGGAGCTTGGCTTTGAAGTAAGTGCTGCTTCAGAATGTCACCAAGCAGCATTCTGTATCTGATTCAACTGAAACTGTGCTGACTGGTGCCCTTCTTAATGCTGAAGCTTGCACTTCTCAAAGTTCTGTCAAGCTTCTCGTCTAAAGCTCACGTGTCAACTCATAAATTCACATTTTCTATGGTTTCTGGGGTCATTTTTATTTTTAGAATTTGCAAATAAGTAACATAACAAAGACCGTATGATAATTTCACATCAAACATAGGAGCAAACAATCAGAAATATCCCAGTTAAGGGTGAGCAGTCTCAGCATATGAATTATATTATTTTGCCATGTTTTCTAAGTGTATGCTTGGCATGGTAAGAGGAATCAGCTCTGGATGTCACAAAAGAATGGCGTTTTCTTTTCAAATTGGCTCACTTTGTTCTCCAAGGTTAAATTTCAGTTTCTCAAAATCGGCATGATTTGTCATAAATCTGAGCCACTGATTTATTGATCGTTTTGTTCCATCTTTCCAGTGAAGCAAAATTTGTACTTTTGGCGATGGTTAAAGCTATTAAGATATAAGTTTGAAGGTGATTGGCAGTGCTTAATGAGGATAAATCGCCGAGTAATCGCCAGTAAAACTGTGGGATTGTGGGATGCTGAGGCTGAGAACCCTGAACATGGAAATAATTATGTACACCTTATGAGTGGTGGTGTTTATTCTGCGTAAGACCTTAAAATTAATTTGTTGAATTTTTGTGTTGCAGCACATGGGGGGTGGGGGCTGCATACAGTCTGTCAGTTGATGTCTAACTGCTGACTATTTGGGTCTGATGTCCATTTATCTGTGGGAACTGCTTTTGTGGTATCATAATGTGAAGACAGCTTATATTTGTGACAGAATTTTGAGGGGTTAAAGAGCATGATTTTTGTAATAAAGGATGCAGATGTTAATTTAATCTTTTCAACTTTCTTTCAGCTGTATATACTGGTAATGATAACTTTTAGGTGTGTTGTATAAATGTTGAACATGAGAGAGCTGACCCAAAATGGCTATACCTCCCTGTTTCTATGCAAGGAAGTTAATGAGTTGGGAAGTTGAGTTTAAAGTTGTCTTGAGGATGAACTGGAACATATATTCAAAGCTTAAGGAAGTATAATTACAGTGTAGGTCCCAGTGGCAGCGAGCCCCTACGGGGCGCTGGGATGCCGCCCTCCCTAATAAGAGGAGGGGAAATGTAAAATATATTTTTAGAAATTCTGTTAAAAATGTCGGTTTACAGACTTGTGTGTGCCTACATGCAATATGAATTATATACACTACATTTCCCACCTTCTGACATTCATTCACCAGTGAATTTCGACAGACTCGTATCGTTTCTGTCATGAGGCGCTGGTCAGAGTGACCCAGCAGTGGAGCCAAACAGCCAATCGTGTATTGTTGCCAGGGCAAACTAATAAATATTTGGCCAATCAGTGTCGCAGAATTTTATGGTCTTGGGGCGCTGAAAATTGCACAGCAGATTTCTGGTTAAAAAAAAGGCTTGTGCAGCGCGGTAAGTCAGCGGGATGATGGCGAGCTTCATGAGCGATGTGCAGCTTCCACCTTATTTATCTAGTATTATACAATTAAACATTATTAATTGACTTTATCTGTGAAACTGGTGATTTTGAGAAGGAGATTAAATGATTATTGTTAAATTTTAGTCTTCGTCTGACTGTTGATTTGAATTCTTATACTGGACTAGGCAGGGAAATGTATTGTCACATCAGCCCCACCAAGAATATTTTTCACCAGCCGTCACTGGTAGGTCCCCTGTCCATTAGCGCGGGAAGTGGGGGCTGCCGGGGCTGCAGCACATAAGCCGAATTCGGACAGAGATGTTCTAAGAACGCAGTTCTAAGAACTGTCCACCTCGAATTTTGTTATAAGAACTGCCCTTCCCCAGGGGAACCGTTTAATTTTGCATTCGCACATGAGTCAGGGACCTTGACAGGGACTGATGTGACGCAACCGTCTGCGACAGACTGTTACTGTAGCGCCACTCAACAACAAAACAGAACCCGCGAAAAGTAAGGAGAGAAGAAAACAACACAACCAAGAAGCTAATATGAAGAGCGAGGAGGCCACCGTGTTCATGGTCTGCATGACAGTAATATTAATCATGGAAGATCACATCAGGCGTCTAAGATGGAGGCTGGAAGAGCGCACAGCGAGAGTCAGGAGACGAAGAAACCAGCAGCAGGCGATACTTCTTCGTTTCATGAAGGAAAGAAGGAGAGCAGAGCGCCGCAGACAAAAGAGACAACATGTAAGTTTGACTTATTAAACGGTTGTGTCCGTGTCGTATGAGTAAACATTTCAGGCAAGGGGCGTAGCTACCAACCACCAAACACCTAGGTCATATGTGTTCCTGTGGAACCCAGAAAAGACCCTGCCTCGGAGAAGGAGCTAAAATGGTTCCAGGAACTGAGGGCCGTGGTCCCTAGTTCGAATGCGCGAAAAAACGGCCCTATTCCTGAAAAGGTTATAGGAACTGCAAAAGGTTCTTACAATGGGAATGCGCCTAGATATATAGATAGATATATACACGTAGATGCATTCGGGCTTGTCAGGCACATCGACACGGCCACCATCTTGGGTCAGGGTTTCTGACAGCTGTCAGAGCAGGTCTGACAGCTGTGCATCTGGCAAAATGCCAGACTTTTGTGCTGCTTGGATGTTCCAGTGAAAGAAACGCCGAAACAAATAAAGAAGTTGTTTTATATTATTTAACTGTCATGAACGTGTTGAATGGGATGTATCTCTTCAGATAACATAAATTAAACTAGCTTATTAGTAGCTTACGCCAGGACAAGAAAACAGAAGATGTTTTTGTTTGAAAGACATCCCTAAGATAATGAAAGTGACATTTGGCAATCAGCCACTGTATATGATTGTGCTAAGTAGGCCATGTTATTCCTAAATGATCTATTGAATCAGTTTCATACCACTAGCATGAACGTTAACTGCTAACGTAAGTTATGTACCTGAATTGTAGCTACATAAGCATGGAGAACTGAGCGTTGTTCTGATGGAGTTGTTTTGTGTAGGTTTTCAAAAGATAAATAGAAGAGACAGGCATGGGCAGCAGCACTCAGAGGAGAAGTTTTATCCAAAAGGACCGTTCATTCGTCTGCAGCTGTTACTTTAAACCACAAGACTTTGACAGGACTGGACAGTCAACTCGTTTAAATGAAGGAGTGACACCATCAGTGTTTAATTTTCCTTTAATTTCCTTTCCTGCTGCCGCACCAAGCATTCAAGTGAAGAGGGCTAGCAAAAAAAGCAGAGACAAATTTCCGAATTTTTTAAAAGTAATGTTGTTTCAAAAAAAAGAAAAGCTAATGGTATGGATTGGACTACTCTTACCGAGGATGACAAGGATGAGAACAACAGCGATGACACTGCAAGTGAACCAGCTCTACTAGCAGCTAACCCTGCAAATCTCCGAGTTCCGGGGACAGCATAGCATCACCTCTGTCCAGGCTCAGGCTGGCACAACCAGGGCACCAGGTGCGAATGATGAGAAGCCCTTTCAGCCCAACATAAAATTCCCTGGAAGGAGATTCAGAAGTGAGACTTTTGAAAGATCCTTCCAGCGTGGCTGGTTTGACAGATGGAAGTAGTTGCATTATCTTACCTAAAAAGACTGTTCTTTGTTTTGTCTGTAGTCAAGCAGTGTCAAAAGGATTTGTGCACCTTATCTCCGACTGTGACGGTACCTTTTTAAAGGAGGGATTTTGCAACTGGAAAAAAGCAAGAGAAAAGCTTACTCAACTTGAGTGCAATAACAGCTGATCGTCCGTGCGCTTCTGCTCATCGTGCTTCAACATCAGCTGCCGGCAGTCGGGTCAGTTTGGTTTGTAAGTCCTGAAACACACTGAATCAGCCCCCAACGGTGAACCTGCCTGGTTTTGTTTTTCTATTTTTCCATACAGCATACGGCAGTATGTCACCAGGAGTCCTCAATAGTTTATTTTCATCAGCTGCAGACATGGCTGGAGCGTGCAGCATGTGACTGACACCGCTGTTTATAGGACGTTACAGTTCATAAATGTGGACACTCACATAATTATCTTTTGATGATAATTAACAATAGCCAACACGACAATGTGATGTCACACATTTTGCATTCCGATGGCAGCCCCCCCTACTGAAAATATCTTCCAGCGTGCCTGCCCCTGTCCCAGCATCCCAGTTTGTATGGCTTAAAGGTAGAATATTGGATTTGGACCAGTTCATTGAGACGAGACCTTACCAAAGCTATTGATAAGAAAATGAATGGACTGATACAAGTGAGGTTGTGGGATTTGTATAGAAGGATGTCGTGTATAAACTGATTTTGTGGTCATGTAAATTTGTTGCTATACCTGTGATCATTCTGTCTTATGGCTGAGGCTAGAGGTCCAATAAAAAGTGCAAAAAGAGCTGGTGATAATGGGCATCCTTGTCTAGTTCCTCAGTTTAATTTGAATGAGTTAGATATTTGTCCATTAGTGATTACGGATGCTGTTGGAGTGTTATATAACATTTTGAAACGGGTGTTTATGTAAGGGCCAAATCCAAAATGTTTTAGGGGGGCAGAGAGAAATAGTCCGCTCACCCTACCAAACACTTCTTCAGCATCCAGTTAAAATTATTGCAGGATCTTTAGTTTTCATATTGGATTTGCTCTTGTATATGTTAATCAAATTGAATAACCTTCTACTTTTCTGAAAACAGTCCAATGTGGGTGTACGAGGGATGAGATTTCAGAATAATGTAGAAAGAAATGGCCAAAATTCCACAGTATACCCATCTAGGCCCAGGAATTTATTGCTGGGCAGATCTCCGTCTCTTTTCAGTTCGTCTGCAGTGAGTGGTTTATCTAAGTTTTCAACCCGAATTCTATTGAGTTTTGGAAGAGACACAGGGAGGGACTCGGGAAAGCATGTGGCTTTCTGTCCAGGAGTGTATGATTTTGAATAATATTGGGCCTAATGCAAGAACATTTCTGTAATTCTTTTCTAAATTTCTCTCACTTTTTTCGTAAGAAGGTCTCGTACGAACACGCCACGTCAGATTCAACAAAGGCTCTTAACTTCAGAAAAAGTGCGTAAACAACCTGTGTAAATGATGAATGCCACCTGTGCGTATTTAAATGCACGTGCACGAGGATAGTAAATTTGCATGCTCCACACCCAAATTAATACCACGTAAGGCTTCCTCTCTTCTGTGTCAGGAAGTGTTGAGTCATGAGAATGGCTTCAAGGCGCAAAAAGAACAACACAAAGACAGTGACTCGGTAGCTGTTAGAGGACAAGTGAATGTAAAAGTCACATTCATTTTAATAATTAATAACACAATCAAGTGAGGAAAAAAAGTAACAATAAGTTCCTTAAAATGTTACATTGGTGCAATGCATTGGTGCATTTATTGTGTCCACTTACTATTATTATCATATTATATTATTTTATGGTAGAGTATAACACAAAATCAACATGTAATTTTTAAAGTATTTATTCACATTATTATATTATCATTTATTTATTTACATAATTCACACATTATATACACAAGAACACTATACATATCTACAAGAACCGAAGACCACTAATTAATTATGATTTCATGACAAATGAATGAACATCACAAGTCAGACATCATTCATTTCCTCCTTCGTTTCTCAGTCAACAGCCCCATAGCTGAGCTGCAGTCACATGACAAACAAAAGAACAATCCGTATGAACGATCCGGTTTGTGAACGAACTGTTGTGCCTACTGCTCTTCAGCCCGAGCTGACTGTCACATGACAAATAAACAAGGACCTGAGGAGTTGAGTCATGACCGAATCATTTCTGTTTCATGTCCTGCTGACTGAGCTTATGCAGCTGCCGCCTGCCATGTGGCGAGGGAGGGTACTGCATGAAAATGAAGGAATCACTCACTGAGACGACTCGTTACTCCTGAGTCATATAAAAGATTTGTTCATACTGAACGAATCGTTCGCGAACGACACATCGCTAACATCTTTACTGGCTTTGAGATTGAAGTTCTGCTTTCAGAGATCCAAAAAAGAAAATCTGTCATTTTTAGCAGTGTCAGCAGTGGAATTATGGGACCTGCTAAAGTGAAGAATTGGGAAGCAATTACGAGTGCTGTTAATTCGTCACCTGTAGTTCATAATGTCATCAAAATAAAGAAGAAATGGTTTGATATGAAAATGGATGAAAAAAAGCGTCTCGCCACGGGCGACCAGTTGTTGCTTCATCATGATGGCACTTTAACGGGCGGCCCATGAGACTTTCGTAAGGTTGGAAAGATATTAGCAGATTCGAACTTCAGGGATCAATAACTCTTAAGTGAAACGTTGTTAAAACACAAAACATGCATATTTTCAACTGCAGTAAGATGGACAACGAACTACAACCTAACTTTCATCAAAACGAGCCATCCTCGGAGCCACACCAATAACAGTAGTGGTTACGTGCAGCCGGCTGTGAGAGCAGCACGCAGGGACCGTCTACAAAGTGCAACACCGAAAGAGACTTCACAAAAAATATCCAATTACTTCTCAAAGGCTACAATCACACTACAGTTGCAAGTGACCTGAATCCCATTTTTTTCGCTCATATGTGACCCATACCTGATTTGCTTTTGACAGTATGAACAGCACAAGTCGCATTGAGTCTGACATTTTCAAATCAGAATCAGGCCACTTTTAAATGTGGTACTGAATCGGATACATATCTGAATTTTTTGATGCGACCGCAATCTGAACAGCCAGGTTGCATTTAATGCGTCTTTGATGTCCGTCTGACCCGCGCCGCACTGCTCCCGTCGATCGCCCCAGCACACTGGGGGAAACCCCACCTCTGCCTGACGCCTCCTGGACCTCCTGGAGATCGTCTCCGTGGGGTAGTTTAATATAGTCAGGCATGAGGACCTGGTGCCCAGCTTTGCAGAAGTCATTCACAATAGTGCAAACGGAGGACTTAGCGATGCCAAACAGGTTAGCCAAGGTGCGGTAACCCGAACCGTTGCTACCCTTCACACTTCATTGGTCCCCTACAGATTACACTACAACCCTTGGTTTGAAAAAACTGTTTTTTTTTCATAGTTTTTTTCATAATTTTTTAGGAATTACATTCAATAACTATTCAACTCAATTCAATTCAGTTTTATTTATATAGCGCCAAATTACAACAATTATCATCTCAAGGCACTTAAGTAATATAGTCCAATTCAAGCCAATTGGAATTCAATTCATTGTAATCATAATCCAATTAATTCATATAGAGCCAATTCAAAAAATTAATATCCTAGCTAAGGAAACCAACAGATTGCACCGAAAGTTGTCTTCAGTCCAATCTCCCGTCCTGAGCCTGAAAACTGTGGAAAGGAACGACTCCCTTTTAACAGGAAGAAACCTCTGGCAGAACCAGAACCAGGAAGAAACCTCTGGCAGAACCAGACTCAGGAAGGGTGGCCATCCGCCTCGACCAGCTGGGGTTTGAGAAGACAGAAAAGAGGGAAAAGAGGGGAAAAAAACACCATAACGCCATTCAAAGGATATCTGTTGGAACAGGGAAACACAAGTTAATAACCACAATAATGTCACATGTACATAATATCATTTGAGAAATTAAACAGGGGGAAAAAGAGAGCAAAGTGAGGAAAGGTGTGACAGATGAGGTCCCCCAGCAGTCTAGGCCTATAGCAGCTTAACTATGGGATGTTTCAGGATCACCTGAGCCATCCCTAACTATAAGCTTTATCAAAAAGGAAAGTTTTAAGCCTAATCCTAAAAGTGGAAAGGGTGTCTGCTTCCCGGACATTTACTGGCAACTTATTCCACAAGAGAGGGGCCTGATAACTGAAGGCTCTACCTCCCATTCTACTTTTAGAAACTCTGGGAACAACAAGTAAACCTGCAGTTTGGGAGCGAAGTGCTCTGTTAGGAAAATACCTTACAATGAGATCTTTAAGATATGATGGAGCTCTGTCATTAAGAGCTTTATATGTGAGAAGAAGAATCTTAAATTCTATTCTGAATTTAACAGGGAGCCAATGAAGAGAAGCTAAAACTGGAGAAACATGATCTCTCCTGTTAGTTCTCATCAGAACTCTGGCTGCAGCATTTTGGATCAGCTGGAGGCTTTTCAGAGAATATGTGGGACAGCCCAATAATAAGGAATTACAGTAGTCCAATCTTGAAGTAACAAATGCATGAACTAGTTTCTCTGCATCACCCTGAGACAGGATGTTCCTGATTTTAGCAATATTACGAAGGTGAAAGAAGGCAGTCCTAGAAACCAGTTTTATATGTGCGTCAAATGATAAATTCTGGTCAAAAATAACTCCAAGGTTCCTCACTGTAGAACTAGAAGCCAAGGAAATACCATCTAGAGTAACTATATAACTAGACAATTTCTCCCTGAATCCCTCAGGTCCAAAGAGAACAACTTCAGTTTTGTCTGAATTTAAAAGCAGACAGTTCTGAGTCATCCAGGTCTTTATGTCTTTAAGACAGGCTTGTAGTCTGACCAACCTGTAAGTTTCATCTGGTTTCATAGATAAGTACAGCTGAGTATCATCAGCATAACAATGGAAATTTATGCCATGCTATCTGATAATGTTACCTAATGGAAGCAGGTATAAAGTAAAAAGAATCGGTCCAAGCACAGAACCCTGAGGAACTCCATGACTTACTCTGATGTGTGAGGAAGATTCTTCATTTCCAAGAACAAACTGGAATCTATCAGATAAATATGACTTAAACCAGCCTAATGCAGCTCCTTTAATCCCAATAACATGTTCAAGTCTCTGTAACAGAATGCTGTGATCGATCGTATCAAATGCAGCACTGAGATCCAACAGGACAAGCACAGAAACAAGTCCGCTATCAGAGGCTAAGAGGAGATCATTGGTAACTTTCACCAGTGCTGTTTCTGTGCTATGATGCACTCTGAATCCTGACTGAAACTCTTCAAACAGATTATTTCTATGTAAATGATCACAAAGTTGAACTGCAACTATTTTTTTCAAGAACTTAAGACAAAAAAGGGAGATTGGATATAGGTCGATAATTAGCCAACACTTCTGAATCAAGAGTAGGTTTTTTAAGTAAAGGTTTAATTACAGCAACCTTAAAAGTCTGAGGTACATATCCTATCAACAAAGACCGATTGATCAAATCCAATATGGAAGTGTCAATTAAGGGGAAAACCTCCTTGAACAGTCTGGTTGGGATTGGGTCTAACATACAAGTTGATGGTTTAGAAGAGACTATTGCTGTTGTTAGCTCAGAAAGATCAACTGGGCAGAAGCTGTCTAAATACAAATCAGGTTCGAAAGATACTTCTAAAGCTGCTCTACTTGATGATACATCAGTGATAATAATGGGAAGGATTCCATTAATCTTCTCTCTGATAGAAACAATTTTATTGATGAAGAATCTCATGAACTCATCACTGCTGAGAGTTAAAGGAATACATGGCTCAACAGAGCTCGGACTCTTTGTCAGCCTGGCAACAGTGCTGAAGAGAAACCTGGGATTATTCTGGCTACAGCGCTGAAAAGAAACCTGGGATTATTCTTATTCTCTTCTATCAATAATGAATAATAAGCAGTTCTAGCTTTATGAAGGGCTTTCTTATACGTTATTAAACTATCTTTCCAGACTAATTGAGACTCTTCTAAATTAGAGGAACGCCACTCTCTCTCCAGCTTTCTTCAGTCTGCTTTAAAGCAGCTGTGAATCATACCAAGGAGCCAACCTCTTCTGACTGATTACCTTCCTTTTCAGAGGGGCAACATTGTCCAGTGTTGTACGCATTGAAGCTATAGTGCTGTCAACAAGAGAGTCAAGTTCTACTGGAGTAAAGTTTAGGTAGCCGTCCTCTGTCATATCAGCACATGGCAGTGAAGAAAAGGATGTGAAATCAACTCTTTAAATCTGGTTACAGTATTCTCTGATAGACACCTTCTATATGTAGAATTCTTCTCAGAAGCCATATAGTCAAGTCATGTAAATTCAAAAGTTATTAAAAAATGGTCAGACAAGACAGGGTTATGAGGGAACACTGTTAACTGTTCACTCTCAATGCCATAAGTCAGCACAAGGTCAAGGGTATGATTAAGGCAGTGAGTAGGTCTGTGAACACTTTGAGAAAATCCAATAGAGTCTAATATAGAATTAAAGTTAATATTTAGGCTGTCATTTTCAACATCTACATGAATATTAAAGTCACCCACTACAATGACTTTATCTGTACTCAGCACTAACTGGGATAAAAACTCTGAGAATTCAGACAGAAACTCAGAATAAGGGCCAGGTGGACGATACACAACAACAAACACAAGAGGTTTTTGTGATTTCCACTTTGGGTGGGAAAAACTGAGAATCAGAGATTCAAAAGAGCTAAAACTTATCTTGGGTCTAGGACTGATTAGTAACCCTGATCTGAAGATAGCTGCCACTCCTCCTCCTCTGCCTGTGGTTGAAGGAACGTGAACATTTAAATAGTCAGAGGGAGTTGATTCATTAATGCTAACATGATCCTCCTGCTGCAGCCAGGTTTCTGTAAGACAAAATATATCAATATCAAATCATTCACTAACAGAGACTTCGAAAGGAGAGGGGGGGGGGGCAGCATCAGGTGGGAAGCCGCAGAGAAGTGTGTAAGACTACAACTCTGCATCCTGGTCTCAACCCTGGGATGTCATGTTTTTGGATGAAATGAGAGCCGCTCCTTCCAAAGTGGGATGGATGCCGTCTCTCCTCATCAGACCAGGTTTTCTCCAGAAAGATTGCCAATTATCTATGTAGCCCACGTTGTTTGCTGGACACCATCTAGACATGAGGGAACCTGGAAACTATGTACTGTGGGGAGGTGATTAGTGATGAGGTGCAGCTGTGGAACAGAAACAGGAGTGAAACTTAACGTGACAGGGGAAAAAACATGACAGAAATAAACCAAGAACCCTGAAAACAAGACAAAACATCATCAAAACCTGACAAATTTGTACTTTCCAGAACTATTCAAGCATTGTTAAGGAAGCATTTAGAAACATTAAGCATCAGTGAGGCAGTTGTATTCACATCCACGGCTGTCCGATAAGGGGACTTAAAAGAGATCACAGACTCAGGACAGTTTACTGTTGAAAGTATTGCAAATGCTGTTTGAAGTGATTAATTCAATTCAATTCAATTTTATTTATATAGCGCCAGATTACAACAATTGTCATCTCAAGGCACTTAAGTAATATAGTCCAATTCAAGCCAATTGGAATTCAATTCATTGTAATCATAATCCAATTAATTCATATAGAGCTAATTCAAAAAATTAATATCCTAGCTAAGGAAACCAACAGATTGCACCGAAACTTGTCTTCAGTCCAATCTCCCGTCCTGAGCGTGCCTGTGGCAACTGTGGAAAGGAACGACTCCCTTTTAACAGGAAGAAACCTCTGGCAGAACCAGACTCAGGAAGGGTGGCCATCCGCCTCGACCAGCTGGGGTTTGAGAAGACAGAAAAGAGGGAAAAGAGGGGGGAAAAACACCATAACACCATTCAAAGGATATCTGTTGGAACAGGGAAACATAGGTTAATAATCACAATAATGTCACATGTACATAAAATCAATTGTGAAATTAATCAGGGGGAAAAAGAGAGCAAAGTGAGGAAAGGTGTGACAGATGAGGTCCCCCAGCAGTCTAAGCCTATAGCAGCTTAACTATGGGATGTTTCAGGATTACCTGAGCCATCCCTAACTATAAGCTTTATCAAAAAGGAAAGTTTTAAGCCTAATCTTAAAAGTGGAAAGGGTGTCTGCTTCCCGGACATTTACTGGCAGCTTATTCCACAAGAGAGGGGCCTGATAACTGAAGGCTCTACCTCCCATTCTACTTTTAGAAACTCTGGGAACAACAAGTAAACCTGCAGTTTGGGAGTGAAGTGCTCTGTTAGGAAAATATCTTACAATTAAATCTTTAAGATCTGATGGAGCTCGGTCATTAAGAACTTTATAAGTGAGAAGAAGAATCTTAAATTCTATTCTGAATTTAACAGGGAGCCAATGAAGAGAAGCTAAAACTGGAGAAACGTGATCTCTCCTGTTAGTTTTCATCAGAACTCTGGCTGCAGCATTTTGGATCAGCTGGAGGCTTTTCAGAGAATATGTGGGACAGCCCAATAATAAGGAATTACAGTAGTCCAATCTTGAAGTAACAAATGCATGGACTAGTTTCTCTGCATCACCCTGAGACAGGATGTTCCTGATTTTAGCAATATTACGAAGGTGAAAGAAGGCAGTCCTAGAAACCTGTTTTATATGTGCGTCAAATGATAAATTCTGGTCAAAAATAACTCCAAGGTTCCTCACTGTAGAACTAGAAGCCAAGGAAATACCATCTAGAGTAACTATATAACTAGACAATTTCTCCCTGATTACGGTTTCATTGTAGGTTGACACCCTTTGGACATGCGAAACAACTGAAGTTATTATGGCTGTTGCTGAACATAAGCACAGTTACACCCTGCGGCACAGAGAACTTCAGAGTTTGAGGCCTGATGAACTCATGACAGGCGAGGCAAGTTTCTCATTAGAACTGATGTCACAGATTTATCTAAAAGTGATCTACTTGTTGATGGATCAATCCTTTAAAAGATTATCTGAAAATGTTAAGAGTTGTGCTGCATAAAATGATTTAACAAGTTAACGGTTGTGAAAGAAGGTCTTGAGTGTGACTTCAGACAAACCAGTCTTTAGCAAGTATTGTATCAATGACCCATTCTCAAACATGTTGACAACAATGACAGCAATGATTAAATATGACTTTAGACACTACATTACCATTACCAACACACCAATATTTTTGAGTGATTCTTTTTCTCCAAAAGATGATAGAATGTTACATTAGGACCATCCTCAATTCTAAGGATACTGCTGGCCGACTGTACCTCATGAATCACTACACCATGGGTGCGATTTTACATGGCACAAGAGAGCAGATGGCAAGGCAAGGGTTAAAAATAGGAGTATAACTGTAATAATTACTATGTTATCACTGTGGTAGTCTTGCTTTTAATCAATACATTTACAATAGCCACCTCACTTTTTTGGTTGGTCCTGTGGAGGAAAATACGTCAAATATTTTCATCATGATATCATTTTTTGTCAGGTCACATTTAATGACTATGATGGAGTCATTGGATTTGTCAACATAGAAAATGTGCACTGGAAGTTTGTGGTGAGTATAAAGCTACTTATAGTACTATGTGCCTTCACAGCATTTATTTATGGCTCATGGTTGGTCCATTTAAAAGTTATCTACCTTGTAATTGCTGTAAAGGCTTATGAATACCTATAATCAAGTAAATAAATCTACATAGATGAGTTGAATCTTCTTTTAATGAAATTTCATGTACTTTTGTCAAATTTTAGAATGAATGAACTCACAGACAATGAGAGGCATCAAGTTGTCAACTGCAGTTTTGAAGTTTTACATAAATGAAGCTTATTGTTTTATTATTGTTGCTGTTGACGACACATTTGAAGATGGTATATGGTTTAATGATGCTACCTTTTCATATTACAGTATCTTCATGCCCTTTCATAACCCATTTTTGTGGTTGAGTCATATAAAATTAAGGACTCCAGATAGGCTGGCTCCAGATTTGGGTAATATTAAATAGATTATGGGAAGTAAATAGGTTACACACGCATTCTGTATAGCCATAGAGTAAACGCAAAGGTAAAGCAAAAATGTATTTTATTTTCAACCTGTAGTTTCAAGATGTGCCAGAACAGACTGGGAAAGGAGGACAAGTGGCAGCCTGGCAAGATAACCCACACCTTCCAGAAAGATGTCACCAGTTGTGGGATCTTTGTCATGCAGGTGATTCTTGTGTTTTCTTTATGTTAAAAAAGCATGCAGTTTTATTATTGTAAGATGATCACACTCAGTACATGTGTTGTTTTGCCATCTCTACAGATGGCCAAGATGACGGTGACACAGTTTCCAAACATTCCAAAAAGGTTCCACATTAATGCATCCAAAAAATCTCTTAAAAAAAAACTAAGAAGAGACATGGCAGAAGAAAGGATCGGGTTTTGCTCAAAATATTACATTGATATGTCAAACACTTCCTACAAAGTTAACAGTTATAAAGGCCTCTATTTATTTCTGTTCCTTCTGTGGCAATGAGGACCTGCCCAAGACTGCTGTTGATGCTGTCTGAGTGAGACTTAGACATCAATAGATAATCTGGGGTTAACAACCAGACACAACATTAAAGTACTCAAATATTATATACTTTTATGCATTACGTACAGGTAACATTTTCTTAATATGTTTAATGAATTCATCCCTGTAGATTCAATGTGAAACTTGTACTAGATGGTTTCACACGCAGTGCCTTGGGATGACAGCGGCAACAACACCAAATCAAGATATTCCTTGGTATTGTGCACTGTGCAACAAGCCTAAATAAAGAGGCTGTAGGTGAGTTTGGTGAGTTCTTACCTAGATAGGAGACTTTCTATGTAAAAATAGGACTGTGGATTTCTATCATTATGTGTGCGTCTATTCTCGGAGCGTTCGTTTTGCCGTAGTTATTTTTCATATAATTGTTTGGTATCACAGATAATTAAAATGTTGTTTTTCAGTCTCAGGTCTCAGTTCACGTCTTGGTTTTTTTCTGCCATGTTACACACACATGTTACGGCCCTGAGGGGCGTGTCTTTGCTCTCTCCTCCCCCATGTGTTTCAGGTGCTGCTCCTCCTCTCTGGAATTGACACTATTGTGCATTTGTTCTGGGCACAGCCGTCCTCCCGTTTGGAGAACTCATCTTTAGTTTAACTGTGTTTTTTGGTGTTGTCTTTAGGTTATGTTGCTTATGGTTTTGTGTCAATAAACCGCCGTTTTCTGCCCATTCCTGTGTTGCATCACTCCCTTTAACCAGTGGTCCTGCTCTATGTTACTCCCCTCTTCCCCTAGCCTTTCGGGGGACGTATACAACATGTATATTTTATATATAATATGTGAGTCACTTGAAGATGAATAGAGTGAACTAGTTTTGATGGCTATTGTCTTTATATATGTATGACTATATTTCTATTCCAGGCAAAGACAATACAAAATGTCATAGCTGCGCCGGTTAAAACCAAATCATGTCATACTTTATGCCAATGTAACTTGTAATCCTCACACAAATAGAATTGGACGACACCTGTCAAAAGTGATTGCACATATTTCACTCATTGGTAATAAAAACAAATGAAGGTTCACAAATAATTTCCTTGAAATTATTTTTCATTTGAGACTGTAAGGCATGAGTAAAATGTTCAGAGTGAATCACACTTCAACTCCTGACCACAGGAAGGCCTCCTAAACCAAACTTTCATCCTTCTCAGAAGACGCAGTTTAGTAAATATTAGTTGGATTGTGTGTTTGAATCTGTATGTCAATTTAAATGCAAATGGAGCAGCTTCTTTTGTTAAAATAAATACAGGTAAAAATGACTGACCACCAGGGACCTCCTGGTGTTTGCGGAGAATTTAGGGTCACTACACTTTATCTGAAGACATTTGTCAAACCAAGTGTTACACTGTGTGTACAGTGTAATCTGTAGGGGACCAATGAAGTGTGTAGTGAGTTTGGTGACACTACACTGTATCATAGTGAAAGTATTGATTAATATTCCTAATAAAAATTCCCAGAAATTATGAAAAATGCTTTTTTTTTTTCAAACCAAGTGTTGTAGTGTAATCTGTAGGGGACCAGTGAAGTGTGTAGTGAGTGTGGAGTATTTGTACTTTATAACAGTGAATTTATTGATTACTATTGAAATTAATGATTAATAACAATATTTAAAAAAATCCCCAAGTACATTAATGGCATGAAAGTCCCTCTTAATTTGAAGTTGTTCGACAGCGCTGTATGGGAATTTGATGTACCTGGGTGATAAACTGATGAGAGGTTTGATGATCAAGGGAGCGCACGACTCACAGAGGACTGGGACACACCCAATCTGTCTATAAATCTCCCTCTGAAAGGTTCCCGTGGCCAAAAATCCAAGGGTGGCGAGGACCTGGACGTGTGGTGGAATTGGATTTGATCGGCTTGTTTCTTTCTGGAGTTGTGGCTCTAGCAAACTGCATATTTGCAGCAGCACAGTCCTTGGCTAATTGACATCTAAATGGCGATGTCAGCCATTCGTCTGTCTCCGTAAGGCTATCTACATGGTCTCGGAACACACGCTCTCTTCCAAGAGCCTGATGCAATAAGGCATCCAAAAGTAGCAAGTCAGCTGGTTACACTTCCTATTGACCTTGTTATGTACAGAGTCAAATTAACCTTCAATTAGTCATAATCTAAGTCTAACGCCAACATAATTCTGGGGTATAATGCATATATTTATTTATGATTGCTTCAAAGTAATTAAATACAATCCATTAGTCAAGCAATGACTATTTTACGAAGCTCCTACGACAGGTCTGGATCACTCGTGAATATGAAAAAAGTGGTGAATTGGTGAATGCGCAAATTCTCTTAAATCACTCGTATGCTTAAGAACAAATCTGTTTGTTCGATTGGCTCTTGTGTAGTGAGGTGTTGTGGATGCACTTCAGTTTGGCTCCTCCCCCTGCCCAGGTGCAGCATTTAAGGCCTCACCTGACCGAGTCTCGACAGCACTCTCTTGCTGGTCCCTGAGGGTGGCTGACCTCTTGGTTTGGTTAGCTTTTGGGGTTTTTGTCTTAATTGCACCTTTTTGATATTTTGATTTACTTTGACCAGCTTTTCTTGTCATGTTTATTTGTGTATGTGTTTTTGAGATATTGTTTGTCTACCAATTGGGTTGTTGTTTTTTTTTTTGCTCTGTTGAATTTTGTTAACTCTTATTCTTTGCATTTTAGGTAGTTTCTTTTGTTTCAGTGAGGACTGGGTGTCTCTAAGTTGGTGGCTAGGCACTGTGGTGAGGACCTCACATTCACATGCAAGTAGGCACTGGGGCACTCTCTATTGCATGTTGTGTGTTTTCTGGGTAGTGTCGCACCCAAGTTAGTGAGGAGGGGCACTTTCCCAGTAGTCTGCCTCCCACTGATTTTAGTCTTCCCTTTATAATTATTAATACTTTGTGTTATGGTTGGTAATTTTTGTTAATGTTTGTGTAAATAAAATTACTTTTATATATATATATATATATATTATGTCTGCATTTTCTTCTTCCCAGCAGCTTTTATCCTTCATTTCGTCTAGGTTTAGTTTTGATTACCGGCAGTATTATTTCAATAAACATTTTTTTTTATTATTTAAACCTACTGTCTCTGGCTCCCCAGTGCAGACCTGTGCCCTTGTTGCTCTATTCTTTGCCACGCTTGCATGAGGCCCATTGTCTAAAACGTTCTCTTACTACAGTGTTGTCTTGTGTGATTTGACCGGATGCATCCTCTGTTTTTGAACTGATTACACAGCAGTTTAGCAGTTTTAATGCTAAATTAAAAATGTGGTTGCCAAAGCCCAAGATGATTATGTTCATTTTTTTAATTAAAAAAGGCAATTACGGTAAGTTTATATTTGGTTTTGAGGAGTTGTTTGTTAATGTAGGCATGTTAGAAGAAAGGGTGTCCAATCTCTTCCCCTCCTGCAGTAAAAACTGTTGGATGAAATTATTTTACCTCACGGGACCACTTTTACGGTTTCCCCGTAATATTCATGTGGATAAAATCTGGTATACTGTTGGTCTCTAGAAAGGATGCTCATTCTTCTTCAAAATACTGGATAATTTCAGGATCTTCTAGAAGTGAAGAACCACCTGGGAAGGGGGTGAAGACAAGTTCCTATTTGTAATTTCATTGTGACTGGAGCATGGTCAGAGGTAATCATACTACGGATGTTGGACTATAGGACCTCGTGTGTAAGTGAATGATCGATTAGAAAGTAGCCTATGTGCGAGTATGTTTTATGGTGGGGTGAAAAATAAGAATATTTTTCGGGGCTGTGTATTCTCCAGATATCCGTCAGACCACACTCTGAGTTATGTTGTTGAATTGCTGTTGATGAGTGTGAAGGTTTCTGGAAGCGATCCAATTGTGGGCTCTGTACACATTTAAAATCTCCCCCCAAATTGTACTAGATGAGAAACAAAGACAATAGAAAAAAATTTGGAGAGCTAGTGTTAGGTCCATAAATATTGGCTATTGTAATAATAATAATAATAATAATTGTATCTGTCTTGGTTAATGTCTCCATTTATAATGATGATATTTTTCATTGAACAGAGTAGAAAAAGAGTTATAAGTTGACTGATAGGCCTGGCTAATCCATCCAGTCTTGATCTTCAGAGACTCTGTGACGTGTCGCCCGTCATAGACAGATGTCTGACTTTAGTTTCTGTGGGTGGTTCAATACTTTGCTGCTTTTTGCAGGCGAGCTGATTCCTCTTACATTCCAAGATGTTATATTCAATGTAGGTATTGGAATGGAATAATCATATTCTTTACCGTTTTAGATGCTTTCAGCATTATTTTCTCCAATATTCTACGAGCTGACCTGAAAAATCCAAAAGTAGCAGCAGAAAGAACTCCCTTTGTCCATGACAAATGCTTAATGTGCACCATGACGGGAGAAAGTGGCACATTTCAATGGCAGCTTTATCACAGCAATCTGTCTTCAATCAGTGACCTGTGAGTTCAGATGCAGGAGTGTTTTCAGTACTACCTTATCTTTTTGAGGAAAAACCTCCTTTTGTGCAGTGGAAAAGTCAGCCACAGCAACCGTCATCTAGCTTCATCAGCTAATGCAAACAGCTGACTGAAATGAAAACACTTTCGTCTTCTTTGTATTTAATGTGCAGTCAACCACAGCTGAATACTCATAAGTTTTGGCACAAACCCAACCCATCAATAAAGATTAAGTAGAACATAAGAAATTGCCTGTGATTTGAGTGTCTTTGTGGAGTCCTCTCCAATGTGATTGGCAAGAACAAACTGAAGATGTCCTGGTTCAGTTACCATGGAAATGCCCAAAGCAGTCAATGCAGAGTACTGTGGTTTCAAAATGCTCAATATCCACATCTTCACTCCAAAGTTTAACTTCCAGTGTAAGTTTACTTGGAAATGTTAAGCCTATTCAAAGAAAGCAGGAGTTTCACATCACTCTACTTTCTTAATATCAAAGTTCTATTCAGACAACAAAAAACATTTCCTCTTACATTTGCCAAAAAGAGGACAAGTTTCTATTAGAGTTTGTTTTGGGGTTTTTTGTCAATAAAAAAGGCATTTATGGGAAGAAAACGTATTTCCTACACAGTTGTAATGATTCTCAAAGCTCCCCGATCTAAATGAGTTGGTTACACAATGAAAAACTGTCACCATAACCTGCTGTCTGGTCTGTGCCACAGTGAGACACTGATAAAGCAACACTCCCACTTTAAAGTGCCATGGAAAGCTGTGCTTCTTTGGAAGTTTTTCTATGATACATCACTTGTCCTTTTTGTCTTCCTTTTGTGAGAGTTTCTCAGGTGTTGTACCATGAAGCAATAGCAGGCCACAGAGAGTGAGAGAGATGCCTGCCCACCACAGAGGACTGTGGGTCTCTGCGAAGATGAGTCTCCCCAAGATAGCCTGAACACACACACGCGCATTGCAGTCATTGTGACGTGAATATGCATTTATAATAATGAATGAATGGATTCACTCATTACACTGTTGAGTAAAATGCTTTTTTTTCTGCTGCTACATTGTTTTGCAAAGACACAGGAAGAGGCGTGAGTATACAGAGCACTTACAGAAGAGATGAAGCTGGAAGCGGTGGTTGTGACAGTAGCCGTTGCTGAAGAGGAAGAGTGTCGGAGAGCCTTAGAGAACAAGGTCCACATGATGGCATTACAGGTTAACAGCAGGCCTCCGCACATCAGCCTCAGGGGGATGTGGAGCTGCAGAGGGAAAACAGCAATGAGGACGGCGAGCAGCAGCAAAGTCATTCTAAAAGCACCTGAACCTGTCACGTTTGAGATGCCCACAAAAAGGTTTTATTTGTATGCAACACGAGTGGCTTATTTTTAACACGACGAACACAGACAAACTCTTGGTGTAATGTGAATAAAATGGAAGTGTCACCACAGCTAAACAGGTGTATTGTTACCCAGTCACAGACTGCAGATCCATCATGAGTTTCAGTCCACTCTCTCAGCCCTGACTCGCAAATCTCCTTCATATAGGCGGCGCCCAGCGACAGTTTGGCACTTAGAGAGGCAGTGGCACCAAGAAAACCGGCCAATAACGCGTAAAGAGACCCAGAAAACATTTCTGACGGCTGTCAAACACTTGTTTTACAGTGACAGGCGTCAGTAAAATAACACCTGTGACGTCGATGTCAAGCTTAATTTAAAAGGCTGTGGACATGAGGAGTAAAATTTCACAACAAAACAAAGCCTGCTTGGCCAACACTGTTTTTGCTTTACGCGAGGCTCTTCGGGGCTTAAAATACGTGTTTCATTAATATATGAAAGATTGGAAATAATTATGTTGCTGTTTGCGCACATTGGCTTTATAAACGGTGTGTGCGTGCCAATAACGTACTTAGGCGCGAATACACTTCAGCTCAAACCAACTACTGAAAATCAGTTTAACTATTATTGGTCTAAATAACTACCATATTAATAATATTCTGGTGTTTTCAGCGGTTGTTAAACCGAATAATAATCACACGTGTGTCACTGACTATGTGCATGATTTTATTTTGAAGAAGTAAGAGTTTTTCTCATCACATCTCAGTTAAGCGCCGCAGCCTGTCACTGTAACTCGCTTATTTACGAGTTGCTTCACGGCGCATGTTAATGACGTATATTTTGGCGTGCTAGTGCTCGAAGAGGTTCTGTAGCTGCCTCTTGTGCTGGTCCATAATGAATAAAAACAAAGCCAGTGGCGTCGCATGGGTGAAACCAGCGGAGCCGACCTTTCTAAAGAAGTTTAAAAGTGATGTTGGATACAAAGAAGGACCAAATGTCGACACCAAGGTAAGGTTATGTGGCGCTTTGTAGAACGGGTAAGCTAGCATCCTCGGACCTTGTTCATATCCCACATATCCCTTGTTCATAGTCATATAATTGTTGAGTTGTAAAGGAATAAGCCAGCAACAGTTTGGCTATAACCCCGCTCAAATTAGCCTCAACTGAGGCTATTTCATTATTGCTGTTTGTACTAATGATTATATACTGTCTGCATAAAGTGTATATTTGATTAATTTTTTACATGTTTTCTTTGATATTACATCTTTTTTTTTTGTTCAATCAGACTATTGAGAAGGTCTTAAAGTATTCTTCAAACACCTCTACAGATGTGTTTTTGAAAGCCACTAAATACTTGTTTTACCTCTTTTCATTCAAAATGAACGAGACTTTTCTATCCAGAATTCCTTCTGTGACAGGCTGCCTTGTGTTTCTCAGCGTCAGGTAATGCCAACGCTGGACGACGACAGTGGGAGCGATCGAGAAGATGAGTTGCCTCAAGTTGTGGTTCTGAAAGGTGGAGACCTGACTTCAGAGGAGGTGAAGAAGATCAAGGATGAGATGCGTGACGGAGATGCAGCAGAGAAAGGTCAGATTGAACTGTTAGAAGACGTTACTAATCATGTTGGATGGGTCTGTCTGATTAAACAATAATAGTTCCTCACCGCTGAAGGTTTATCTGAGGCAGCAGCTCAAAGAACAGGGCAAGCATACCTCTTCACTACACACTCAAACTTCTATCTGGTCCACAGATGAAGGTCCTGCTGATGGAAAAATCTTTTTCAAGAAACCGGCCAAGCGCTCCTCCTCTGACAAGTTCCATGGCATCAGTGCCAGCTCCAGCAAGAAGAAGAAGAACGACGGCGGAGAGGAAGAGGAGGAGGAGGAGAAGGAGGTAAAGTCTGGAAAGAAAATAAAAAACAATAGCCTCCTGTCATTCGGAGGAGATGAGGAGGAAGAAGAGTATTAAACGTTACTGGTGAAAAGTAAGACTGTCGTGGTTTGTGTACAAAGGCATCATTTCACAGAATTTGTCGAATCAAAAGAGGCTAAAGGTTTAGTCGCCTTGCTAACCTGGACTAGACCGTTCCAGTGTGGGTCATACCAACATCTACAAATATGTAATACTGTCCTTTTTTTGTATACTGTTAAGTATCAACTGGCAGAAAATTAGTTTGCCTCCAATTTCTGTCACTGTTGTTCTGTCACTTACTTTTCAGCTTCTCTCGGTGCTCTGAGGGACACCCGGATCATTTAAGAAATTGTTAGTTTGTCCAGCTGAGGGCAAAAACCCTCCAATACTCGGCTGTGTGTTTGATACTGCTCACTTGAATTCAGAACTTATTATGACATTCAAACATGGCTTCATTTCAGTGGTAACAGGCTTCCAATAACCAGTTCTAATTTGGATTTGATTATGAAGCTTCATAATGAATTGAATCTCTTCTAGAATCTTAACTGTGTCGTCTTTCTTAGAAAAGACCAGGACCCTGAGACAAGGCAGTCCACATATTTTTCAGGTTGTCAGTTACAGCTGCACTTTTCCTGCTAAAACATCTGGTGAAAAGGTTTGTACAGTTTATCTTCTTCTTCAGACTAAAATAAGTATTTAGACTCACAGCAGAGATGGGGACTCGAGTCACACTTAAGTCGCACAACTAAAGACTCGAGACTTGACTTCAGACTTGCCCTCAAAAGACTTGACTTGGACTCGAGGTTCGGGATGCGTAAGCAATCTTCATTTCATGAAATTGTTGTTTCTGATCTTTATTTCATTCATACTGATGTATGGCAGGCTGAGCGCAACATATCCTCGCATGCATGC
Organism: Leuresthes tenuis; assembly: GCF_036924035.1. Lineage (NCBI taxonomy): Eukaryota > Metazoa > Chordata > Actinopteri > Atheriniformes > Atherinopsidae > Leuresthes > Leuresthes tenuis. The sequence continues at coordinate 35,351,271 of NW_027325364.1, forward strand.
AGCCAATGATATCAAAACTACTGTAACCGTGGCAACGTCAAGCTCATCTGGAACTGTGCCATATGTTGTCATATTTGGTTATAAAGCATTCATGCAGACAGCAAACAAGCGAATGGGTACTTGTGGTATCAGGATAAATGATGCCGGCTCAACTATGTCCAACTTCATCCGGCACCTGAAAACGCATAAGGATAGGTCAGTCTCTGCAATGTGAAAGGGAAACGTAGCGCGTAACGACCGGTGCCGCTAGCAAACTAATCACAGTAAACAGTGTTGTAAACTGTGTGCAGATTATAGCTTCATTGTTCACTACACGGCGTTACTGATTTATCTGCAGCAGCCTGTGAAATTTGGGAAGTTTGCCAAGTCTACGTGGATGTAGTTTAGCGTGAATCTGATTGCTGTTTTAAAATAGCCTTCTTTTACAATTTGAGGGACACCTGATAAAATTCCAGTTTGACCAGTTCTCATCCAAGTTTAGCTGTACACTGTCAAAAAACTGAAAAATGCACTGACGAAATGTTATGAATGAGAAGTTCAGGCTACACAGGCAGTTATTAATATGTCTGTGGTGCAGAGCAAGCACACATATTTCCAAACACATTTATATACTTCAAACAAGCTTTCATGGCGTTTCTTCACATTGGATTGAAACAGTCCTCAATAGACCACCTGTAGTGTATAATGATATTACAGATATTGATAATGCAGAACATGCTTTCAGTCCATAACCTACAGCAATGCAGTCTTATCTGGACCAAATGCCATGTGTCTAATGATAGAATGTTCATTTCAGTCATGTTTGAGACGACTTGTTATAAAGACTTGAGACTTGAGTTGTTATTGGTCCTCAAAGACTTGAGACTTGAGTTGTTATTGGTCCTCAAAGACTTGAGACTTGACTTGGACTTGGTCCTCAAAGACTTGAGACTTGAGTTGTTATTGGTCCTCAAAGACTTGAGACTTGAGTTGTTATTGGTCCTCAAAGACTTGAGACTTGACTTGGACTTGGTCCTCAAAGACTTGAGACTTGAGTTGTTATTGGTCCTCAAAGACTTGAGACTTGACTTGTTATAGGTCCTCAAAGACTTGAGACTTGACTTGGACTTGGTCCTCAAAGACTTGAGACTTGAGTTGTTATTGGTCCTCAAAGACTTGAGACTTGAGTTGTTATTGGTCCTCAAAGACTTGAGACTTGACTTGGACTTGGTCCTCAAAGACTTGAGACTTGAGTTGTTATTGGTCCTCAAAGACTTGAGACTTGACTTGTTATAGGTCCTCAAAGACTTGAGACTTGACTTGGACTTGGTCCTCAAAGACTTGAGACTTGAGTTGTTATTGGTCCTCAAAGACTTGAGACTTGAGTTGTTATTGGTCCTCAAAGACTTGAGACTTGAGTTGTTATTGGTCCTCAAAGACTTGAGACTTGAGTTGTTATTGGTCCTCAAAGACTTGAGACTTGAGTTGTTATTGGTCCTCAAAGACTTGAGACTTGACTTGGACTTGGTCCTCAAAGACTTGAGACTTGAGTTGTTATTGGTCCTCAAAGACTTGAGACTTGAGTTGTTATTGGTCCTCAAAGACTTGAGACTTGAGTTGTTATTGGTCCTCAAAGACTTGAGACTTGAGTTGTTATTGGTCCTCAAAGACTTGAGACTTGAGTTGGACTCGAACACAAAGAGTTGACTTGGTAAAAATAACGTGAACATGTCTGACTCACAGTAATGATGCATCTTTTCAACCAGCTGGAACGGTGAGTCATTCAGTACTTTCATGTGAAAAAGAAATACGTTCTTTCACTTGTAAGGTTTTACACTTCAGGACTCAGGACATAATTAGAATATAAAAAAACCCAATACCTTGGTCCTTAACAGGTTTTAAAATGAGGCAGCAACACATGACATGTGGTCATTATTTAGGGCCCTTAATTCTTAATTATGTCCAAATACACGAACCTTGCAATTGAAAGACTGCGCATCTTTTTCTTTCATGACTATTGCTGCCCACAAGTATTTCTGTCAAATTTAAACTCAATTCTTAAGATGCTATTTTTAATATCTGGAGCTTCACTAACTTTTTGGCCAACCTCAGATCAGGTAGTAACTTGCTCACTCATTTGTTGAGACAGCAGCATGCACAGATTATAGTAAACGTTCTGTCTCTGAAACAGCATTTAGCGACTCACATCACAATCACTGAAATTCTTTTCCAGGTATCAAACAACATAAATGGTCGTTTCCTGAAGCTGTGTGTTGCAAATAAACGAGTTATTTTCATTACACAAGCTTAGAAAAAGCAGGAACACTGACAGAAATGTAAATACTGCACTCATTTTTTTCTTGTGCTGTTAGCGCGCTCCATTTCCTTTCTGATCCTAGCCGTTAGGTCGTCATACTCAGGTTGCCTCTTGTTTGAATCCTCAATTCCTGTTCATCTGTCCACGTCTGAGATTAAGCTGGAATGGTGTATGTTATGTGTGGAAAACCTTTGCTTTGTCTTTTTTATTGCATTCAGCCACATCCTGAATGTTGGAACGTAATCCGGCTTCGACAACGGAGCTGTATCAGTTCATCTAGAAACGATGCATTCCTGTCAATGCAGTTGTATTTTTGAGTTTAAGTGGATTTTGTTAAGTTCTAACTGCTGTAACATTTGATAAAACATTAAAACATCTGGATTAAAAGTTCTCTCTTTTCTCTCACATTGCACTTTTACTCGCCCACTCGTATAAAGGCTATAATCATGTGTTCCATTCATGAATCGGCCTTTTATTGCTTGCGGTATTCCATCTTTACCTCTGCAGTTGGGTCTTGATCTACATGTCTGCAGCACATTTCCACACCAGCATTAGCATCTGAAAGTCACAATTGATCATATTTTTTCCATTTAAAAAATGACCATAAAAGCACTTTATTTCAACCTCTTTATTCAAAAAGGCATGTTTCATTCTCACACCAGCATCCAGATCATTACAATTGATGGAAGAACCGTCCACTGTGGAAACCAGAACCAAATAAAATCCTTGCATTATGTGCTCGCTTTAGTCTCCATTATCCATGTAATAAATACACGCACTGACTGCAGCTCTGGGAAGTGATATGATCTTTTATTTTAAGGCCTACATTGTCCGTTCCAGCAGGCTCTCTTACATTATTCTTCTGACAAAACCTCAGAACGGATTCAAACTGCTTCCCCAAGATGGATGTGGGATTTTTTTAGAAATATTTACAAGAAACTAAACAAAGAAGATTTAGTTCAAAGTAAGTTTTGCTTCACAAAGGGAACAAACAAAAGTTAAAGTTCAGCCAAAAAGCTTCAGTAATGTTGCTGTAAATCTGTCCATCTTTTATACCCGCTTATTCTAATTAAGGCTTTTTTTGGGGGGCTGCTCATCTGGAACCATAAAGCCCTCTACTGCTAATGGCGTTGTGGACGTTCATCTATAATCACGAGGGGATGAGCAGAGAGCAGATCCTGATGTTGCACCAGGATCAGTAGGCAGGCTATCTGCCAAGTGCAGTTGAACATGTGACTTGGGTTGAAAAGGAACTGGGCCTCGGGGGAACTGTGGATCTTGCTGACAGCAGGTTGTGTGGACTAACAGCTGGCTGCTTGTGCTGCTGTGGACGAATAAGTGCTACACTTCAAATGGCTTTTTGATGATCACTGGCATCATACAACCCCAGTTTACATAACCAGCTAATAAAAAGCATATCGGCTGTATGAACCTCAGAGTTGTAGTGAGTCTGTAATCAGCTGCAGCAGTGGTACTTGATCTGAGTGGCTGCTCACTGAACCCGGTGTTTGTCCTTTTTGGTGCAGTGTTACTCACAGGCTGAGACACAGAGTGTGAGCAAAGCATTTTCTAATTAAATGATAAGCAGGTGTTGCTTCCCCACACAGACATGCTTCTGTTAAACCCACAGAGGTAATATCAGTACCGTTTGTCTTTGGGGAAATCATCTCGTTTATAGCACTGTTTTCACAGTTCTGGTGTTAGTATCTATTGGTTCTGATAGTGGATCCTTGAAAGTAATGTGTTATTGGTAAGAAATCACACAAGCAGTCAGCTGAGTAGACAAATTGGAAACAAACCACTTGAATACAGCACTGTTGGTTCCGGACATATAGGTTCCAGTGTTTCTAAAACTGAAAGACAGCAAGTCTCTGTAATAATCCACCATTGCAGAGGGGGAAAAAAGAAACAAAAAACATCGATAAGTGCAGCAGGTCAGAGACCACGAAGTCTTTCTGTAAACTAATGATATAATTGGGCAGTTTACGTATAGGACTTCTTTTTAGCTGCATCGCTGTGTGACAACAGAGACGTAGCTAAAAAATGTGGGTCCTCTCAGACTCAATTTAGGTTAAGAACATTTATCCAGTTAAAGCAGCTGGATTCTGAGTTTGAGACCCAGTAGTGGTTGATTTTCTTCATCTGTGTGAGTGAATGTGAAGAGCAGCCCCAAACCACGAGTCCCTCGATGAAGCACAGCTAGACTCTTATGCTCTTATCTCAAATCACTTCTCAAGTACAAAAAGAAAAGGTCGCAGTTCGTCAGGTTGAAACCGGTGTGGGGGAGGGTCACCTCCTGATCTCCACCCTGCTTATTAGCTCAAAGGTCAGCTGGGATTCAGTGCGTGACGGTTCCGTTTCCAGCCTGGACCTTCCTATGAGGACGCTCAGGATGACAGGAGGACTTCATTCTTCTGGACTGGTGCATTTTTACTCTTGCTGTTGTTTAAAGTTTTGTGTACGATCTTTTCTTCCCTCTGGTCTGAAGAAGTCTGCCTCTGTGGAGCTCCTATAAAGACTTCTTGGTCAGTTTCTTGCCCTTCTTGAGTGACAGCTTCTTCTTGATATACCCACGCTTCCTCTTGGCAGTCTGCAGAGTGAGGGGACAAAAATTAAATGGAATCTTTTTACCTTTATAAGTCCAGCTGCTGACAAAGTCTGAATAAAAGTCTAACGTGGACCAGTCAAAGCTGCATCATTTGCTCTGAAACCTTGAGGTTGTGCATATGATGGAGGAGCTCACAGTCTGAGTTTGATGCCTGTGATCAAACTAAGATCATCTGAAGTCGCACCGAGCCTCAACAGAACTGCTAACATACCTTACAAGTGTCCTTTCACATCTGAATGATGCTTTTTTAAAACACGTTCTCAGTTAGAAAGCACCATCGTGACACAGGATGTTCTGTCCACCTTACGTGGTTTCCGTAAGTTTTCGGATTTATTCTTCGGTGTTGTGAAGCTTTGGATGGGCCTTGTTAAAAGTTTCCCTCCTGTGAAGAAACATGAAGGGCTGCCAGCAGCGCATTTACTCAGCCTTTACACTCAGACACGAGTAAAAGCTTCAGGCCGCCGTTTCTGCTGCAAGCAGAGACACAGCAGAGCTTGCACTATCGCTGCTGAGCGCCGAATATGGGGGGCAGACCATTCTAGCTCCAAGACATTGTACCAGACTTAACTGCAGCCTCCAGAGTGACTGAGCAGCTGAATGAGAGTGAGACAGGAAGTGGGCTGTTATACAAACATATCAAATTCTATTTTGTGATCAATCTTGATCGAGGTCAGTCAATTAAGAAAATCATGTGACCATTTTTGCCATATCCCATAATTACTAGCTTTTATGAAGCTACTGTAATCGACACCCTGGGAATGAAGACGGGTTGATGAGTGGACTAGTCGTGGTGAACGCACCTTTTTAGAGGTGTACTTCTGCCTGGTGGTGTCAGTGCTACGCAGCCTATGCTCCACATGGTCCCTGTTCTCCAGCTTTTTGACCTTATAAATCCTGACCAGCCAGTGCTCTGAAGTGAAGGCTTCCTCCAAGTGTTTCAGATTGATGTCCTTGTTGCCGATCTCAGCATTGCGGGTCCTGTCAAAGCCTGGAGGGGTCCGAAAGTCCAACTTCAAAGGGAAAAACAGATTGACCTTATTCCTCTTCGATAGCATTTGCAATTATATTCTGTCAGTTAGGCGCGTAAAAGCTGAAGTACAATACATGACCTGCAAAACAGTTCTTGAAAACATTGTACCTGCATCTCTCCAAAGCGGTAGTAGGACATTTTGTACATGAGGCAGTTGAGGAGGGTGGGGGAGCCAGCTTTGTCAACTCTGAACTCTCCTTGAGGGGTGAAGTAGTCACTTTCCTGTATGAAGAGGTGGGAGAAGCAAACAGAAGATGGCTTCTTTTTAATCCATGATGGCACTGGTTTGATCAAACAACAAAGATCCTGTGTGACAGAAGTGCCTTGCTCACCCTGATGTCCTTGGGGTGCTCTCCCTCTGCGATGCGCACCATCCACAAAAACTTATTGATGTCATCACCTGAGTAGCCAATCACCCCTCCAAAGATGATCAGGACATAGTCAACATCCAGGGACCTCATAATTTCGAAGGCTGCAGTCTCATTGGATGACATTGCTTTGCCCACCTGGACAAGGACAAGAAGACTTGAGTTTAAACTGCTGGTTTAAACCTCCGCTGAGTAAAGTCAGTTATCGGTTTAAATCAACAGTGAAGTGAGCAACGAAGCGCACATGTTGTCCGGACAGAGTGCATCACCCTGATGATGTGATCGACCTGTCTCACTGCAGTCCAGAGGGAACCCGACCACCACACGCCATACGTCTGTAAGCAGAGATATCAGCCAATCGAAGCTCCTCTATGCTAGCTTAAAAGGATTCTGTCTTACAGAATCTGCTCATTTTCTGCTGGACCTGAGGACAACACAGTTGGACTGGATTTAAATGCATGATGACAAGCTGATCAAAAAGCTTTGGATGAAACAAGAAAAAGAGCTGGAGATCATTCTTTGCAAGTTCCCCCAAAGGCCAAAATGTGCATTCTTTTAGCCAGATCTGGAAAGCCATGTGCATATTACTGATCTAAATCATCGAGAAACTATACGTCTGTGCACAAACCACAGTTTTACTCCCAGTTTTGGCTATGAATGGGTGCGCTCCCCTAATTTGTGATTTACATACTAAGTCGTTGTTCACGCCTCTTCGATGATGTAAAACCTGAAGAAGCAGTTTTACCCAAGATAAAACTGAGACACTGGTCAGAGAAGCAGAGAAAAAGGACCACCGTTTTATTTCTCAGCTCTTTAATCACCATCAGAACAAAAACTGCTGAATTAAAAAGCTTGCAGTTGGACTATAAAATGTGACACGCCACATCTGAGCTACGCTGCGGTTGCCCTGTAGAAGCCTGTGAGACGCTATTCTTTCAGAAAATGGGTTTCTTTTTGAATTCACTTCAGCAAGGTGTTTCTGGGGCCAACAGCATTTTCAGTCAGCCACCATGACTTCTCTAAAGAAGAATATACAGCAAAAACCTTGCTGTGAGATTTGTTTTAGCGTCTTCCTTCTCATATCAGGCTTACATTCTCACCACAAATCCTTCCTGCATGAATGCGAGTTTGTGAAGAGAAAAAGGTGTGTGCTTGGTGTTTGTGCTCCTGGACCCACGTGGGTTTGAAAAAAAATGACTCCTCTGCGTTACGTGGCTTTACAGGCCTTTGACCACTTGGTGGTGTAATATACAAACAAAAGAGATCATCAATTGGTCTACGATTAAATAGTCAAATTTAGCCTCCTGGCTTCTTTTCCTTGACCTCACTGGAAAATGTTATATAGTTAATTAAATGTGTTAGGAGAACATTTGTAAAGAGTTAGGGAAAGAAAGCCCACGCTGCAACAAAAATGGGACCACATTAAGGTATGAGGTAGGTCTGCAGTATTAAGACTACATAGTGCACTGTGTACTTCATGTAAGGGCCTTGAGATGACAATTGTTGTAATCTGGCGCTATATAAATAAAATTGAATTGAATTAATATGTTCTCGACATTTCAAGAAATTAAAGTCAGCGGTGTTGAAGGCTAAGTGGCTCTCACCAGTGCTATATGACTGTTGTTCCACGTGTTGTTATCCACCAGCGTGGTCCTGTTAGCCATGCCTGCTATCTGGTAGCCATAGTCCCACCACGACATCACTCTGGCATGCTCATCTGTATTCTGTCTCAGCCAATAGTACGCCTCCCTGAAGTCATCCAGGATGTTACGAGAGCTGTTGAGGACAGTTAAAACATTTGCCAGGTGAGGTTTCACTTGCTTTCAGTGTAACAGGAAGACATTTCAGTGGTGAATTAATCAAAACATTTGTGTTTTCTGCTGGTTACACAGCTCACCCATCGTGGTTGTAAGACGCCAGCACCACACTGGGGCTGGAGTAGGCGTTGCTGGTGACCCAGGTGCAGTGGACAGCAAACATCATGAGCAGCATGAGCATCAGCATGGTGACTATGGACTTGATGTTTGGGCCCAGTCCCTCCTCTGCCTTCTCCTGCTCTGACACGTGCTTCCGCACCTTCCCAGCCTGCAGGAAGAGTGGCTCGTAAAGGTTACTGGAGGTACCACACAACCTGCGTGCTTTAAAAAAGGAGCCTTTAATGCACTACGGGACAGTTCATTGTTTCCAGACAGACAGACAGACAGTTAATCAATGCAACAGTTTTATTGAATCAAACGCAACGGTACCTTTCAGAAGAACAGTGGCAGGTTAGGAAGGTACCATTTCCACTGTACTGATATCACATTTGTTCCCACTCAGAGATGGAGAAGAACTTTTTTAGTTGAAATATTGTCCAACTTTTTACTTTTTTTCTATAGCCTTCACTGAAGGATGTGATGCGTTAATGAGATGGAATTCTGTTTGCGTGTCTCTCACGTTGAATCAGACATCATTAAATGGCTAGCTTTGTATCCTACATCTTATAACTAACAAAATGTATGAATCAAGTTGTCTGACCATATTGTCTAACAATTTCAAGCAAGTTGTTCTTTCTACCAAAAAGAGAAGAGCAAAAGGTCGGTAACAACATGTTTGCAGTTGCTATTCTGGGTAAAGGGACTGGCTGGAGATGGTCACAGGAAGAACATAATTATACATGTCGTTCAGTTGACTTTTTCTGACATTTCAAATGATGAGTTATGAAAAGAAGTTCAGCTTTAAAGAAAACAACACAACTATACTAGATGATTGTACCTAAAGCAGTATGCTGGCCACTCTGACATGCTGCGATGGCTGGGATTTTAGCACTTATCTGCTGCAATGGAAGCACTTCAGCAATCCTCTAGAATAACGTTTCCCCATCTAATTTTTCTGTCTTCTCCCAGCAAATAGCTGTGAAGAATATTTCACAATTCAAGTGCTAAAAGCGCCTCTGTGTTCACTCGCGTGCTGCTGATGGAGTTTGCTGATTATTGGATGCTAGAAAAACTGAAAATTGATAAGAAATGTGATCATGTGAAAGCTCCACTTCCTCATCTGTCAGTTGTTTAACAGAATTCATTATCAATGTCAGTCATGTGTACTTCTAAACAAAAATGTAGGATTTATAAATTGATTTATTTAGCAGGTCCGTTCCTGGTTGAGGATGGTGCTATCAGGCTCCTCCAAGTGTTTGCAAAGTGGACTAAACCAGGCAGGATTTTGGAGCTGGGTAGAAGGAAGTAATGGCTTTTGTTTATGAGTTCTGTTTTCACACCATGTCATACTAAAATTAACTAACCTTGAATGTTGTTAAAGGGCACTTGACTTACTGACTTCAAAGGAACAAAAGGTAAAAACATTTCTGGACATTAAACCAAAGCATAACAGTAAAATACGTCCAGGTGATAGAGCAAAGCTTTGTGCATTAAAAACATCTCCAAGAATTCATTAATCTCTTCTCTAACTCCTTAAAACTCATCTCTGTTCATTAAAAGAAATCCCAACTACAATGAGTATGGTATGGATAATTAACCAAATATGTGGATGTGATATTCAAAAGACTGTTTTTAAAATATATGTTTTTAAAAATCATCCATTCGTCACTGTCTCAATGCATTATGGGTAGTTATGGAAGCTGGCTGGAACAGCTCTGGTCTCTGGACCTCACACTGAGAGGACTTCATTTTGTTCTTGTTAGTGCAGTCGAACACTGAACACGTTAATGGAGATCCACTTCAAACAAAGGTGAAGAAAGGTGGGCAGGCGAGAAAGGAGCAGCACACTAATTGTGTGGGTGACAGAGACCTTTCATCGGTAACTGAGGAGCTCTGCCTGTTTCAATAAAACCTGTTTGGCTGAGGACAAAGTCACGCTGCTTAGTGAATACACTGTTAAATTCAAGTCCAGATGACTCATCTGAAATGCAACTGTTTTTGTTGCGCTTGAGCTTAGCTCCATGCATACTGTATACCACAGTGAGTGATGACAGCCCCACTGCATTATGCTGTCCCCAGCTGCTGTTCAGGTTTCACTGATGTGGGAGCAGAGCTCGTTAGTTTATTAAAGAAAAAGATTATCAAAGTAGGCCCAGCATTTTGTAAAAAGGTCTCTATTGCAAAAAGTAGAACTCATGATGTATCTTTCTTGTTAACTCAAGCTGATAAAGGCATCAAATGGATCAGAGAAGATGTGGTGAGAGAAAAGCTCCAGGTCATAACGAAGCAGGAAAAGCTATGAAGACAAAAAAGCACGCTGCTGGATATCTTTACTGCTTTCAAGTAAAAGCTGTAAAATTGCAGCAATAGCTGTGGAACCTGGCCAGATGACATCATCATTACCAATCTGGAATGCACTGTATATGTAAAGTAATGGCAAAGTAATGTTTTACCAACATATTACTGGGAGAGGGTAAAAAGAACAAATTAGAAGATTAAAGGCTTAATGTTCAGGATAATATAATCCTTTATCTTTACCTTACTGTAGAATCCAAAAAGGAAACAATTACAGCAAAGTAAGGTGACAACGGTATGGATCATCAGTAATGAGATGCACACGATGAAAACAAGCTACACGTATAGACCTCGATGACCCCTGACCTTATCATAAAGGTTGCCTGCATTCTTCCTGTCGTCCTCGTCACTGCTGTCCTCTGCAGGGGGGCTCTGTCTCTTCATGTCATCACCCAGGTAGTGTTCAAAGACGCTAGAGAAGGCCACAGCCGACAGCATGCACACCACCGGAGTCAGAGTCAGCATCAAACGCACCATCACGCCCGCAAAGTACACCGCGCTGATAGCATACAAGGCCACTAGTGACAAGAGAGCAGAAAGACGTTACAATCCAAGCTGAATGAGATTCATTTCATTTTGCATTCAACTTCATAAACCCAATTTACGGTACCTCATCTTAATCTCAACATGGTTGCAATTTATTATTGGACAATGACCTTAAATGCATGCAGTCTAAGTGTTAAGTAAAGGTTAGATAATGCCTGCAGGTGCACACAGGTGGACAAGATAAATGAACCAGCAGTCATCAAACCAGATGTGCATATGTAGCTCTATTCAAACATTTTTTCAGCCAAAATGAGATCAGAGAGTCTGTGTGAGGTGATTAAGAGCAACAGTAAAAGAAGATAAACAAGAACATAGTGCACAAAAGAAAGGCGATTCATGCAGCCAAGTTAGCAGAAGTCAGATTTTTTTCAGTCGTGCACTTCTTAGTAGATTAAAAATCATCATTATTACATGCATCATCAAAACATAATTCCTCTTCAACAGTTATTAAATGTACGACACAAACTGCTGATGAAACAAGCTACATTTTACTGAAAGAAGTAAGAGGTAAAGGTTAGCTTCGTTTACATCAGCACACATCAGTCATCACTACATTCACGCATCTGTAGGCCATGGGCCTCCATGTCCCATGTCACTTGTGCTACAAAGGAAAATGGACCAGAATTCCCTAAATTCAACAATTACCTTCTAATACTTACTCAGTACCTAATAAAGAACCTCCTAATCCCTATATAGACCAGTGCTGACCAACATGTCATTGGGGTTATCAGGTGGGAACCTCCTTTCATGGCACCTCCAGGAGGCTAGACAGTGATCACTGGGGTCCCAGAATCACTCCCCTAATACCAGCCATCACTGCTCCTCACACCACAACAACAATCTTTTTTTTCCACAACCACAAGCTGCCCCAGCCTCTCACCAGCTGCACACCTGTCATAGCGGGGTGGGGATACAAACCCTGGTTCAGGTAGGGGGTAATGAAAGTAAAGTGGGTGCCAGAGGTGGAGGCAGAACAGGACACACGAGCAGATTCAGTAGACAAACTCACAGAAAACAGTCCTACAGTCACTAAAAATGCCAGGAAATACAAGGCCATAAAGGCCAGTTCACCTCAAATGGCCACCTGCTTTCAAAAGGCTCACACGGGCCACACCCTCCACTTAAATACAGGATTTCTTCCTTGCTTCTCCCAAGAGTCTGTTTATCCTAAGTGCTCCCCCTGCTGGGTCCCCAGCTACTATTGCTTTTTCTTATCCAAATCCACTGACTGGCCCTTACTGCCTCATCTGACACTTTCTTCACTATTTTCCTCACATTCTGTCCACTTACACCCAACTCCCTCAACAATGAGACAGACTTTGCAGCAAATCCTCTACATCTTACTTCCACTGGACAGATCCTAACTTTCTATCCTCGCTGCTCTGCTTCTGCCCCTAACCTAAGCTATAACCTAAGCTTTTTCCTTTCATATGCTTCTACTACTAAGTCCTCCCAAGGAACAGTCAGCTCTATGAAACAGACTCTCATTCTACTCCTAGCCCACAAGACTATCATCAGGCCTTAGATTTGTAGACTAGACTATTTCCTCGGGAAAAACAAGCTTTCCTCCTAAATCTACCTGCATCTCCCAATCACAAGCATCCTCTAAGCTGCCTTGCCTCCTTCTTGTCTTATTAACTTTCTCCCCCTCTTGAAAAAACTTAATTGCCACTTTCTTTGCCTTAGAGCCTCCTAAATTTACCTGCCTTCATTTATCTTACCTGCAGCTAAGCTTCTTAATACTTGGTTATGTCACCACGTATACCGGCCTTGTGACAGACTAACCTTACAGCCTGACAAAATGTGCCTTAGAGTTGCAGTACCTGAACATAATGAACATAGCAGGTCTCCATTTTAAGTTCTGGGGAGTTGGCAATACATTATATGTTGCCCCTATCAAAAATCTAATACTCCTTTCCTCCATACTCCACAGCTCTTTCCAACTAAGTTTTTTCTTCTCTACACCTTCCCAATTCAACCACTGTCCCTGCTTAGCCTGAGCCACTGCCTTTGCACCCCTTAACATTTCCTCTAGTCTACGAACCTGCTCCACAACTAGCTTTCTCTTCTCCTTGGGACCTGTTCTACTCCACACCGGTTTGCCTGGACCAAGCCCCAAGCCTCCCCGGCCTATTTGAACATTACCCACAATGTCTGTATGTCTAAGAGTTTTTTCTGCCTCCTGATCTGCAAATCTTTCTACACCACAGGAGTAAATTATATCTCCCATCTTCTCTAGCCTATCACTTGCATTTCCTCCTAACCTACCTAATATCTTTATTGACTGCTTCCCATTCTTTGTTGCTATTTGCCTTAGGCCACTTAACTCAGTATCAGCTGCATCCCTTCGTAGAACATCCTCCTCCACTTCTGTAGCTGTGTTATTGATATTCTTCGGACTGTGCCTATCTACCTGCCGCTGGACTTCATCCGACTTACTTGATTGACTTTTTAAAAAGTACTGATCGATGCGGCCACATTGCCCTTCTTTTACCACACATCTCTTCCTTCCCTGATGCATTTTAAGGCCTCTAACTGACGTTACTTTCTGCCAGCCACAAGGACAAACCTGGAGATTATTTCCCCGAAAGGTTATTGTGCCATGTAGTCTGCCTGTGAGTCATCTTTTGCCCCTGCTCTCACTGACCCCAGGGATATTCTGAAACAAACCCACGAGAGATCCACAGTTTCAAATGTATGATTCTGTCATATTTTACAACCAACCAAAGCATAATCATTTCACCATCTTTTAATCTTCCTAAATAACTTTGATCTTTATACAGTTCAAGTAAAAGTCAAACAACAGAAAGGCTCGACGTCTGACTTTTAATTTCAGTGATGGTTTAATACATCCATGCTCCTCTACAATCTGATAATATTTCCCTGCTTCACATTCACTTTACAGCTGTAATAATGTAGTTTCTGAGAGAACAGAAAACTCCATCCTGAGAGAAAGACAATATATAGAGCGACAGAAAGCTTTACATTTTTTATTTTATAATCAACTGATTTCTTTAATGCTTACCTGTGTTAATGAGAGTGCGTGAATTAAACTGTACTGACTGTGCTACTGAAAGCCTTTTGTTTTGTTAGTATTTTGTCAGGTTGAAGACTGAATGTCTCACTAATAAGAAGACCTGGATTTCTAGCTTTAGATTTCTAGCTGCAGAAGACATCAAGTTAGACCACAAACAACAATAAAATTACCACAAGCAACAGCTGTGTTTTGATTTAGCAAAATAACTGAGAAAGTTAGTTCAGAAGTGCAGCTCACTGTCACGTGAGGTCAGTCAGAAAAGCAGAGGTGAGGCGACTGCTCTGGCCACCTTCTTTAAAAGGAATGTAGCCAGGATTTGTATGGGAGTTTTTAGACTTGACATGTTTTGTTTTATTTTTATAAAAAGTTAAAGAGGGAAAACGAGTTGAGTGAGAGGAGAAACACAGGAGAAACTGTTGCAGCTTTACAGCTTAAACTGGTTATATAACAAAATACAAACAATTCTATTTTTTAAAAAGTCAAAACTCTCGGATCAAACGTTTCATTAAAGTTCATTTTTTGTATTTTTCAGCTACTGCCTGAGCTTTTCACCCTTGCTTCCTTGGACTTCCCCTCCTGGATTAAGCCAACTTTCAACCAATCAGCATTCAACCTGCGTCGTGAGTCATTTCCCAGGGCTGCACCCCGTTTGGTGTTTGGACAACTTGATGCCAGCCAGTCTGTATCGATTAAAATCTTTAACAAAACTCTTTAATTACACTTGGGTGGAGTGAAATCGACGGAGACAGATGCTTACATGCTACCATAAACAAGTTACGTTACCGTTACGCTTGACAGTTTCACTGCACTACTTCAACAGAATTGTTGCATAACTGTTAATCACTCTTAGAAAAAAAAAAAAAAGTTTCCATTACTTCACCTAAAGATATAGACTAAACATAAAAAGCCTGAAGTCCTTGTTGAATTCCAGCTTTCTCTTTATGATTTGCTTTGCTCTGCAATTCATATTGACAGACTAAATCTGACCAAGTCAGATTGCTGTGACAAAAAACAACCAGAATGGTCGGCGGTTCGATTCCAGGCTTCCACACGTTGAAGTGTCCTTGGGAGAGACACTTTGTCGGCTCTGATGCATTCATCTGTCTGTGAATATGTGCGAGAGGGGCAAAAAGCACCATGTGGCCTGTAACACTGTATAGACTAAGATGTGCTGGATGAGTGTGTGTTTTTGAATGGGACACGTTGCTTGTAGTATAGTATATTATAAAAGCCTGTTGAGAAGTCAACTAGACTAGAAAAGCACTATGTAAGTACAGTCCATTTACCAGCAGTGCATGTCTGAAAGGGTGGAACAATGACAGCAGCTTCCATGACTACAGCTGTGAACAGAGTGCTTACTTTCTTGAAAGGAAAGCCGTTCATTCCATGCTTACCAAAGACCCGTTCGTCATTAATGTTCTTGATGCAGAACCAGAGGCCTGCTGGGAAGGTACAGACGAGTATGTGCAGGTCAAAGAAGAAGGAGACCCAGGTGGTGGGCTGATGCTCAGACACTGATGCTATGATGGGTATGTGGATCTTAGCATAGCTGTAGACAACATGAAGGAAAGATAAAAGCCACATAGCGTAAGAAAAACATAGTCGGACAACAGACAAGAAAAACTCGCTCTACGTTGAGCTCCACATTAAATTGTGCAAGTGTTTGAGTTATTTAGTAGTCTCTCATATTTTCTGGGCAATTGTGAACCAGCTTTGCTGACTTTGAACCCATTAAAGAAAGACTATTCAGATATCTGAGAGCATCAAGTCTGGCTGATATCATTAAAGCCCAGATTAGTGACAGCTCACTAAGCTTTTACTGCACTGCAGTAAAATGCAGCCTCTTCAAAAGCATGACTTAGTTGTCTGCACAATCACAGACGTATGTGCACATGCACACCCAGGATCTTATAGCTGATGCTGCGGTCTGGTAGTCAGTCTGAGAGCACCGATGATGAACGGGGGGCCAGTACCTATTTGAGATCTGTTGATGGATCAGTGACAGGCTGACTGACTGATGATGATTAAACACTTTGGCAGCCAGAAAGACATGAAGTACCTAGAATGCACTTGATTTGTTAGATCTCAATAAAAAGTGAGAATGCTGAACAGCCATTTGTAAAAACAGGTCTTTTGCATGAAAAAAAACCATCAACCCTTTCCATATTTTATTAAAAACATGATCACAGATGAACTTCAGTTATACATTTGTAACTCATCCAGAGGCCAGGGTGGAACTGATTGTTAATCAAATGAATCCATTTACACACAAATGTGTTTTTGTACAGAGCTGATCCTTATTAATCAAATGTTTTATGTCCAGGGTACACATGTAGCGGCTGTAGCTCAGGAGTGTATCATCACCCCCAGTGTATCATTGGGGGTATGAATGTGTGTGTGAATGATTAGAAAGCACGTAGTTATGTGTGTCTTAAGGCGTGCTGTATGAGTGTGTGTGAGTGGGGTGAATGCAGCATGTAGTGAAGCGCTTTGAGTGGTCAGTTAGGCTAGAAAAGCGCTATACAAGTACAAGTCCATTTACCATTTACATATAAAACATCAATTCTGAGGACTTACCCAGTATCCCAGAGGGAGTAGAAGCGCCCACTCCATGGAGCAATGTATCCTTAATAAGAAACACACACAAACAAACATGTATGGGGTTCTAATCTTCTCACGAGTGCAGTGAAACAAAGGCACCTAAACTGGCCCATAGAAACACACCATGCTGATGATCTGTGGTCTCTGACATGCATCAGTGGTACAAGTAATTGGTTTTCAATGTTCCTACTGCATGTAGTATACACAATATCAGTTTCTGTGGTGCGCCGCTATCGCTTTGGAAACGGCAGAAAACAAGCACATCTCTCATGAGTCTGAGCAGTATGGATTCAAAACTTGGGAGCCCTGTAACATAAAACTTCCAGGTCCTGTTGTTTGTAATAATGTTAGCAAAATACTGTATGAATAATTTCCATCTGATATTAACATTTAGTTGACTTCAAGGACTTCAAGAGTGGGGCAGGATCAGAGGCAGGCGGGAGCATACCCCTTCAATCGAGGAAGGGAAATGTAAAATTACAGAGGCCAAAATAAATAAAATGCTGGTGCATACTTGAAATTAAAGTGTTACTGAAGCCAAAGCCATTTGTACTATATATAACTGGACGAGAATCGGTAAGAGAACTGACAAGGAACCGAATCGATAAGCGATATCGGTAATGGACCCAGAATTGCTAAATTCTTAACAATTGTCATCCCTAGCTGTTAGACGGCCAGCTGGCAGTGCTTTCATATATAGATTGACGATGCGAGGGGAAATCAGTACAGCTGATACTAAATCAGGACCAACTACTGCATTTCATGTAGCATCTTAATGGCATTACATGGAAGCCGTTATTACAAAGCCCCACTGGTAATGTGGAGACTAAACAATATCAAGAAATGGGTCATGGGTGTGAATTACTAGAACAAGATGCTGGACATCTTGTAGTGATTAAACCCTCAACATCTATCCCTGATGGTTGAGGTGGGTGGTATTGAAAAGGCCTAAATATGATAGACTGCAGCTGCCAATTATCTAGGTGTATCAAAACTACAAATGTATGAGTGGCCCTTTGAAAAATACTTAAACAAGTCAGTACTCAACAGCTTGTGATAAGGAACCAAAATTAGCTTGTTTTTTCCTCCTCTGTCAAAACCATTTGGCCTGTAATACTCAATCGGTGTCAGAGATTCAGATTAGGTTTTTAAGCGTTGGTTCGCAGACCAACACAAAAAGCACATTTAGTTCTTTCCATGGAGTGTGGCAGGAGAAATATTCTCCCTTTTACTGATGACCACTTCTGTGTCTCCTGATATAAAAAAAGAGGGGAAAAAACAACATATATGCTTTATAAGACCCCGGTTTCTGAACAGTAAAGCATTATTTTATTCATATCGTTTACATCAGTGTGAGGAGTGTCAGAACAGAAGAGAGAAATTCCCGCTGTAGGACAATGCACTTCAATAGCACGTTATACTTCTAAGAAAGCCCAACAAATTGGAGTCATGGTGTTCCTTATCAAAGATGTGCTAGAAAGAGTTTCTGCATTTTTCAGTATTGATGTTTTTTGGTTTTGTTGTCAGATCCCCCAGCTTCACTCTCACTGACAAATCTCTCCTTCGCTCTGTATGACTTGGATGCTTTGAGGTTTTCACTGTTATGAGAAGCAAAGCTTTATAATGCAAGTTAGCTTTTGCTAAATAACATCAGATAAGTTGCTCTAATTGGATTATAATGCAATTGTACATGTGGTCTTTTTTCTTGTCCACATGTTGACAGAGACAGAGGCGTGTGCTGTACAGTAACGGCACATCTCCTTTTCTGGTTAAATATAAAAGTGCACGTTGTACCACCTTTGATAATAGGCATGCTTTATTAGCCACGAGACACATAGGAGCCTTTGTGAGACAACATCCTGTTGAGCTGCTAACCCACAACCCCTTTTAACTATTAACTAATTCTGTAGGTGTGGCCATGTAACACTGTTGGACCTGAGGAAGATCCCAGGTAAGACAGCTTTCAGTCAGTACAGGTAGCACGTTATCTAATAACATCTGGTAACAGCCACGTCATACGGTACAACTGGACTACCTAA
This sequence comes from Leuresthes tenuis, assembly GCF_036924035.1. NCBI lineage: Eukaryota > Metazoa > Chordata > Actinopteri > Atheriniformes > Atherinopsidae > Leuresthes > Leuresthes tenuis. The sequence continues at coordinate 35,370,067 of NW_027325364.1, forward strand.
AAGCTGAAAGCGCACACTGTCTGAGCACAGAAAAAAGATATACTTTAAATATTCGATAAATCCTGTGCAGCTAGTAAATGGGCGAAAAGAGGTTGATGTTGGTAATGGCTCACCAAAACCAACTTGGAAAATCTGTCAGCTGGTTTTTAAAGGGACAACCAACCTGTGTATGTCAGATAGATGACAGAGAGAAAAACCACTCCAGCCGCCAGAGAGACTCCCAGGAAAAATAGAGTCTGGAACTCCTGCCTGGTCAGCCTGTCCTTCAGATACTGCAGGAAGGCATAGACCTGAAGCAGCACAAACACACCTAAAAACAACCAGCGCAAAAAAATAGGTTATGATCTGAAATAGACCGGAGAACTTCATGGATACAACCTTTGTTCCAATTAAGATGATTTGCGAAAAACAATTTATTCGACAGTAAAAAATAAATCTTGTTTTCTTTGATTGCATTTAAAATATACAGTTTTTTGTTTGCATATCCACAATGTAATACTTTCATATCATAATGTCCTTTAAATGCAAAGCAAAATAAATGTTTTGCTCTCATACAACCCCCAATAGCTGTGGGATGTAACATCTCTGTTGTAAAAAAAATCCCTCACATGCACAGCCATACAGGTCAATTTGTGATAATACTGAGGCTGGCAAAGACAAGCTACCAAAAATGTCAAGCGACAGTGTAATAACTCATGTACAAACACACTCAAAAAACACGTTTTAGTTTATCTCTAATTCAGTTCGCTTTTTCTGAATATGGCTAGTTAGTTACTTGCAGTAAACACAAACTGTGTTACCTCTGTTTTACTCACTGTTTTACATTTTACCTTTGATGACTGGCTACTGACCTGCTGCTGCCATGTGTTCACTAGTCCTGATTGGTTGAAAGCCCACAAAGGGTATCTGCATAGACAGGATCAGGCCAACGATATAGAAGGTGCTGTAGGCTGCAGGGAGAAACAGGCAAAATAAAATAAAATCCAACGCATCACAATTGAGGGGTGATTCAAGTTTCTGATCCAGATAAAAGAGAGCACATTAAGCTTCCCACAGACAGGCTGTTTAAATCTGAGATAGCGATGAATTCTTAATGACCTTGTGTTCATATCCTGGTGGAATTTGAGACCTGCATTAACTGAATGTTACACTGATGCACAAATAGATCAAGTATTCATCCTCTGCCTGGCATCTTCATTACACAGTGTAATGCATAGTATCTCAAACCAATGTCATCAAAAAATTGTTAAGTCTGAAGTTTAGTACTAACTCAAAAACACAAAAAAGAAAACGACTGGGCTGAAGTGCTGTCTAATGAGACATTGCAAAGTGCCAAATTAGAAATATCCAGCCTCCCCATCTTCATCTCCACCAACTTTAACTTCAAATCTTCTGAATTCTCTGTATATTGAAGAGGGCATTCAGGGCATTTTTGTTCCCACTTTTGCTATAGTAAATTACCATAGGCACTTATAAGGTTCACTGACTGAGAGATCTGACTTCTAACAGGAATTCTTTATTCTTATGGAAGCACCATTTGTTAACTGATTGCCTTGGATACAGAATGCCGACACTGGGGCACGCTCGGTGTGTACAGCTGTACAGGGACCAACTGAAACAAATGGAGTTGTGTTTCTGCCTCAACATTACTTTGCACATCACAGCACGATGGCATTGTTTGCTTTGAGAAAAGCTCATAATCCACCTCCATGACATCAGAGTCTTTCAGACTTTGCTTTATGACTGAACTCTCTGCAAACTGCTGTGTGAACGAGGGAACCTTGACTTTACACTGTTTGTCAACTTTCTGTTTGCAAGGAGAACATTTTGTTTCCAGGGTAACATCTATACTTTTTTAAATCGTGAGAGCTATCTCACCACCAGAAATACCCTCTAATATGACTAATAACCGAAACTCCACCACTAATGCCACAACTGTAAAGGAATTATTAACAGAACTGTGTCAAGTTTTCCTGCAGCATTTCTTTCTGATACAATTCAGTGACACTTAACACTTAACAAGTGCACATCTTTATCTTTGTTATTGTCAAAGCTAACGTAGAATGGTCCCGATCTCCTTAACCAGCCTACACTGTCATTTTTTCGAGATGTTAATCACACTGAAGGAAATAGTGCATTTGTTGGGGACTATTTCCAGTGGTGGAATCATCTTACAGCCCGACGGTGTATAAGATACACAGGGCTTTGTGGTCTCACAAATCTAATCTAAATCTATCTGTATTTGTTGATATTAATGACACATGGAAAGGTATCGTGGGCACATTCGGCCTTTTGAGTAGGCAACTACATTAATATGAGTCAGATGCAAGATAGCTGATTATGAACCATCAAATCTGATCTGTATTAACTTAGATTTTAAAAGAAGTGATGTGAATGTAACTTTTGGGACTGAGTGTATTTATGGGTAAAACATAAAGCTTTACGGCTCAGTGGACCAGGATACATCAGGGCTGTGATTGTCATGACTAAGTTGTTTTAGTTTTCTTTCTAGTCTTTAGTTTTGCCATGAGTTTCCCTCAGTTACTCGTGGTCATCAGATTCACTCACTTCACCTGTGCTTTCCCCCTCAGCTGCACTCCATCACCAGTCACCTCCCTTCGGTGTTCAGTTTCCAGGTTCCCCCGTGCACCCCGTGCCAGATCCTCACCATCATTCTTATGGATCAGGTTTGTCAGGTCAAGTTTGTGCTTTTGTATTGTCATAGTTCATGCCAAGTTTTGTTTTATTAGTTTTCATAGTCTCAATTTCATGTGTTTGGTATTCCGGTTCAGCCGTGATTTTCTGTTATTCCATTTTCATCTAATAAATCAAGTTTTACTTTAAAATATCTGCGTCCGGGTCCAGCCTTCTCCACGCACCCAACCTCACCATTCGTGACAGTGATATAACTCCTGTTAGCAGATTACATTAAGCGCATTTTGTAATAATAATAAAAAATAGCAGTCTTACCATTAAGTAACTACATGTTTGTGACTATAAAGAATGGCTTAATCCTGCAACAAACTGGCACCATCTGCACATGGTCACCAATGATGGTACTTGCTCTCGACAATGAGTAATGTCATGGCCCAGAATGGTAGAAAAACAAGCAGTCAAGCTGATGCTGTAGAGCACAGGAATTATGTGCTGCTACTGAGAATGTGCTGCTGATAATTGCAGCAAAGATAACTTCATTTCATGTGGATTTCATTTCAGTATTTTTGCTTTAAAAGACGGAGAATGGATTGAGATGGACTGAGACTGCACAGTGCAGTATATATATATCGGAGAACGTTACTGGAGGCAGCAAGGACGGCACCAGTTCTCAGAGGTGATCACAGGGGGAAGAACAGTGGCTTCGTGTTAAATTATTCATTTTGGTTCTAATCCTATTGGAGGATGCAGACAACTTTTTCAGTCTCTTCCTTTGAGTCTCCATTCTCTGTACTTGTCTTCATATGGTTTCTCTCTTTGAGTCTACAAAGTTACAGCTGTCAGCTTAGTCATTTATGTGTTGACATGTCATCTTTTCCAAAGCAAGGATTATTGATTTAAAACTAAATCCATGGCATCTGCAGGAGGCTGTGAGCTAGGGTCAGGACATGAATCTGATCAAGGAGGCAAGTTCAGTTTGAGGCAAGACGAAGGAAAAATGTTTTTTATCCAGCTTGTGCTACCATGAATGCCTAAGGAGTGCAACCCCTAAGAAGCCATGAGTTAAAGAGAGTGGGTCTGTGTTGGATCTCACCTATGTAGACTCTCTTACTGAAGCGCTGCATGAGCAGCAGAACAAAGACATGAAGAGGAATGAGGTTGATGATGAACACGTAACCGCCCCAAGCCGACACCTGTCAAACACATTGAATTCAATTCATTTAAAACCTTTGCTGCAATTTTCATGAATTGAAAACTCGAAAAAACTGGAATATGCAAATCAAGGTGTTCAAATAACAGATGCATGCACATATGAACAAATACATAAATATTTAGTTTGCCACTTGTCATAGTGGGATTGAGATCGTTGATGAATGCTTTCAACACTTTAATCAGTATTGCTGATAAGCCATGGCTGTATTCTCTCTTATTCACAACACTTTTTCTTCCATAATGACAGAGATTTCAACAAGTGGGAAGGGTGAAGCCGCACAGCCTACCTGACAGCTGGAAAAATCAGCTTGAGCTGCAGCCCTCAGGCACACATACAAACTTGCAGTACACTTAAAACTAATAACACTAAATTGTATCACCTCCAAATCATTGCATTACCTTTGAGCTTATCAGTAGGATTTCGTTTTACTACGTTAACAATACAAGCCCCACTAACAGTCACCTATTTTTGGTTGGTCATCGACATCACTTTGTTCAGCTGTTCAGTGGTGATTTTTTTTTTTTTCATAAGCAGTCATGACAGACATGCAGAGAAAGCCCACGAGTACAGAAATGGGGGACTAATAATGGCTACCAGTCATGTTATAGACTGTTTCTGCGATTTCTTCTTCTTTTCTATCTTTTGTTTTAAAACACATTTGTTTCCGATAGTTCCTCTGGGGGACATAAAACAAACTTTTCATCCCAGAGTCACTGGGATTTGTTTGATAAATTAGCCTAAGACTAGAAAAATTCTGAGTGGAAAAAGTTTTGTTTTTAAGATTCGTTTAGTTCCTCGCAGTTACAAAAAGCTTCGCTTTGAGAGTACAAAGCACGCCAAAGGTCATGACCTTAAGGAAAAGGACCACTCTGAGGATATTTCAAAAGCAGCACTTTTACACTATATAACACGTAATCTATTACATGCTGTAGCTCCAACACTCAGAAAACTAAGCTGTTTTACATAACTTGCACTGGTTCAGACTGGTGACTTCAGGCTTCCACTTTCCAACTCTCCGTCCCTTGTTAACTTACTAAAAGTATCCTTTTTTTTAATGTCAACATCTTTGGAATACAGATATAATATGAACATACTGTGTGTGCCACACTCCAGCACTGCTAAACCTTAACAATTTAACTATCTATGAAACCCACAAATGACATGAATGCTGCTCGATTTCTCCATGACGAAGAGAAGAATTCATTTCCTTATTCTATAAGATGCATCTGGAGCTCTCCTGCACGGTTACAAACTGTTGCTAAGTGTCACTGAGTGAGGCCATGTGCTACTTAGCATATTTCTGACTTTCCAACATCGCATTTCCATTCTGCTTTGCATCCATTTGCCTCTCCCTCACTCTCTGAGGTCAGGTGAAAGTAGCTAAATCTGACAACCAACTCATAAAGTTGACAAAACTACAGTTCTGACCACTGGCTGACCTCAGTGATTTCCTTGGTTAAGAAAGTTAATCTATTGGCCTTTAACCCCTCATCCTAGCTGTCGCACCAACTCACAGATTTCTTTTGGTCAGTTCAGAATAATTTCTTCATCTTGAAAAATAAAGGTTCCCGTGTTTTTAATCAGACAGATTAGGACACATATATTACAATCAACCTTCTCAGTTAGGAGACAGACATTTTTGGTTTTGGTGATTCTCACCATGTAGAAGTAGGAGAGGCAGCATCCGATAGTCCAGAAGACAGATCCTGTCTTCACTGATTTCACCTGCAATTTACAAATTTACAGCGTTAATCACACACACAAATTTACTTTCCTGACCACAGAGCTTTGCAGCACCTAACGAGGGCATGACAAGGCTGATGATCCCCAACTGTCCAGCGGTCCAAGTGGGAGCTGCTTCTGTTGGTTGGAATGATGGAAGAGCTGAGCCAATAAAGATGTGAGACAGAGTAAAAGGGAAGGGAAAGTGAATTGAGAGAGTAAGCAAGAACATTGGGGTCAACTTCATAAAGTAATGTCCTGATATCACGAAGGAAGCTCTGTGTTGTTAAATGTACCACAGTGTTCACCAGCAACTTATTTGGACTACTATCCATTTCTGAGCTAAGGTTAATGCAAGAGGAACTAAATAAAGTCCAAATATAAAGGTTTTGAATATGTTCTCCATTGGTATTGTTCCAAAAACTGTGAGGAACACAAATGGCATCATGGTAAACAAAAAGGAAAAAACAGGTGAATGTCAAGTGTGTTCAAAGCTGTAAAAAAGTTTTCCCTTTGACATTTCTAAAGTGGGAAAAACAGTTTGGAGCGAAACTCATTTCTTCACATAGAGCCAGGAAAAGCTGTCTGCTACATCTAATGGTGAGTGCATTAAGTACGAAAAAACAATTAAACACAGATCTGCATGTTAAAGAGGATTAGAAATTAAAACGAACATCCTGGAGAATTATATTTAACTTAAGGGTGAACAGGACGGGGCTACTTAAGGAAACAAATATTTTGCACCTCTCATCCACATGAAAATGACATGTTTTGCAACGAAAAACTGAGACTTTCCTCGGCTTTCATCGATGCCCACTGAGCAACAACTCTAAGCTATCATCTGCCAACACAAACCAACCACATTTATTTATCTATCTATTTCACCGTTGTACGGACCTCTGCGTTGGTTCTAAATGTTTCATTAAAGGAGAAAAAACTTTTCATTTACATCATGATTCGGTGTCAATCACAGCTTTGTAGATGAACCAAAAGAAAGCCACTGACCGCAGCAAACCCAGGCTACATCAAGCTCAGATCAAATAAATGTCAACATACATGTAATCATTACTGGAACTTCATGTTCCTGACAGAGAAAAGCTGGCTGACACAGAACTGAGAATCATTAATAGATAACAGAGGAATAGGACTTCAGGAAGACTGTCAAAAGTGTGTATGTGTATACCCAGAGGTAGTAGGTGAACTGCAGGGCAAAGATAGCAATGCCTTCATTGTCAAAAGAGCCAGCCACAGAGCGGGAAATGTAGCCCGGGACAATGGCAATGAAGCAGGCTGCCAGCAGCCCTGCCCCCTGGTTCCACAGCTCCCTCGTCAGCAGAAAGGTGGAGATAGAGGTCAGGCCACTGAACACTGGGGCCAGAAACACACACACGTCCCGGATGTGGACGGTAACATGCAGCAGGTTCAGCACATAGTGGATGAGGCCCGCCGTCACCATGAGGCCCGGGTACACCTGTTAGAGAGGGAGAAATAAGACAAGAACATTCAGAGACTTGTTTGTTTCATTCACTTAAGCATTACATTTTCTTTGTTTAAAGGAAAAAGTAATAATTGTGACTCAATAGAAAAGCAACAGTATTAAGAAAGCCACCAAAAACTGAGCATCTGAAAATGATTCATGTATCTTTTTGCTCTGGGGATGAAATTAGCCACAACCCATTCTGAAAGATTTACAGAGAAGAGAATCTAGTTGTGTGTTTGTATCTGAAGGTTATCACATTAAAGTCTAGTGAAGCTCAAGTGTGTCACTACTACAAGATGTAGAAATGCCATTTCATTGCATCCTGCAGGATGTGCTGGACAGCAGATGTGAGCCCCACACAGCGGGACAGAGAGGGACTATCAGCACATCTGACCAAGGTTCAAAAGTCTCTTCATCTGGTCTGGATGTAAGATGTTGCTGTTGGTAAACGTGGGATTCGGTAAAGAATGTGTGAGCTGCGGTCAGCTTTTGTCGTCCTGACTGAAGCATCCTCAGTTAAAATGAGTGTGTACACCCAGGTGTTGCACGGATTCAGTAGAGTAATTAGCTTATTAAACACTGCTCCACTGCATTCAATAGCTGGATGCAAGCAGGTGTAGGTGGGCTTTGACCGGTTTCAGAACTTAAGGTGGTGCAGTTGAAAGTGAGATGATGATGATGATGATGAACACATTAAATAATAATGCAACTCATGGGGAATGAGGACAAAATGTTGTGGATAGGGTAGAGAGAGCACACAAAGCCTCTCCAAGTTGCTGAGTCAATCACCAGAAATTCAACCCCCAGAGTAAGAAATACTTACTGTTCCCCCAACTATCCTCCCCAGCGGGTACCAGGCTCTTTCATCAAACCAGTTGAGGAACTCAAAGAAGCCATTTGTGGTGAGATGGTGAGTCGACCTGTAGTTGAACCTGCAACATACAGAAGGGGGCTGTTAGAGGTGCCAATGAGGTGCTAATGAGTCATTATCGCCGACAATTATTTGTCTCCCATTAACACAGGTTTTGTTATTTATTTCTATTGTAAACGTCTGTTGCTCACCGGCTTTTATTTTGAAAAGGTCCACCGTGAGTGAGCCTAGTGTGTTGCTTACTGCAGCGGCGCTCACAGGAAACCGCCAGAAAAGAAAAGAATGGCGGACGAAGCGGGCTAAACAAACATGAAGAAGGTTATGGAACTTTTACACGGCCATTTTCATTTCAAACTTCTTCCAGACAGAGGTTATTTGTAAGCACTGCAACGTTCAATTGTTTTATTACCGGAGTACTTCGGTCATATGACTGTACACTTCCAATAAAAGTGCGTTATATGCTACTTTTGAATACATTATTGGATTTTGCGTATAGCAATGCGATTAATCGTCATTAATCACAGGAAATCATGTGATCAACATGACTAAAGACCTAAAAACCTCTCTGTACTTCCAGGCTCTAACTGTCCCTAATTATGTAGGAGATATGTTCCAGTCTCCACTAACTATGCGTATAATCATTCCTACTTTGTGAGATATATGTAATAACTATGAGAGGATAAGTGCTGACTGGGCTCCTGTTACTTTCTCACAGGTCAATGCTGCACAAATGACTGACAAGTTACTCAAACTGCTCTCCATCTTCAATCTAAATGTCTTTCAACGGTTTGCATGTAATAATTAAGTACAGGAAATGACCCAGAAGTAAAAGGCAACAAAGTACACATTTTTTTCCTAAGTCAAGACAAATTAATTCAACTGCATGTGTTATGTGTTCTGACTAGATTGTAAACATCGGTGTGCTGATATTTTGCTGACAATAAAAGAAATAGTATGTGGCACCTTTCTGTACATGGAACAGAGCTGTTTTATCCATTCAAAAAACAGGGACCTGTTGTTTCCTGCTGAGAAAGCGTTAAAAAGTGAACAAATACTTATTTTGTTCAGAAGTCGTTTAATTCTAGGTAAAATCATGATGGGGTCGTACATTTCAAGTGAAAATACTATTCAAAACACGGAATTATTCAACCATTTTTGGATTGATAGCAAGACAAGGCAATTCAGGCAATTAGGAGAAGATTCATTTTCAGCTTCTGCTACTTGCCATAAGTCAGTATTTAAGCCGTAGACGGTTTGATTTTTAAGATGTCATCATGGAGAGGTCTGCATGGAATCAGCAGTCTGAGAGAAAACCAATTACTGCTTATTGAAAGCTACTCTGACAACTTGTTCTCTCTTCTCTACAAACACAGACCACTGTGGTCCCAGCTTACACCCAAAAGTTTCATGAAACTTTTCTCTCTATGTCCACCCTCGTTTTCAAACTTAGTTCTTTATAGCTGCTTTATTGGGACAATCCAAGTACAGCCTTGTCTGAAACTAGACAGGCCCGATGGACAGTGCTGCTACTATAGAAATCCAGCACCAGGCCTGCAGCTTTCAAACTTAAGACTCTGGTGGTACAAAAAAAACTTTTCTGCTTGTCCTTTTAACAAGCACCGAAGTGCTCAATAATACAAAACAGGCCCTTCAACAAGAAAATGGAATGTGATGGGGGGGTTGCAACATATGGCTTGCAGGGTTTCATGCTCACTCTGGAGGCTCACTAAACTGATTAAAAAGTATAGGGCAAGAAAAGCTGCCAACACACAAAATAGAAACAAGCCATTGGGTAGTTTGGCACAGGACTTCTTAGTCTGACAGAACCAGCGGCGCCCAAAAGCTTTCAGCCAGCCACAGTACGGACAAACAAATCAACACCCACACTCCACTCTCTGGGTGGGCTTTTTAAAATGTCTTTCAGCCTGGATGAAGTAAAATCCTGCCTCACCCATGGAATACAGACTCATTCAAACATCGAGTCAGACACCAACATGAAGTCAAACCACTAAATGTGAATAGCCTGCATTTACTTACGTAGCACTTTTCTAGCCTCGTTGGCCACTCAAAGCACTCTCATTCACACACGTACAGCACTTGTTATGTCTACAGTGTTACAGGCTACACTACAAGTAAACTAATAACAAAAAACTAACAAAAAGGGCTCTGTCCTTCATCACTCCTAAATTCAATGGAATATAACAGTTTCTACGGCCTGCTCACACAGACATCTGAGGCATTTAATACTCCTGCACAGGACCAAAAGAGCAGGTGGGGCAGCTTATCATGCAAGCTATCATTGTTCTTTAGCTTATAATAATAATAATAATCAAACAAATTAGTATGTGGGTTGGCTCCAAATCATGCCTTGTAACTTCAAACCAAAAGATTCTGGGACTCAAAAAGAAAGTCAACTGTAAAAGGAAAAGAGCTGATGACATTTTTTACGCTACAAAATACTGAAAAACTTTAACATAAGTTGGATAAATGCTTAGAAAGGTTTGTTGTGATAAAAACAGGACCAGGAACCAGAGAAACTACTTAGAACTACTTATGTCAGGCGCCTGGTACTTAAAGTACTAAAAAACTAAATACACTCATACAAGATGACACATCTACTGGCTGGATGAACTCAAACTATTTTTCTCTTATAATAACCAAGAGACCCAATATGTTCAGATGGCCATTTCTTCAGATCCACTGTGAAAAATGTGCCGTTTTCCTCTCACTTTTTTTAACTGCAATTTATTGCTGACAAGGCAAATGCAGCCTCAGATCCAGGCCTAAGCTTCATTTGATCACAGGCTCAGTGTGCGCGGGCAGCAATGCCTTTCCTGGCCGCCAGAGTGTGAACACTGACGATAAAATAAAAGAGCAATCATTCAGCTGGACCACCATGGCAATGCATGCCGCAGCCTGCTACTGACTATGGAAAATCATTTATCGTGTCATGGTAATATCTGCCCTCCACGTCAATAAATACACTCATACAAGTACGGTAAACTAACTCAGTTCCCTGTAGAGTATAAGTAGAAATTTCTCTGAACCAACAGGTATTTTTGAGAGAAACTGCAGCGATTATGACATACTGCAGTGCAGAGGTATGGATGGAGGTTAAACCAGGTTACAGTCAGATGTGCGATGCCTGAAGCATAGCAATATAAAAACATACCTTTTTTCATTCATTCGTCAAAACAGATATGTTGGTCCAGTCTGCAAAACAACCTCCTTTTAGGTATTATCTGTCTTTGTTCATTAGAATTGTGTCAAATAAGGAGTTAGGGTTACTCTGTGATAATGAGTACTTTGCCAAACCTCTCTTCACTTTGTGCACACTGACAATTGCATTGCAGCATCTTTAAACATGGCAGGCAGCCAAAGATCAGCTGAAGCAAGCAAGTGTCCCCTTTTAATGATCCGGGCCACTACACTTTCCAAGGACAGGCAGGGCAGCAGCAGAATCTGTGGGGTGCTGCTGCTCCCTGCTGTTCTCAGTCGGTGGGACTCCCGGCACAGGGAGACCAAAAAAAAACACGGCTCCGAGGAGATGGTTTTAAAGTGAAGAACACACATTTGTACACTTCTATCACACACACCTGAAAAGTATTAAACAAAAGTTGATATGCACACAAAAACCTTGCTGGCAAAACTATTTCTATAATGATGTCCCAAAAGAAATGAAGCAGTGAGAGGTGAAGATATGATTGAGACACGTACAGAAAGCACAAAGTCAGCGAAGGCACAATGCTGCACACTAACCCCACAGCCTCCTACAAAGAAAACCCAAACTTTGTTCATTTGTCTGGATCACAAAGTGTTTCCTGCTCATTGATATGCACATATTCTGACAAACTATTGCACACAGTATAGTGAGAGTAACAGGGATGCATCATTTCCTGAAGCAGTTGAAGCTGCTTAATTTTACTCTTGAAAATAATGGCCAGAGAATGACTGTTGTGCTATGAACAAACAAAGCTACAGTTACACACACTCCAACACCAACTGCTATCCCGGTATCGAAGTAATTGCTTCCTTCTTTAGAGACAGAGAGAGGGGTGAATAAGTAACGTATTGATTTGCAGGGAGGGGTATGATCTGCTTTTCAGAAGATTTGCACACATTGTGTCACTGATTAAGTAAATAACAACACAATGTACACAATATTTTAAGTTTCTTCATAAACAGCCACACCCAAATCAAAGATTCCTTAAGAAATGTGCCTTCTCCTGCAGCAGCATAGTTAGAGAAACAAATTTACTGCTGAGAACTGGTAGTAACTGACCTAGTTAGAGGCATTTAAACCCACTGAAGGGCAGTCTCTACGTAAGCTAAGCACATACCTGAAAGGAGTGCATAACTCGGGTGCAGAAGCCACACCATTTCATAACCGAATTATGTACAGTATCAACTTTAAGCCCCACTCCAAAGCAGTTTGCCACTTCTGATGTAAGTCAATGGCCTGTTATATGCCACTCACCTGCAATACCTTTACCGTGCCCATCGTATACAGTTGCACAAATTGTGGAATTTAACATCTGACTAAGGCCCAAACTCAGAGCAGCTAAATATGCATTTCTAAGCAACACCTACACTTCATTCACATGTGAGCCAAAAGATTTCACCTATGGATGAACTGAATAACACTCAGAGGGTCCACATGGTGAGATTAACTGGATTACAGCTACAGTTGGGTTCTGCTCCTTATCTGAGGGTAATTATCCTTGGATATATGGCGGTGAATGAATGGAATCACTGGCACAAAGCATGTCATACCCCGGTACCATAGGTGGCGCTGTCCCCATTTCAGCTATCGCTAATAGAGCCACTTCCTGTTGACGTCTTCACCGCCAACAACAACAAAACTCAGGCATTCAGAAAGATGGCGAACGCAGAGCGAGATGAAGCTGCGTCCCTCTACATTTAGTTCGTGAGGAGCTGGTTATGGCACAGACGCGATGCATTCTCCATCGCGTTGTGTATTTCTTTCCGACGGCAGCGACAACAGTAATATCGTCTCCTTCAACTTTCGGGTGACGATCCCGGGAAAAAATCTCAAGCATACGCAGAACGTTTAATCCGATCCACTGTCAGGCACATTGGATCGAGTTATCTCAGGGTCTTAATCCGATCGCAAGTAACCTGATCCGATCCGTTTTTTTGTCAGATTAAGGTGTCTACGTGAACTGAATAACTCAGTCTTATTGTAATTTAGCCATTAATCCATTTCGATGGCACTCATGTAACCCCACTGACTGATGATGACAGGAAGACAGGGATGGCAGGGTGGAGCACACCTGACCTGTGGTGGCTCTGACTTGATGGGCACTGGCCTTAGATCTTAGATCTGCTGCTAACATCTTGGTGCCAGATACTACAGCAGCTCATTCATCACCAAGTCTGAGCTGCTTCCGGAGCAAAAGACCAGAGTAAATTAGATAAATGGTAAACTGGTTAATAAAATGCACTAAATATGTGTGATCTCGTTTGGTCCTAGTTACTTTCTAAGTTCTATTGACAGTCACCTAAATGGTGAGCAATCGCTTTGGAAACCAGCTAAACCAAAGCCGAACCTAAAGGCAGGAGTTGTCAGAATGTTTTGGCTCATTAGTGTGCACATTCACATGACACTAGAAAAAACATCCAATTACTGTAATAGTTTGACCAAAGTCACAAAAAAAATAAAAATAAATAAGTAAATCAAGCTTCTCAAACCCAGATTACCAGGTAAATCATTAGGGGTCAAATCACTCCAGCATGTAAATCCTTAACTAAAGAAAAACTGTCCTAGGTACTCCACATCAATATTTCCATCTTTTTGTAAAACAGACAATTACTCAATATAGCTGATCTCGATTACATTTTTCTGTTGCTTTTGTCAAATGGGTGGCTGAACCGGTTGGCCCAGAGGCTAAAGCTGCATGTCGTCTGCCTCTCTCTGCCGCCTTTCCTGTGAAGCCACTTTCAAATAAATGCTACTCGTGCCGAAAAAATTATTTAAAAGAAAACCAGCTCATCATGTCAACTCGCAGTCATTTTCACATCAATGCATTTCCAGACTGCCGTTCTGCTCGAATACGAACTCGGTTTTATAACAGCAACATCACTGGACCAAATCAAACTTATTACAAAGTCATAACTCAATTATTTCTGGTGTAATTGGGAGAAAATATTTCTATTGTGTAACCATGAGGTGCAATGACCTGTCAAAAAACAAACAAAAAACATGGCAACCTGAAACAACTGTGTGTGAGATCAAATGACAAAGAGAACAGTTTGTGCAAAGTTTGTATTTATGAGCAAAATTTTGCTAAATGTTTAAAGACAAGCCGACACAGCAGAAAACTCACCTATTACAGATGATGCTATTGTCACTCAGCTGACTCTGTGTAAGCACACCCTGATGGAAGAACCGCTGTTTGGTTTGAGTAGCAGAGGCTTAAAAGGACGTGTTTATAAGGTGCAACCACTGTGTGAAAAGGGGTAGCGGCAGTGAGGAGATAAGAAGGCGCTTTAAGGCAAAGGGGAGGCGGAGGTCCACACTAAAGTTATTCATTCTAGTGAGGTCCCAATCTCCCACTAATGAGTGTAAATGGCTGTCGGTCTCTTGTGTTCTGTGCTGGATTGACAGCCTTTCAAAAAATGTTGAAAGCTTTAAAAAAAACAAAACTTGAATAATTTCCCTGTAATTTCAAATTGTTTTTCACTTAAAATGAGTGAAAAACAATTTGATCGACTTCTGATCACACCCTGCTCAAACAGGTCTGAGGGGGAATAATCAAATCCTAGATGCATCGAGATGTGGTCAAAGCTTCATCCAAAGTCTTTACAAACTCTTTTGCAACATTTAATGCCAAGGACTTGAGGAGTTCATATTCAGTCTAAGAATCAGAGCATTTTGTCCTATGGAAGGCACTTTGGAGCCCAGATACAATGTCCCATCTTAAAGATATTGTACTGATACAGCATCCCCTAGACTTTACAATAAGACCAAGACATGGAATATCTCAAAAATGCATCTGGAGGGGCTCTAACATGTAATGCCTGCCACATTGTCATAAGGGTTTTCATGTGCTCCAAACAAGAGCAGTAAATGAGTGGTTACATTTCTCCTAACAGATACTGGTTAGAAATATTCGGAGTGATTCAGAAAATGCTTCCATCTGTATCAATTTTCTAACAACAAGCCACCAGAGGCATACATTCCTTTTTCCTGTTGATTCTTTTGCTGGAAAACGCTGGGAAATGTGTCGGAAATTCTAGTTACCTGCCCACATCTCTTCCATTTTTTTTTTTAGATCAATAAGATAGACAGTAGCTCCTCCATCACCACGGCCCTCACCACTGGCCTGGGACCCATCTGCTACATCGTTCTCTTCTCCAGCGTCACCCATGAGCCTTCCTGATCATCTTGAAAGCTTGGTGAAATCAGGGATTAAAATGGTTCCTCTCACGCCAAACATGGCAAGATCAAGAATTCTATCCTCAAAGAAGCCTTGAGCCCCTCTCCCTCCTCAACCTACTCCACCGACCAAAGCTTCGTTGTTATTCCCAACAGCATTAATGCTGTTGTCTAAGACGCTGAGGGCCTCTGTGTTGGTAAGCACCATCTCAACCAGAGATCCAGGGATGGAGTGAAGAGAGGGACAGACAGACTGTCCAGTCAGAGAAATCTTATCCATAGCCCTTGAAAGAACACAGCGTCCAGTTCAACTCGAGCTGATCTCAAACTAGGGATGTCACGATACCAGACATTTAGTAGTCAATACCAATACCAGTGAAATTCCACAATTCTCTATAATCAATTCGATACCACGGTAAAAAAAACTAAAACAAAACAATCAGTTCCATGTACTTCAACATACTCATTTATTAAAAAACATTTGAACATTACAAAAAACAACAGTGGAACTGGCATGTAGCCTCCAAGTAATGAATAAAAAGAATACACTATTAACATTACAAAAAACAACAGTGGCATGTAGCATTCAAGTAATAAATAAAAATAAACCACTATTGACATTTGATTAATTGGGATCAGGCAATATCAGAACCATGATAGTGGGATATTCTATGACTTAGTAATTTGAAAAAAATATGCTTAGTGCCTATTGTGCATGTGCACTATAGCGTTAGCTTACCGGGGCACAGGTGATCTGTGCATGTCTTTTGAACACAACTTTAGTATTTCTGCTGTTTATTTTGATATACAGTGCATTGTGAAGTGACTGGGACTTCGCAAGTGATTCAACGGAGAACAATGGGTGGGAATTTGCCTGCAAAGTGAATGTTAACATGACTTGGAACTCACTCACCTTGAATTCTGAGAATAAATATGGATGCCTGTCTTTGAGGTGCTTCGCTAAATTGGAAGTGTTCCCTCCTTTCGTCTGAAAAACTCTTTGGCACCGTTTGCATATAAGTTTTTGTGAATCCATTACTAATCCCTGATCATCTGCCTAAAATGCAAAGTTCTTCCAGACACGACTTCTTTTTTTTCGATGAGTCGATGCGGAGTGGTCGCTGCAATTGCCATCTTCTGTGTTCCTTCGGCATTTAACAGCACATTAGAATACTTGTAGGTGCAGATGGTGCCCACGTTACGTCTGAAGGAATTTCATCCCCGGTACCAACTGTACTGTAGAAATAAAAGAACTGTCACATTTTTAGAATTGTGGCATCTAGGCCTACTTGATACCGAAGTATCGGCTCTCGTGACATCCCTATCTCAAACACTCAATGCTCAATGTCAGATCTTAAAGTAACAAATCATTCTTAATTAAAAGTTTTATTTCCTCTCACAATCTTGATTTTATGGTTTTAACTGCAATATGGCTCGACAATAACAGCTAATTCAATTCATCCATTCATTTTCTATACCCCCTTAATCCATCAACAAAAAACAAACAAAAAAAAACAGCTAATTCAATTCAATTCAGTTTATTTATATAGCACCAAATTACAACAAATGTCATCTCAAGGCACTTAAATAATACAGTCCAATTCAAGCCAATTGGAGTTCAATTAATTTTGATCATAATCCAATGAAATCCTATGAATTAATTTCAAAATAATCCAATTAATTCATATAGAGCCAATTCAAATACAATATCCTAGCTAAGGAAACCAACAGATTGCACCGAAACTTGTCTTAAATCCAATTTCCCGTCCTGAGCCTGAGGCGACTGTGGAAAGAAACGACTCCCTTTTAACAGGAAGAAACCTCTGGCAGAACCAGACTCAAGAAGGGTGGCCATCCACCTCGACCAGCTGGGGTTTGAGAAGACAGAAAAGAGGGGGGAAAAACCAAACACCATTCAAAGGATAACTGTTGGAACAGGGAAACACGAGTTAATGACCACAATAGTGTCACCTGCACATAATATCATCTGGCTGCAGCATTTTGGATCAGCTGGAGGCTTTTCAGAGAAAATGTGGGACAGCCAAATAATAAAATGCATGGACTAGTTTTCCTGCCTGCACGGTGGTGTGGTGGTTAGCACCGTCACCTCAGAACAGTGATAGGGTTCAAGGTTCAACTCCCGGCTGGGGATTTTCTGTGTGGAGTTTGGATGTTCTCCCTGTGTATGCGTGGGTTCTCTATGGGTCCTCCAGCTTCCTCCCACCATCCCAAAAAAAAACATGCATGTTAAGTTAATTGGTGTCTCTTTAAAATTGTCCTTAGAAGTGAGTGTGAGTGTGTCGTTGTTTGTTTCTGTGTGGCCCTGTGATGTACTGGCGACCTGTCCAGGATGTATCCGCCTCTCGCCCGATGACCGCTGGGATAGACTCCAGTCCCCCCGTGACCCAACCGAGGGATTAAGCGCGTATAGAAAATGGATGGATGGTTTTTCTGCATCACTCTGAGACAGGATGTTCTTAATTTTGGCAATTTTACGAAGGTGAAAGAAGGCAGTCTTGGAAAACTGGTTTATATGCGTGTCAAAAGATAAATTCTGGTCAAAAATAACTCCAAGTACTAGAAGTAGTAGTAGTACTAGAAGCCAAGGAACTATATAACTAGACAATTTCTCCCTGAAGCGCTCAGGCCCAAAGATAACGACTTCAGTTTTGTCTGAATTAAGAAGCAGACAGTTCTGAGTCATCCAGGTCTTTATGTCTTTAAGACAGGCTTGTAGTCTGACCAACCTATTGGTTTCATCTGGTTTCATAGATAAGTACAGCTGAGTATCATCAGCATAGCAACAGAAATGTATGACATGTTGTCCATTAAGGTTACCTAATGGAAGCATACAAGGGAAAAGAATCGGTCCAAATAGGGGTGGGTGATATTAGATCGTGAAGGATTACAACGTGAAGATGATCTGTCAAACTGCAGAGATCGTGGGATCGTCAACCTGACCGACCAATCACAGCGAATTACGGGCAGTGACGCACGTTCTTACCCGCCTCCTTGTTTGTGTGTGTAGCAGTAGCCGCATGGAGAGCCGTGGCTGAAAGCCAAACAGAAGAGTTGGTCGCTAAAAAAAAATTCCACCTCCATTATATGGAATTTGTTTGGATTTTCCGCAACTGATCAAGCGCAAGCAAATGTCATTTGCAAAGTTTGCACAGAAACAGTTCGCACATCGGGTGGGAACAGGACGAACCTGTTCAATCACTTGAAGAAGAAGCATCCCAAACAGTATGCTGAGAGCCAAACAGCGAGGGGCCCAGCGGCACCGGCACCGCAGGGGAGGCAGCAGCTAGCTAAGACCAAAACAGACAACGTTAACACAGGCACTCCTATGACAAGTCAAGCAAGCGATGGAAAGAGGTAACAGAAGCAGTTACCTTTTATCTTGCAAAATATATGGTACTGTTCAAGACGGTAGAAAGGGAGGGGTTTGAACGCCGGCTTAAAGTAGTTGACCCGCAGTACGAGCTGCCAAGCCGAAAATACCTCTGCAAC
Organism: Leuresthes tenuis; assembly: GCF_036924035.1. NCBI lineage: Eukaryota > Metazoa > Chordata > Actinopteri > Atheriniformes > Atherinopsidae > Leuresthes > Leuresthes tenuis. Next base: position 35,388,917 of record NW_027325364.1, read on the forward strand.
ACAGTCTGTTTTTCATTTTAAGATTGGGATTAAATCGAAATCATGATTTTAATTTTTAAAAATCGTGGTATGATATTTTCGCCATATCGCCCACCCCTAGGTCCAAGCACAGCACCCTGAGGAACTCCATGACTTATTCTGGTGTATGAGGAAGATTCTTCATTTACAAGAACCAACTGAAATCTTTCAGATAAATATGACTTAAACCAGCCTAGTGCAATTCCGCTAATCCCAATAATTTGTCTCTGTAATAAAATACTGTGATCGACTGTGTCAAATGCAGCACTGAGATCCAGGTAATGCAGTCCTGATTAAGTCTCGTCCATCTCACTTCAATTTTGTGTCTGAAACACGACAAAACCGGAGGGGTGGGATATTTGTGCCATATTCAGGAACAATACCCACCCACAAATTGTCATTTGGGTTTTTTTCATCATCTGTATATATGTCATTCAAAATTGAGATAAAACAATCTTCCATACTTTATATTACCATTTACAAACCACCACAGAATTGTTTTATTGATGATTGTACTGAATTACTTTCAATTGTGTGCACTGCTTTTGACTGTTTAACCATAACAGGGGACTAGAATGTGCATGTGGACATAACCCATAACAAGGAAGCTAAAGAACTCACTGCTGTCCCTGAAATATTTGGTCTAACTCAGCATGTGACTGAGCCCACCCACAGTAGAGGGCACACTCTAAATGTGCTAATTTCAAAGGTTGTTGTTATTTCAAATGTGGATGATGTCGATGCTGCTTTATCTGATCATTAGGGGTGTGACACACTCAGCTCACGAGACGAGACAGAATATTGGATTCACCAGAAGAGACGAGATTTTAAGAAAGCTACCATGACAAAATGTATGACTGAACCAACAGACTTATTTAACCGAGTTGCACATGCATTTATGCATTTTGAAATGTTTTATTATAACTCTTTACATGCATGATCTTGTAATAAACTTCTTCCACAAATTGAAACTAAATTACCGCGGTGTACTGCATTATTTTCGTACAATGCTTGCAAATTGTCCGTGTCTTTATCAGTCGCTCTGCTGCCATTTATCATTTCTGCCGGGTACCCAAAACGATGCCAAACAAACGATTTGAAAGTGGTGAGGGCATCTTCAATGGTAATACCGGTATTTTCCAACGTCATTGTGGCTGCTAGCTGCTTCCCCTCATGCTCCTCCTCTTCTTCTTCTTTTTCTTCTAGACGTAGCAAAGGCGCATTACTGCCCCCACAGGTCACAAAGAGAAGTTTGGATAGCTCACAAATCTTGAGAGACAGATTTTTAATGTGAGAAATATTGACGAGTTTAATCTCGTGAGATCTCGTCACACCCCTACGGATCATTTTTGTATTTTCTTTGAGTTTGCAATATTCTTTAATGACAAAACTCAAGGCATTAAAAATGCAATAATTCCACAACCAAATGACTACTCTGCAGCCAGCAAGACACCTGTCACTGACACATTTCACACCTGTCACTGACACATTTCACACCTGTCACTGACACATTTCACACCTGTCACTGACACATTTCACACCTGTCACTGACACATTTCACACCTGTCACTGACACATTTCACACCTGTCACTGACACATTTCACACCTGTCACTGACACATTTCACACCTGTCACTGACACATTTCACACCTGTCACTGACACATTTCACACCTGTCACTGACACATTTCACACCTGTCACTGACACATTTCACACCTGTCACTGACACATTTCACACCTGTCACTGACACATTTCACCCCTGTCACTGACACATTTCACACCTGTCACTGACACATTTCACACCTGTCACTGACACATTTCACACCTGTCACTGACACATTTCACACCTGTCACTGACACATTTCACCCCTGTCACTGACACATTTCACACCTGTCACTGACACATATCACACCTGTCACTGACACATTTCACACCTGTCACTGACACATTTCACACCTGTCACTGACACATTTCACACCTGTCACTGACACATTTCACACCTGTCACTGACACATTTCACACCTGTCACTGACACATTTCACACCTGTCACTGACACATTTCACACCTGTCACTGACACATTTCACACCTGTCACTGACACATTTCACACCTGTCACTGACACATATCACACCTGTCACTGACACATTTCACACCTGTCACTGACACATTTCACACCTGTCACTGACACATTTCACACCTGTCACTGACACATTTCACACCTGTCACTGACAAAACAGTCGGAAAGATCATCTACAATCTGAGTCTATCAACATGCTGCCTTGATGAGTTGTCGACTAGATTTCTAAAGTCTGTGCTGAGCAGTTTGTTACCACAACTCGTTCATCTAGTTAACATCTCACTTCAGACTGGAGCATTTCCAAATGCCTTAAAACTTCTCTCATTAAGGCGAGACACTACAGGTGAATAGGGTAACATTTTAAAATAATAGATATCACCATGAAACTTCCTCTGTTGATTACTTACACAAGTATGAAAAAAAAATGTATTACAAGTTTTTGAAATTTGTATGTTTGATTATACAAATTATGCATTATCTCAATAAATATGCGCAAATTTGCATGTATTTCCAGTAGATAGATCTGAACATATAATAAAGCCAGGTGCAAAATTCCTTTTTCATTTTGTTTACACACCAGATGAAAAAAAATTACAGAAGGATTTTAGGATATCTGCTTTCATTACCTAGAAAATCAAAATGTAGTGTTTATATCCTTAAAACATTTATTTTCACCATATTTTTTTATTATAATGTCACATAAATCAGGCCAGGAATGATTTATTAAGAATTCCTTCTGTACATATCTTCAGAATACTGCTAAGTGTAGAACTGGAAAGTTTGGTGTGAATAGGTGCTACATAGGCTGAGATATTGATTCTGGAAAAATACAAAAAACTGATTTTGAGAAAACGGCATTTAAAGATTTAAATAGGGGAATTTATAACATTTGTATTGGAAACAATTGCTCAAAAACAGAATAAATGCTCAGGCCATTAGTAATAATGATATAGAATAACAGAACAATATTAATATAGAATACAAGCTCATATAAAGTGATTATTCAATAACATGGCAGGCATGTAAGACCTACAACTGCTGTAACTCAAATAACTAACATTGGCGTATCATGCAAGAAGTTGCCAACAAAAGTTGATAAATAATGTAAACACAGTAGATGTCACATCTTTCTAATTCTCCATTCCAGCACCATATGTACCTTCTGACATCTCCATTCCAGCACCCTCTGACATCTCTTGCTGGTGCCTTTTCACTTTCTTGGCTGTGCTCACAAGTTTCCTTTTTCTTTTTGCACTTGTGGACTGAATGGCGTTTGCTTTGGCCACCCTGAGCAGGTCTGCCTGCTTGATGGTATTAACTGTAATAAGTGTGCTCTCCAGCCATAAGTTTGCCATCACATTGAGCATAGCTGAGGCACCCTCATTAAAAGAGGAGCCATGCTTGCTGCTGCCTCAACCCTGTTCTTGCCTACAAAAACAGTTTTGGGGCAGCGGGCCCATATAACAGAATTGAGGCGCTCGTTTGCATTTTGTGTGCCACCATGCTGCATTCTTTGCAGCAAGCTGTCGCTTGACATGCCGTGATAAATTGGGAGAAGTTTCTGGCCCACCTTGCGGGATAGGTAATTTGCAGCGTGTCTTGTGTGCCTTTCGGGGGTCTCACCATTGTCTTCTGCCCTCTGATACCAACACCAAGATGGATTGCACCTAGTATGCAATGGTGTTTCATCTGTTGACATGCAGTGGAGAAGGCCTGCCCATATCTCTGCTTTCATTGAATCCAGTGACCCTTGGTTGCCCCCCTGTAAAAATTTTGCAGTGCTATGCATTTGTTTGCGGTCAGTTTCACCAAACCCTTCCCACCCAATTTGCGTTCCGCACTAAATTTTCTGAGCGCTGTGCCCATTCGCTTGTGAGCATGATTTATACATTCCAGCTTTACAAAGTCATGCCCAGGGTATGGATCAGTGACAGCACTTCCTTAAAAGCAGAGCTATCCCCATCTGAGAGCATCTCTGTGTACCGCAGCTGGTGGCGACTGACTGATCTGGCCCACATCCTGCTCCATTGCTTTACTGGACCCTGTGAAATTCTTTGCACAGTCAGTGTGCGTCTCCCTCCAGCTATCAAATTCCTCCACGGTAATCTTTCCCTCATTCTTGGCACCTTGCTTTAGGACACAAGCATGGCAGTATGTGGATAAGACCTCAAAATCAATGACCAGTCCTGTGAGAATGTCTATACCAATCCCATAATGGGAAGTGAACCCTCTTTTTTGCCAGGTGCCATCAAAAGATACACCGATGTTAACTACAGCGTCAGCATCCTCCCTCAACAACTCTGCCAACTCTGGATCGACATCTGTGTACGCCTGCCTGATCTGCTCCCTGGCCTTGTGTAGTGAATAGTGTCTGAAGAAGACTTAGAAAAACTATTCCATGCATTTGTCTCCAGCAGGTTAGACTACTGTAATTTCCTGCTCACTGGGCTCTAAACGGGCTGTAAGACAGCTGCAGTACATCCAGAACGCTGCTGCTCGAGTCCTGACTAGAACCAGGAAATACAACCATATTAGTCCAGTGCTTAGGTCTCTGCACTGGCTTCCTGTCGCTCAGAGAATAGACTTTAAAATAGCTTTTCTGGAATGATTTTATTTGCCTTCTTGTGATTTTATGTAGCTGTAAAGAACTTTCAGTTGCCTTGTGTAAGAATTGTGCTCTTCTGAACTCTTCTGTCCTGTCTTGCCTAAAATACATTGGAAGTGAATCAATTATGGATTGTTACAAATACTTAGCTTTGAAAGTACCACATTAATGACAGAGAGAGGCGGAGGGGGGGATTGCCTTGAAATTCTCACACTGACAGCTCACCTCACCACTATTCTCTGTTAAAATAAACCAAATAGACTGCATTCAAAGACATACACAAACTGTACATTATCAGTATATTTCCTGCTATTGTGCAGGTCAGCTTATTTCACTCTGAGTTGCTGGGACTGGGTTGGTCCTTCAGCATCCTGCAGGGCTTTCAAAGCAGCTTACAGCGGTTATAAAGCAATGATTCCCAGAGTCATAAAGCATTCTCTAACAAAAAAAAAAGTTCTGGGCACTCTCCAGTCCCAGAGAGCTCTCCAAAGGTAAACACAGGTTCTCTGACTGCATTAGAAACACAGATAAAAACATGGAAGTGACGTTACACCAGCTAGCAGTTGGCAGCTAGTCTAATTGATGTGACTCTCCAGTCACATATAAGTTCACTAAACTGTGGACTTCAATTTCTTAAAGGCTAACATTCAGACCTGCTTTTTATAATGGCAATGTTTCACCAAGTACCCAATATCTTCCATGATTCCTCTGCCCTGACACAGCTGCCTAAGGAGGCACAACAAGTACATGTATTAAATTATTCAGATTCATGAGTTCATGAAGAATCCAGAAAAGTGAGAAGAACTAACGTGGTCTGAACAAAAGTTACTCGTCTTATCCCATCTCTCCTTACTCCAACACTGCATGTAGTAGCAGTAGTATTACTAGTAGTATTATTGTTGTTGTCTAATATACAATATTTAAAAAATATTTAAAAAATGTTGAGCTACTTGACTAATTTGATTTCTCCCCACTGGGAGAAGAATAAAGTATTTTTCTATTCTATTCTATACACTAAATGAGCATTTAGTTGGAGCAGATGAAAACACACAAGATTGTGAATGATGTGTTTAAAGTGTATTTGAAAAAATGCCTGCATATAAATGTCTTATTTTTGCGTCTATTTATTATTTTTTGTATCTCAAATAAATACTTTCATTTATCCAGAAGGCACTCTCGAAAGTACACCTCAAAGGGCCTTGCCTTGGAGCGAAATGAAAATTAAACTTGTGTTGGATATAAGTGAAGACGGTGTCAGTTATAAAAAAATAAAAATTGGCCAAAATGGGAATCGGCAGGTCAGGCTTCTTAAAGATCGGAGATTGGCCAGAAAACTGCAATCGGTGCGCCCCTATTTTAAAATGAATTGGTCTTAAAATAATCAAAACACTTAAAACTTAAACTGATGATCAACATTTGTGTGTAAGAAAAATCTAAAGAAAAAAGTTAAGGTGGCTGCCAGGCAACGGTGGAAAGAAGTTGTAAGACCATATTAGCAGCTTCACATCATATGAGAAGTGAGTGACAGTACTGCACAGAGTTTACAGCCAGAAGCAGTAGAAAAACAGCAGACAGACGAGCAGGACTGCAGGATAGTCACGTCAGGGGGGGGTGCAGACTGTTAGATAATCACAAAGTTAAGGTCTGTTTTACCATGCTTAGTTTCTCTATAAACCTGATTATCTATTTGTTTATTAAGAACATATTCTGAGCTGATGCAAATAGCACGTGGGCACATATCTTTCCTTTGAGAAAAACTGTTGCGGAGACCATAAAAATCTTGCAACATTAGAAGGCCACTCATCCACTTTCTCTCCCTCGTCCATATCAGGACTCTCCAAAACTTCAGACTCAAAGGTGAAATTCATCATAAACAGATGACAGAGCCACAGCTTTATTAGAAAGAAAGAAAGCCACTGACATTAACACGAAGATGCTGCATTTCAGAAATGCTATATCGGCCAGAGGTCTGAGCAAACCATAAAGATTTCTATTATGAATCAAGGTTTCCATTTTGAATACCAGTCCGAGCTCAGGGAGACAACCCTCTCGTCCACCGGGGGAAACCTTGATGTTATAAGCATCTCAGATTGGTCTTCATAATTAAAACTCCTCTTCTCTCTTTGAACTGCAAAATATGAAAACCACTCCATCAATATTCCCCATACTTTCATAATGCCACTGATGTCACTGGGCTAATATGCAAGAGCATATTGCTGCATTGTAAGTCACAAAGCACAAAGAGACACATCATGCTGGCCACAGGACAGAAGAACAAGTGATGTTGGAAAGTCTTGCAGCTTTTGGATGAATTACATCAGAGCAATGCTATGCTAATCTAACTGACAACCAGAAGCAACTTTACCACTAGGAAGACACAGTCAGTGGGTCTACATGATGATATTAATTCCATTATAGCTATAGTTAGACTATCCTCCTTATTGATACGATCGATCACAGTATTCTGTTACAGAGACTTGAACATGTTATTGGGATTAAAGGAACTGCATTAGGCTGGTTTAAGTCATATTTATCTGATAGATTCCAGTTTGTTCTTGTAAATGAAGAATCTTCCTCACACGTTGGAGTAAATCATGGAGTTCCTCAGGGTTCTGTGCTTGGACAGATTCTTTATACTTTATACCTGCTTCCATTAGGTAACATTATTCGACAGCATGGCATAAATTTCCATTGCTATGCTGATGATACTCAGCTGTACTTATCTATGAAACCAGATGCTTTTAAATTCAGACAAAACTGAAGTTGTTCTCTTTGGACCTGGGCGCTTCAGGGAGAAATTGTCTAGTTATATAGTTGCTCTAGATGGTATTTCATTGGCTTCTAGTTCTACAGTGAGGAACCTAGGAGTTATTTTTGACCAGAATTTATCATTTGACGCACATATAAATGATGCAGAGAAACTAGTTCATGCATTTGTTACTTCAAGATTGGACTACTGTAATTCCTTATTATTGGGCTGTCCCACATATTCTCTGAAAAGCCTCCAGCTGATCCAAAATGCTGCAGCCAGAGTTCTGATGAGAACTAACAGCAGAGATCATGTTTCTCCAGTTTTAGCTTCTCTTCATTGGCTCCCTGTTAAATTCAGAATAGAATTTAAGATTCTTCTTCTCACATATAAAGTTCTTAATGACCGAGCTCCATCATATCTTAAAGATTTAATTGTACAATATTTTCCTAACAGAGCACTTCGCTCCCAAACTGCAGGTTTCCTTGTGGTTCCCAGAGTTTCTAAAAGTAGAATGGGAGGTAGAGCCTTCAGTTATCAGGCCCCTCTCTTGTGGAATAAGCTGCCAGTAAATGTCTGGGAAGCAGACACCCTTTCCACTTTTAAGATTAGGCTTAAAACTTTCCTTTTTGATAAAGCTTATTGTTAGGGATGGCTCAGGTAATCCTGAAACATCCCATAGTTAAGCTGCTATAGGCTTAGACTGCTGGGGGACCTCATCTGTCACACCTTTCCTCACTTTGCTCTCTTTTTCCCCGTTTAATTTCTCAAATGATTTTATGTACATGTGACATTATTGTGGTTATTAACTTGTGTTTCCCTGTTCCAACAGATATCCTTTGAATGGTGTTATGGTGTTTTTCCCCCCTCTTTTCCCTCTTCTCTGTCTTCTCAAACCCCAGCTTGTCGAGGCGGATGGCCACCCTTCCTGAGTCTGGTTCTGCCAGAGGTTTCTTCCTGTTAAAAGGGAGTCGTTCCTTTCCACAGTCGCCACAGGCACGCTCAGGACGGGAGATTGGACTGAAGACACATTTCGGTGCAATCTGTTGGTTTCCTTAGCTAGAATATTGATTTTTGAATTGGCTCTATATGGATTAATTGGATTATGATTACAATGAATTGAATTCCAATTGGCTTGAATTGGACTATATTACTTAAGCGCCTGGAGATTATAATTGTTGTAACCTGGCGCTATATAAATAAAATTGAATTGAATTGAATTGAATTATCCAAGTAATATGGCGGTGAATAAATCGAATCATTGACACAAAGCATGTCATACCCACAGTGTAGGACGGAAAGGACTCCACTCAATGTATAGGATATCGGCCTATAAGTTTGCTTTGTCAAGATTAAAAAAAGCTTGACCTCCATCTTGGCAAACAGAAATTCGTAAATTAGTTAACTCAGACCAACCGGGGTTCATCACTGGCTGGCAGGGCACCAATAATATTAGACAATCTCTAAATCTACAGCCTGTTGCTTCGGAAAGAAAGACTCCAACAATGCTTCTCAGCCTAGATGCTGAGAAAGCGTTTGATAGATTGTACTGGACGTTTTTGGAGCAAACACTGGCTCATATGGGCTTTAATGAAACTTTGAGTAGGATTGGAGTGTTTTCTGTGAACCCGCAGTCAAGAGTCAGAGTTAATAGCCAATGCTCCGATTTCTTCAATCTGGGAAGGGGGACAAGGCAGGGGGACGCACTTTTGCATGCCCTGTTTGCTGTTAGCATTGAGCCCCTTGCAAAACTGATTAGAAACAACCCCCTTATACAAGGAATAAGAGATGATGGTGGAAGCCAACATAAAATCGCTCTATACGCAGACGGCATATTATTATTTATTGAAAATCCTATCCATTCAATCCCGGCTCTCCTACAAAATCTTAATGAATATGGTCTAGTATCTGGTTATAATGTTATTCCTAGTAAGTCAGAAGCAATGATGGTGTCTGGGGCATGGCCTAGCCAGCTTGATGATATAATGTCCTTTTGCAGGGTTTCAGATATTTAAGGATTACACTAACTCCCCAAGTAACTCAACTATACCAGGCTCAACTATACCAATTATAAAAAAATATTTGAGATATTTAGAAATTAACTGGCAAGATGGGATGTGCTACCGTTATCCCTTCTGGGTAGAGTAGAGGCTGTTAAAATGAATTTTCTTCCCAGACTCTTGTTCTTGTTTCAATCTCTCCCAATCGGGATCCCGACATCAGCCTTCAATATGACATCTAGATTCTAGATTCATATGGCATAATGGGCAGACAGAGTATTAAGGGTTATTGACCAGTTGTTTTGTCACAACGTTTTGCAGCCATTCTCCTACCTCCACGACAAATTCTCTCTACCTCAAAGTGATATGTTCCGGTATTTTCAGATTAGGCATTACATCACAAGCCATAAAGATTGGAATATGATTAAAATGCTCCAACAAATGTAGAAACTTACTTGTTTAATTTAATTAAGCATTAGCTAGCCAACAAAAAGCATGTTTCTCATATATACAGAAATCTATTATTGGATACACCAGGCAATACTTTTTACATAAAAAATAATTGGGAGCTGGATTTAAATATTATAATCGAGAATGGAGAGTAGGAAACAATGTGCATTGGATGTCATAAGGGTATTAATAGTAACATGTGGAGGGAGTTTGACTGGAAGATGAAGGCTAGGTTCTTTAAGACACCTTCGGTGATTTCCAAATTTGAGATAGATTTCATTCTGGGAATCGATATACCATTCACCCCAAGTCAGTTTCTTTTCGATCCAACTCCTGAAGACATGTACACCAGAGACCAAAAGTACCTGCTACATATACTCTTGATGACTACTAGGAAAATGGTGACAATGAAATGGATGAATTCACAGCCACCTACAGTGGCACAGTGCAAACAGAAGCTGGGGGAGGTGTATGGAATGGAGGCTCTAATTGCTCAATTACAATTCAGGTCTGATGTCTTTTTGAGGAGGTGGCTACTTGTAGCAAAATACCTCTATACACCACACTGTGCTGTAATATCCCAATTGTTCACTTATGTATTTATTTATTTTTCATCCATTATTATCATTATTCAGTTTCTGCACCCCAATGTTTTGTCCCTGTTGGGTTTTTTTGTCGCACTGTCATACATACTCTGTGATGTTGTCAAGGAATGTTCTGTATTGTGTTTTTCAATGTTAAATGTTTAACAAGAAAATAGTTTTAAAAAATTAAAAAAACATTTAATAATGCATTTATTTGACCTCATAAGCAGTGAAGTCCTGAAATGATTCAGCGAAAAGAAAAAGGTTAAGAATCTGATCTGAAGAAGTGTAAATGAAGCAAACAGGACTAAATGTAGGAACTGCTTTCCTATTCTGTTTCAAGCAGCCAGTTCTCATCTCTCCTTCCTCCTTTTCATTTCAAACTCTCAAAAGCACTTTTTCCCTGGCTCGACTGATAACCCATTCTGCAGCCTGGATTAGACAGCAGCACACACATCATCATCATCATTTCCATACCCGGTAATCTCTACAACATTTAGCCTTGTCCTCCACCTAAGCACATGGAAACAAAGATAACAGTATTCTTATGATAGACAAGACACTTTTTTCCTCTCTAGGTAATGAGGACCTCAACTAAGCACTTATTGATAACCATTTTAGTGCAAATCAGTAGGATAATATATTTATATATATATACATATATATTTGGAATAATTCCAAATACGTGCTTTTGTTTTCCTTTATTGCACTCAGCTGTTTCTTGTCTGCATAGAGCAGCTTGTTGGGAGTAACGTTACAACTGCAGGCACCTGGTATGCTGACATAATTTCAGCTAGTCATGCACCTCTCTACTATCAATCAGTGCAGGACCATAGGGATTCTCAGAAAGCACAGCTCTTGCAGAAGGAGACTGCTGCAAAACTTTGTCAAGACAAGGATCTGCAGATAAAATACTGATCACCTCATACTTACTGTGTATCAGTGTTATTCCAACAGTACTGTAATGTATTTTGCATAGCGGTAACACATGTCATTTAGAAGAAGATGGCAGCTAGTCAGGTGTGATTCAGGCTCAAGCATAAAAAGTTTGATTGCTGTGTTACACATATACAATGACCAAGCATCAAGTAGCACACATACCTCCAAGTATATCAGCAATCATTGGCTGAATCAAATATTCACAAACTAGAATTTATTCATGAAGCTGGAGCTTTAAGCTTTAAAAAAAATGGCAGATCAGATCAGGTTTTCATGCCAAACCCTCTGGAGGAGGTCCACCTGTCCAACGTGCAAGCTTTACTGTATCAAAGAGACATGAGCACTAATTAAGCTGTTTTTCCCTCACTCTGATGCTACTCTATGGATATTTAACACGCCAAAAAGTGCAAAGCATCACTAATCATCTCGAGGCTGACTGTCTAATGCCAGTACTGACCCCTTCTGCTGTCAGTTAATGGTTTGATCTGGCCCTTCTGCAGAAAAGGATCCACTAACTAGCCACATCAAAAGGACACATCAGAGAGGGTATGTCAGGAAGAGAGTTGGATAGACAGAGAACAGGACTGCAGGGAGTTGTTACAGCTGTTCGTTCCTCTGCTATGTGCTTTTTCTCAAAGAAGATACAAAATTATGGCAACCTTATAGTGAGGTCACAGCTTGCCCAGGAGGGAACTGTCTTCAAACAGTTATATGAAATGACAGTTAATCATGCTATCTTTCACTTATTCTGAAAGAACCTTGAGGTTTCCTCAGTGTGACCTTGTGAAACACAGCAAACAGAAAAATCTACTTCAAACACTTCTTTTCGCTTGACACTATTGTATTACATCGAAACAGTATAGCCTGTTGTACATTTACTACAGGACACACTACGTCCACTTCACAAATATACACACAGGAACACACACACCAGGGTTTCTCCTTTGATACAGCAATTTGCCCTGGATGGATAAACTACTGAAATGACAGTTTAAAAATAATTTCACGTTTCAATTTAAAGACGTTATTTTTTCTAAAACATCAGTTAGCCATAAGATTTCTAAAGCTCAAACATAGTCACTTTTTCTGCCAACAACTGCAGAAGACACATTGTCATGCACACACAAGAACTCACTTGATGCAACCGCTATCCAAATATCTAGTTTACATAAAGCTGCCAGACTAACAGTGAAGCGAGAGTGATATAACAATGAAGCAGCGTACGAATAAACTTCACTCCATGTTATATCATGCTAGGCTTTTAGAAAGCACATATAATGAAGGATTCTCATCCAGCCAATGCTTTTCAAGCCTCCTCTTTAAATCAACAGACATGAAGCTGGCCATTCCGTTAGAACCACACTAATGCTCTCAAACTAATCACTAAACGCTTTCAGTGAGGCAATGCAGGCTTGAGCCAGGCTCCCTTAAGTACAAATATTGGACAATTTCTGAAAATAGCACATTAGTAAATAGTTGGAAATCAAAAATCAAAAATAGGATTAATGAAAAAAAAAAACAAATGCATCAATACTGGTTAAGCAGACCATTCATCTGTTAAGCCTGTATTCAGACATGACTATGTATGAAATAAGCTTGGTAAAATCATAAGTCCTGGAAGCAAATTCAAACATGATGTACAAAATATGACAATTTGGCCAGATTTCCATGAACTTTATCTTGCAGCAAAGCCTTTGAAACTTTATGGGGACGTGGCAGGCTCATTTCCAGTCATTTTATTCCTAACCCTCTAGATTAGCTCTTAAGGCATATAATATGTGAACAAAGTGTGGGGTGGTAAATGCAAGCTATGGTTGCTTGTGTAAGTGAGTCTGTGTTTCTGAGTAACTGTAGAAGCAAGAAAATGATACTTTCAGTTACCCAGTGAACAAATCCATAAACACAATGCACTATTAGCCTCTTAGCTGCCTTTCCACTCAAAGTTCCTTTGACGTTTGGAAATCGCATTTGCGTTCATATGCATAATGCCCATGCAACACAGACATTTGAAACAGTTCCTCTCATCACTTCATATTCAGACTCATCCCCATTTTAGCATCAGAACAGCCAAGATTTTTAGCTTCAGTCTTCCTGCAAATCCAACGTGCAGTTAGGGCGTAACAAACAAATCCAAACATTTTCGCCCCCGTGTCGTTGGCCAGGAAAAACTAACTGCATCCACTGATCCAAGACCCCTGGGTGTTTAAGGAAGCAGAAAAGGGTCAACCTGTCCCATCAACCAAGAGCACATTTTCTTGAAGACTTTTCCAAAACAAAAACAAAGGGCTGAACTCTGAAAAGTAGTGCTGGATCAATGTTTCTTGCTGTGCAATAACTTCTGCTTGGTCAACATGTACGCTACAGGCGGGACGCATTGCCTGAAAAACTTGACTCTGCTAGAATATCCAGGAACAATGATGTGATAGTGGCTTGGTTGTTGAAATAAAAACATTTAGCATTAAAAATACTAGAAACATGCTTATACGCGTTTGTTTTTTTAAAGTTTTGGGTGATGTTTAATGTGACAATACATTGTTGTAACTGCAGATAAGCCAGGAAACATAAAAAAACATGCCCTTTAAGTAAAACCACAAGCATATACCTTGGTCCTGCCATTCATTTCAAGCCAAACACTGCTTAAATTAAATTCCAGAGCCATTTAGATCTGGAAACTTCAAAGGATCATGTTGTTGTCTTCGCTTACTCAGCTCTTCCTTCTCCTTCACGAGCTGCTAAATGTTGTACGTTTTTGGAACAACAGATTCACGAGCACTAGATTCACTAGCAACAAATAACTAGACAGAAAACTTCAGAATGACCTCGTATCTTTTATCAACATAACCGTCAGGAAAGACAAATTTTCAAAACAATATTTTTCATTTGGTTTTCTGTCTAGGACGATTGTCTGCTCAGTCAAATGTAATAATTAATCAAATTAGATTTGAAAAATTGTTTTTGCTAAACTGTATCCATAATGACAGCCTATCTAAGATCCTGGCAACAAACCAGGAAGCAGGTCATTTTCCGAATGTTCGTGCATGATAGAACAAAAATACCCCACAACATTTACCCCACGTGCTTTCAAGGAAAGGTCCCGATACTATAGTAGGGGGATCAAACTTACCAGGGGTCAAACTCGTGTATGATGCTCTCAAAGCGAATGACAGCGAATAGTCTGGAGCTGAAGCCGGCCAGCCAGGCCAGGATCAGGACGGTGAAAGACAGCAGAGACTGCCAACCGGCTGGCTGCGACAGGCCGCCGGACAGACCTCCTGCTCCCACATTGGCGGTGCTGCCTCTCTCCACGAGCACCGAGCTGCTGCGCCCGTTCCCAGAGAATGACGCTGCGGAGTTCAGATAGGATTTGTGTTTGTTGTCTGAAACCGGGTGATGCTCCGCCATATTTTACGTCAGTCCCGTCAGGGCAAGCAAGCGATTCGAGCTATCTGATATCACACAGAAAGGTACCCCACCCCCCCACCCCCTACCACTTATGTCTTCCTTTCCTCTGCCACGCTCTACTTCCCAAACCTCTTGCACCACCTTTCTGGCGTTCCCTGCACCCCGAAAAGCACAGGCTATGATTCTCAATTTTCTAAAGTTATTTCCCACCAATATCAAGAACAGCTAAATAATTCCAGAGAGACACATAACAGTGACGCTTTGCTTTACACGGGAAGTGATACACGCGGCTCGAGCGGCTCCTCCTTCCTTCGTTGGAACTGAATGGAGGGGGCGGGAGCATCGCGTGGGGCAGGAAGGGCTTTCAGCCTCTCACACAAAGACAGGTACAACCACGAGACCATAGCTACGGGAGAAGCCCAATCCCAACGCAGAACGCTTGACAGACGGACATTACGACCAATAAACATGAATACTTTTTAGTGCGACGCAAAGATGGTGTAGGGACGTACAAGTACAGCACCCTTTACCAGTTTATGGAAATGTTAAATGGTGCAATAAAGTTGTGTGGGAAAAAAAACGTACAGCACGAAAAGCAAATGACAGGTGCGTTGGAGTTGTATAAGCTAAAGAAATGAATTTTTTTGCAAATATTAAGTCAATATAGGCATCTATTACATAAATCTTACAGTCCACAGAATTCTATTCTATTCCATTCTATTCTATTCTTCTACTATGTCTGCATTTTTCTCTGCCATTAAATATATTATGTTGGATTCTTAAAATATGATTCAACCCATTACACTGTGCAGGGCCATTTCTCTCACAGAAAGAAAAGAGATCCCTGGCTTAAATGAGTATTCCGTTAATCATCAGTTTACTAATCCCATTTATCGAATGGGATAACCGGTTTCATCCAGTTTCATAGATAAGTACAGCTGAGTATCATCAACATAGCAATGGAAATTTATGCCATGCTGTCTAATAATGTCACAAGGAAGCATGTATAAAGTAAAAATAATCAGTCCAAGCACAGAAACCTGTGGAACTCCATGACTTACTCTGGTGTGTGAGGAAGATTCTTCATTTAAAAGAACAAACTGGAATCTATCAGATAAATATGACTTAAAAAAGCCTAATGCAGTTCCTTTAATCCCAATAACATGTTCAAGTCTCTGTAACAGAATGCTGTGATCGACCATATCAAATGCAGCACTGAGATCCAACAGGACAAGCACAGACAGAGGTCCGCTATCAGAGGCTAAGAGGAGATCATTGTTTACACAGCTTATTTCTGTGTAAATAATCACAAAGTCGAGCTGCACTGGTAAAGAAGCTCAGGTTGAAGTATGACATGTGGCTAAACATGTCAGCATTGGTAAGATTTGGCAGGGGTCCAGAGAAAACTATGGAGTCCGACATTTCTTTGGCAAAAATGCACACAGATGCCACATTCATTTTTGTGACCTCTGATTGGCGTAACTGGGTGTTTTTACTGCCGACTTTAATACATTTTTTACCATATTTACGCTTATCCTTAACCAGCAGTTTCAAATTCAATACTATGTCGCCTGCTCTGGTTCCTGAAATAAATTTAACTATGGTCGACGGTGTCTCTAATGCCACGTTTCTGACTGTATAGCTGTAAATTACCAGGTTTCGTCCTGAGCGGGTTTGTCGCTGAATGAAAAAAATCTATTTGAAACATGTACAGGATGATGGTGAAGCACAGAGTTGACTTTAAGGCTGTGAATCTCTCCAAGACCGCCACCCAGCCAGTGTGAGGACGCGGCTGATTGAGTTCTGCGAAGGGGCGGCGAATGGGGCTATTTATGCTACGATGTTTTCCGATGACTTGACTAGAATGTCAATTTAATCTAGCCCTGTCATTGATTCAACAGGACGTTGGTATGTATAGTCATCATATGCACTCCACTGGATTTGTAACAACACTTTACAGCCACTTACTCCTCTTTGGAGAAGGGCTCAAAAAACTATTTCCAGCAGCTGCAGAACGACTGTGAATTGGCAGTTTTACAAACTAAAAGTTTTGCTTTGATGTATAATATGTTGCTTAATGACAAATGTCCCTTTTCCATCACTGGTCCGTTCCATTATATAGATGTACATTATATATTATATGTACATATAATGTACATACCTTGTCCGTCGGACGACACCCATGCATGGACAACGAGGCACAAGAGACAACACCCATAGTTCACAAAAATCAAAGGCTCCCTGGTGGTCTGGTGGCTAGGATTTGGTGTTTCCACTGTTGTGACGTAGGTCAGGAGTGTTTTATTTCTTTTGTCATCTATCCACTTATTTTCTTGCAGGGTTATGACACACTCGCTCTTACTCAGGAATCTTTCTATTTCTCCCTGAAATAAGAGAGAAGTCAAAAGCGTGAAACTTGTGCTTGCTTGGATTTATTCTCCAGATGCACAGAATTACTTTCATTTAAGACTAAAATGTTCCCAACTTCAGCACGTATTCAATGCAATGCACAATGCCAATTTTTTTGTCAGTTAGGAAGAGTTTACTGCAGATTTGCAATCGGTACTGTTGACTAGGTTTCCGGGTCCCTGATGGTCTAGTGGCTAGGATTCGGCGCTCTCACCGCCGTGGCCTAGGTTCGATTCCCAGTCAGGGAATGAGAGTTTTGAAACTCTGACTAACTAGTGTAAACCTAAGACGCGTGTGTTGTTGTTTTCCAATGACAAGACTGCAATGTCAATTTCATCAAGCCCTGTCACAGATTTAACAGGACGTTGGTATGGAAGTAGTCATCCTATGCGCATCACTGAATTTGTGTTAATACTTTACAACCAGCAGATTTAGTCATTCTCTTTAGAGAAAGGCTCAATAAACTCTTCCCAGCAGCTCTAGAACCATTGTGGCTTGGCAGTTTTAAAAACTAAAAGAATGATCAAGTTTTTTTGATACTTTGATGTGTGCTTAATAACACTTTGAGCAGCAAATAGGAATTCCATTTGTCATCAAATAACATGGGCTGGTTCATCCACGGATGATATGGAAGAAAAGGAATTGTATGGTCAGTTGTCGGACAAAACGTTTTTGTCCACGGGCTTGGAGCATTTGGCGATGTGGAAGGTGCTGGCCGTCCGTGGATTCTTGGATTGAGTTTGAGGGAGGCCTGTTTTTTTTCTGTGGTACGGCACTGGGGAATCTCATCTTCCCCACTCACTTGGTAAACTTGTGATGCACATCAGATACAAGACATGTTTTCATGGTTGAAGAGTTTGTTAAGCTTGACAAAGCACTCTGAGCAGATGTAGAGATGGCAAAGTACATTTGAAAGCTTTCCCCAGTTTGAATCGTCTGAATGCATTGGCCGGGAATCGAACACAGGTCAACTGCTTGGCAAGCAGTTATGCTCTCCACTATAGCACCAATGCCCTGACCGAGACTTTCATCAGACAACAAGTCAAAACAACTTCGGTTGGTTTGTTAAGTTTGGGGACATGTAAATTCAAACTGCAATGGTACTATTCGCCATCACGGACAGATGCCTACGTTGCTGGAAAGAATGAATTGATAAATGAGCAATTACTTCTGTAATGACAAGGAAACTCTAAGCACCACCTGAGACACAGGCCCCGTGCCAACTGTGGCCGCCAGCCTGTGTACAACTCTTGTTTCACAGGTACCGAAAAAGACCCTCCAAGGACTTCAGGAAGCTGATGCAACGGAACGAGAGTGCTACGAAGGTCAATTGCTTGACAAGTGGCTGTAGTATGCCCTCCACTATAAGACTACTGCCGGGACATGCCCCAACAATTTCAGCAGGCATAAAAAGCTATTTGGGAGTTTTAAATGCTTCGGTTCAATTCCTTAAAGTCAGATGTCCCTTTTCCATCACTGATCCGTTCCATATATTGCTCACCTAAGATCATTCTTTTAAAGGGTGTCTGTACATACCTCGTCCGTTTGACTACACATAGCCCCCTGCAAAATGGACAACGAGGCACAAGAGACAACACCCATAGTTCACAAAAATCAAAGGCTCCCTGGTGGTCTGGTGGCTAGGATTTGGTGTTTC
Source organism: Leuresthes tenuis (assembly GCF_036924035.1). Classification (NCBI taxonomy): domain Eukaryota; kingdom Metazoa; phylum Chordata; class Actinopteri; order Atheriniformes; family Atherinopsidae; genus Leuresthes; species Leuresthes tenuis. The sequence goes on from NW_027325364.1 coordinate 35,407,811, forward strand.
CACTGTTGTGACGTAGGTCAGGAGTGTTTTATTTCTTTTGTCATCTATCCACTTATTTTCTTGCAGGGTTATGACACACTCGCTCTTACTCAGGAATCTTTCTATTTCTCCCTGAAGTAAGAGAGAAGTCAAAAGCGTGAAACTTGTGCTTGCTTGGATTTATTCTCCAGATGCACAGAATTACTTTCATTTAAGACTAAAATGTTCCCAACTTCAGCACGTATTCAATGCAATGCACAATGCCAATTTTTTTGTCAGTTAGGAAGAGTTTACTGCAGATTTGCAATCGGTACTGTTGACTAGGCATTCGGGTCCCTGATGATCTAGTGGCTAGGATTCGGCGCTCTCACCGCCGCGGCCTGGGTTCGATACCCAGTCAGCGAATGAGAGTTTTGAAACTCTGACTAACTAGTGTAAACCTAAGACGCGTGTGTTGTTGTTTTCCAATGACAAGACTGCAATGTCAATTTAATCAAGCCCTGTCACAGATTTAACAGGACGTTGGTATGGAAGTAGTCATCCTATGCGCATCACTGAATTTGTGTTAATACTTTACAACCAGCAGATTTAGTCATTCTCTTTAGAGAAAGGCTCAATAAACTCTTCCCAGCAGCTCTAGAACTATTGTGGCTTGGCAGTTTTAAAAACTAAAAGAATGATCAAGTTTTTTTGATACTTTGATGTGTGCTTAATAACACTTTGAGCAGCAAATAGGAATTCCATTTGTCATCAAATGACATGGGCTGATTCATCCACGGATGATATGGAAGACAAGGAATTGTATGGTCAGTTGCCGGACAAAATGTTTTTGTCAACGGGCTTGGAGCATTTGGCGATGTGGAAGGTGCTGGCCGTCCGTGGATTCTTGGATTGAGTTTGAGGGAGGCCTGTTCTTTTTCTGTGGTACGGCACTGGGGAATCTCATCTTCCCCACTCGCTTAGTAAACTTCAATTCAATTCAATTCAATTTTATTTATATAGCGCCAGATTACAACAATTGTCATCTCAAGGCACTTAAGTAATATAGTCCAATTCAAGCCAATTGGAATTCAATTAATTGTAATCATAATCCAATTAATTAATATAGAGCTAATTCAAAAAATTAATATCCTAGCTAAGGAAACCAACAGATTGCACCGAAATGTGTCTTCAGTCCAATCTCCCGTCCTGAGCGTGCCTGTGGCAACTGTGGAAAGGAACGACTCCCTTTTAACAGGAAGAAACCTCTGGCAGAACCAGACTCAGGAAGGGTGGCCATTCGCCTCGACCAGCTGGGGTTTGAGAAGACAGAAAAGAGGGAAAAGAGGGGGGAAAAACACCATAACGCCATTCAAAGGATATCTGTTGGAACAGGGAAACATAGGTTAATAACCACAATAATGTCACATGTACATAAAATCAATTTTGAAATTAAACAGGGGGAAAAAGAGAGCAAAGTGAGGAAAGGTGTGACAGATGAGGTCCCCCAGCAGTCTAAGCCTATAGCAGCTTAACTATGGGATGTTTCAGGAGTACCTGTGCCATCCCTAACTATAAGCTTTATCGAAAAGAAAAGTTTTAAGCCTAATCTTAAAAGTGGAAAGGGTGTCTGCTTCCCGGACATTTACTGGCAGCTTATTCCACAAGAGAGAGGCCTGATAACTGAAGGCTCTGCCTCCCATTCTACTTTTAGAAACTCTGGGAACAACAAGTAAACCTGCAGTTTGGGAGCGAAGTGCTCTGTTAGGAAAATATCTTACAATTAAATCTTTAAGATATGATGGAGCTCGGTCATTAAGAACTTTATATGTGAGAAGAAGAATCTTAAATTCTATTCTGAATTTAACAGGGAGCCAATGAAGAGAAGCTAAAACTGGAGAAACATGATCTCTCCTGTTAGTTCTCATCAGAACTCTGGCTGCAGCATTTTGGATCAGCTGGAGGCTTTTCAGAGAATATGTGGGACAGCCCAATAATAAGGAATTACAGTAGTCCAATCTTGAAGTAACAAATGCATGAACTAGTTTCTCTGCATCACCTTGAGACAGGATGTTCCTGATTTTGGCAATATTACGAAGGTGAAAGAAGGCAGTCCTAGAAACCAGTTTTATATGTGCGTCAAATGATAAATTCTGGTCAAAAATAACTCCAAGGTTCCTCACTGTAGAACTAGAAGCCAAGGAAATACCATCTAGAGTAACTATATAACTAGACAATTTCTCCCTGAAGCGCTCAGGTCCAAAGAGAACAACTTCAGTTTTGTCTGAATTTAAGCAGACAGTTCTGAGTCATCCAGGTCTTTATGTCTTTAAGACAGGCTTGTAGCCTGACCAACCTGTAGGTTCCATCTGGTTTCATAGATAAGTACAGCTGAGTATCATCAGCATAACAATGGAAATTTATGCCATGCTGTCTGATAATGTTACCTAATGGAAGCATGTATAAAGTAAAAAGAATCGGTCCAAGCACAGAACCCTGAGGAACTCCATGACTTACTCCAACGTGTGAGGAAGATTCCTCATTTACAAGAACAAACTGGAATCTATCAGATAAATATGACTTAAACCAGCCTAATGCAGTTCCTTTAATCCCAATAACATGTTCAAGTCTCTGTAACAGAATGCTGTGATCGATCGTATCAAATGCAGCACTGAGATCCAACAGGACAAGCACAGAAACAAGTCCGCTATCAGAAGCTAACAGGAGATCATTGGTAACTTTCACCAGTGCCGTTTCTGTGCTATGATGCACTCTGAATCCTGACTGAATAAACTTGTGATGCCCATCAGATACAAGATATGATTTCATGGTTGAAGAGTTTGTTAAGCTTGACAAAGCACTCTGAGCAGACGTAGAGATGGCAAAGTACATTTGAAAGCTTTCCCCAGTTCGAATCGTCTGAATGCATTGGCCGGGAAATGAACACGGGTCAACTGCTTGGCAAGCAGTTATGCTCTCCACTATAGCACCAATGCCCTGACAGAGACTTTCATCAGACAACAAGTCAAAACAACTTCGGTTGGTTTGTTAAGTTTGGGGACATGTAAATTCAAACTGCAATGGTACTATTCGCCATCACGGACAGATGCCTACGTTGTTGGAAAGAATGAATTGATAAATGAGCAATTACTTCTGTAATGACAAGGAAACTCTAAGCACCACCTGAGACACAGCCCCCGTGCCAACTGTGGCCGCCAGCCTGTGTACAACTCTTGTTTCACAGGTACCGAAAAAGACCCTCCAAGGACTTCAGGAAGCTGACGCAACGGAACGAGAGTGCTACGAAGGTCAATTGCTTGACAAGTGGCTGTAGTATGCCCTCCACTATAAGACTACTGCCGGGACATGCCCCAACAATTTCAGCAGGCATAAAAAGCTATTTGGGAGTTTTAAATGCTTCGGTTCAATTCCTTAAAGTCAGATGTCCCTTTTCCATCACTGATCCGTTCCATATATTGCTCACCTAAGATCATTCTTTTAAAGGGTGTCTGTACATACCTCGTCCGTTTGACTACACATAGCCCCCTGCAAAATGGACAACGAGGCACAAGAGACAACACCCATAGTTCACAAAAATCAAAGGCTCCCTGGTGGTCTGGTGGCTAGGATTTGGTGTTTCCACTGTTGTGACGTAGGTCAGGAGTGTTTTATTTCTTTTGTCATCTATCCACTTATTTTCTTGCAGGGTTATGACACACTCGCTCTTACTCAGGAATCTTTCTATTTCTCCCTGAAATAAGAGAGAAGTCAAAAGCGTGAAACTTGTGCTTGCTTGGATTTATTCTCCAGATGCACAGAATTACTTTCATTTAAGACTAAAATGTTCCCAACTTCAGCACGTATTCAATGCAATGCACAATGCCAATTTTTTTGTCAGTTAGGAAGAGTTTACTGCAGATTTGCAATCGGTACTGTTGACTAGGCGTTCGGGTCCCTGATGGTCTAGTGGCTAGGATTCGGCACTCTCACCGCCGCGGCCTGGGTTCGATTCCCAGTCAGGGAATGAGAGTTTTGAAACTCTGACTAACTAGTGTAAACCTAAGATGCGTGTGTTGTTGTTTCCCAATGACAAGACTGCAATGTCAATTTAATCAAGCCCTGTCACAGATTTAACAGGACGTTGGTATGGAAGTAGTCATCCTATGCGCATCACTGAATTTGTGTTAATACTTTACAACCAGCAGATTTAGTCATTCTCTTTAGAGAAAGGCTCAATAAACTCTTCCCAGCAGCTCTAGAACCATTGTGGCTTGGCAGTTTTAAAAACTAAAAGAATGATCAAGTTTTTTTGATACTTTGATGTGTGCTTAATAACACTTTGAGCAGCAAATAGGAATTCCATTTGTCATCAAATGACATGGGCTGATTCATCCACGGATGATATGGAAGACAAGGAATTGTATGGTCAGTTGCCGGACAAAATGTTTTTGTCAACGGGCTTGGAGCATTTGGCGATGTGGAAGGTGCTGGCCGTCCGTGGATTCTTGGATTGAGTTTGAGGGAGGCCTGTTCTTTTTCTGTGGTACGGCACTGGGGAATCTCATCTTCCCCACTCGCTTGGTAAACTTCAATTCAATTCAATTCAATTTTATTTATATAGCGCCAGATTACAACAATTGTCATCTCAAGGCACTTAAGTAATATAGTCCAATTCAAGCCAATTGGAATTCAATTCATTGTAATCATAATCCAATTAATTCATATAGAGCTAATTCAAAAAATTAATATCCTAGCTAAGGAAACCAACAGATTGCACCGAAATGTGTCTTCAGTCCAATCTCCCGTCCTGAGCGTGCCTGTGGCAACTGTGGAAAGGAACGACTCCCTTTTAACAGGAAGAAACCTCTGGCAGAACCAGAACCAGGAAGGGTGGCCATTCGCCTCGACCAGCTGGGGTTTGAGAAGACAGAAAAGAGGGAAAAGAGGGGGGAAAAACACCATAACGCCATTCAAAGGATATCTGTTGGAACAGGGAAACATAGGTTAATAACCACAATAATGTCACATGTACATAAAATCAATTTTGAAATTAAACAGGGGGAAAAAGAGAGCAAAGTGAGGAAAGGTGTGACAGATGAGGTCCCCCAGCAGTCTAAGCCTATAGCAGCTTAACTATGGGATGTTTCAGGAGTACCTGAGCCATCCCTAACTATAAGCTTTATCGAAAAGAAAAGTTTTAAGCCTAATCTTAAAAGTGGAAAGGGTGTCTGCTTCCCGGACATTTACTGGCAGCTTATTCCACAAGAGAGAGGCCTGATAACTGAAGGCTCTGCCTCCCATTCTACTTTTAGAAACTCTGGGAACAACAAGTAAACCTGCAGTTTGGGAGCGAAGTGCTCTGTTAGGAAAATATCTTACAATTAAATCTTTAAGATATGATGGAGCTCGGTCATTAAGAACTTTATATGTGAGAAGAAGAATCTTAAATTCTATTCTGAATTTAACAGGGAGCCAATGAAGAGAAGCTAAAACTGGAGAAACATGATCTCTCCTGTTAGTTCTCATCAGAACTCTGGCTGCAGCATTTTGGATCAGCTGGAGGCTTTTCAGAGAATATGTGGGACAGCCCAATAATAAGGAATTACAGTAGTCCAATCTTGAAGTAACAAATGCATGAACTAGTTTCTCTGCATCACCTTGAGACAGGATGTTCCTGATTTTGGCAATATTACGAAGGTGAAAGAAGGCAGTCCTAGAAACCAGTTTTATATGTGCGTCAAATGATAAATTCTGGTCAAAAATAACTCCAAGGTTCCTCACTGTAGAACTAGAAGCCAAGGAAATACCATCTAGAGTAACTATATAACTAGACAATTTCTCCCTGAAGCGCTCAGGTCCAAAGAGAACAACTTCAGTTTTGTCTGAATTTAAGCAGACAGTTCTGAGTCATCCAGGTCTTTATGTCTTTAAGACAGGCTTGTAGCCTGACCAACCTGTAGGTTCCATCTGGTTTCATAGATAAGTACAGCTGAGTATCATCAGCATAACAATGGAAATTTATGCCATGCTGTCTGATAATGTTACCTAATGGAAGCATGTATAAAGTAAAAAGAATCGGTCCAAGCACAGAACCCTGAGGAACTCCATGACTTACTCCAACGTGTGAGGAAGATTCCTCATTTACAAGAACAAACTGGAATCTATCAGATAAATATGACTTAAACCAGCCTAATGCAGTTCCTTTAATCCCAATAACATGTTCAAGTCTCTGTAACAGAATGCTGTGATCGATCGTATCAAATGCAGCACTGAGATCCAACAGGACAAGCACAGAAACAAGTCCGCTATCAGAAGCTAACAGGAGATCATTGGTAACTTTCACCAGTGCCGTTTCTGTGCTATGATGCACTCTGAATCCTGACTGAATAAACTTGTGATGCCCATCAGATACAAGATATGATTTCATGGTTGAAGAGTTTGTTAAGCTTGACAAAGCACTCTGAGCAGACGTAGAGATGGCAAAGTACATTTGAAAGCTTTCCCCAGTTCGAATCGTCTGAATGCATTGGCCGGGAAATGAACACGGGTCAACTGCTTGGCAAGCAGTTATGCTCTCCACTATAGCACCAATGCCCTGACAGAGACTTTCATCAGACAACAAGTCAAAACAACTTCGGTTGGTTTGTTAAGTTTGGGGACATGTAAATTCAAACTGCAATGGTACTATTCGCCATCACGGACAGATGCCTACGTTGTTGGAAAGAATGAATTGATAAATGAGCAATTACTTCTGTAATGACAAGGAAACTCTAAGCACCACCTGAGACACAGCCCCCGTGCCAACTGTGGCCGCCAGCCTGTGTACAACTCTTGTTTCACAGGTACCGAAAAAGACCCTCCAAGGACTTCAGGAAGCTGACGCAACGGAACGAGAGTGCTACGAAGGTCAATTGCTTGACAAGTGGCTGTAGTATGCCCTCCACTATAAGACTACTGCCGGGACATGCCCCAACAATTTCAGCAGGCATAAAAAGCTATTTGGGAGTTTTAAATGCTTCGGTTCAATTCCTTAAAGTCAGATGTCCCTTTTCCATCACTGATCCGTTCCATATATTGCTCACCTAAGATCATTCTTTTAAAGGGTGTCTGTACATACCTCGTCCGTTTGACTACACATAGCCCCCTGCAAAATGGACAACGAGGCACAAGAGACAACACCCATAGTTCACAAAAATCAAAGGCTCCCTGGTGGTCTGGTGGCTAGGATTTGGTGTTTCCACTGTTGTGACGTAGGTCAGGAGTGTTTTATTTCTTTTGTCATCTATCCACTTATTTTCTTGCAGGGTTATGACACACTCGCTCTTACTCAGGAATCTTTCTATTTCTCCCTGAAATAAGAGAGAAGTCAAAAGCGTGAAACTTGTGCTTGCTTGGATTTATTCTCCAGATGCACAGAATTACTTTCATTTAAGACTAAAATGTTCCCAACTTCAGCACGTATTCAATGCAATGCACAATGCCAATTTTTTTGTCAGTTAGGAAGAGTTTACTGCAGATTTGCAATCGGTACTGTTGACTAGGCGTTCGGGTCCCTGATGGTCTAGTGGCTAGGATTCGGCGCTCTCACCGCCGCGGCCTGGGTTCGATTCCCAGTCAGGGAATGAGAGTTTTGAAACTCTGACTAACTAGTGTAAACCTAAGATGCGTGTGTTGTTGTTTCCCAATGACAAGACTGCAATGTCAATTTAATCAAGCCCTGTCACAGATTTAACAGGACGTTGGTATGGAAGTAGTCATCCTATGCGCATCACTGAATTTGTGTTAATACTTTACAACCAGCAGATTTAGTCATTCTCTTTAGAGAAAGGCTCAATAAACTCTTCCCAGCAGCTCTAGAACCATTGTGGCTTGGCAGTTTTAAAAACTAAAAGAATGATCAAGTTTTTTTGATACTTTGATGTGTGCTTAATAACACTTTGAGCAGCAAATAGGAATTCCATTTGTCATCAAATGACATGGGCTGATTCATCCACGGATGATATGGAAGACAAGGAATTGTATGGTCAGTTGCCGGACAAAATGTTTTTGTCAACGGGCTTGGAGCATTTGGCGATGTGGAAGGTGCTTGCCGTCCGTGGATTCTTGGATTGAGTTTGAGGGAGGCCTGTTCTTTTTCTGTGGTACGGCACTGGGGAATCTCATCTTCCCCACTCGCTTGGTAAACTTCAATTCAATTCAATTCAATTTTATTTATATAGCGCCAGATTACAACAATTGTCATCTCAAGGCACTTAAGTAATATAGTCCAATTCAAGCCAATTGGAATTCAATTCATTGTAATCATAATCCAATTAATTCATATAGAGCTAATTCAAAAAATTAATATCCTAGCTAAGGAAACCAACAGATTGCACCGAAATGTGTCTTCAGTCCAATCTCCCGTCCTGAGCGTGCCTGTGGCAACTGTGGAAAGGAACGACTCCCTTTTAACAGGAAGAAACCTCTGGCAGAACCAGACTCAGGAAGGGTGGCCATTCGCCTCGACCAGCTGGGGTTTGAGAAGACAGAAAAGAGGGAAAAGAGGGGGGAAAAACACCATAACGCCATTCAAAGGATATCTGTTGGAACAGGGAAACATAGGTTAATAACCACAATAATGTCACATGTACATAAAATCAATTTTGAAATTAAACAGGGGGAAAAAGAGAGCAAAGTGAGGAAAGGTGTGACAGATGAGGTCCCCCAGCAGTCTAAGCCTATAGCAGCTTAACTATGGGATGTTTCAGGAGTACCTGAGCCATCCCTAACTATAAGCTTTATCGAAAAGAAAAGTTTTAAGCCTAATCTTAAAAGTGGAAAGGGTGTCTGCTTCCCGGACATTTACTGGCAGCTTATTCCACAAGAGAGAGGCCTGATAACTGAAGGCTCTGCCTCCCATTCTACTTTTAGAAACTCTGGGAACAACAAGTAAACCTGCAGTTTGGGAGCGAAGTGCTCTGTTAGGAAAATATCTTACAATTAAATCTTTAAGATATGATGGAGCTCGGTCATTAAGAACTTTATATGTGAGAAGAAGAATCTTAAATTCTATTCTGAATTTAACAGGGAGCCAATGAAGAGAAGCTAAAACTGGAGAAACATGATCTCTCCTGTTAGTTCTCATCAGAACTCTGGCTGCAGCATTTTGGATCAGCTGGAGGCTTTTCAGAGAATATGTGGGACAGCCCAATAATAAGGAATTACAGTAGTCCAATCTTGAAGTAACAAATGCATGAACTAGTTTCTCTGCATCACCTTGAGACAGGATGTTCCTGATTTTGGCAATATTACGAAGGTGAAAGAAGGCAGTCCTAGAAACCAGTTTTATATGTGCGTCAAATGATAAATTCTGGTCAAAAATAACTCCAAGGTTCCTCACTGTAGAACTAGAAGCCAAGGAAATACCATCTAGAGTAACTATATAACTAGACAATTTCTCCCTGAAGCGCTCAGGTCCAAAGAGAACAACTTCAGTTTTGTCTGAATTTAAGCAGACAGTTCTGAGTCATCCAGGTCTTTATGTCTTTAAGACAGGCTTGTAGCCTGACCAACCTGTAGGTTCCATCTGGTTTCATAGATAAGTACAGCTGAGTATCATCAGCATAACAATGGAAATTTATGCCATGCTGTCTGATAATGTTACCTAATGGAAGCATGTATAAAGTAAAAAGAATCGGTCCAAGCACAGAACCCTGAGGAACTCCATGACTTACTCCAACGTGTGAGGAAGATTCCTCATTTACAAGAACAAACTGGAATCTATCAGATAAATATGACTTAAACCAGCCTAATGCAGTTCCTTTAATCCCAATAACATGTTCAAGTCTCTGTAACAGAATGCTGTGATCGATCGTATCAAATGCAGCACTGAGATCCAACAGGACAAGCACAGAAACAAGTCCGCTATCAGAAGATCATTGGTAACTTTCACCAGTGCCGTTTCTGTGCTATGATGCACTCTGAATCCTGACTGAATAAACTTGTGATGCCCATCAGATACAAGATATGATTTCATGGTTGAAGAGTTTGTTAAGCTTGACAAAGCACTCTGAGCAGACGTAGAGATGGCAAAGTACATTTGAAAGCTTTCCCCAGTTCGAATCGTCTGAATGCATTGGCCGGGAATCGAACACGGGTCAACTGCTTGGCAAGCAGTTATGCTCTCCACTATAGCACCAATGCCCTGACAGAGACCTTCATCAGACAACAAGTCAAAACAACTTCGGTTGGTTTGTTAAGTTTGGGGACATGTAAATTCAAACTGCAATGGTACTATTCGCCATCACGGACAGATGCCTACGTTGTTGGAAAGAATGAATTGATAAATGAGCAATTACTTCTGTAATGACAAGGAAACTCTAAGCACCACCTGAGACACAGCCCCCGTGCCAACTGTGGCCGCCAGCCTGTGTACAACTCTTGTTTCACAGGTACCGAAAAAGACCCTCCAAGGACTTCAGGAAGCTGACGCAACGGAACGAGAGTGCTACGAAGGTCAATTGCTTGACAAGTGGCTGTAGTATGCCCTCCACTATAAGACTACTGCCGGGACATGCCCCAACAATTTCAGCAGGCATAAAAAGCTATTTGGGAGTTTTAAATGCTTCGGTTCAATTCCTTAAAGTCAGATGTCCCTTTTCCATCACTGATCCGTTCCATATATTGCTCACCTAAGATCATTCTTTTAAAGGGTGTCTGTACATACCTCGTCCGTTTGACTACACATAGCCCCCTGCAAAATGGACAACGAGGCACAAGAGACAACACCCATAGTTCACAAAAATCAAAGGCTCCCTGGTGGTCTGGTGGCTAGGATTTGGTGTTTCCACTGTTGTGACGTAGGTCAGGAGTGTTTTATTTCTTTTGTCATCTATCCACTTATTTTCTTGCAGGGTTATGACACACTCGCTCTTACTCAGGAATCTTTCTATTTCTCCCTGAAGTAAGAGAGAAGTCAAAAGCGTGAAACTTGTGCTTGCTTGGATTTATTCTCCAGATGCACAGAATTACTTTCATTTAAGACTAAAATGTTCCCAACTTCAGCACGTATTCAATGCAATGCACAATGCCAATTTTTTTGTCAGTTAGGAAGAGTTTACTGCAGATTTGCAATCGGTACTGTTGACTAGGCGTTCGGGTCCCTGATGGTCTAGTGGCTAGGATTCGGCGCTCTCACCGCCGCGGCCTGGGTTCGATTCCCAGTCAGGGAATGAGAGTTTTGAAACTCTGACTAACTAGTGTAAACCTAAGACGTGTGTGTTGTTGTTTTCCAATGACAAGACTGCAATGTCAATTTAATCAAGCCCTGTCACAGATTTAACAGGACGTTGGTATGGAAGTAGTCATCCTATGCGCATCACTGAATTTGTGTTAATACTTTACAACCAGCAGATTTAGTCATTCTCTTTAGAGAAAGGCTCAATAAACTCTTCCCAGCAGCTCTAGAACCATTGTGGCTTGGCAGTTTTAAAAACTAAAAGAATGATCAAGTTTTTTTGATACTTTGATGTGTGCTTAATAACACTTTGAGCAGCAAATAGGAATTCCATTTGTCATCAAATGACATGGGCTGATTCATCCACGGATGATATGGAAGACAAGGAATTGTATGGTCAGTTGCCGGACAAAATGTTTTTGTCAACGGGCTTGGAGCATTTGGCGATGTGGAAGGTGCTTGCCGTCCGTGGATTCTTGGATTGAGTTTGAGGGAGGCCTGTTCTTTTTCTGTGGTACGGCACTGGGGAATCTCATCTTCCCCACTCGCTTGGTAAACTTCAATTCAATTCAATTCAATTTTATTTATATAGCGCCAGATTACAACAATTGTCATCTCAAGGCACTTAAGTAATATAGTCCAATTCAAGCCAATTGGAATTCAATTCATTGTAATCATAATCCAATTAATTCATATAGAGCTAATTCAAAAAATTAATATCCTAGCTAAGGAAACCAACAGATTGCACCGAAATGTGTCTTCAGTCCAATCTCCCGTCCTGAGCGTGCCTGTGGCAACTGTGGAAAGGAACGACTCCCTTTTAACAGGAAGAAACCTCTGGCAGAACCAGACTCAGGAAGGGTGGCCATTCGCCTCGACCAGCTGGGGTTTGAGAAGACAGAAAAGAGGGAAAAGAGGGGGGAAAAACACCATAACGCCATTCAAAGGATATCTGTTGGAACAGGGAAACATAGGTTAATAACCACAATAATGTCACATGTACATAAAATCAATTTTGAAATTAAACAGGGGGAAAAAGAGAGCAAAGTGAGGAAAGGTGTGACAGATGAGGTCCCCCAGCAGTCTAAGCCTATAGCAGCTTAACTATGGGATGTTTCAGGAGTACCTGAGCCATCCCTAACTATAAGCTTTATCGAAAAGAAAAGTTTTAAGCCTAATCTTAAAAGTGGAAAGGGTGTCTGCTTCCCGGACATTTACTGGCAGCTTATTCCACAAGAGAGAGGCCTGATAACTGAAGGCTCTGCCTCCCATTCTACTTTTAGAAACTCTGGGAACAACAAGTAAACCTGCAGTTTGGGAGCGAAGTGCTCTGTTAGGAAAATATCTTACAATTAAATCTTTAAGATATGATGGAGCTCGGTCATTAAGAACTTTATATGTGAGAAGAAGAATCTTAAATTCTATTCTGAATTTAACAGGGAGCCAATGAAGAGAAGCTAAAACTGGAGAAACATGATCTCTCCTGTTAGTTCTCATCAGAACTCTGGCTGCAGCATTTTGGATCAGCTGGAGGCTTTTCAGAGAATATGTGGGACAGCCCAATAATAAGGAATTACAGTAGTCCAATCTTGAAGTAACAAATGCATGAACTAGTTTCTCTGCATCACCTTGAGACAGGATGTTCCTGATTTTGGCAATATTACGAAGGTGAAAGAAGGCAGTCCTAGAAACCAGTTTTATATGTGCGTCAAATGATAAATTCTGGTCAAAAATAACTCCAAGGTTCCTCACTGTAGAACTAGAAGCCAAGGAAATACCATCTAGAGTAACTATATAACTAGACAATTTCTCCCTGAAGCGCTCAGGTCCAAAGAGAACAACTTCAGTTTTGTCTGAATTTAAGCAGACAGTTCTGAGTCATCCAGGTCTTTATGTCTTTAAGACAGGCTTGTAGCCTGACCAACCTGTAGGTTCCATCTGGTTTCATAGATAAGTACAGCTGAGTATCATCAGCATAACAATGGAAATTTATGCCATGCTGTCTGATAATGTTACCTAATGGAAGCATGTATAAAGTAAAAAGAATCGGTCCAAGCACAGAACCCTGAGGAACTCCATGACTTACTCCAACGTGTGAGGAAGATTCCTCATTTACAAGAACAAACTGGAATCTATCAGATAAATATGACTTAAACCAGCCTAATGCAGTTCCTTTAATCCCAATAACATGTTCAAGTCTCTGTAACAGAATGCTGTGATCGATCGTATCAAATGCAGCACTGAGATTGTTGAGGTTAACCTGTACCTCTTTCCGAGTCCGTTGATGCAGTGAAGGAGGAAGACAGAGGAGACGATATAAGAATCATCACAGTTTTATTTACGCAGTTTGCAAAGTGCGGAGAGCAGTTCAGTACAATGCATGCGAACAGCACAAAGTACGGAAAAGCTCTGTCGTTGTCTAGGGGTGTGATGTTATATAGACTTGAGTTCAGTCTCCGCCTTATGAGATGTGTGTGCGTCAATATCTTATCTCTTCCTCTATGTGTGTGTGTGTGTGTACTGGTATAAGGCGTTACTTTCAGAAGACCGTTGTGGGTGCAGTCCTAGTTTTACAACCTGTTGTTCTCAGAGATATTTCCTTATCAGGCTGCTGTGCAAGCACAGAAATGAGCAAGTCAGTTATACAGGATATCACCTTATACAGCTATCCTCACTCACAATACCCCCTTTTGATCTCTATTAAGAGATCACACAAATGGCTGAGTAACAATACATGACTAAAAATAAATTGAAAAACTTCACGCCCCCTTTTGATCACTTCAAGGTGATCACACAATCTCTGACATTCTGATGATATCATCTTCATCTGTATCAGGATCGGGAGGGTTCAGCAGTGGCATTACCAAAGGGGAGGGAGCCTTCCCCTCTATAGTGGTAGTTATAAGTCTAATGGCAAGTGAACGGATACATGGGATACAGCAACAACCACAAGTCACCAAAATAGCGACGAATATCGCAAGAGATATGTTTCACTGTGTCTCAAGTATGATAAAAATAGCAAGCAAAACTTTCTTGGTAAGTCAGACCTTATCCATCAGGGTGCTCTAGGCGGGGTTACCCCTAGAGGAGCTTTAAACCTTATAGTTTGTCAACATTACCCAACTCCTTAGCAAATAGCAAACCTTAACATGATTATAATTTGGTATGACCTGTAAGAGCAAGTTTAAGCAAAGCCCCAGCAAACACGATTATGAGTATAACAAATCCAAAATAAACGAATTCAACTGCGATGACGTCATCTGGAGTCGTTCTTCAGAGGAGATTTCACTTTCTCCCGATGAGGGTTGAGTTGGAGCCCGGGTCTAACACCCTTCCTGCTCGTAAATGATGTCGTTGCAAGGAGGCAGAAGTGTACTACTTCTGCCTGCAAAATGCCACCAGGGGATTATTCTGCCCCTTGTTGGTTGGTGGTCTTTTCCTCTGTACCAGCTGGTACAGTGTGCAAATCTTTCAGCGCCTGGTGAGTCGCTGCTAGGGAGCGTTGAGGTTCCTCGGCTGCCGCACACTGGCTCCAATGGAACCACGTATCACCTTTCCCTTTGACTCGGACTGCGTGGGAGGTCCTCTCGGTCACCTGATAGGGCCCTGTCCACCTTGGCTCCACTTTCTTTTGATGACCCTCAGCAATACCCACTCAGCCTCTGGAGCCGGCGCTGGTTGGCCCTCTCCTCTGCTACTCGCCACCTGCTTTGAAAATTCTGCAACGAGACTTTGGAGTTCATGGAAATACATTTTGTGGGTTAGGTGTTGTTCAATATGTCCTGTTCCTGGCAACTTAGATTGAGGTCCAGGAAAAGCTCTCCCTGTCTGGAGCTCATGTGGTGTAAACCTTGTGGACTGATTAACAGAGCTCCTGATGGACATTAATGCTAAGGGCAACGCATCTAGCCAATTCATTTTGGTCTGTGCACAGATTTTAGCCAATTTGCTCTTCACTGTCTGATTCATTCTCTCAACCTTACCCTGTGATTGTGGATGGTAGACAGTACCAAACTTGTGTTTTAGCCCTAGCATGGCCTCAACCTGTTGCAACTCTTGGTTTTTGAAGTGAGTGCCGTTGTCTGACCTGATCCTTTCTGGAAATCCATACCTGGGGATATAATGGTTGATCAGAAATTTTATTACCGACTTACCATCCTCTTTCTTGGTAGGCCATGCTTCAGGCCATCCTGAATATGCGTCCACACACATCAGAATATACCTATACCCTTTCACCGGTGTGATCATGTCTGTGTAATCAATGATGATTTCTTTCCCTGGCTTTACCTCCAATGGATAACATCCAGGGTGTGGTTTCACTGTTGGTCTGACATTGTACTTTAGACACTCCTCGCATGACCCCACAAAATGTTTGGCCATGTCCTTTAGGTATGGATGCCACCAGTGCTCTAGATTTCTCATCATTTGAGCTACCCCCACATGTCCCACTCCATGTGCCTCCGCCAACGCTGTCTGTCTGATCCCTGGAGGTAGTATGGGTCGTCCATCTGGGCCCCTCCAGAGGCCGTGTACTTCTGTCGCCCCTCTCGCTTTCCATAATGTCTTTTCTTGTGGAGAGGCCGCAGCTTGCTCAGCTATCAGTGCGGTCATGTCTGTGTCTTTCTCTGTCTCAGCGCACATGAGGATCGCCTTCACCACATATCCTGCCGCGGTTTTAGCTGCCATATCTGCTGCGTCGTTTCCCTTTTTTGTAGGTGAGTCATTTTTCTCATGGCCCTTACATTTGATAACAGCTACTTTGCTCGGGAGTAGTAGGGCCTCCGCTAGCTCTTTCATTTCTGCCTCATGTCTGATGGGTTTATTTGTTGCGGTTAGAAATCCAGCCCTCAACCACTGTTTCAATTCCACATGTACTGCTCCTGCTGCATAGGCTGAATCTGTGTAAATGTTTACTTCCTGCCCTTCCCCTAGCCTCAGTGCTGCTATTACTGCCAGTACTTCTGCTCTTTGTGCTGACTGCTGTCCTTCCAGTCTCTCTGTTTGTCGTGTGATCAGTTCCCCTTGCACGTCTTCTACAACTGCATATGCTGCTTTCAGTCCTTCTCGTTCATCCCTGAAGCAACAGCCGTCTGTGTACAGTTCTCTGGCCCCTGGTATCGGTTCTGTTTGTAGGTCCAGTCGTACTTTCTCCTCTTTCTGCACTCTGTCCGTACACTCATGTGGCTCACCTGTTCCTAGCTGATCTGCCATGTTTATGCCTTCATGAGTGAAAGTCAGGTTTGGTGCCTCGAGAATTTTGCTCAGTCGTCTTTGTCTCAGAGCAGTCAGCGTAAAAGTCTGTGAGTTCACATAGGCCACAACGCTATGTGTGGTCAGAATGTGCAGTTGATGTCCCATGACAATGTGTGCAGTTTTTTGAATGAGCTTTGCTATCCCTGCTGCCTGTTGTGTACACATAGGATGGCGCTTTTCCATATTGTCTAGCATCACACTGATATACATTAGTACTACTCTCTCACCCCCTTTTCTCTGGAACAGGACGCCATTAGTGCAAAGTTCTGTTCCAGAGACATCCAAGTAGAATGGTAAGCTATAATCGGGTATAGCTAGGTCTGCTGCTGTGGAGAGGGCCTGTTTTAGTGCAATAAAGGCTTCCTCCGCCTCCTGAGTCCAATTCAGGGTCGCTGACAGGTTGCGCATGCCTTGTTCTTTCACTAGGGCCCGCAGAGGTCTAGTTAAGCCGGTGTAATTGGCTATGTAAGTCCTACTATAGCCCGTCAACCCTAAGAAAGACAACATGTCCTTTACCTTCACTGGCTTAGAGTGATGGAGAATAGTAGACCTGTGCTGAGGGGAGAGCCCTGCTCCTTTTTGGGAAATTTGCCTGCCCAAAAACGCTACCTGCCGCCGTGCAACCTGAAGTTTGGCTTTGCTGACCTTGAACCCTGTTCTTGCAAGATGTAAAAGGACATTTTTAGTTGCTTCCAAACACAGAGCCGCAGTGGGCGCTGCCAACAACAAATCATCTACATACTGAACGAGAGTCACCTGCTCTGGTAGTGGGCAATCACTCAGGATATCTTTTAAAACCTGGTTAAAAATCCCTGGGGACAAAGCGAACCCTTGTGGCAGCCTGGTGTACTGTAGCTGCTTGTGCTGATACGAAAACGAGAAAATGTGCCTGCAGTCTTCCGCCAAGGGAAGACAAAAGAATGCATTAGCCAAGTCAATGCAGGTAAACCACTCATGTTTAGGATCCAAATTGGTTAGAGCCACATATGGATTCGGAACAGGAACTGTAGGAGTGAGGAGAATATCGTTGATTGCCCGTAGGTCATGTGCCATGCGATATTTACCTGTCCCTTTCTTTTCAATAGGTAAAATGGGTGTGTTCCACTCTGAGGACGAGGGTTCTAACACCCCCTTTTGTAACAGGCCATCAATAGTGTCCCTAAGTCCTTCTTCCGCCTGAGGTTTATGAGGATACTGCCTTATCCAAATAGGGGGACCCTCACGCACCTGGAATGTAATGGGCTTGTACTTAACTTGTCCAACATCTGTCGGACCCTGTGCCCATAGGTGTTCAGGGAGGCTGGCGAGTAGAGCTGCCGCCTCCACGTGATCTGTACGTTCACGGCCATGATGTCTAGAGATCTGTGCATGCTCTAATGTGACTGTATCTTCCCCTGAAACCTGAATGCGATATGTGCGAGCTTGCGCAGAATACTGAACTTGTGGAAGTTGTGTATTTACCCAATCGGATTGTAGGAGTGCCCGTTTAACAATACTCCCTAGCTCTTTTGCCTGATGCTGTGGGTGTAATGCCAATGATACATGTGGGGCCGCTTCTTCTGCCATCATATACCAGGGAAGTTGTGCAGAGGTCAGGGCAACACCTGCCGCCACGCCTTCAGGCGCCACATAAATATTATGTGTCTTAATTTGCCAATCTCGACCTTCAAGTTGGTCCTGAAAATTTTCCTGATACCAATCTGTCTGTAACCCATCATAGAATAGAGTAACATGGGGGGAATCTGGAGGTGAGACATAGGGTTCGAGTTGGGAAATCCAGGGTTTCCACTGGAGGTAAGCCGAGAGGATACCACGCCGCTCAGATGTTTCCGGCTGTAATAGACCCCAGTATATGTCCGCGTATTGTTCATTCACTGGCTGCACAAGATATTGACCAGTGATGTTCTCCATCGGTCCAGAGCATGGCAAATGAGATCCATCAGGCATGACAACAACCAGGCCATCGGCGCTGCAGAGTATCGTGGCCCCCAGTTTTATCAGGAGATCTCTTCCCAGCAAGTTCATCGGTACAGAAGGTGAATGTACAAATGGATGTGTCACAGTCTGTTTTCCCACCTGGGTGAGTAGCGGCTTAGTGAACGGCAGTGTCTTTTTCTCCCCAGAGAAGCCCATAAGCGTGATGGTATGCGATGACAGGGAACCAGCTGGTACAACTTTCAATGTGGAACATGTGGCTCCAGTGTCAACCAAGAAAGGCAGATCTTTTTCTCAATCTGAACTGACAGCATCGGTTCTGCCGTAGTGATGCTGTCTGAGAGTCTCTGTGGGGTGTGTCAATACTGACCGGACTGGTCAGGGTTCTCCCCATTGTCCCAAAATGGGTACTGACCAGCAGCAGCTGCTCCCCAAGGCTGCTGAGGATACATAGGTGCAGTAACAGGAGGTCCGGAGCCGCGACCCCTGCCTCTCCCAGGAGGACCACTATCCACACCTTTCTGTGCTCTTGGATTATGTGGGCAGCTTCTTATCCAATGATTAGGGTCTCCACAGAGATAACAACAACGAGTCTCCCCTGACTGTCCTCTTCCTGTACCGCCCCTTAGTCCCCGACCTCTTCCCCCAAAGCCTCCACCCCACATTGGTCCTCCCCCATGTCTTCTCCCGCCTGATGGGGGCTGCGGTACCCATGGTGGGACCGGAAATAAATCAGGAACCTGTGGTGGCTCGGCAGCCAACATGACCTTCGCAGCTTCCCCTTTTTGTTTTTTATTTTTATCATTACATTTCTGTCTAGCTTCCGTTAACTGTAATTTTAACAGCTGAACCTGCAATTCTTTTAAGTCATCCTGTTCCTTCTGCGTATTATCTTGAGCACGGGTGAGGTGGTGTATTAAGTGTTTCTCCCAGACATGGGATTCACTACCGAGCATGTCCGGGTTATTTACCATGGCTGTTTTGACATTCTCCGGCACTCCTTCCAGTATAGCCTGTCTAAACCACTCTCTCTGAGCTCCAGCTCTCCCTGGGTGGCATCCTGTGTGTTTCAACCATAAATCCTTGCTCTGATCCACATACTCCCTGGGATTTTGTTTGGGGTCCCATCTCATCTTTGGCATTACGGTGGCGTTAGGTAGTGGATATTTTTCTCTCATAGCTTTCCCTATTTCAGTGCTATGATGCGTGAAAGGGGTGTCATCTGTCACCCTGTCTGTATGAGCGATAGTCTCAATTTCTCTCATGTCCCCACCCGTCATGCATCGTCCTGCAATAGCTCTAAAGTCCCCCAATGCCAATTTCTGTCCTGCCGTCAGAGAGTCCAATTTGCTGAGCCACAAATTTCCACCCTCGGCTACAGGTGGTAATTTCTCCACTATGGCCTGTATGTCCCCTATAGTAAATGGTCGGTACCGGTCACCTTGTCCTGGTACTGCTGTTAGTGGGTACATTGTGACCGGAAGGATTGTCCCACCACGTCGGCGCTGGCTAACTCTTCTGCCTATCGTATCTGTCAGTTCCTCTGCCACCTTCATTTCTTTCTCTACACTTCTCATCAGTCCGTCCCTTTTTTGACAGAGCTCTTCTATCTCTCTCCGACATAACTCATCTAGCTCTCTCTCTTTCCTGACGGCTGAATCTTCCTCCTCTTCCCTCCATGATCCTGCCAAGCTAAAACTTACTGGTACTTCTTGTCTTTCACCTTCCCACTGTCCCTTTCCTTGAAAAGAAGCTGTCCCTGCTGCTTCTGCTTCCTCCTCACAATCTGAAATCTCACTTCCCCTCATGACCTGCCTCCGTGGCTGTGGTGTGACTTTTCGTTTTACCGTGTGCTGTGGAGCCTGTTCTCTTGCCTGTCTCTGCGAGAATGGGTCTGGGGGCACCGAAAGGTTATCACCTGTGAAGGGGTTATAAGAGGATTTGGACGTCGTCCCTGTCCTTACTGAAGTCTCAGGGCTTGATGCTGTAGGAGTGGCTGCACCTGCTTCAGTCACCCTGTCACTTACAAGTGTCTCTTCTGAGGATCCAACCTGAAGTGTACCACTAGTCACATATAGTGTGGGATATAACCCTGGTGTCGGTGCAGCAGGCGGTGCATATGGAGGTGGCCATGTAGGAGTGTCAGGTGCAGTTACCATTTGTTTGCCTCCTGGTTTTCCTGCGTTCTCATGGAGATGTCTCACACTTTGCCAGAAGACCGCCAGCTCAGACCAGCCCCGTCGTCGCTCCTCCTGCTCTTTCGCCTCCTTTTTTAATTTCGAACGTTGCAGCACACCTGCCTTTTGTCCCTGCTCTGCCAGCTCTTCTTTCCTCACCTTACATTCTTTCTCCTTTTCCCACAACCAGGCCCCTAACGGACCGGGGTCTGACATTTTCTTGCCCTTATATCTCACCAATTGTTCCACTTGTCCCTTTATGTCGGCTAATTTCCTGTCCCTACCCTTTTTAGGTAACACTGCCCCTGCTGCTTTTAACGTATTCTCTAACTGCAGCTCGAGGGGCCTCCAGGCACCCGTACCTGGGCCCCATCCCCCATCATCTATTTCCCTGTCAAACTCTCCCTCCATTTTACTTCTCTTTTTCTAAATTCTGAGGCCAGCCGGTTTGTATGACGTACGTCCGAGCAACAGGCCTTGTAAGGTGATGATTTATTAACGGCCAGTCAGTTTGTATGGCATAACACCCGAGCAACTGACCCTTTTGACAAACCAAGCCACTTATGTTAGCACCGCTAGGTTTCGATGGCTCAGACAGATTACGTTATCACCGTTAGGTTTCCTCTGTCTGATTGTCGAGTTTGTCAAGACACCGTTTTATGTACCCATTCACCTTTAGACACCTCAGAATTTTATTTTTCCCACAGCCCGCTTCTCCTTATTTCTCTCAAACAAATACAAAAACACACAAAGCACGTTAAAATCTTCACAAACTTTTTCAAAATGCACTTATAGAAAAATACCTCAGGAACCCTGTTCCTGTACTCTAGTATAGGGGACTCTAGCCCCAAACAGACTTCAAGAATTTATGAGGAGTATAACCTCAAGGGACTCTAACCCAACTCCGTAGAGTATACTACTTTAGGGGACTCTAACCCCAAACAGACTTCAAGAATTTATGAGGAGTATAACCTCAAGGGACTCTAACCCAACTCCGTAGAGTATACTACTTTAGGGGACTCTAACCCCAAACAGACTTCAAGAATTTATGAGGAGTATAACCTCAAGGGACTCTAACCCAACTCCGTAGAGTATACTACTTTAGGGGACTCTAACCCCAAACAGACTTCAAGAATTTATGAGGAGTATAACCTCAAGGGACTCTAACCCAACTCCGTAGAGTATACTACTTTAGGGGACTCTAACCCCAGGGACTCAAACCCAGTAGAATTCGGGGTGTCTTCACCTCCCCGGGACTCTAACCCAGCAGCCTCTCAGGCTTCCGGTTCCTCGTCAGGCAACCAGTGGGGTCCGCCACGACCAAAGACAGTCTGTTTTATCCTCTTTTTATATTCACTTTTCTTTTATAGTTTTTTTTTTTTTTTTTTTTTTTTTACGCAGTTCTCGACATTAATTCTTATCGTCTTTTGCTGATTCAACCACCAGTTTCAGGACAGGACACGTTGTTTTAAAATATTCAATGTGCAGAGTTTGATAAAACAGGTTCTGCTTACCTCTGTGTTAACGTGCCGGCTCGTGTCCCGTCTCTGTCACCGTGAAGGAATCTTTTATCCGAATGAACTCCGTCCTCTCCTCACCACATCCCGGACGAGCCCCCAAAATTGTTGAGGTTAACCTGTACCTCTTTCCGAGTCCGTTGATGCAGTGAAGGAGGAAGACAGAGGAGACGATATAAGAATCATCACAGTTTTATTTACGCAGTTTGCAAAGTGCGGAGAGCAGTTCAGTACAATGCATGCGAACAGCACAAAGTACGGAAAGGCTCTGTCGTTGTCTAGGGGTGTGATGTTATATAGACTTGAGTTCAGTCTCCGCCTTATGAGATGTGTGTGCGTCAATATCTTATCTCTTCCTCTATGTGTGTGTGTGTGTGTACTGGTATAAGGCGTTACTTTCAGAAGACCGTTGTGGGTGCAGTCCTAGTTTTACAACCTGTTGTTCTCAGAGATATTTCCTTATCAGGCTGCTGTGCAAGCACAGAAATGAGCAAGTCAGTTATACAGGATATCACCTTATACAGCTATCCTCACTCACAAGATCCAACAGGACAAGCACAGAAACAAGTCCGCTATCAGAAGATCATTGGTAACTTTCACCAGTGCCGTTTCTGTGCTATGATGCACTCTGAATCCTGACTGAATAAACTTGTGATGCCCATCAGATACAAGATATGATTTCATGGTTGAAGAGTTTGTTAAGCTTGACAAAGCACTCTGAGCAGACGTAGAGATGGCAAAGTACATTTGAAAGCTTTCCCCAGTTCGAATCGTCTGAATGCATTGGCCGGGAATCGAACACGGGTCAACTGCTTGGCAAGCAGTTATGCTCTCCACTATAGCACCAATGCCCTGACAGAGACCTTCATCAGACAACAAGTCAAAACAACTTCGGTTGGTTTGTTAAGTTTGGGGACATGTAAATTCAAACTGCAATGGTACTATTCGCCATCACGGACAGATGCCTACGTTGTTGGAAAGAATGAATTGATAAATGAGCAATTACTTCTGTAATGACAAGGAAACTCTAAGCACCACCTGAGACACAGCCCCCGTGCCAACTGTGGCCGCCAGCCTGTGTACAACTCTTGTTTCACAGGTACCGAAAAAGACCCTCCAAGGACTTCAGGAAGCTGACGCAACGGAACGAGAGTGCTACGAAGGTCAATTGCTTGACAAGTGGCTGTAGTATGCCCTCCACTATAAGACTACTGCCGGGACATGCCCCAACAATTTCAGCAGGCATAAAAAGCTATTTGGGAGTTTTAAATGCTTCGGTTCAATTCCTTAAAGTCAGATGTCCCTTTTCCATCACTGATCCGTTCCATATATTGCTCACCTAAGATCATTCTTTTAAAGGGTGTCTGTACATACCTCGTCCGTTTGACTACACATAGCCCCCTGCAAAATGGACAACGAGGCACAAGAGACAACACCCATAGTTCACAAAAATCAAAGGCTCCCTGGTGGTCTGGTGGCTAGGATTTGGTGTTTCCACTGTTGTGACGTAGGTCAGGAGTGTTTTATTTCTTTTGTCATCTATCCACTTATTTTCTTGCAGGGTTATGACACACTCGCTCTTACTCAGGAATCTTTCTATTTCTCCCTGAAGTAAGAGAGAAGTCAAAAGCGTGAAACTTGTGCTTGCTTGGATTTATTCTCCAGATGCACAGAATTACTTTCATTTAAGACTAAAATGTTCCCAACTTCAGCACGTATTCAATGCAATGCACAATGCCAATTTTTTTGTCAGTTAGGAAGAGTTTACTGCAGATTTGCAATCGGTACTGTTGACTAGGCGTTCGGGTCCCTGATGGTCTAGTGGCTAGGATTCGGCGCTCTCACCGCCGCGGCCTGGGTTCGATTCCCAGTCAGGGAATGAGAGTTTTGAAACTCTGACTAACTAGTGTAAACCTAAGACGTGTGTGTTGTTGTTTTCCAATGACAAGACTGCAATGTCAATTTAATCAAGCCCTGTCACAGATTTAACAGGACGTTGGTATGGAAGTAGTCATCCTATGCGCATCACTGAATTTGTGTTAATACTTTACAACCAGCAGATTTAGTCATTCTCTTTAGAGAAAGGCTCAATAAACTCTTCCCAGCAGCTCTAGAACCATTGTGGCTTGGCAGTTTTAAAAACTAAAAGAATGATCAAGTTTTTTTGATACTTTGATGTGTGCTTAATAACACTTTGAGCAGCAAATAGGAATTCCATTTGTCATCAAATGACATGGGTTGATTCATCCACGGATGATATGGAAGACAAGGAATTGTATGGTCAGTTGCCGGACAAAATGTTTTTGTCAACGGGCTTGGAGCATTTGGCGATGTGGAAGGTGCTGGCCGTCCGTGGATTCTTGGATTGAGTTTGAGGGAGGCCTGTTTTTTTTCTGTGGTACGGCACTGGGGAATCTCATCTTCCCCACTCGCTTGGTAAACTTGTGATGCCCATCAGATACAAGATATGATTTCATGGTTGAAGAGTTTGTTAAGCTTGACAAAGCACTCTGAGCAGACGTAGAGATGGCAAGGTACATTTGAAAGCTTTCCCCAGTTCAAATCGTCTGAATGCATTGGCCGGGAATCGAACACGGGTCAACTGCTTGGCAAGCAGTTATGCTCTCCACTATAGCACCAATGCCCTGACAGAGACTTTCATCAGACAACAAGTCAAAACAACTTCGGTTGGTTTGTTAAGTTTGGGGACATGTAAATTCAAACTGCAATGGTACTATTCGCCATCACGGACAGATGCCTACGTTGTTGGAAAGAATGAATTGATAAATGAGCAATTACTTCTGTAATGACAAGGAAACTCTAAGCACCACCTGAGACACAGCCCCCGTGCCAACTGTGGCCGCCAGCCTGTGTACAACTCTTGTTTCACAGGTACCGAAAAAGACCCTCCAAGGACTTCAGGAAGCTGACGCAACGGAACGAGAGTGCTACGAAGGTCAATTGCTTGACAAGTGGCTGTAGTATGCCCTCCACTATAAGACTACTGCCGGGACATGCCCCAACAATTTCAGCAGGCATAAAAAGCTATTTGGGAGTTTTAAATGCTTCGGTTCAATTCCTTAAAGTCAGATGTCCCTTTTCCATCACTGATCCGTTCCATATATTGCTCACCTAAGATCATTCTTTTAAAGGGTGTCTGTACATACCTCGTCCGTTTGACTACACATAGCCCCCTGCAAAATGGACAACGAGGCACAAGAGACAACACCCATAGTTCACAAAAATCAAAGGCTCCCTGGTGGTCTGGTGGCTAGGATTTGGTGTTTCCACTGTTGTGACGTAGGTCAGGAGTGTTTTATTTCTTTTGTCATCTATCCACTTATTTTCTTGCAGGGTTATGACACACTCGCTCTTACTCAGGAATCTTTCTATTTCTCCCTGAAATAAGAGAGAAGTCAAAAGCGTGAAACTTATGCTTGCTTGGATTTATTCTCCAGATGCACAGAATTACTTTCATTTAAGACTAAAATGTTCCCAACTTCAGCACGTATTCAATGCAATGCACAATGCCAATTTTTTTGTCAGTTAGGAAGAGTTTACTGCAGATTTGCAATCGGTACTGTTGACTAGGCGTTCGAGTCCCTGATGGTCTAGTGGCTAGGATTCGGCGCTCTCACCGCCGCGGCCTGGGTTCGATTCCCAGTCAGGGAATGAGAGTTTTGAAACTCTGACTAACTAGTGTAAACCTAAGACGCGTGTGTTGTTGTTTTCCAATGACAAGACTGCAATGTCAATTTAATCAAGCCCTGTCACAGATTTAACAGGACGTTGGTATGGAAGTAGTCATCCTATGCGCATCACTGAATTTGTGTTAATACTTTACAACCAGCAGATTTAGTCATTCTCTTTAGAGAAAGGCTCAATAAACTCTTCCCAGCAGCTCTAGAACCATTGTGGCTTGGCAGTTTTAAAAACTAAAAGAATGATCAAGTTTTTTTTATACTTTGATGTGTGCTTAATAACACTTTGAGCAGCAAATAGGAATTCCATTTGTCATCAAATGACATGGGCTGATTCATCCACGGATGATATGGAAGACAAGGAATTGTATGGTCAGTTGCCGGACAAAATGTTTTTGTCAACGGGCTTGGAGCATTTGGCGATGTGGAAGGTGCTGGCCGTCCGTGGATTCTTGAATTGAGCTTGAGGGAGGACTGTTTTTTTTCTGTGGTATGGCACTGGGGAATCTCATCTTCCCCACTGGCTTGGTAAACTTGTGACGCCCATCAGATACAATTTCATGGTTGAAGAGTTTGTTAAGCTTGACAAAGCACTCTGAGCAGACGTAGAGATGGCAAAGTACATTTGAAAGCTTTCCCCAGTTCGAATCGTCTGAATGCATTGGCCGGGAATCGAACACGGGTCAACTGCTTGGCAAGCAGTTATGCTCTCCACTATAGCACCAATGCCCTGACAGAGACCTTCATCAGACAACAAGTCAAAACGACTTCGGTTGGTTTGTTAAGTTTGGGGACATGTAAATTCAAACTGCAATGGTACTATTCGCCATCACGGACAGATGCCTACGTTGTTGGAAAGAATGAATTGATAAATGAGCAATTACTTCTGTAATGACAAGGAAACTCTAAGCACCACCTGAGACACAGCCCCCGTGCCAACTGTGGCCGCCAGCCTGTGTACAACTCTTGTTTCACAGGTACCGAAAAAGACCCTCCAAGGACTTCAGGAAGCTGACGCAACGGAACGAGAGTGCTACGAAGGTCAATTGCTTGACAAGTGGCTGTAGTATGCCCTCCACTATAAGACTACTGCCGGGACATGCCCCAACAATTTCAGCAGGCATAAAAAGCTATTTGGGAGTTTTAAATGCTTCGGTTCAATTCCTTAAAGTCAGATGTCCCTTTTCCATCACTGATCCGTTCCATATGTTGCTCACCTAAGATCATTCTTTTAAAGGGTGTCTGTACATACCTCGTCCGTTTGACTACACATAGCCCCCTGCAAAATGGACAACGAGGCACAAGAGACAACACCCATAGTTCACAAAAATCAAAGGCTCCCTGGTGGTCTGGTGGCTAGGATTTGGTGTTTCCACTGTTGTGACGTAGGTCAGGAGTGTTTTATTTCTTTTGTCATCTATCCACTTATTTTCTTGCAGGGTTATGACACACTCGCTCTTACTCAGGAATCTTTCTATTTCTCCCTGAAGTAAGAGAGAAGTCAAAAGTGTGAAACTTGTGCTTGCTTGGATTTATTCTCCAGATGCACAGAATTACTTTCATTTAAGACTAAAATGTTCCCAACTTCAGCACGTATTCAATGCAATGCACAATGCCAATTTTTTTGTCAGTTAGGAAGAGTTTACTGCAGATTTGCAATCGGTACTGTTGACTAGGCGTTCGGGTCCCTGATGGTCTAGTGGCTAGGATTCGGCGCTCTCACCGCCGCGGCCTGGGTTCGATTCCCAGTCAGGGAATGAGAGTTTTGAAACTCTGACTAACTAGTGTAAACCTAAGACGCGTGTGTTGTTGTTTTCCAATGACAAGACTGCAATGTCAATTTATTCAAGCCCTGTCACAGATTTAACAGGACGTTGGTATGGAAGTAGTCATCCTATGCGCATCACTGAATTTGTGTTAATACTTTACAACCAGCAGATTTAGTAATTCTCTTTAGAGAAAGGCTCAATAAACTCTTCCCAGCAGCTCTAGAACCATTGTGGCTTGGCAGTTTTAAAAACTAAAAGAATGATCAAGTTTTTTTGATACTTTGATGTGTGCTTAATAACACTTTGAGCAGCAAATAGGAATTCCATTTGTCATCAAATGACATGGGCTGATTCATCCACGGATGATATGGAAGACAAGGAATTGTATGGTCAGTTGCCGGACAAAATGTTTTTGTCAACGGGCTTGGAGCATTTGGCGATGTGGAAGGTGCTGGCCGTCCGTGGATTCTTGGATTGAGTTTGAGGGAGGCCTGTTTTTTTTCTGTGGTACGGCACTGGGGAATCTCATCTTCCCCACTCGCTTGGTAAACTTGTGATGCCCATCAGATATAAGATATGATTTCATGGTTGAAGAGGTTGTTAAGCTTGACAAAGCACTCTGAGCAGACGTAGAGATGGCAAAGTACATTTGAAAGCTTTCCCCAGTTCGAATCGTCTGAATGCATTGGCCGGGAATCGAACACGGGTCAACTGCCTGGCAAGCAGTTATGCTCTCCACTATAGCACCAATGCCCTGACAGAGACTTTCATCAGACAACAAGTCAAAACAACTTCGGTTGGTTTGTTAAGTTTGGGGACATGTAAATTCAAACTGCAATGGTACTATTCGCCATCACGGACAGATGCCTACGTTGTTGGAAAGAATGAATTGATAAATGAGCAATTGCTTCTGTAATGACAAGGAAACTCTAAGCACCACCTGAGACACAGCCCCCGTGCCAACTGTGGCCGCCAGCCTGTGTACAACTCTTGTTTCACAGGTACCGAAAAAGACCCTCCAAGGACTTCAGGAAGCTGATGCAACGGAACGAGAGTGCTACGAAGGTCAATTGCTTGACAAGTGGCTGTAGTATGCCCTCTACTATAAGACTACTGCCGTGACATGCCCCAACAATTTCAGCAGGCATAAAAAGCTATTTGGGAGTTTTAAATGCTTCGGTTCAATTCCTTAAAGTCAGATGTCCCTTTTCCATCACTGATCCGTTCCATATATTGCTCACCTAAGATCATTCTTTTAAAGGGTGTCTGTACATACCTCGTCCGTTTGACTACACATAGCCCCCTGCAAAATGGACAACGAGGCACAAGAGACAACACCCATAGTTCACAAAAATCAAAGGCTCCCTGGTGGTCTGGTGGCTAGGATTTGGTGTTTCCACTGTTGTGACGTAGGTCAGGAGTGTTTTATTTCTTTTGTCATCTATCCACTTATTTTCTTGCAGGGTTATGACACACTCGCTCTTACTCAGGAATCTTTCTATTTCTCCCTGAAGTAAGAGAGAAGTCAAAAGCGTGAAACTTGTGCTTGCTTGGATTTATTCTCCAGATGCACAGAATTACTTTCATTTAAGACTAAAATGTTCCCAACTTCAGCACGTATTCAATGCAATGCACAATGCCAATTTTTTTGTCAGTTAGGAAGAGTTTACTGCAGATTTGCAATCGGTACTGTTGACTAGGCGTTCGGGTCCCTGATGGTCTAGTGGCTAGGATTCGGCGCTCTCACCGCCGCGGCCTGGGTTCGATTCCCAGTCAGGGAATGAGAGTTTTGAAACTCTGACTAACTAGTGTAAACCTAAGACGCGTGTGTTGTTGTTTTCCAATGACAAGACTGCAATGTCAATTTAATCAAGCCCTGTCACAGATTTAACAGGACGTTGGTATGGAAGTAGTCATCCTATGCGCATCACTGAATTTGTGTTAATACTTTACAACCAGCAGATTTAGTCATTCTCTTTAGAGAAAGGCTCAATAAACTCTTCCCAGCAGCTCTAGAACCATTGTGGCTTGGCAGTTTTAAAAACTAAAAGAATGATCAAGTTTTTTTGATACTTTGATGTGTGCTTAATAACACTTTGAGCAGCAAATAGGAATTCCATTTGTCATCAAATGACATGGGGTGATTCATCCACGGATGATATGGAAGAAAAGGAATTGTATGGTCAGTTGTCGGACAAAATGTTTTTGTCAACGGGCTTGGAGCATTTGGCGATGTGGAAGGTGCTGGCCGTCCGTGGATTCTTGGATTGAGTTTGAGGGAGGCCTGTTTTTTTTCTGTGGTACGGCACTGGGGAATCTCATCTTCCCCACTCGCTTGGTAAACTTGTGATGCCCATCAGATATAAGATATGATTTCATGGTTGAAGAGGTTGTTAAGCTTGACAAAGCACTCTGAGCAGACGTAGAGATGGCAAAGTACATTTGAAAGCTTTCCCCAGTTCGAATCGTCTGAATGCATTGGCCGGGAATCGAACACGGGTCAACTGCCTGGCAAGCAGTTATGCTCTCCACTATAGCACCAATGCCCTGACAGAGACTTTCATCAGACAACAAGTCAAAACAACTTCGGTTGGTTTGTTAAGTTTGGGGACATGTAAATTCAAACTGCAATGGTACTATTCGCCATCACGGACAGATGCCTACGTTGTTGGAAAGAATGAATTGATAAATGAGCAATTGCTTCTGTAATGACAAGGAAACTCTAAGCACCACCTAAGACACAGCCCCCGTGCCAACTGTGGCCGCCAGCCTGTGTACAACTCTTGTTTCACAGGTACCGAAAAAGACCCTCCAAGGACTTCAGGAAGCTGATGCAACGGAACGAGAGTGCTACGAAGGTCAATTGCTTGACAAGTGGCTGTAGTATGCCCTCTACTATAAGACTACTGCCGTGACATGCCCCAACAATTTCAGCAGGCATAAAAAGCTATTTGGGAGTTTTAAATGCTTCGGTTCAATTCCTTAAAGTCAGATGTCCCTTTTCCATCACTGATCCGTTCCATATATTGCTCACCTAAGATCATTCTTTTAAAGGGTGTCTGTACATACCTCGTCCGTTTGACTACACATAGCCCCCTGCAAAATGGACAACGAGGCACAAGAGACAACACCCATAGTTCACAAAAATCAAAGGCTCCCTGGTGGTCTGGTGGCTAGGATTTGGTGTTTCCACTGTTGTGACGTAGGTCAGGAGTGTTTTATTTCTTTTGTCATCTATCCACTTATTTTCTTGCAGGGTTATGACACACTCGCTCTTACTCAGGAATCTTTCTATTTCTCCCTGAAGTAAGAGAGAAGTCAAAAGCGTGAAACTTGTGCTTGCTTGGATTTATTCTCCAGATGCACAGAATTACTTTCATTTAAGACTAAAATGTTCCCAACTTCAGCACGTATTCAATGCAATGCACAATGCCAATTTTTTTGTCAGTTAGGAAGAGTTTACTGCAGATTTGCAATCGGTACTGTTGACTAGGCGTTCGGGTCCCTGATGGTCTAGTGGCTAGGATTCGGCGCTCTCACCGCCGCGGCCTGGGTTCGATTCCCAGTCAGGGAATGAGAGTTTTGAAACTCTGACTAACTAGTGTAAACCTAAGACGCGTGTGTTGTTGTTTTCCAATGACAAGACTGCAATGTCAATTTAATCAAGCCCTGTCACAGATTTAACAGGACGTTGGTATGGAAGTAGTCATCCTATGCGCATCACTGAATTTGTGTTAATACTTTACAACCAGCAGATTTAGTCATTCTCTTTAGAGAAAGGCTCAATAAACTCTTCCCAGCAGCTCTAGAACCATTGTGGCTTGGCAGTTTTAAAAACTAAAAGAATGATCAAGTTTTTTTGATACTTTGATGTGTGCTTAATAACACTTTGAGCAGCAAATAGGAATTCCATTTGTCATCAAATGACATGGGGTGATTCATCCACGGATGATATGGAAGACAAGGAATTGTATGGTCAGTTGCCGGACAAAATGTTTTTGTCAACGGGCTTGGAGCATTTGGCGATGTGGAAGGTGCTGGCCGTCCGTGGATTCTTGGATTGAGTTTGAGGGAGGCCTTTTTTTTTTCTGTAATTCGGCACTGGGGAATCTCATCTTCCCCACTCGCTTGGTAAACTTGTGATGCCCATCAGATACAAGAGAGGTGGTGGAAGAGTGGTTGAAGAGGTTGTTAAGCTTGACAAAGCACTCTGAGCAGACGTAGAGATGGCAAAGTACATTTGAAAGCTTTCCCCAGTTCGAATCGTCTGAATGCATTGGCCGGGAATCGAACACGGGTCAACTGCTTGGCAAGCAGTTATGCTCTCCACTATAGCACCAATGCCCTGACAGAGACTTTCATCAGACAACAAGTCAAAACAACTTCGGTTGGTTTGTTAAGTTTGGGGACATGTAAATTCAAACTGCAATGGTACTATTCGCCATCACGGACAGATGCCTACGTTGTTGGAAAGAATGAATTGATAAATGAGCAATTACTTCTGTAATGACAAGGAAACTCTAAGCACCACCTGAGACACAGCCCCCGTGCCAACTGTGGCCGCCAGCCTGTGTACAACTCTTGTTTCACAGGTACCGAAAAAGACCCTCCAAGGACTTCAGGAAGCTGACGCAACGGAACGAGAGTGCTACGAAGGTCAATTGCTTGACAAGTGGCTGTAGTATGCCCTCTACTATAAGACTACTGCCGTGACATGCCCCAACAATTTCAGCAGGCATAAAAAGCTATTTGGGAGTTTTAAATGCTTCGGTTCAATTCCTTAAAGTCAGATGTCCCTTTTCCATCACTGATCCGTTCCATATATTGCTCACCTAAGATCATTCTTTTAAAGGGTGTCTGTACATACCTCGTCCGTTTGACTACACATAGCCCCCTGCAAAATGGACAACGAGGCACAAGAGACAACACCCATAGTTCACAAAAATCAAAGGCTCCCTGGTGGTCTGGTGGCTAGGATTTGGTGTTTCCACTGTTGTGACGTAGGTCAGGAGTGTTTTATTTCTTTTGTCATCTATCCACTTATTTTCTTGCAGGGTTATGACACACTCGCTCTTACTCAGGAATCTTTCTATTTCTCCCTGAAGTAAGAGAGAAGTCAAAAGCGTGAAACTTGTGCTTGCTTGGATTTATTCTCCAGATGCACAGAATTACTTTCATTTAAGACTAAAATGTTCCCAACTTCAGCACGTATTCAATGCAATGCACAATGCCAATTTTTTTGTCAGTTAGGAAGAGTTTACTGCAGATTTGCAATCGGTACTGTTGACTAGGCGTTCGGGTCCCTGATGGTCTAGTGGCTAGGATTCGGCGCTCTCACCGCCGCGGCCTGGGTTCGATTCCCAGTCAGGGAATGAGAGTTTTGAAACTCTGACTAACTAGTGTAAACCTAAGACGCGTGTGTTGTTGTTTTCCAATGACAAGACTGCAATGTCAATTTAATCAAGCCCTGTCACAGATTTAACAGGACGTTGGTATGGAAGTAGTCATCCTATGCGCATCACTGAATTTGTGTTAATACTTTACAACCAGCAGATTTAGTCATTCTCTTTAGAGAAAGGCTCAATAAACTCTTCCCAGCAGCTCTAGAACCATTGTGGCTTGGCAGTTTTAAAAACTAAAAGAATGATCAAGTTTTTTTGATACTTTGATGTGTGCTTAATAACACTTTGAGCAGCAAATAGGAATTCCATTTGTCATCAAATGACATGGGGTGATTCATCCACGGATGATATGGAAGACAAGGAATTGTATGGTCAGTTGCCGGACAAAATGTTTTTGTCAACGGGCTTGGAGCATTTGGCGATGTGGAAGGTGCTGGCCGTCCGTGGATTCTTGGATTGAGTTTGAGGGAGGCCTTTTTTTTTTCTGTAATTCGGCACTGGGGAATCTCATCTTCCCCACTCGCTTGGTAAACTTGTGATGCCCATCAGATACAAGAGAGGTGGTGGAAGAGTGGTTGAAGAGGTTGTTAAGCTTGACAAAGCACTCTGAGCAGACGTAGAGATGGCAAAGTACATTTGAAAGCTTTCCCCAGTTCGAATCGTCTGAATGCATTGGCCGGGAATTGAACACGGGTCAACTGCTTGGCAAGCAGTTATGCTCTCCACTATAGCACCAATGCCCTGACAGAGACTTTCATCAGACAACAAGTCAAAACAACTTCGGTTGGTTTGTTAAGTTTGGGGACATGTAAATTCAAACTGCAATGGTACTATTCGCCATCACGGACAGATGCCTACGTTGTTGGAAAGAATGAATTGATAAATGAGCATTTACTTCTGTAATGACAAGGAAACTCTAAGCACCACCTGAGACACAGCCCCCGTGCCAACTGTGGCCGCCAGCCTGTGTACAACTCTTGTTTCACAGGTACCGAAAAAGACCCTCCAAGGACTTCAGGAAGCTGATGCAACGGAACGAGAGTGCTACGAAGGTCAATTTCTTGACAAGTGGCTGTAGTATGCCCTCTACTATAAGACTACTGCCGTGACATGCCCCAACAATTTCAGCAGGCATAAAAAGCTATTTGGGAGTTTTAAATGCTTCGGTTCAATTCCTTAAAGTCAGATGTCCCTTTTCCATCACTGATCCGTTCCATATATTGCTCACCTAAGATCATTCTTTTAAAGGGTGTCTGTACATACCTCGTCCGTTTGACTACACATAGCCCCCTGCAAAATGGACAACGAGGCACAAGAGACAACACCCATAGTTCACAAAAATCAAAGGCTCCCTGGTGGTCTGGTGGCTAGGATTTGGTGTTTCCACTGTTGTGACGTAGGTCAGGAGTGTTTTATTTCTTTTGTCATCTATCCACTTATTTTCTTGCAGGGTTATGACACACTCGCTCTTACTCAGGAATCTTTCTATTTCTCCCTGAAGTAAGAGAGAAGTCAAAAGCGTGAAACTTGTGCTTGCTTGGATTTATTCTCCAGATGCACAGAATTACTTTAATTTAAGACTAAAATGTTCCCAACTTCAGCACGTATTCAATGCAATGCACAATGCCAATTTTTTTGTCAGTTAGGAAGAGTTTACTGCAGATTTGCAATCGGTACTGTTGACTAGGCGTTCGGGTCCCTGATGGTCTAGTGGCTAGGATTCGGCGCTCTCACCGCCGCGGCCTGGGTTCGATTCCCAGTCAGGGAATGAGAGTTTTGAAACTCTGACTAACTAGTGTAAACCTAAGACGCGTGTGTTGTTGTTTTCCAATGACAAGACTGCAATGTCAATTTAATCAAGCCCTGTCACAGATTTAACAGGACGTTGGTATGGAAGTAGTCATCCTATGCGCATCACTGAATTTGTGTTAATACTTTACAACCAGCAGATTTAGTCATTCTCTTTAGAGAAAGGCTCAATAAACTCTTCCCAGCAGCTCTAGAACCATTGTGGCTTGGCAGTTTTAAAAACTAAAAGAATGATCAAGTTTTTTTGATACTTTGATGTGTGCTTAATAACACTTTGAGCAGCAAATAGGAATTCCATTTGTCATCAAATGACATGGGGTGATTCATCCACGGATGATATGGAAGACAAGGAATTGTATGGTCAGTTGCCGGACAAAATGTTTTTGTCAAAGGGCTTGGAGCATTTGGCGATGTGGAAGGTGCTGGCCGTCCGTGGATTCTTGGATTGAGTTTGAGGGAGGCCTGTTTTTTTTCTGTGGTACGGCACTGGGGAATCTCATCTTCCCCACTCGCTTGGTAAACTTGTGATGCCCATCAGATACAAGATATGATTTCATGGTTGAAGAGTTTGTTAAGCTTGACAAAGCACTCTGAGCAGACGTAGAGATGGCAAAGTACATTTGAAAGCTTTCCCCAGTTCGAATCGTCTGAATGCATTGGCCGGGAATCGAACACGGGTCAACTGCCTGGCAAGCAGTTATGCTCTCCACTATAGCACCAATGCCCTGACAGAGACTTTCATCAGACAACAAGTCAAAACAACTTCGGTTGGTTTGTTAAGTTTGGGGACATGTAAATTCAAACTGCAATGGTACTATTCGCCATCACGGACAGATGCCTACGTTGTTGGAAAGAATGAATTGATAAATGAGCAATTGCTTCTGTAATGACAAGGAAACTCTAAGCACCACCTAAGACACAGCCCCCGTGCCAACTGTGGCCGCCAGCCTGTGTACAACTCTTGTTTCACAGGTACCGAAAAAGACCCTCCAAGGACTTCAGGAAGCTGATGCAACGGAACGAGAGTGCTACGAAGGTCAATTGCTTGACAAGTGGCTGTAGTATGCCCTCTACTATAAGACTACTGCCGTGACATGCCCCAACAATTTCAGCAGGCATAAAAAGCTATTTGGGAGTTTTAAATGCTTCGGTTCAATTCCTTAAAGTCAGATGTCCCTTTTCCATCACTGATCCGTTCCATATATTGCTCACCTAAGATCATTCTTTTAAAGGGTGTCTGTACATACCTCGTCCGTTTGACTACACATAGCCCCCTGCAAAATGGACAACGAGGCACAAGAGACAACACCCATAGTTCACAAAAATCAAAGGCTCCCTGGTGGTCTGGTGGCTAGGATTTGGTGTTTCCACTGTTGTGACGTAGGTCAGGAGTGTTTTATTTCTTTTGTCATCTATCCACTTATTTTCTTGCAGGGTTATGACACACTCGCTCTTACTCAGGAATCTTTCTATTTCTCCCTGAAGTAAGAGAGAAGTCAAAAGCGTGAAACTTGTGCTTGCTTGGATTTATTCTCCAGATGCACAGAATTACTTTCATTTAAGACTAAAATGTTCCCAACTTCAGCACGTATTCAATGCAATGCACAATGCCAATTTTTTTGTCAGTTAGGAAGAGTTTACTGCAGATTTGCAATCGGTACTGTTGACTAGGCGTTCGGGTCCCTGATGGTCTAGTGGCTAGGATTCGGCGCTCTCACCGCCGCGGCCTGGGTTCGATTCCCAGTCAGGGAATGAGAGTTTTGAAACTCTGACTAACTAGTGTAAACCTAAGACGCGTGTGTTGTTGTTTTCCAATGACAAGACTGCAATGTCAATTTAATCAAGCCCTGTCACAGATTTAACAGGACGTTGGTATGGAAGTAGTCATCCTATGCGCATCACTGAATTTGTGTTAATACTTTACAACCAGCAGATTTAGTCATTCTCTTTAGAGAAAGGCTCAATAAACTCTTCCCAGCAGCTCTAGAACCATTGTGGCTTGGCAGTTTTAAAAACTAAAAGAATGATCAAGTTTTTTTGATACTTTGATGTGTGCTTAATAACACTTTGAGCAGCAAATAGGAATTCCATTTGTCATCAAATGACATGGGGTGATTCATCCACGGATGATATGGAAGACAAGGAATTGTATGGTCAGTTGCCGGACAAAATGTTTTTGTCAACGGGCTTGGAGCATTTGGCGATGTGGAAGGTGCTGGCCGTCCGTGGATTCTTGGATTGAGTTTGAGGGAGGCCTTTTTTTTTTCTGTAATTCGGCACTGGGGAATCTCATCTTCCCCACTCGCTTGGTAAACTTGTGATGCCCATCAGATACAAGAGAGGTGGTGGAAGAGTGGTTGAAGAGGTTGTTAAGCTTGACAAAGCACTCTGAGCAGACGTAGAGATGGCAAAGTACATTTGAAAGCTTTCCCCAGTTCGAATCGTCTGAATGCATTGGCCGGGAATCGAACACGGGTCAACTGCTTGGCAAGCAGTTATGCTCTCCACTATAGCACCAATGCCCTGACAGAGACTTTCATCAGACAACAAGTCAAAACAACTTCGGTTGGTTTGTTAAGTTTGGGGACATGTAAATTCAAACTGCAATGGTACTATTCGCCATCACGGACAGATGCCTACGTTGTTGGAAAGAATGAATTGATAAATGAGCAATTACTTCTGTAATGACAAGGAAACTCTAAGCACCACCTGAGACACAGCCCCCGTGCCAACTGTGGCCGCCAGCCTGTGTACAACTCTTGTTTCACAGGTACCGAAAAAGACCCTCCAAGGACTTCAGGAAGCTGACGCAACGGAACGAGAGTGCTACGAAGGTCAATTGCTTGACAAGTGGCTGTAGTATGCCCTCTACTATAAGACTACTGCCGTGACATGCCCCAACAATTTCAGCAGGCATAAAAAGCTATTTGGGAGTTTTAAATGCTTCGGTTCAATTCCTTAAAGTCAGATGTCCCTTTTCCATCACTGATCCGTTCCATATATTGCTCACCTAAGATCATTCTTTTAAAGGGTGTCTGTACATACCTCGTCCGTTTGACTACACATAGCCCCCTGCAAAATGGACAACGAGGCACAAGAGACAACACCCATAGTTCACAAAAATCAAAGGCTCCCTGGTGGTCTGGTGGCTAGGATTTGGTGTTTCCACTGTTGTGACGTAGGTCAGGAGTGTTTTATTTCTTTTGTCATCTATCCACTTATTTTCTTGCAGGGTTATGACACACTCGCTCTTACTCAGGAATCTTTCTATTTCTCCCTGAAGTAAGAGAGAAGTCAAAAGCGTGAAACTTGTGCTTGCTTGGATTTATTCTCCAGATGCACAGAATTACTTTCATTTAAGACTAAAATGTTCCCAACTTCAGCACGTATTCAATGCAATGCACAATGCCAATTTTTTTGTCAGTTAGGAAGAGTTTACTGCAGATTTGCAATCGGTACTGTTGACTAGGCGTTCGGGTCCCTGATGGTCTAGTGGCTAGGATTCGGCGCTCTCACCGCCGCGGCCTGGGTTCGATTCCCAGTCAGGGAATGAGAGTTTTGAAACTCTGACTAACTAGTGTAAACCTAAGACGCGTGTGTTGTTGTTTTCCAATGACAAGACTGCAATGTCAATTTAATCAAGCCCTGTCACAGATTTAACAGGACGTTGGTATGGAAGTAGTCATCCTATGCGCATCACTGAATTTGTGTTAATACTTTACAACCAGCAGATTTAGTCATTCTCTTTAGAGAAAGGCTCAATAAACTCTTCCCAGCAGCTCTAGAACCATTGTGGCTTGGCAGTTTTAAAAACTAAAAGAATGATCAAGTTTTTTTGATACTTTGATGTGTGCTTAATAACACTTTGAGCAGCAAATAGGAATTCCATTTGTCATCAAATGACATGGGGTGATTCATCCACGGATGATATGGAAGACAAGGAATTGTATGGTCAGTTGCCGGACAAAATGTTTTTGTCAACGGGCTTGGAGCATTTGGCGATGTGGAAGGTGCTGGCCGTCCGTGGATTCTTGGATTGAGTTTGAGGGAGGCCTGTTTTTTTTCTGTGGTACGGCACTGGGGAATCTCATCTTCCCCA
Source organism: Leuresthes tenuis (assembly GCF_036924035.1). NCBI lineage: Eukaryota > Metazoa > Chordata > Actinopteri > Atheriniformes > Atherinopsidae > Leuresthes > Leuresthes tenuis. The sequence continues at coordinate 35,446,646 of NW_027325364.1, forward strand.
CTCGCTTGGTAAACTTGTGATGCCCATCAGATACAAGATATGATTTCATGGTTGAAGAGTTTGTTAAGCTTGACAAAGCACTCTGAGCAGACGTAGAGATGGCAAAGTAGATTTGAAAGCTTTCCCCAGTTCAAATCGTCTGAATGCATTGGCCGGGAATCGAACACGGGTCAACTGCTTGGCAAGCAGTTATACTCTCCACTATAGCACCAATGCCCTGACAGAGACTTTCATCAGATAACAAGTCAAAACAACTTCGGTTGGTTTGTTAAGTTTGGGGACATGTAAATTCAAACTGCAATGGTACTATTCGCCATCACGGACAGATGCCTACGTTGTTGGAAAGAATGAATTGATAAATGAGCAATTACTTCTGTAATGACAAGGAAACTCTAAGCACCACCTGAGACACAGCCCCCGTGCCAACTGTGGCCGCCAGCCTGTGTACAACTCTTGTTTCACAGGTACCGAAAAAGACCCTCCAAGGACTTCAGGAAGCTGATGCAACGGAACGAGAGTGCTACGAAGGTCAATTGCTTGACAAGTGGCTGTAGTATGCCCTCTACTATAAGACTACTGCCGTGACATGCCCCAACAATTTCAGCAGGCATAAAAAGCTATTTGGGAGTTTTAAATGCTTCGGTTCAATTCCTTAAAGTCAGATGTCCCTTTTCCATCACTGATCCGTTCCATATATTGCTCACCTAAGATCATTCTTTTAAAGGGTGTCTGTACATACCTCGTCCGTTTGACTACACATAGCCCCCTGCAAAATGGACAACGAGGCACAAGAGACAACACCCATAGTTCACAAAAATCAAAGGCTCCCTGGTGGTCTGGTGGCTAGGATTTGGTGTTTCCACTGTTGTGACGTAGGTCAGGAGTGTTTTATTTCTTTTGTCATCTATCCACTTATTTTCTTGCAGGGTTATGACACACTCGCTCTTACTCAGGAATCTTTCTATTTCTCCCTGAAGTAAGAGAGAAGTCAAAAGCGTGAAACTTGTGCTTGCTTGGATTTATTCTCCAGATGCACAGAATTACTTTAATTTAAGACTAAAATGTTCCCAACTTCAGCACGTATTCAATGCAATGCACAATGCCAATTTTTATGTCAGTTAGGAAGAGTTTACTGCAGATTTGCAATCGGTACTGTTGACTAGGCATTCGGGTCCCTGATGGTCTAGTGGCTAAGATTCGGCGCTCTCACCGCCGCGGCCTGGGTTCGATTCCCAGTCAGGGAATGAGAATTTTGAAACTCTGACTAACTAGTGTAAACCTAAGACGCGTGTGTTGTCATTTTCCAATGACAAGACTGCAATGTCAATTTAATCAAGCCCTGTCACAGATTTAACAGGACGTTGGTATGGAAGTAGTCATCCTATGCGCATCACTGAATTTGTGTTAATACTTTACAACCAGCAGATTTAGTCATTCTCTTTAGAGAAAGGCTCAATAAACTCTTCCCAGCAGCTCTAGAACCATTGTGGCTTGGCAGTTTTAAAAACTAAAAGAATGATCAAGTTTTTTTGATACTTTGATGTGTGCTTAATAATCCTTTGAGCAGCAAAAAGGAGTTCCATTTGTCATCAAATGACATGGGCTGATTCATCCACGGATGATATGGAAGACAAGGAATTGTATGGTCAGTTGCTGGACAAAATGTTTTTGTCAACGGGCTTGGAGCATTTGGCGATGTGGAAGGTGCTGGCCGTCCGTGGATTCTTGGATTGAGTTTGAGGGTGGCCTGTTTTTTTTCTGTGGTACGGCACTGGGGAATCTTAAAAACTAAACTTGTGATGCCCATCAGATACAAGAGAGTTGGTTGAAGAGGTTGTTAAGCTTGACAAAGCACTCTGAGCAGACGTAGAGATAGCAAAGTACATTTGAAAGCTTTCCCCAGTTCGAATCGTCTGAATGCATTGGCCGGGAATCGAACACGGGTCAACTGCTTGGCAAGCAGTTATGCTCTCCACTATAGCACCAATGCCCTGACAGAGACTTTCATCAGACAACAAGTCAAAACAACTTCGGTTGGTTTGTTAAGTTTGGGGACATGTAAATTCAAACTGCAATGGTACTATTCGCCATCACGGACAGATGCCTACGTTGTTGGAAAGAATGAATTGATAAATGAGCAATTACTTCTGTAATGACAAGGAAACTCTAAGCACCACCTGAGACACAGCCCCCGTGCCAACTGTGGCCGCCAGCCTGTGTACAACTCTTGTTTCACAGGTACCGAAAAAGACCCTCCAAGGACTTCAGGAAGCTGACGCAACGGAACGAGAGTGCTACGAAGGTCAATTGCTTGACAAGTGGCTGTAGTATGCCCTCCACTATAAGACTACTGCCGGGACATGCCCCAACAATTTCAGCAGGCATAAAAAGCTATTTGGGAGTTTTAAATGCTTCGGTTCAATTCCTTAAAGTCAGATGTCCCTTTTCCATCACTGATCCGTTCCATATATTGCTCACCTAAGATCATTCTTTTAAAGGGTGTCTGTACATACCTCGTCCCTTTGACTACACATAGCCCCCTGCAAAATGGACAACGAGGCACAAGAGACAACACCCATAGTTCACAAAAATCAAAGGCTCCCTGGTGGTCTGGTGGCTAGGATTTGGTGTTTCCACTGTTGTGACGTAGGTCAGGAGTGTTTTATTTCTTTTGTCATCTATCCACTTATTTTCTTGCAGGGTTATGACACACTCGCTCTTACTCAGGAATCTTTCTATTTCTCCCTGAAATAAGAGAGAAGTCAAAAGCGTGAAACTTGTGCTTGCTTGGATTTATTCTCCAGATGCACAGAATTACTTTCATTTAAGACTAAAATGTTCCCAACTTCAGCACGTATTCAATGCAATGCACAATGCCAATTTTTTTGTCAGTTAGGAAGAGTTTACTGCAGATTTGCAATCGGTACTGTTGACTAGGTGTTCGAGTCCCTGATGGTCTAGTGGCTAGGATTCGGCGCTCTCACCGCTGCGGCCTGGGTTCGATTCCCAGTCAGGGAATGAGAGTTTTGAAACTCTGACTAACTAGTGTAAACCTAAGACGCGTGTGCTGTTGTTTTCCAATGACAAGACTGCAATGTCAATTTAATCAAGCCCTGTCACAGATTTAACAGGACGTTGGTATGGAAGTAGTCATCCTATGCGCATCACTGAATTTGTGTTAATACTTTACAACCAGCAGATTTAGTCATTCTCTTTAGAGAAAGGCTCAATAAACTCTTCCCAGCAGCTCTAGAACCATTGTGGCTTGGCAGTTTTAAAAACTAAAAGAATGATCAAGTTTTTTTTATACTTTGATGTGTGCTTAATAACACTTTGAGCAGCAAATAGGAATTCCATTTGTCATCAAATGACATGGGCTGATTCATCCACGGATGATATGGAAGACAAGGAATTGTATGGTCAGTTGCCGGACAAAATATTTTTGTCAACGGGCTTGGAGCATTTGGCGATGTGGAAGGTGCTGGCCGTCCGTGGATTCTTGGATTGAGCTTGAGGGAGGCCTGTTTTTTTTCTGTGGTACGGCACTGGGGAATCTCATCTTCCCCACTCGCTTGGTAAACTTGTGATGCCCATCAGATACAAGATATGATTTCATGGTTGAAGAGTTTGTTAAGCTTGACAAAGCACTCTGAGCAGACGTAGAGATGGCAAAGTACATTTGAAAGCTTTCCCCAGTTCAAATCGTCTGAATGCATTGGCCGGGAATCGAACACAGGTCAACTGCTTGGCAAGCAGTTATGCTCTTCACTATACCACCAATGCCCTGACAGAGACTTTCATCAGACAACAAGTCAAAACAACTTCGGTTGGTTTGTTAAGTTTGGGGACATGTAAATTCAAACTGCAATGGTACTATTCGCCATCACGGACAGATGCCTACGTTGTTGGAAAGAATGAATTGATAAATGAGCAATTACTTCCGTAATGACAAGGAAACTCTAAGCACCACCTGAGACACAGCCCCCGTGCCAACTGTGGCCGCCAGCCTGTGTACAACTCTTGTTTCACAGGTACCGAAAAAGACCCTCCAAGGACTTCAGGAAGCTGACGCAACGGAACGAGAGTGCTACGAATGTCAATTGCTTGACAAGTGGCTGTAGTATGCCCTCCACTATAAGACTACTGCCGGGACATGCCCCAACAATTTCAGCAGGCATAAAAAGCTATTTGGGAGTTTTAAATGCTTCGGTTCAATTCCTTAAAGTCAGATGTCCCTTTTCCATCACTGATCCGTTCCATATATTGCTCACCTAAGATCATTCTTTTAAAGGGTGTCTGTACATACCTCGTCCGTTTGACTACACATAGCCCCCTGCAAAATGGACAACGAGGCACAAGAGACAACACCCATAGTTCACAAAAATCAAAGGCTCCCTGGTGGTCTGGTGGCTAGGATTTGGTGTTTCCACTGTTGTGACGTAGGTCAGGAGTGTTTTATTTCTTTTGTCATCTATCCACTTATTTTCTTGCAGGGTTATGACACACTCGCTCTTACTCAGGAATCTTTCTATTTCTCCCTGAAATAAGAGAGAAGTCAAAAGCGTGAAACTTGTGCTTGCTTGGATTTATTCTCCAGATGCACAGAATTACTTTCATTTAAGACTAAAATGTTCCCAACTTCAGCACGTATTCAATGCCAATTTTTTTGTCAGTTAGGAAGAGTTTACTGCAGATTTGCAATCGGTACTGTTGACTAGGCGTTCGAGTCCCTGATGGTCTAGTGGCTAGGATTCGGCGCTCTCACCGCCGCGGCCTGGGTTCGATTCCCAGTCAGGGAATGAGAGTTTTGAAACTCTGACTAACTAGTGTAAACCTAAGACGCGTGTGTTGTTGTTTTCCAATGACAAGACTGCAATGTCAATTTAATCAAGCCCTGTCACAGATTTAACAGGACGTTGGTATGGAAGTAGTCATCCTATGCGCATCACTGAATTTGTGTTAATACTTTACAACCAGCAGATTTAGTCATTCTCTTTAGAGAAAGGCTCAATAAACTCTTCCCAGCAGCTCTAGAACCATTGTGGCTTGGCAGTTTTAAAAACTAAAAGAATGATCAAGTTTTTTTTATACTTTGATGTGTGCTTAATAACACTTTGAGCAGCAAATAGGAATTCCATTTGTCATCAAATGACATGGGCTGATTCATCCACGGATGATATGGAAGACAAGGAATTGTATGGTCAGTTGCCGGACAAAATGTTTTTGTCAACGGGCTTGGAGCATTTGGCGATGTGGAAGGTGCTGGCCGTCCGTGGATTCTTGGATTGAGCTTGAGGGAGGACTGTTTTTTTTCTGTGGTACGGCACTGGGGAATCTCATCTTCCCCACTCGCTTGGTAAACTTGTGATGCCCATCAGATACAAGATATGATTTCATGGTTGAAGAGTTTGTTAAGCTTGACAAAGCACTCTGAGCAGACGTAGAGATGGCAAAGTACATTTGAAAGCTTTCCCCAGTTCGAATCGTCTGAATGCATTGGCCGGGAATCGAACACGGGTCAACTGCTTGGCAAGCAGTTATGCTCTCCACTATAGCATCAATGCCCTGACAGAGACTTTCATCAGACAACAAGTCAAAACAACTTCGGTTGGTTTGTTAAGTTTGGGGACATGTAAATTCAAACTGCAATGGTACTATTCGCCATCACGGACAGATGCCTACGTTGTTGGAAAGAATGAATTGATAAATGAGCAATTACTTCTGTAATGACAAGGAAACTCTAAGCACCACCTGAGACACAGCCCCCGTGCCAACTGTGGCCGCCAGCCTGTGTACAACTCTTGTTTCACAGGTACCGAAAAAGACCCTCCAAGGACTTCAGGAAGCTGATGCAACGGAACGAGAGTGCTACGAAGGTCAATTGCTTGACAAGTGGCTGTAGTATGCCCTCTACTATAAGACTACTGCCGTGACATGCCCCAACAATTTCAGCAGGCATAAAAAGCTATTTGGGAGTTTTAAATGCTTCGGTTCAATTCCTTAAAGTCAGATGTCCCTTTTCCATCACTGATCCGTTCCATATATTGCTCACCTAAGATCATTCTTTTAAAGGGTGTCTGTACATACCTCGTCCGTTTGACTACACATAGCCCCCTGCAAAATGGACAACGAGGCACAAGAGACAACACCCATAGTTCACAAAAATCAAAGGCTCCCTGGTGGTCTGGTGGCTAGGATTTGGTGTTTCCACTGTTGTGACGTAGGTCAGGAGTGTTTTATTTCTTTTGTCATCTATCCACTTATTTTCTTGCAGGGTTATGACACACTCGCTCTTACTCAGGAATCTTTCTATTTCTCCCTGAAGTAAGAGAGAAGTCAAAAGCGTGAAACTTGTGCTTGCTTGGATTTATTCTCCAGATGCACAGAATTACTTTCATTTAAGACTAAAATGTTCCCAACTTCAGCACGTATTCAATGCAATGCACAATGCCAATTTTTTTGTCAGTTAGGAAGAGTTTACTGCAGATTTGCAATCGGTACTGTTGACTAGGCATTCGGGTCCCTGATGGTCTAGTGGCTAGGATTCGGCGCTCTCACCGCCGCGGCCTGGGTTCGATTCCCAGTCAGGGAATGAGAGTTTTGAAACTCTGACTAACTAGTGTAAACCTAAGACGCGTGTGTTGTTGTTTTCCAATGACAAGACTGCAATGTCAATTTAATCAAGCCCTGTCACAGATTTAACAGGACGTTGGTATGGAAGTAGTCATCCTATGCGCATCACTGAATTTGTGTTAATACTTTACAACCAGCAGATTTAGTCATTCTCTTTAGAGAAAGGCTCAATAAACTCTTCCCAGCAGCTCTAGAACCATTGTGGCTTGGCAGTTTTAAAAACTAAAAGAATGATCAAGTTTTTTTGATACTTTGATGTGTGCTTAATAACACTTTGAGCAGCAAATAGGAATTCCATTTGTCATCAAATGACATGGGGTGATTCATCCACGGATGATATGAAAGACAAGGAATTGTATGGTCAGTTGTCGGACAAAATGTTTTTGTCAACGGGCTTGGAGCATTTGGCGATGTGGAAGGTGCTGGCCGTCCGTGGATTCTTGGATTGAGTTTGAGGGAGGCCTGTTTTTTTTCTGTGGTACGGCACTGGGGAATCTCATCTTCCCCACTCGCTTGGTAAACTTGTGATGCCCATCAGATACAAGAGAGTTAGTTGAAGAGGTTGTTAAGCTTGACAAAGCACTCTGAGCAGACGTAGAGATAGCAAAGTACATTTGAAAGCTTTCCCCAGTTCGAATCGTCTGAATGCATTGGCCGGGAATCGAACACGGGTCAACTGCTTGGCAAGCAGTTATGCTCTCCACTATAGCACCAATGCCCTGACAGAGACTTTCATCAGACAACAAGTCAAAACAACTTCGGTTGGTTTGTTAAGTTTGGGGACATGTAAATTCAAACTGCAATGGTACTATTCGCCATCACGGACAGATGCCTACGTTGTTGGAAAGAATGAATTGATAAATGAGCAATTACTTCTGTAATGACAAGGAAACTCTAAGCACCACCTGAGACACAGCCCCCGTGCCAACTGTGGCCGCCAGCCTGTGTACAACTCTTGTTTCACAGGTACCGAAAAAGACCCTCCAAGGACTTCAGGAAGCTGATGCAACGGAACGAGAGTGCTACGAAGGTCAATTGCTTGACAAGTGGCTGTAGTATGCCCTCTACTATAAGACTACTGCCGTGACATGCCCCAACAATTTCAGCAGGCATAAAAAGCTATTTGGGAGTTTTAAATGCTTCGGTTCAATTCCTTAAAGTCAGATGTCCCTTTTCCATCACTGATCCGTTCCATATATTGCTCACCTAAGATCATTCTTTTAAAGGGTGTCTGTACATACCTCGTCCGTTTGACTACACATAGCCCCCTGCAAAATGGACAACGAGGCACAAGAGACAACACCCATAGTTCACAAAAATCAAAGGCTCCCTGGTGGTCTGGTGGCTAGGATTTGGTGTTTCCACTGTTGTGACGTAGGTCAGGAGTGTTTTATTTCTTTTGTCATCTATCCACTTATTTTCTTGCAGGGTTATGACACACTCGCTCTTACTCAGGAATCTTTCTATTTCTCCCTGAAGTAAGAGAGAAGTCAAAAGCGTGAAAGTTGTGCTTGCTTGGATTTATTCTCCAGATGCACAGAATTACTTTCATTTAAGACTAAAATGTTCCCAACTTCAGCACGTATTCAATGCAATGCACAATGCCAATTTTTTTGTCAGTTAGGAAGAGTTTACTGCAGATTTGCAATCGGTACTGTTGACTAGGCATTCGGGTCCCTGATGGTCTAGTGGCTAGGATTCGGCGCTCTCACCGCCGCGGCCTGGGTTCGATTCCCAGTCAGGGAATGAGAGTTTTGAAACTCTGACTAACTAGTGTAAACCTAAGACGCGTGTGTTGTTGTTTTCCAATGACAAGACTGCAATGTCAATTTAATCAAGCCCTGTCACAGATTTAACAGGACCTTGGTATGGAAGTAGTCATCCTATGCGCATCACTGAATTTGTGTTAATACTTTACAACCAGCAGATTTAGTCATTCTCTTTAGAGAAAGGCTCAATAAACTCTTCCCAGCAGCTCTAGAACCATTGTGGCTTGGCAGTTTTAAAAACTAAAAGAATGATCAAGTTTTTTTGATACTTTGATGTGTGCTTAATAATCCTTTGAGCAGCAAAAAGGAGTTCCATTTGTCATCAAATGACATGGGCTGATTCATCCACGGATGATATGGAAGACAAGGAATTGTATGGTCAGTTGCCGGACAAAATGTTTTTGTCAACGGGCTTGGAGCATTTGGCGATGTGGAAGGTGCTGGCCGTCCGTGGATTCTTGGATTGAGTTTGAGGGAGGCCTGTTTTTTTTCTGTGGTACGGCACTGGGGAATCTCATCTTCCCCACTCGCTTGGTAAACTTGTGATGCCCATCAGATACAAGATTAGATTTCATGGTTGAAGAGTTTGTTAAGCTTGACAAAGCACTCTGAGCAGACGTAGAGATAGCAAAGTAGATTTGAAAGCTTTCCCCAGTTCGAATTGTCTGAATGCATTGGCCGGGAATCGAACACGGGTCAACTGCTTGGCAAGCAGTTATGCTCTCCACTATAGCACCAATGCCCTGACAGAGACTTTCATCAGACAACAAGTCAAAACAACTTCGGTTGGTTTGTTAAGTTTGGGGACATGTAAATTCAAACTGCAATGGTACTATTCGCCATCACGGACAGATGCCTACGTTGTTGGAAAGAATGAATTGATAAATGAGCAATTACTTCTGTAATGACAAGGAAACTCTAAGCACCACCTGAGACACAGCCCTCGTGCCAACTGTGGCCGCCAGCCTGTGTACAACTCTTGTTTCACAGGTACCGAAAAAGACCCTCCAAGGACTTCAGGAAGCTGATGCAACGGAACGAGAGTGCTACGAAGGTCAATTGCTTGACAAGTGGCTGTAGTATGCCCTCTACTATAAGACTACTGCCGTGACATACCCCAACAATTTCAGCAGGCATAAAAAGCTATTTGGGAGTTTTAAATGCTTCGGTTCAATTCCTTAAAGTCAGATGTCCCTTTTCCATCACTGATCCGTTCCATATATTGCTCACCTAAGATCATTCTTTTAAAGGGTGTCTGTACATACCTCGTCCGTTTGACTACACATAGCCCCCTGCAAAATGGACAACGAGGCACAAGAGACAACACCCATAGTTCACAAAAATCAAAGGCTCCCTGGTGGTCTGGTGGCTAGGATTTGGTGTTTCCAGTGTTGTGACGTAGGTCAGGAGTGTTTTATTTCTTTTGTCATCTATCCACTTATTTTCTTGCAGGGTTATGACACACTCGCTCTTACTCAGGAATCTTTCTATTTCTCCCTGAAGTAAGAGAGAAGTCAAAAGCGTGAAACTTGTGCTTGCTTGGATTTATTCTCCAGATGCACAGAATTACTTTCATTTAAGACTAAAATGTTCCCAACTTCAGCACGTATTCAATGCAATGCACAATGCCAATTTTTTTGTCAGTTAGGAAGAGTTTACTGCAGATTTGCAATCGGTACTGTTGACTAGGCATTCGGGTCCCTGATGGTCTAGTGGCTAGGATTCGGCGCTCTCACCGCCGCGGCCTGGGTTCGATTCCCAGTCAGGGAATCAGAGTTTTGAAACTCTGACTAACTAGTGTAAACCTAAGACGCGTGTGTTGTTGTTTTCCAATGACAAGACTGCAATGTCAATTTAATCAAGCCCTGTCACAGATTTAACAGGACCTTGGTATGGAAGTAGTCATCCTATGCGCATCACTGAATTTGTGTTAATACTTTACAACCAGCAGATTTAGTCATTCTCTTTAGAGAAAGGCTCAATAAACTCTTCCCAGCAGCTCTAGAACCATTGTGGCTTGGCAGTTTTAAAAACTAAAAGAATGATCAAGTTTTTTTGATACTTTGATGTGTGCTTAATAATCCTTTGAGCAGCAAAAAGGAGTTCCATTTGTCATCAAATGACATGGGCTGATTCATCCACGGATGATATGGAAGACAAGGAATTGTATGGTCAGTTGCCGGACAAAATGTTTTTGTCAACGGGCTTGGAGCATTTGGCGATGTGGAAGGTGCTGGCCGTCCGTGGATTCTTGGATTGAGTTTGAGGGAGGCCTGTTTTTTTTCTGTGGTACGGCACTGGGGAATCTCATCTTCCCCACTCGCTTGGTAAACTTGTGATGCCCATCAGATACAAGATTAGATTTCATGGTTGAAGAGTTTGTTAAGCTTGACAAAGCACTCTGAGCAGACGTAGAGATGGCAAAGTAGATTTGAAAGCTTTCCCCAGTTCGAATCGTCTGAATGCATTGGCCGGGAATCGAACACGGGTCAACTGCTTGGCAAGCAGTTATGCTCTCCACTATAGCACCAATGCCCTGACAGAGACTTTCATCAGACAACAAGTCAAAACAACTTCGGTTGGTTTGTTAAGTTTGGGGACATGTAAATTCAAACTGCAATGGTACTATTCGCCATCACGGACAGATGCCTACGTTGTTGGAAAGAATGAATTGATAAATGAGCAATTACTTCTGTAATGACAAGGAAACTCTAAGCACCACCTGAGACACAGCCCTCGTGCCAACTGTGGCCGCCAGCCTGTGTACAACTCTTGTTTCACAGGTACCGAAAAAGACCCTCCAAGGACTTCAGGAAGCTGATGCAACGGAACGAGAGTGCTACGAAGGTCAATTGCTTGACAAGTGGCTGTAGTATGCCCTCTACTATAAGACTACTGCCGTGACATGCCCCAACAATTTCAGCAGGCATAAAAAGCTATTTGGGAGTTTTAAATGCTTCGGTTCAATTCCTTAAAGTCAGATGTCCCTTTTCCATCACTGATCCGTTCCATATATTGCTCACCTAAGATCATTCTTTTAAAGGGTGTCTGTACATACCTCGTCCGTTTGACTACACATAGCCCCCTGCAAAATGGACAACGAGGCACAAGAGACAACACCCATAGTTCACAAAAATCAAAGGCTCCCTGGTGGTCTGGTGGCTAGGATTTGGTGTTTCCACTGTTGTGACGTAGGTCAGGAGTGTTTTATTTCTTTTGTCATCTATCCACTTATTTTCTTGCAGGGTTATGACACACTAGCTCTTACTCAGGAATCTTTCTATTTCTCCCTGAAGTAAGAGAGAAGTCAAAAGCGTGAAACTTGTGCTTGCTTGGATTTATTCTCCAGATGCACAGAATTACTTTCATTTAAGACTAAAATGTTCCCAACTTCAGCACGTATTCAATGCAATGCACAATGCCAATTTTTTTGTCAGTTAGGAAGAGTTTACTGCAGATTTGCAATCGGTACTGTTGACTAGGCATTCGGTTCCCTGATGGTCTAGTGGCTAGGATTCGGCGCTCTCACCGCCGCGGCCTGGGTTCGATTCCCAGTCAGGGAATCAGAGTTTTGAAACTCTGACTAACTAGTGTAAACCTAAGACGCGTGTGTTGTTGTTTTCCAATGACAAGACTGCAATGTCAATTTAATCAAGCCCTGTCACAGATTTAACAGGACCTTGGTATGGAAGTAGTCATCCTATGCGCATCACTGAATTTGTGTTAATACTTTACAACCAGCAGATTTAGTCATTCTCTTTAGAGAAAGGCTCAATAAACTCTTCCCAGCAGCTCTAGAACCATTGTGGCTTGGCAGTTTTAAAAACTAAAAGAATGATCAAGTTTTTTTGATACTTTGATGTGTGCTTAATAACACTTTGAGCAGCAAATAGGAATTCCATTTGTCATCAAATGACATGGGCTGATTCATCCACGGATGATATGGAAGACAAGGAATTGTATGGTCAGTTGCCGGACAAAATGTTTTTGTCAACGGGCTTGGAGCATTTGGCGATGTGGAAGGTGCTGGCCGTCCGTGGATTCTTGGATTGAGTTTGAGGGAGGCCTGTTTTTTTTCTGTGGTACGGCACTGGGGAATCTCATCTTCCCCACTCGCTTGGTAAACTTGTGATGCCCATCAGATACAAGATTAGATTTCATGGTTGAAGAGTTTGTTAAGCTTGACAAAGCACTCTGAGCAGACGTAGAGATGGCAAAGTAGATTTGAAAGCTTTCCCCAGTTCGAATCGTCTGAATGCATTGGCCGGGAATCGAACACGGGTCAACTGCTTGGCAAGCAGTTATGCTCTCCACTATAGCACCAATGCCCTGACAGAGACTTTCATCAGACAACAAGTCAAAACAACTTCGGTTGGTTTGTTAAGTTTGGGGACATGTAAATTCAAACTGCAATGGTACTATTCGCCATCACGGACAGATGCCTACGTTGTTGGAAAGAATGAATTGATAAATGAGCAATTACTTCTGTAATGACAAGGAAACTCTAAGCACCACCTGAGACACAGCCCTCGTGCCAACTGTGGCCGCCAGCCTGTGTACAACTCTTGTTTCACAGGTACCGAAAAAGACCCTCCAAGGACTTCAGGAAGCTGATGCAACGGAACGAGAGTGCTACGAAGGTCAATTGCTTGACAAGTGGCTGTAGTATGCCCTCTACTATAAGACTACTGCCGTGACATGCCCCAACAATTTCAGCAGGCATAAAAAGCTATTTGGGAGTTTCAAATGCTTCGGTTCAATTCCTTAAAGTCAGATGTCCCTTTTCCATCACTGATCCGTTCCATATATTGCTCACCTAAGATCATTCTTTTAAAGGGTGTCTGTACATACCTCGTCCGTTTGACTACACATAGCCCCCTGCAAAATGGACAACGAGGCACAAGAGACAACACCCATAGTTCACAAAAATCAAAGGCTCCCTGGTGGTCTGGTGGCTAGGATTTGGTGTTTCCACTGTTGTGACGTAGGTCAGGAGTGTTTTATTTCTTTTGTCATCTATCCACTTATTTTCTTGCAGGGTTATGACACACTAGCTCTTACTCAGGAATCTTTCTATTTCTCCCTGAAGTAAGAGAGAAGTCAAAAGCGTGAAACTTGTGCTTGCTTGGATTTATTCTCCAGATGCACAGAATTACTTTCATTTAAGACTAAAATGTTCCCAACTTCAGCACGTATTCAATGCAATGCACAATGCCAATTTTTTTGTCAGTTAGGAAGAGTTTACTGCAGATTTGCAATCGGTACTGTTGACTAGGCATTCGGTTCCCTGATGGTCTAGTGGCTAGGATTCGGCGCTCTCACCGCAGCGGCCTGGGTTCGATTCCCAGTCAGGGAATCAGAGTTTTGAAACTCTGACTAACTAGTGTAAACCTAAGACGCGTGTGTTGTTGTTTTCCAATGACAAGACTGCAATGTCAATTTAATCAAGCCCTGTCACAGATTTAACAGGACCTTGGTATGGAAGTAGTCATCCTATGCGCATCACTGAATTTGTGTTAATACTTTACAACCAGCAGATTTAGTCATTCTCTTTAGAGAAAGGCTCAATAAACTCTTCCCAGCAGCTCTAGAACCATTGTGGCTTGGCAGTTTTAAAAACTAAAAGAATGATCAAGTTTTTTTGATACTTTGATGTGTGCTTAATAACACTTTGAGCAGCAAATAGGAATTCCATTTGTCATCAAATGACATGGGGTGATTCATCCACGGATGATATGGAAGACAAGGAATTGTATGGTCAGTTGCCGGACAAAATGTTTTTGTCAACGGGCTTGGAGCATTTGGCGATTTGGAAGGTGCTGGCCGTCCGTGGATTCTTGGATTGAGTTTGAGGGAGGCCTGTTTTTTTTCTGTGGTACGGCACTGGGGAATCTCATCTTCCCCACTCGCTTGGTAAACTTGTGATGCCCATCAGATACAAGATATGATTTCATGGTTGAAGAGGTTGTTAAGCTTGACAAAGCACTCTGAGCAGACGTAGAGATAGCAAAGTACATTTGAAAGCTTTCCCCAGTTCGAATCGTCTGAATGCATTGGCCAGGAATCGAACACGGGTCAACTGCTTGGCAAGCAGTTATGCTCTCCACGATAGCACCAATGCCCTGACAGAGACTTTCATCAGACAACAAGTCAAAACAACTTCGGTTGGTTTGTTAAGTTTGGGGACATGTAAATTCAAACTGCAATGGTACTATTCGCCATCACGGACAGATGCCTACGTTGTTGGAAAGAATGAATTGATAAATGAGCAATTACTTCTGTAATGACAAGGAAACTCTAAGCACCACCTGAGACACAGCCCTCGTGCCAACTGTGGCCGCCAGCCTGTGTACAACTCTTGTTTCACAGGTACCGAAAAAGACCCTCCAAGGACTTCAGGAAGCTGATGCAACGGAACGAGAGTGCTACGAAGGTCAATTGCTTGACAAGTGGCTGTAGTATGCCCTCTACTATAAGACTACTGCCGTGACATGCCCCAACAATTTCAGCAGGCATAAAAAGCTATTTGGGAGTTTTAAATGCTTCGGTTCAATTCCTTAAAGTCAGATGTCCCTTTTCCATCACTGATCCGTTCCATATATTGCTCACCTAAGATCATTCTTTTAAAGGGTGTCTGTACATACCTCGTCCGTTTGACTACACATAGCCCCCTGCAAAATGGACAACGAGGCACAAGAGACAACACCCATAGTTCACAAAAATCAAAGGCTCCCTGGTGGTCTGGTGGCTAGGATTTGGTGTTTCCACTGTTGTGACGTAGGTCAGGAGTGTTTTATTTCTTTTGTCATCTATCCACTTATTTTCTTGCAGGGTTATGACACACTAGCTCTTACTCAGGAATCTTTCTATTTCTCCCTGAAGTAAGAGAGAAGTCAAAAGCGTGAAACTTGTGCTTGCTTGGATTTATTCTCCAGATGCACAGAATTACTTTCATTTAAGACTAAAATGTTCCCAACTTCAGCACGTATTCAATGCAATGCACAATGCCAATTTTTTTGTCAGTTAGGAAGAGTTTACTGCAGATTTGCAATCGGTACTGTTGACTAGGCATTCGGTTCCCTGATGGTCTAGTGGCTAGGATTCGGCGCTCTCACCGCCGCGGCCTGGGTTCGATTCCCAGTCAGGGAATCAGAGTTTTGAAACTCTGACTAACTAGTGTAAACCTAAGACGCGTGTGTTGTTGTTTTCCAATGACAAGACTGCAATGTCAATTTAATCAAGCCCTGTCACAGATTTAACAGGACCTTGGTATGGAAGTAGTCATCCTATGCGCATCACTGAATTTGTGTTAATACTTTACAACCAGCAGATTTAGTCATTCTCTTTAGAGAAAGGCTCAATAAACTCTTCCCAGCAGCTCTAGAACCATTGTGGCTTGGCAGTTTTAAAAACTAAAAGAATGATCAAGTTTTTTTGATACTTTGATGTGTGCTTAATAACACTTTGAGCAGCAAATAGGAATTCCATTTGTCATCAAATGACATGGGCTGATTCATCCACGGATGATATGGAAGACAAGGAATTGTATGGTCAGTTGCCGGACAAAATGTTTTTGTCAACGGGCTTGGAGCATTTGGCGATGTGGAAGGTGCTGGCCGTCCGTGGATTCTTGGATTGAGTTTGAGGGAGGCCTGTTTTTTTTCTGTGGTACGGCACTGGGGAATCTCATCTTCCCCACTCGCTTGGTAAACTTGTGATGCCCATCAGATACAAGATTAGATTTCATGGTTGAAGAGTTTGTTAAGCTTGACAAAGCACTCTGAGCAGACGTAGAGATGGCAAAGTAGATTTGAAAGCTTTCCCCAGTTCGAATCGTCTGAATGCATTGGCCGGGAATCGAACACGGGTCAACTGCTTGGCAAGCAGTTATGCTCTCCACTATAGCACCAATGCCCTGACAGAGACTTTCATCAGACAACAAGTCAAAACAACTTCGGTTGGTTTGTTAAGTTTGGGGACATGTAAATTCAAACTGCAATGGTACTATTCGCCATCACGGACAGATGCCTACGTTGTTGGAAAGAATGAATTGATAAATGAGCAATTACTTCTGTAATGACAAGGAAACTCTAAGCACCACCTGAGACACAGCCCTCGTGCCAACTGTGGCCGCCAGCCTGTGTACAACTCTTGTTTCACAGGTACCGAAAAAGACCCTCCAAGGACTTCAGGAAGCTGATGCAACGGAACGAGAGTGCTACGAAGGTCAATTGCTTGACAAGTGGCTGTAGTATGCCCTCTACTATAAGACTACTGCCGTGACATGCCCCAACAATTTCAGCAGGCATAAAAAGCTATTTGGGAGTTTCAAATGCTTCGGTTCAATTCCTTAAAGTCAGATGTCCCTTTTCCATCACTGATCCGTTCCATATATTGCTCACCTAAGATCATTCTTTTAAAGGGTGTCTGTACATACCTCGTCCGTTTGACTACACATAGCCCCCTGCAAAATGGACAACGAGGCACAAGAGACAACACCCATAGTTCACAAAAATCAAAGGCTCCCTGGTGGTCTGGTGGCTAGGATTTGGTGTTTCCACTGTTGTGACGTAGGTCAGGAGTGTTTTATTTCTTTTGTCATCTATCCACTTATTTTCTTGCAGGGTTATGACACACTAGCTCTTACTCAGGAATCTTTCTATTTCTCCCTGAAGTAAGAGAGAAGTCAAAAGCGTGAAACTTGTGCTTGCTTGGATTTATTCTCCAGATGCACAGAATTACTTTCATTTAAGACTAAAATGTTCCCAACTTCAGCACGTATTCAATGCAATGCACAATGCCAATTTTTTTGTCAGTTAGGAAGAGTTTACTGCAGATTTGCAATCGGTACTGTTGACTAGGCATTCGGTTCCCTGATGGTCTAGTGGCTAGGATTCGGCGCTCTCACCGCAGCGGCCTGGGTTCGATTCCCAGTCAGGGAATCAGAGTTTTGAAACTCTGACTAACTAGTGTAAACCTAAGACGCGTGTGTTGTTGTTTTCCAATGACAAGACTGCAATGTCAATTTAATCAAGCCCTGTCACAGATTTAACAGGACCTTGGTATGGAAGTAGTCATCCTATGCGCATCACTGAATTTGTGTTAATACTTTACAACCAG
Source organism: Leuresthes tenuis (assembly GCF_036924035.1). Classification (NCBI taxonomy): domain Eukaryota; kingdom Metazoa; phylum Chordata; class Actinopteri; order Atheriniformes; family Atherinopsidae; genus Leuresthes; species Leuresthes tenuis. The sequence goes on from NW_027325364.1 coordinate 35,464,168, forward strand.
CAGATTTAGTCATTCTCTTTAGAGAAAGGCTCAATAAACTCTTCCCAGCAGCTCTAGAACCATTGTGGCTTGGCAGTTTTAAAAACTAAAAGAATGATCAAGTTTTTTTGATACTTTGATGTGTGCTTAATAACACTTTGAGCAGCAAATAGGAATTCCATTTGTCATCAAATGACATGGGGTGATTCATCCACGGATGATATGGAAGACAAGGAATTGTATGGTCAGTTGCCGGACAAAATGTTTTTGTCAACGGGCTTGGAGCATTTGGCGATTTGGAAGGTGCTGGCCGTCCGTGGATTCTTGGATTGAGTTTGAGGGAGGCCTGTTTTTTTTCTGTGGTACGGCACTGGGGAATCTCATCTTCCCCACTCGCTTGGTAAACTTGTGATGCCCATCAGATACAAGATATGATTTCATGGTTGAAGAGGTTGTTAAGCTTGACAAAGCACTCTGAGCAGACGTAGAGATAGCAAAGTACATTTGAAAGCTTTCCCCAGTTCGAATCGTCTGAATGCATTGGCCAGGAATCGAACACGGGTCAACTGCTTGGCAAGCAGTTATGCTCTCCACGATAGCACCAATGCCCTGACAGAGACTTTCATCAGACAACAAGTCAAAACAACTTCGGTTGGTTTGTTAAGTTTGGGGACATGTAAATTCAAACTGCAATGGTACTATTCGCCATCACGGACAGATGCCTACGTTGTTGGAAAGAATGAATTGATAAATGAGCAATTACTTCTGTAATGACAAGGAAACTCTAAGCACCACCTGAGACACAGCCCTCGTGCCAACTGTGGCCGCCAGCCTGTGTACAACTCTTGTTTCACAGGTACCGAAAAAGACCCTCCAAGGACTTCAGGAAGCTGATGCAACAGAACGAGAGTGCTACGAAGGTCAATTGCTTGACAAGTGGCTGTAGTATGCCCTCCACTATAAGACTACTGCCGTGACATGCCCCAACAATTTCAGCAGGCATAAAAAGCTATTTGGGAGTTTTAAATGCTTCGGTTCAATTCCTTAAAGTCAGATGTCCCTTTTCCATCACTGATCCGTTCCATATATTGCTCACCTAAGATCATTCTTTTAAAGGGTGTCTGTACATACCTCGTCCGTTTGACTACACATAGCCCCCTGCAAAATGGACAACGAGGCACAAGAGACAACACCCATAGTTCACAAAAATCAAAGGCTCCCTGGTGGTCTGGTGGCTAGGATTTGGTGTTTCCACTGTTGTGACGTAGGTCAGGAGTGTTTTATTTCTTTTGTCATCTATCCACTTATTTTCTTGCAGGGTTATGACACACTAGCTCTTACTCAGGAATCTTTCTATTTCTCCCTGAAGTAAGAGAAAAGTCAAAAGCGTGAAACTTGTGCTTGCTTGGATTTATTCTCCAGATGCACAGAATTACTTTCATTTAAGACTAAAATGTTCCCAACTTCAGCACGTATTCAATGCAATGCACAATGCCAATTTTTTTGTCAGTTAGGAAGAGTTTACTGCAGATTTGCAATCGGTACTGTTGACTAGGCATTCGGTTCCCTGATGGTCTAGTGGCTAGGATTCGGCGCTCTCACCGCCGCGGCCTGGGTTCGATTCCCAGTCAGGGAATGAGAGTTTTGAAACTCTGACTAACTAGTGTAAACCTAAGACGCGTGTGTTGTTGTTTTCCAATGACAAGACTGCAATGTCAATTTAATCAAGCCCTGTCACAGATTTAACAGGACGTTGGTATGGAAGTAGTCATCCTATGCGCATCACTGAATTTGTGTTAATACTTTACAACCAGCAGATTTAGTCATTCTCTTTAGAGAAAGGCTCAATAAACTCTTCCCAGCAGCTCTAGAACCATTGTGGCTTGGCAGTTTTAAAAACTAAAAGAATGATCAAGTTTTTTTGATACTTTGATGTGTGCTTAATAACACTTTGAGCAGCAAATAGGAATTCCATTTGTCATCAAATGACATGGGGTGATTCATCCACGGATGATATGGAAGACAAGGAATTGTATGGTCAGTTGCCGGACAAAATGTTTTTGTCAACGGGCTTGGAGCATTTGGCGATGTGGAAGGTGCTTGCCGTCCGTGGATTCTTGGATTGAGTTTGAGGGAGGCCTGTTTTTTTTCTGTGGTACGGCACTGGGGAATCTCATCTTCCCCACTCGCTTGGTAAACTTGTGATGCCCATCAGATACAAGAGAGTTGGTTGAAGAGTGGTTGAAGAGGTTGTTAAGCTTGACAAAGCACTCTGAGCAGACGTAGAGATGGCAAGGTACATTTGAAAGCTTTCCCCAGTTCAAGTCGTCTGAATGCATTGGCCGGGAATCGAACACGGGTCAACTGCTTGGCAAGCAGTTATGCTCTCCACTATAGCACCAATGCCCTGACAGAGACTTTCATCAGACAACAAGTCAAAACAACTTCGGTTGGTTTGTTAAGTTTGGGGACATGTAAATTCAAACTGCAATGGTACTATTCGCCATCACGGACAGATGCCTACGTTGTTGGAAAGAATGAATTGATAAATGAGCAAATACTTCTGTAATGACAAGGAAACTCTAAGCACCACCTGAGACACAGCCCCCGTGCCAACTGTGGCCGCCAGCCTGTGTACAACTCTTGTTTCACAGGTACCGAAAAAGACCCTCCAAGGACTTCAGGAAGCTGATGCAACGGAACGAGAGTGCTACGAAGGTCAATTGCTTGACAAGTGGCTGTAGTATGCCCTCTACTATAAGACTACTGCCGTGACATGCCCCAACAATTTCAGCAGGCATAAAAAGCTATTTGGGAGTTTTAAATGCTTCGGTTCAATTCCTTAAAGTCAGATGTCCCTTTTCCATCACTGATCCGTTCCATATATTGCTCACCTAAGATCATTCTTTTAAAGGGTGTCTGTACATACCTCGTCCGTTTGACTACACATAGCCCCCTGCAAAATGGACAACGAGGCACAAGAGACAACACCCATAGTTCACAAAAATCAAAGGCTCCCTGGTGGTCTGGTGGCTAGGATTTGGTGTTTCCACTGTTGTGACGTAGGTCAGGAGTGTTTTATTTCTTTTGTCATCTATCCACTTATTTTCTTGCAGGGTTATGACACACTTGCTCTTACTCAGGAATCTTTCTATTTCTCCCTGAAGTAAGAGAGAAGTCAAAAGCGTGAAACTTGTGCTTGCTTGGATTTATTCTCCAGATGCACAGAATTACTTTCATTTAAGACTAAAATGTTCCCAACTTCAGCACGTATTCAATGCAATGCACAATGCCAATTTTTTTGTCAGTTAGGAAGAGTTTACTGCAGATTTGCAATCGGTACTGTTGACTAGGCATTTGGGTCCCTGATGGTCTAGTGGCTAGGATTCGGCGCTCTCACTGCCGCGGCCTGGGTTCGATTCCCAGTCAGGGAATCAGAGTTTTGAAACTCTGACTAACTAGGGTAAACCTAAGACGCGTGTGTTGTTGTTTTCCAATGACAAGACTGCAATGTCAATTTAATCAAGCCCTGTCACAGATTTAACAGGACGTTGGTATGGAAGTAGTCATCCTATGCGCATCACTGAATTTGTGTTAATACTTTACAACCAGCAGATTTAGTCATTCTCTTTAGAGAAAGGCTCAATAAACTCTTCCCAGCAGCTCTAGAACCATTGTGGCTTGGCAGTTTTAAAAACTAAAAGAATGATCAAGTTTTTTTGATACTTTGATGTGTGCTTAATAATCCTTTGAGCAGCAAAAAGGAGTTCCATTTGTCATCAAATGACATGGGCTGATTCATCCACGGATGATATGGAAGACAAGGAATTGTATGGTCAGTTGCCGGACAAAATGTTTTTGTCAACGGGCTTGGAGCATTTGGCGATGTGGAAGGTGCTGGCCGTCCGTGGATTCTTGGATTGAGTTTGAGGGAGGCCTGTTTTTTTTCTGTGGTACGGCACTGGGGAATCTCATCTTCCCCACTCGCTTGGTAAACTTGTGATGCCCATCAGATACAAGAGAGTTGGTTGAAGAGTGGTTGAAGAGGTTGTTAAGCTTGACAAAGCACTCTGAGCAGACGTAGAGATGGCAAGGTAGATTTGAAAGCTTTCCCCAGTTCAAATCGTCTGAATGCATTGGCCAGGAATCGAACACGGGTCAACTGCTTGGCAAGCAGTTATGCTCTCCACTATAGCACCAATGCCCTGACAGAGACTTTCATCAGACAACAAGTCAAAACAACTTCGGTTGGTTTGTTAAGTTTGGGGACATGTAAATTCAAACTGCAATGGTACTATTCGCCATCACGGACAGATGCCTACGTTGTTGGAAAGAATGAATTGATAAATAAGCAATTACTTCTGTAATGACAAGGAAACTCTAAGCACCACCTGAGACACAGCCCCCGTGCCAACTGTGGCCGCCAGCCTGTGTACAACTCTTGTTTCACAGGTACCGAAAAAGACCCTCCAAGGACTTCAGGAAGCTGATGCAACGGAACGAGAGTGCTACGAAGGTCAATTGCTTGACAAGTGGCTGTAGTATGCCCTCTACTATAAGACTACTGCCGTGACATGCCCCAACAATTTCAGCAGGCATAAAAAGCTATTTGGGAGTTTTAAATGCTTCGGTTCAATTCCTTAAAGTCAGATGTCCCTTTTCCATCACTGATCCGTTCCATATATTGCTCACCTAAGATCATTCTTTTAAAGGGTGTCTGTACATACCTCGTCCGTTTGACTACACATAGCCCCCTGCAAAATGGACAACGAGGCACAAGAGACAACACCCATAGTTCACAAAAATCAAAGGCTCCCTGGTGGTCTGGTGGCTAGGATTTGGTGTTTCCACTGTTGTGACGTAGGTCAGGAGTGTTTTATTTCTTTTGTCATCTATCCACTTATTTTCTTGCAGGGTTATGACACACTTGCTCTTACTCAGGAATCTTTCTATTTCTCCCTGAAGTAAGAGAGAAGTCAAAAGCGTGAAACTTGTGCTTGCTTGGATTTATTCTCCAGATGCACAGAATTACTTTCATTTAAGACTAAAATGTTCCCAACTTCAGCACGTATTCAATGCAATGCACAATGCCAATTTTTTTGTCAGTTAGGAAGAGTTTACTGCAGATTTGCAATCGGTACTGTTGACTAGGCATTCGGGTCCCTGATGGTCTAGTGGCTAGGATTCGGCGCTCTCACCGCCGCGGCCTGGGTTCGATTCCCAGTCAGGGAATCAGAGTTTTGAAACTCTGACTAACTAGGGTAAACCTAAGACGCGTGTGTTGTTGTTTTCCAATGACAAGACTGCAATGTCAATTTAATCAAGCCCTGTCACAGATTTAACAGGACGTTGGTATGGAAGTAGTCATCCTATGCGCATCACTGAATTTGTGTTAATACTTTACAACCAGCAGATTTAGTCATTCTCTTTAGAGAAAGGCTCAATAAACTCTTCCCAGCAGCTCTAGAACCATTGTGGCTTGGCAGTTTTAAAAACTAAAAGAATGATCAAGTTTTTTTGATACTTTGATGTGTGCTTAATAATCCTTTGAGCAGCAAAAAGGAGTTCCATTTGTCATCAAATGACATGGGCTGATTCATCCACGGATGATATGGAAGACAAGGAATTGTATGGTCAGTTGCCGGACAAAATGTTTTTGTCAACGGGCTTGGAGCATTTGGCGATGTGGAAGGTGCTGGCCGTCCGTGGATTCTTGGATTGAGTTTGAGGGAGGCCTGTTTTTTTTCTGTGGTACGGCACTGGGGAATCTCATCTTCCCCACTCGCTTGGTAAACTTGTGATGCCCATCAGATACAAGAGAGTTTGTTGAAGAGTGGTTGAAGAGGTTGTTAAGCTTGACAAAGCACTCTGAGCAGACGTAGAGATGGCAAAGTACATTTGAAAGCTTTCCCCAGTTCGAATCGTCTGAATGCATTGGCCGGGAATCGAACACGGGTCAACTGCTTGGCAAGCAGTTATGCTCTCCACTATAGCACCAATGCCCTGACAGAGACTTTCATCAGACAACAAGTCAAAACAACTTCGGTTGGTTTGTTAAGTTTGGGGACATGTAAATTCAAACTGCAATGGTACTATTCGCCATCACGGACAGATGCCTACGTTGTTGGAAAGAATGAATTGATAAATGAGCAATTTACTTCTGTAATGACAAGGAAACTCTAAGCACCACCTGAGACACAGCCCCCGTGCCAACTGTGGCCGCCAGCCTGTGTACAACTCTTGTTTCACAGGTACCGAAAAAGACCCTCCAAGGACTTCAGGAAGCTGATGCAACGGAACGAGAGTGCTACGAAGGTCAATTGCTTGACAAGTGGCTGTAGTATGCCCTCTACTATAAGACTACTGCCGTGACATGCCCCAACAATTTCAGCAGGCATAAAAAGCTATTTGGGAGTTTTAAATGCTTCGGTTCAATTCCTTAAAGTCAGATGTCCCTTTTCCATCACTGATCCGTTCCATATATTGCTCACCTAAGATCATTCTTTTAAAGGGTGTCTGTACATACCTCGTCCGTTTGACTACACATAGCCCCCTGCAAAATGGACAACGAGGCACAAGAGACAACACCCATAGTTCACAAAAATCAAAGGCTCCCTGGTGGTCTGGTGGCTAGGATTTGGTGTTTCCACTGTTGTGACGTAGGTCAGGAGTGTTTTATTTCTTTTGTCATCTATCCACTTATTTTCTTGCAGGGTTATGACACACTCGCTCTTACTCAGGAATCTTTCTATTTCTCCATGAAATAAGAGAGAAGTCAAAAGCGTGAAACTTGTGCTTGCTTGGATTTATTCTCCAGATGCACAGAATTACTTTCATTTAAGACTAAAATGTTCCCAATTTCAGCACGTATTCAATGCAATGCACAATGCCAATTTTTTTGTCAGTTAGGAAGAGTTTACTGCAGATTTGCAATCGGTACTGTTGACTAAGCATTCGGGTCCCTGATGGTCTAGTGGCTAGGATTCGGCGCTCTCACTGCCGCGGCCTGGGTTCGATTCCCAGTCAGGGAATGAGAGTTTTGAAACTCTGACTAACTAGTGTAAACCTAAGACGCGTGTGTTGTTGTTTTCCAATGACAAGACTGCAATGTCAATTTAATCAAGCCCTGTCACAGATTTAACAGGACGTTGGTATGGAAGTAGTCATCCTATGCGCATCACTGAATTTGTGTTAATACTTTACAACCAGCAGATTTAGTCATTCTCTTTAGAGAAAGGCTCAATAAACTCTTCCCAGCAGCTCTAGAACCATTGTGGCTTGGCAGTTTTAAAAACTAAAAGAATGATCAAGTTTTTTTGATACTTTGATGTGTGCTTAATTATCCTTTGAGCAGCAAAAAGGAGTTCCATTTGTCATCAAATGACATGGGCTGATTCATCCACGGATGATATGGAAGACAAGGAATTGTATGGTCAGTTGCCGGACAAAATGTTTTTGTCAACGGGCTTGGAGCATTTGGCGATGTGGAAGGTGCTGGCCGTCCGTGGATTCTTGGATTGAGTTTGAGGGAGGCCTGTTTTTTTTCTGTGGTACGGCACTGGGGAATCTCATCTTCCCCACTCGCTTGGTAAACTTGTGATGCCCATCAGATACAAGAGAGTTGGTTGAAGAGGTTGTTAAGCTTGACAAAGCACTCTGAGCAGACGTAGAGATAGCAAAGTACATTTGAAAGCTTTCCCCAGTTCGAATCGTCTGAATGCATTGGCCGGGAATGGAACACGGGTCAACTGCTTGGCAAGCAGTTATGCTCTCCACTATGGTACCAAAGCCCTGACAGAGCCTTTCATCAGACAACAAGTCAAAACAACTTCGGTTGGTTTGTTAAGTTTGGGGACATGTAAATTCAAACTGCAATGGTACTATTCGCCATCACGGACAGATGCCTACGTTGTTGGAAAGAATGAATTGATAAATGAGCAATTACTTCTGTAATGACAAGGAAACTCTAAGCACCACCTGAGACACAGCCCCCGTGCCAACTGTGGCCGCCAGCCTGTGTACAACTCTTGTTTCACAGGTACCGAAAAAGACCCTCCAAGGACTTCAGGAAGCTGATGCAACGGAATGAGAGTGCTACGAAGGTCAATTGCTTGACAAGTATTCAATGCAATGCACAATGCCAATTTTTTTGTCAGTTAGGAAGAGTTTACTGCAGATTTGCAATCGGTACTGTTGACTAGGCATTCGGGTCCCTGATGGTCTAGTGGCTAGGATTCGGCGCTCTCACCGCCGTGGCCTGGGTTCGATTCCCAGTCAGGGAATGGGAGTTTTGAAACTCTGACTAACTAGTGTAAACCTAAGACGCGTGTGTTGTTGTTTTCCAATGACAAGACTGCAATGTCAATTTAATCAAGCCCTGTCACAGATTTAACAGGACGTTGGTATGGAAGTAGTCATCCTATGCGCATCACTGAATTTGTGTTAATACTTTACAACCAGCAGATTTAGTCATTCTCTTTAGAGAAAGGCTCAATAAACTCTTCCCAGCAGCTCTAGAACCATTGTGGCTTGGCAGTTTTAAAAACTAAAAGAATGATCAAGTTTTTTTGATACTTTGATGTGTGCTTAATAACACTTTGAGCAGCAAAAAGGAGTTCCATTTGTCATCAAATGACATGGGCTGATTCATTCACGGATGATATGGAAGACAAGGAATTGTATGGTCAGTTGCCGGACAAAATGTTTTTGTCAACGGGCTTGGAGCATTTGGCGATTTGGAAGGTGCTGGCCGTCCGTGGATTCTTGGATTGAGTTTGAGGGAGGCCTGTTTTTTTTCTGTGGTACGGCACTGGGGAATCTCATCTTCCCCACTCGCTTGGTAAACTTGTGATGCCCATCAGATACAAGAGAGTTGGTTGAAGAGTGGTTGAAGAGGTTGTTAAGCTTGACAAAGCACTCTGAGCAGACGTAGAGATGGCAAGGTACATTTGAAAGCTTTCCCCAGTTCAAATCGTCTGAATGCATTGGCCGGGAATCGAACACGGGTCAACTGCTTGGCAAGCAGTTATGCTCTCCACTATAGCACCAATGCCCTGACAGAGACTTTCATCAGACAACAAGTCAAAACAACTTCGGTTGGTTTGTTAAGTTTGGGGACATGTAAATTCAAACTGCAATGGTACTATTCGCCATCACGGACAGATGCCTACGTTGTTGGAAAGAATGAATTGATAAATGAGCAATTACTTCTGTAATGACAAGGAAACTCTAAGCACCACCTGAGACACAGCCCCCGTGCCAACTGTGGCCGCCAGCCTGTGTACAACTCTTGTTTCACAGGTACCGAAAAAGACCCTCCAAGGACTTCAGGAAGCTGATGCAACGGAACGAGAGTGCTACGAAGGTCAATTGCTTGACAAGTGGCTGTAGTATGCCCTCTACTATAAGACTACTGCCGTGACATGCCCCAACAATTTCAGCAGGCATAAAAAGCTATTTGGGAGTTTTAAATGCTTCGGTTCAATTCCTTAAAGTCAGATGTCCCTTTTCCATCACTGATCCGTTCCATATATTGCTCACCTAAGATCATTCTTTTAAAGGGTGTCTGTACATACCTCGTCCGTTTGACTACACATAGCCCCCTGCAAAATGGACAACGAGGCACAAGAGACAACACCCATAGTTCACAAAAATCAAAGGCTCCCTGGTGGTCTGGTGGCTAGGATTTGGTGTTTCCACTGTTGTGACGTAGGTCAGGAGTGTTTTATTTCTTTTGTCATCTATCCACTTATTTTCTTGCAGGGTTATGACACACTTGCTCTTACTCAGGAATCTTTCTATTTCTCCCTGAAGTAAGAGAGAAGTCAAAAGCGTGAAACTTGTGCTTGCTTGGATTTATTCTCCAGATGCACAGAATTACTTTCATTTAAGACTAAAATGTTCCCAACTTCAGCACGTATTCAATGCAATGCACAATGCCAATTTTTTTGTCAGTTAGGAAGAGTTTACTGCAGATTTGCAATCGGTACTGTTGACTAGGCATTCGGGTCCCTGATGGTCTAGTGGCTAGGATTCGGCGCTCTCACCGCCGCGGCCTGGGTTCGATTCCCAGTCAGGGAATCAGAGTTTTGAAACTCTGACTAACTAGGGTAAACCTAAGACGCGTGTGTTGTTGTTTTCCAATGACAAGACTGCAATGTCAATTTAATCAAGCCCTGTCACAGATTTAACAGGACGTTGGTATGTTTTTTTTCTGTGGTACGGCACTGGGGAATCTCATCTTCCCCACTCGCTTGGTAAACTTGTGATGCCCATCAGATACAAGATTAGATTTCATGGTTGAAGAGTTTGTTAAGCTTGACAAAGCACTCTGAGCAGAAGTAGAGATGGCAAAGTACATTTGAAAGCTTTCCCCAGTTCGAATCGTCTGAATGCATTGGCCGGGAATCGAACACGGGTCAACTGCTTGGCAAGCAGTTATGCTCTCCACTATAGCACCAATGCCCTGACAGAGACTTTCATCAGACAACAAGTCAAAACAACTTCGGTTGGTTTGTTAAGTTTGGGGACATGTAAATTCAAACTGCAATGGTACTATTCGCCATCACGGACAGATGCCTACGTTGTTGGAAAGAATGAATTGATAAATGAGCAATTACTTCTGTAATGACAAGGAAACTCTAAGCACCACCTGAGACACAGCCCCCGTGCCAACTGTGGCCGCCAGCCTGTGTACAACTCTTGTTTCACAGGTACCGAAAAAGACCCTCCAAGGACTTCAGGAAGCTGATGCAACGGAACGAGAGTGCTACGAAGGTCAATTGCTTGACAAGTGGCTGTAGTATGCCCTCTACTATAAGACTACTGCCGTGACATGCCCCAACAATTTCAGCAGGCATAAAAAGCTATTTGGGAGTTTTAAATGCTTCGGTTCAATTCCTTAAAGTCAGATGTCCCTTTTCCATCACTGATCCGTTCCATATATTGCTCACCTAAGATCATTCTTTTAAAGGGTGTCTGTACATACCTCGTCCGTTTGACTACACATAGCCCCCTGCAAAATGGACAACGAGGCACAAGAGACAACACCCATAGTTCACAAAAATCAAAGGCTCCCTGGTGGTCTGGTGGCTAGGATTTGGTGTTTCCACTGTTGTGACGTAGGTCAGGAGTGTTTTATTTCTTTTGTCATCTATCCACTTATTTTCTTGCAGGGTTATGACACACTCGCTCTTACTCAGGAATCTTTCTATTTCTCCATGAAATAAGAGAGAAGTCAAAAGCGTGAAACTTGTGCTTGCTTGGATTTATTCTCCAGATGCACAGAATTACTTTCATTTAAGACTAAAATGTTCCCAACTTCAGCACGTATTCAATGCAATGCACAATGCCAATTTTTTTGTCAGTTAGGAAGAGTTTACTGCAGATTTGCAATCGGTACTGTTGACTAGGCATTCGGGTCCCTGATGGTCTAGTGGCTAGGATTCGGCGCTCTCACCGCCGCGGCCTGGGTTCGATTCCCAGTCAGGGAATGAGAGTTTTGAAACTCTGACTAACTAGTGTAAACCTAAGACGCGTGTGTTGTTGTTTTCCAATGACAAGACTGCAATGTCAATTTAATCAAGCCCTGTCACAGATTTAACAGGACGTTGGTATGGAAGTAGTCATCCTATGCGCATCACTGAATTTGTGTTAATACTTTACAACCAGCAGATTTAGTCATTCTCTTTAGAGAAAGGCTCAATAAACTCTTCCCAGCAGCTCTAGAACCATTGTGGCTTGGCAGTTTTAAAAACTAAAAGAATGATCAAGTTTTTTTGATACTTTGATGTGTGCTTAATAATCCTTTGAGCAGCAAAAAGGAGTTCCATTTGTCATCAAATGACATGGGCTGATTCATCCACAGATGATATGGAAGACAAGGAATTGTATGGTCAGTTGCCGGACAAAATGTTTTTGTCAACGGGCTTGGAGCATTTGGCGATGTGGAAGGTGCTGGCCGTCCGTGGATTCTTGGATTGAGTTTGAGGGAGGCCTGTTTTTTTTCTGTGGTACGGCACTGGGGAATCTCATCTTCCCCACTCGCTTGGTAAACTTGTGATGCCCATCAGATACAAGATTTGATTTCATGGTTGAAGAGTTTGTTAAGCTTGACAAAGCACTCTGAGCAGACGTAGAGATGGCAAAGTACATTTGAAAGCTTTCCCCAGTTCGAATCGTCTGAATGCATTGGCCGGGAATCAAACACGGGTCAACTGCTTGGCAAGCAGTTATGCTCTCCACTATAGCACCAATGCCCTGACAGAGACTTTCATCAGACAACAAGTCAAAACAACTTCGGTTGGTTTGTTAAGTTTGGGGACATGTAAATTCAAACTGCAATGGTACTATTCGCCATCACGGACAGATGCCTACGTTGTTGGAAAGAATGAATTGATAAATGAGCAATTGCTTCTGTAATGACAAGGAAACTCTAAGCACCACCTGAGACACAGCCCCCGTGCCAACTGTGGCCGCCAGCCTGTGTACAACTCTTGTTTCACAGGTACCGAAAAAGACCCTCCAAGGACTTCAGGAAGCTGATGCAACGGAACGAGAGTGCTACGAAGGTCAATTGCTTGACAAGTGGCTGTAGTATGCCCTCTACTATAAGACTACTGCCGTGACATGCCCCAACAATTTCAGCAGGCATAAAAAGCTATTTGGGAGTTTTAAATGCTTCGGTTCAATTCCTTAAAGTCAGATGTCCCTTTTCCATCACTGATCCGTTCCATATATTGCTCACCTAAGATCATTCTTTTAAAGGGTGTCTGTACATACCTCGTCCGTTTGACTACACATAGCCCCCTGCAAAATGGACAACGAGGCACAAGAGACAACACCCATAGTTCACAAAAATCAAAGGCTCCCTGGTGGTCTGGTGGCTAGGATTTGGTGTTTCCACTGTTGTGACGTAGGTCAGGAGTGTTTTATTTCTTTTGTCATCTATCCACTTATTTTCTTGCAGGGTTATGACACACTCGCTCTTACTCAGGAATCTTTCTATTTCTCCCTGAAGTAAGAGAGAAGTCAAAAGCGTGAAACTTGTGCTTGCTTGGATTTATTCTCCAGATGCACAGAATTACTTTCATTTAAGACTAGAATGTTCCCAACTTCAGCACGTATTCAATGCAATGCACAATGCCAATTTTTTTGTCAGTTAGGAAGAGTTTACTGCAGATTTGCAATCGGTACTGTTGACTAGGCATTCGGGTCCCTGATGGTCTAGTGGCTAGGATTCGGCGCTCTCACCGCCGCGGCCTGGGTTCGATTCCCAGTCAGGGAATGAGAGTTTTGAAACTCTGACTAACTAGTGTAAACCTAAGACGCGTGTGTTGTTGTTTTCCAATGACAAGACTGCAATGTCAATTTAATCAAGCCCTGTCACAGATTTAACAGGACGTTGGTATGGAAGTAGTCATCCTATGCGCATCACTGAATTTGTGTTAATACTTTACAACCAGCAGATTTAGTCATTCTCTTTAGAGAAAGGCTCAATAAACTCTTCCCAGCAGCTCTAGAACCATTGTGGCTTGGCAGTTTTAAAAACTAAAAGAATGATCAAGTTTTTTTGATACTTTGATGTGTGCTTAATAATCCTTTGAGCAGCAAAAAGGAGTTCCATTTGTCATCAAATGACATGGGCTGATTCATCCACGGATGATATGGAAGACAAGGAATTGTATGGTCAGTTGCCGGACAAAATGTTTTTGTCAACGGGCTTGGAGCATTTGGCGATGTGGAAGGTGCTGGCCGTCCGTGGATTCTTGGATTGAGTTTGAGGGAGGCCTGTTTTTTTTCTGTGGTACGGCACTGGGGAATCTCATCTTCCCCACTCGCTTGGTAAACTTGTGATGCCCATCAGATACAAGATTTGATTTCATGGTTGAAGAGTTTGTTAAGCTTGACAAAGCACTCTGAGCAGACGTAGAGATGGCAAAGTAGATTTGAAAGCTTTCCCCAGTTCGAATCCTCTGAATGCATTGGCCAGGAATCGAACACAGGTCAACTGCTTGGCAAGCAGTTATGCTCTCCACTATAGCACCAATGCCCTGACAGAGACTTTCATCAGACAACAAGTCAAAACAACTTCGGTTGGTTTGTTAAGTTTGGGGACATGTAAATTCAAACTGCAATGGTACTATTCGCCATCACGGACAGATGCCTACGTTGTTGGAAAGAATGAATTGATAAATGAGCAATTACTTCTGTAATGACAAGGAAACTCTAAGCACCACCTGAGACACAGCCCCCGTGCCAACTGTGGCCGCCAGCCTGTGTACAACTCTTGTTTCACAGGTACCGAAAAAGACCCTCCAAGGACTTCAGGAAGCTGATGCAACGGAACGAGAGTGCTACGAAGGTCAATTGCTTGACAAGTGGCTGTAGTATGCCCTCTACTATAAGACTACTGCCGTGACATGCCCCAACAATTTCAGCAGGCATAAAAAGCTATTTGGGAGTTTTAAATGCTTCGGTTCAATTCCTTAAAGTCAGATGTCCCTTTTCCATCACTGATCCGTTCCATATATTGCTCACCTAAGATCATTCTTTTAAAGGGTGTCTGTACATACCTCGTCCGTTTGACTACACATAGCCCCCTGCAAAATGGACAACGAGGCACAAGAGACAACACCCATAGTTCACAAAAATCAAAGGCTCCCTGGTGGTCTGGTGGCTAGGATTTGGTGTTTCCACTGTTGTGACGTAGGTCAGGAGTGTTTTATTTCTTTTGTCATCTATCCACTTATTTTCTTGCAGGGTTATGACACACTCGCTCTTACTCAGGAATCTTTCTATTTCTCCCTGAAGTAAGAGAGAAGTCAAAAGCGTGAAACTTGTGCTTGCTTGGATTTATTCTCCAGATGCACAGAATTACTTTCATTTAAGACTAAAATGTTCCCAACTTCAGCACGTATTCAATGCAATGCACAATGCCAATTTTTTTGTCAGTTAGGAAGAGTTTACTGCAGATTTGCAATCGGTACTGTTGACTAGGCATTCGGGTCCCTGATGGTCTAGTGGCTAGGATTCGGCGCTCTCACCGCCACGGCCTGGGTTCGATTCCCAGTCAGGGAATGAGAGTTTTGAAACTCTGACTAACTAGTGTAAACCTAAGACGCGTGTGTTGTTGTTTTCCAATGAAAAGACTGCAATGTCAATTTAATCAAGCCCTGTCACAGATTTAACAGGACGTTGGTATGGAAGTAGTCATCCTATGCGCATCACTGAATTTGTGTTAATACTTTACAACCAGCAGATTTAGTCATTCTCTTTAGAGAAAGGCTCAATAAACTCTTCCCAGCAGCTCTAGAACCATTGTGGCTTGGCAGTTTTAAAAACTAAAAGAATGATCAAGTTTTTTTGATACTTTGATGTGTGCTTAATAACACTTTGAGCAGCAAATAGGAATTCCATTTGTCATCAAATGACATGGGCTGATTCATCCACGGATGATATGGAAGACAAGGAATTGTATGGTCAGTTGCCGGACAAAATGTTTTTGTCAACGGGCTTGGAGCATTTGGCGATGTGGAAGGTGCTGGCCGTCCGTGGATTGAGTTTGAGGGAGGCCTGTTTTTTTTCTGTGGTACGGCACTGGGGAATCTCATCTTCCCCACTCGCTTGGTAAACTTGTGATGCCCATCAGATACAAGAGAGTTGGTTGAAGAGTGGTTGAAGAGGTTGTTAAGCTTGACAAAGCACTCTGAGCAGACGTAGAGATGGCAAAGTACATTTGAAAGCTTTCCCCAGTTCGAATCGTCTGAATGCATTGGCCAGGAATCGAACACAGGTCAACTGCTTGGCAAGCAGTTATGCTCTCCACTATAGCACCAATGCCCTGACAGAGACTTTCATCAGACAACAAGTCAAAACAACTTCGGTTGGTTTGTTAAGTTTGGGGACATGTAAATTCAAACTGCAATGGTACTATTCGCCATCACGGACAGATGCCTACGTTGTTGGAAAGAATGAATTGATAAATGAGCAATTACTTCTGTAATGACAAGGAAACTCTAAGCACCACCTGAGACACAGCCCCCGTGCCAACTGTGGCCGCCAGCCTGTGTACAACTCTTGTTTCACAGGTACCGAAAAAGACCCTCCAAGGACTTCAGGAAGCTGATGCAACGGAACGAGAGTGCTACGAAGGTCAATTGCTTGACAAGTGGCTGTAGTATGCCCTCTACTATAAGACTACTGCCGTGACATGCCCCAACAATTTCAGCAGGCATAAAAAGCTATTTGGGAGTTTTAAATGCTTCGGTTCAATTCCTTAAAGTCAGATGTCCCTTTTCCATCACTGATCCGTTCCATATATTGCTCACCTAAGATCATTCTTTTAAAGGGTGTCTGTACATACCTCGTCCGTTTGACTACACATAGCCCCCTGCAAAATGGACAACGAGGCACAAGAGACAACACCCATAGTTCACAAAAATCAAAGGCTCCCTGGTGGTCTGGTGGCTAGGATTTGGTGTTTCCACTGTTGTGACGTAGGTCAGGAGTGTTTTATTTCTTTTGTCATCTATCCACTTATTTTCTTGCAGGGTTATGACACACTCGCTCTTACTCAGGAATCTTTCTATTTCTCCCTGAAGTAAGAGAGAAGTCAAAAGCGTGAAACTTGTGCTTGCTTGGATTTATTCTCCAGATGCACAGAATTACTTTCATTTAAGACTAAAATGTTCCCAACTTCAGCACGTATTCAATGCAATGCACAATGCCAATTTTTTTGTCAGTTAGGAAGAGTTTACTGCAGATTTGCAATCGGTACTGTTGACTAGGCATTCGGGTCCCTGATGGTCTAGTGGCTAGGATTCGGCGCTCTCACCGCCGCGGCCTGGGTTCGATTCCCAGTCAGGGAATGGGAGTTTTGAAACTCTGACTAACTAGTGTAAACCTAAGACGCGTGTGTTGTTGTTTTCCAATGACAAGACTGCAATGTCAATTTAATCAAGCCCTGTCACAGATTTAACAGGACGTTGGTATGGAAGTAGTCATCCTATGCGCATCACTGAATTTGTGTTAATACTTTACAACCAGCAGATTTAGTCATTCTCTTTAGAGAAAGGCTCAATAAACTCTTCCCAGCAGCTCTAGAACCATTGTGGCTTGGCAGTTTTAAAAACTAAAAGAATGATCAAGTTTTTTTGATACTTTGATGTGTGCTTAATAACACTTTGAGCAGCAAATAGGAATTCCATTTGTCATCAAATGACATGGGCTGATTCATCCACGGATGATATGGAAGACAAGGAATTGTATGGTCAGTTGCCGGACAAAATGTTTTTGTCAACGGGCTTGGAGCATTTGGCGATGTGGAAGGTGCTGGCCATCCGTGGATTCTTGGATTGAGTTTGAGGGAGGCCTGTTTTTTTTCTGTGGTACGGCACTGGGGAATCTCATCTTCCCCACTCGCTTGGTAAACTTGTGATGCCCATCAGATACAAGATTTGATTTCATGGTTGAAGAGTTTGTTAAGCTTGACAAAGCACTCTGAGCAGACGTAGAGATGGCAAAGTAGATTTGAAAGCTTTCCCCAGTTCGAATCGTCTGAATGCATTGGCCAGGAATCGAACACGGGTCAACTGCTTGGCAAGCAGTTATGCTCTCCACTATAGCACCAATGCCCTGACAGAGACTTTCATCAGACAACAAGTCAAAACAACTTCGGTTGGTTTGTTAAGTTTGGGGACATGTAAATTCAAACTGCAATGGTACTATTCGCCATCACGGACAGATGCCTACGTTGTTGGAAAGAATGAATTGATAAATGAGCAATTGCTTCTGTAATGACAAGGAAACTCTAAGCACCACCTGAGACACAGCCCCCGTGCCAACTGTGGCCGCCAGCCTGTGTACAACTCTTGTTTCACAGGTACCGAAAAAGACCCTCCAAGGACTTCAGGAAGCTGACGCAACGGAACGAGAGTGCTACGAAGGTCAATTGCTTGACAAGTGGCTGTAGTATGCCCTCCACTATAAGACTACTACCGTGACATGCCCCAACAATTTCAGCAGGCATAAAAAGCTATTTGGGAGTTTTAAATGCTTCGGTTCAATTCCTTAAAGTCAGATGTCCCTTTTCCATCACTGATCCGTTCCATATATTGCTCACCTAAGATCATTCTTTTAAAGGGTGTCTGTACATACCTCGTCCGTTTGACTATACATAGCCCCCTGCAAAATGGACAACAAGGCACAAGAGACAACACCCATAGTTCACAAAAATCAAAGGCTCCCTGGTGGTCTGGTGGCTAGGATTTGGTGTTTCCACTGTTGTGACGTAGGTCAGGAGTGTTTTATTTCTTTTGTCATCTATCCACTTATTTTCTTGCAGGGTTATGACACACTCGCTCTTACTCAGGAATCTTTCTATTTCTCCCTGAAATAAGAGAGAATTCAAAAGCGTGAAACTTGTGCTTGCTTGGATTTATTCTCCAGATGCACAGAATTACTTTCATTTAAGACTAAAATGTTCCCAACTTCAGCACGTATTCAATGCAATGCACAATGCCAATTTTTTTGTCAGTTAGGAAGAGTTTACTGCAGATTTGCAATCGGTACTGTTGACTAGGCATTTGGGTCCCTGATGGTCTAGTGGCTAGGATTCGGCGCTCTCACCGCCGCGGCCTGGGTTCGATTCCCAGTCAGGGAATGAGACTTTTGAAACTCTGACTAACTAGTGTAAACCTAAGACGCGTGTGTTGTTGTTTTCCAATGAAAAGACTGCAATGTCAATTTAATCAAGCCCTGTCACAGATTTAACAGGACGTTGGTATGGAAGTAGTCATCCTATGCGCATCACTGAATTTGTGTTAATACTTTACAACCAGCAGATTTAGTCATTCTCTTTAGAGAAAGGCTCAATAAACTCTTCCCAGCAGCTCTAGAACCATTGTGGCTTGGCAGTTTTAAAAACTAAAAGAATGATCAAGTTTTTTTGATACTTTGATGTGTGCTTAATAATCCTTTGAGCAGCAAAAAGGAGTTCCATTTGTCATCAAATGACATGGGCTGATTCATCCACGGATGATATGGAAGACAAGGAATTGTATGGTCAGTTGCCGGACAAAATGTTTTTGTCAACGGGCTTGGAGCATTTGGCGATGTGGAAGGTGCTGGCCGTCTGTGGATTCTTGGATTGAGTTTGAGGGAGGCCTGTTTTTTTTCTGTGGTACGGCACTGGGGAATCTCATCTTCCCCACTCGCTTGGTAAACTTGTGATGCCCATCAGATACAAGAGAGTTGGTTGAAGAGTGGTTGAAGAGGTTGTTAAGATTGACAAAGCACTCTGAGCAGAAGTAGAGATGGCAAAGTACATTTGAAAGCTTTCCCCAGTTCGAATCGTCTGAATGCATTGGCCGGGAATCGAACACGGGTCAACTGCTTGGCAAGCAGTTATGCTCTCCACTATAGCACCAATGCCCTGACAGAGACTTTCATCAGACAACAAGTCAAAACAACTTCGGTTGGTTTGTTAAGTTTGGGGACATGTAAATTCAAACTGCAATGGTACTATTCGCCATCACGGACAGATGCCCACGTTGTTGGAAAGAATGAATTGATAAATGAGCAATTACTTCTGTAATGACAAGGAAACTCTAAGCACCACCTGAGACACAGCCCCCGTACCAACTGTGGCCGCCAGCCTGTGTACAACTCTTGTTTCACAGGTACCGAAAAAGACCCTCCAAGGACTTCAGGAAGCTGATGCAACGGAACGAGAGTGCTACGAAGGTCAATTGCTTGACAAGTGGCTGTAGTATGCCCTCTACTATAAGACTACTGCCGTGACATGCCCCAACAATTTCAGCAGGCATAAAAAGCTATTTGGGAGTTTTAAATGCTTCGGTTCAATTCCTTAAAGTCAGATGTCCCTTTTCCATCACTGATCCGTTCCATATATTGCTCACCTAAGATCATTCTTTTAAAGGGTGTCTGTACATACCTCGTCCGTTTGACTACACATAGCCCCCTGCAAAATGGACAACGAGGCACAAGAGACAACACCCATAGTTCACAAAAATCAAAGGCTCCCTGGTGGTCTGGTGGCTAGGATTTGGTGTTTCCACTGTTGTGACGTAGGTCAGGAGTGTTTTATTTCTTTTGTCATCTATCCACTTATTTTCTTGCAGGGTTATGACACACTTGCTCTTACTCAGGAATCTTTCTATTTCTCCCTGAAGTAAGGGAGAAGTCAAAAGCGTGAAACTTGTGCTTGCTTGGATTTATTCTCCAGATGCACAGAATTACTTTCATTTAAGACTAAAATGTTCCCAACTTCAGCACGTATTCAATGCAATGCACAATGCCAATTTTTTTGTCAGTTAGGAAGAGTTTACTGCAGATTTGCAATCGGTACTGTTGACTAGGCATTCGGGTCCCTGATGGTCTAGTGGCTAGGATTCGGCGCTCTCACCGCCGCGGCCTGGGTTCGATTCCCAGTCAGGGAATCAGAGTTTTGAAACTCTGACTAACTAGTGTAAACCTAAGACGCGTGTGTTGTTGTTTTCCAATGACAAGACTGCAATGTCAATTTAATCAAGCCCTGTCACAGATTTAACAGGACGTTGGTATGGAAGTAGTCATCCTATGCGCATCACTGAATTTGTGTTAATACTTTACAACCAGCAGATTTAGTCATTCTCTTTAGAGAAAGCCTCAATAAACTCTTCCCAGCAGCTCTAGAACCATTGTGGCTTGGCAGTTTTAAAAACTAAAAGAATGATCAAGTTTTTTTGATACTTTGATGTGTGCTTAATAACACTTTGAGCAGCAAAAAGGAGTTCCATTTGTCATCAAATGACATGGGCTGATTCATCCACGGATGATATGGAAGACAAGGAATTGTATGGTCAGTTGCCGGACAAAATGTTTTTGTCAACGGGCTTGGAGCATTTGGCGATGTGGAAGGTGCTGGCCGTCCGTGGATTCTTGGATTGAGTTTGAGGGAGGCCTGTTTTTTTTCTGTGGTACGGCACTGGGGAATCTCATCTTCCCCACTCGCTTGGTAAACTTGTGATGCCCATCAGATACAAGATTTGATTTCATGGTTGAAGAGTTTGTTAAGCTTGACAAAGCACTCTGAGCAGACGTAGAGATGGCAAAGTAGATTTGAAAGCTTTCCCCAGTTCGAATCGTCTGAATGCATTGGCCGGGAATCGAACACGGGTCAACTGCTTGGCAAGCAGTTATGCTCTCCACTATAGCACCAATGCCCTGACAGAGACTTTCATCAGACAACAAGTCAAAACAACTTCGGTTGGTTTGTTAAGTTTGGGGACATGTAAATTCAAACTGCAATGGTACTATTCGCCATCACGGACAGATGCCTACGTTGTTGGAAAGAATGAATTGATAAATGAGCAATTGCTTCTGTAATGACAAGGAAACTCTAAGCACCACCTGAGACACAGCCCCCGTGCCAACTGTGGCCGCCAGCCTGTGTACAACTCTTGTTTCACAGGTACCGAAAAAGACCCTCCAAGGACTTCAGGAAGCTGACGCAACGGAACGAGAGTGCTACGAAGGTCAATTGCTTGACAAGTGGCTGTAGTATGCCCTCCACTATAAGACTACTACCGTGACATGCCCCAACAATTTCAGCAGGCATAAAAAGCTATTTGGGAGTTTTAAATGCTTCGGTTCAATTCCTTAAAGTCAGATGTCCCTTTTCCATCACTGATCCGTTCCATATATTGCTCACCTAAGATCATTCTTTTAAAGGGTGTCTGTACATACCTCGTCCGTTTGACTACACATAGCCCCCTGCAAAATGGACAACGAGGCACAAGAGACAACACCCATAGTTCACAAAAATCAAAGGCTCCCTGGTGGTCTGGTGGCTAGGATTTGGTGTTTCCACTGTTGTGACGTAGGTCAGGAGTGTTTTATTTCTTTTGTCATCTATCCACTTATTTTCTTGCAGGGTTATGACACACTCGCTCTTACTCAGGAATCTTTCTATTTCTCCCTGAAATAAGAGAGAAGTCAAAAGCGTGAAACTTGTGCTTGCTTGGATTTATTCTCCAGATGCACAGAATTACTTTCATTTAAGACTAAAATGTTCCCAACTTCAGCACGTATTCAATGCAATGCACAATGCCAATTTTTTTGTCAGTTAGGAAGAGTTTACTGCAGATTTG
Organism: Leuresthes tenuis; assembly: GCF_036924035.1. Classification (NCBI taxonomy): domain Eukaryota; kingdom Metazoa; phylum Chordata; class Actinopteri; order Atheriniformes; family Atherinopsidae; genus Leuresthes; species Leuresthes tenuis. The sequence continues at coordinate 35,486,298 of NW_027325364.1, forward strand.
CAATCGGTACTGTTGACTAGGCATTCGGGTCCCTGATGGTCTAGTGGCTAGGATTCGGCGCTCTCACCACCGCGGCCTGGGTTCGATTCCCAGTCAGGGAATGAGACTTTTGAAACTCTGACTAACTAGTGTAAACCTAAGACGCGTGTGTTGTTGTTTTCCAATGAAAAGACTGCAATGTCAATTTAATCAAGCCCTGTCACAGATTTAACAGGACGTTGGTATGGAAGTAGTCATCCTATGCGCATCACTGAATTTGTGTTAATACTTTACAACCAGCAGATTTAGTCATTCTCTTTAGAGAAAGGCTCAATAAACTCTTCCCAGCAGCTCTAGAACCATTGTGGCTTGGCAGTTTTAAAAACTAAAAGAATGATCAAGTTTTTTTGATACTTTGATGTGTGCTTAATAACACTTTGAGCAGCAAATAGGAGTTCCATTTGTCATCAAATGACATGGGCTGATTCATCCACGGATGATATGGAAGACAAGGAATTGTATGGTCAGTTGCCGGACAAAATGTTTTTGTCAACGGGCTTGGAGCATTTGGCTATGTGGAAGGTGCTGGCCGTCCGTGGATTCTTGGATTGAGTTTGAGGGAGGCCTGTTTTTTTTCTGTGGTACGGCACTGGGGAATCTCATCTTCCCCACTCGCTTGGTAAACTTGTGATGCCCATCAGATACAAGATTTGATTTCATGGTTGAAGAGTTTGTTAAGCTTGACAAAGCACTCTGAGCAGACGTAGAGATGGCAAAGTAGATTTGAAAGCTTTCCCCAGTTCGATTCGTCTGAATGCATTGTCCGGGAATCGAACACGTGTCACCTGCTTGGCAAGCAGTTATGCTCTCCACTATAGCACCAATGCCCTGACAGAGACTTTCATCAGACAACAAGTCAAAACAACTTCGGTTGGTTTGTTAAGTTTGGGGACATGTAAATTCAAACTGCAATGGTACTATTCGCCATCACGGACAGATGCCTACGTTGTTGGAAAGAATGAATTGATAAATGAGCAATTGCTTCTGTAATGACAAGGAAACTCTAAGCACCACCTGAGACACAGCCCCCGTGCCAACTGTGGCCGCCAGCCTGTGTACAACTCTTGTTTCACAGGTACCGAAAAAGACCCTCCAAGGACTTCAGGAAGCTGACGCAACGGAACGAGAGTGCTACGAAGGTCAATTGCTTGACAAGTGGCTGTAGTATGCCCTCTACTATAAGACTACTGCCGTGACATGCCCCAACAATTTCAGCAGGCATAAAAAGCTATTTGGGAGTTTTAAATGCTTCGGTTCAATTCCTTAAAGTCAGATGTCCCTTTTCCATCACTGATCCGTTCCATATATTGCTCACCTAAGATCATTCTTTTAAAGGGTGTCTGTACATACCTCGTCCGTTTGACTACACATAGCCCCCTGCAAAATGGACAACGAGGCACAAGAGACAACACCCATAGTTCACAAAAATCAAAGGCTCCCTGGTGGTCTGGTGGCTAGGAGTTGGTGTTTCCACTGTTGTGACGTAGGTCAGGAGTGTTTTATTTCTTTTGTCATCTATCCACTTATTTTCTTGCAGGGTTATGACACACTCGCTCTTACTCAGGAATCTTTCTATTTCTCCCTGAAATAAGAGAGAAGTCAAAAGCGTGAAACTTGTGCTTGCTTCGATTTATTCTCCAGATGCACAGAATTACTTTCATTTAAGACTAAAATGTTCCCAACTTCAGCACGTATTCAATGCAATGCACAATGCCAATTTTTTTGTCAGTTAGGAAGAGTTTACTGCAGATTTGCAATCGGTACTGTTGACTAGGCATTCGGGTCCCTGATGGTCTAGTGGCTAGGATTCGGCGCTCTCACCGCCGCGGCCTGGGTTCGATTCCCAGTCAGGGAATGAGAGTTTTGAAACTCTGACTAACTAGTGTAAACCTAAGACGCGTGTGTTGTTGTTTTCCAATGATAAGACTGCAATGTCAATTTAATCAAGCCCTGTCACAGATTTAACAGGACGTTGGTATGGAAGTAGTCATCCTATGCGCATCACTGAATTTGTGTTAATACTTTACAACCAGCAGATTTAGTCATTCTCTTTAGAGAAAGGCTCAATAAACTCTTCCCAGCAGCTCTAGAATCATTGTGGCTTGGCAGTTTTAAAAACTAAAAGAATGATCAAGTTTTTTTGATACTTTGATGTGTGCTTAATAACACTTTGAGCAGCAAATAGGAATTCCATTTGTCATCAAATGACATGGGCTGATTCATCCACGGATGATATGGAAGACAAGGAATTGTATGGTCAGTTGTCGGACAAAACGTTTTTGTCCACGGGCTTGGAGCATTTGGCGATGTGGAAGGTGCTGGCCGTCTGTGGATTCTTGGATTGAGTTTGAGGGAGGCCTGTTTTTTTTCTGTGGTACGGCACTGGGGAATCTCATCTTCCCCACTCGCTTGGTAAACTTGTGATGCCCATCAGATACAAGATATGATTTCATGGTTGAAGAGTTTGTTAAGCTTGACAAAGCACTCTGAGCAGACGTAGAGATGGCAAAGTACATTTGAAAGCTTTCCCCAGTTCGAATCGTCTGAATGCATTGGCCGGGAATCAAACACGGGTCAACTGCTTGGCAAGCAGTTATGCTCTCCACTATAGCACCAATGCCCTGACAGAGACTTTCATCAGACAACAAGTCAAAACAACTTCGGTTGGTTTGTTAAGTTTGGGGACATGTAAATTCAAACTGCAATGGTACTATTCGCCATCACGGACAGATGCCTACGTTGTTGGAAAGAATGAATTGATAAATGAGCAATTGCTTCTGTAATGACAAGGAAACTCTAAGCACCACCTGAGACACAGCCCCCGTGCCAACTGTGGCCGCCAGCCTGTGTACAACTCTTGTTTCACAGGTACCGAAAAAGACCCTCCAAGGACTTCAGGAAGCTGACGCAACGGAACGAGAGTGCTACGAAGGTCAATTGCTTGACAAGTGGCTGTAGTATGCCCTCCACTATAAGACTACTGCCGTGACATGCCCCAACAATTTCAGCAGGCATAAAAAGCTATTTGGGAGTTTTAAATGCTTCGGTTCAATTCCTTAAAGTCAGATGTCCCTTTTCCATCACTGATCCGTTCCATATATTGCTCACCTAAGATCATTCTTTTAAAGGGTGTCTGTACATACCTCGTCCGTTTGACTACACATAGCCCCCTGCAAAATGGACAACGAGGCACAAGAGACAACACCCATAGTTCACAAAAATCAAAGGCTCCCTGGTGGTCTGGTGGCTAGGATTTGGTGTTTCCACTGTTGTGACGTAGGTCAGGAGTGTTTTATTTCTTTTGTCATCTATCCACTTATTTTCTTGCAGGGTTATGACACACTCGCTCTTACTCAGGAATCTTTCTATTTCTCCCTGAAATAAGAGAGAAGTCAAAAGCGTGAAACTTGTGCTTGCTTGGATTTATTCTCCAGATGCACAGAATTACTTTCATTTAAGACTAAAATGTTCCCAACTTCAGCACGTATTCAATGCAATGCACAATGCCAATTTTTTTGTCAGTTAGGAAGAGTTTACTGCAGATTTGCAATCGGTACTGTTGACTGGGCATTCGGGTCCCTGATGGTCTAGTGGCTAGGATTCAGCGCTCTCACCGCCGCGGCCTGGATTCGATTCCCAGTCAGGGAATGAGAGTTTTGAAACTCTGACTAACTAGTGTAAACCTAAGACGCGTGTGTTGTTGTTTTCCAATGACAAGACTGCAATGTCAATTTAATCAAGCCCTGTCACAGATTTAACAGGACGTTGGTATGGAAGTAGTCATCCTATGCGCATCACTGAATTTGTGTTAATACTTTACAACCAGCAGATTTAGTCATTCTCTTTAGAGAAAGGCTCAATAAACTCTTCCCAGCAGCTCTAGAACCATTGTGGCTTGGCAGTTTTAAAAACTAAAAGAATGATCAAGTTTTTTTGATACTTTGATGTGTGCTTAATAACACTTTGAGCAGCAAATAGGAATTCCATTTGTCATCAAATGACATGGGCTGATTCATCCACGGATGATATGGAAGACAAGGAATTGTATGGTCAGTTGCCGGACAAAATGTTTTTGTCAACGGGCTTGGAGCATTTGGCGATGTTGAAGGTGCTGGCCGTCCGTGGATTCTTGGATTGAGTTTGAGGGAGGCCTGTTTTTTTTCTGTGGTACGGCACTGGGGAATCTCATCTTCCCCACTTGCTTGGTAAACTTGTGATGCCCATCAGATACAAGATTTGATTTCATGGTTGAAGAGTTTGTTAAGCTTGACAAAGCACTCTGAGCAGACGTAGAGATGGCAAAGTACATTTGAAAGCTTTCCCCAGTTTGAATCGTCTGAATGCATTGGCCGGGAATCGAACACGGGTCAACTGCTTGGCAAGCAGTTATGCTCTCCACTATAGCACCAATGCCCTGACAGAGACTTTCATCAGACAACAAGTCAAAACAACTTCGGTTGGTTTGTTAAGTTTGGGGACATGTAAATTCAAACTGCAATGGTACTATTCGCCATCACGGACAGATGCCTACGTTGTTGGAAAGAATGAATTGATAAATGAGCAATTACTTCTGTAATGACAAGGAAACTCTAAGCACCACCTGAGACACAGCCCCCGTGCCAACTGTGGCCGCCAGCCTGTGTACAACTCTTGTTTCACAGGTACCGAAAAAGACCCTCCAAGGACTTCAGGAAGCTGATGCAACGGAACGAGAGTGCTACGAAGGTCAATTGCTTGACAAGTGGCTGTAGTATGCCCTCTACTATAAGACTACTGCCGTGACATGCCCCAACAATTTCAGCAGGCATAAAAAGCTATTTGGGAGTTTTAAATGCTTCGGTTCAATTCCTTAAAGTCAGATGTCCCTTTTCCATCACTGATCCGTTCCATATATTGCTCACCTAAGATCATTCTTTTAAAGGGTGTCTGTACATACCTCGTCCGTTTGACTACACATAGCCCCCTGCAAAATGGACAACGAGGCACAAGAGACAACACCCATAGTTCACAAAAATCAAAGGCTCCCTGGTGGTCTGGTGGCTAGGATTTGGTGTTTCCACTGTTGTGACGTAGGTCAGGAGTGTTTTATTTCTTTTGTCATCTATCCACTTATTTTCTTGCAGGGTTATGACACACTCGCTCTTACTCAGGAATCTTTCTATTTCTCCCTGAAGTAAGAGAGAAGTCAAAAGCGTGAAACTTGTGCTTGCTTGGATTTATTCTCCAGATGCACAGAATTACTTTCATTTAAGACTAAAATGTTCCCAACTTCAGCACGTATTCAATGCAATGCACAATGCCAATTTTTTTGTCAGTTAGGAAGAGTTTACTGCAGATTTGCAATCGGTACTGTTGACTAGGCGTTCGGGTCCCTGATGGTCTAGTGGCTAGGATTCGGCGCTCTCACCGCCGCGGCCTGGGTTCGATTCCCAGTCAGGGAATGAGAGTTTTGAAACTCTGACTAACTAGTGTAAACCTAAGACGCGTGTGTTGTTGTTTTCCAATGACAAGACTGCAATGTCAATTTAATCAAGCCCTGTCACAGATTTAACAGGACGTTGGTATGGAAGTAGTCATCCTATGCGCATCACTGAATTTGTGTTAATACTTTACAACCAGCAGATTTAGTCATTCTCTTTAGAGAAAGGCTCAATAAACTCTTCCCAGCAGCTCTAGAACCATTGTGGCTTGGCAGTTTTAAAAACTAAAAGAATGATCAAGTTTTTTTGATACTTTGATGTGTGCTTAATAACACTTTGAGCAGCAAATAGGAATTCCATTTGTCATCAAATGACATGGGCTGATTCATCCACGGATGATATGGAAGACAAGGAATTGTATGGTCAGTTGCCGGACAAAATGTTTTTGTCAACGGGCTTGGAGCATTTGGCGATGTGGAAGGTGCTGGCCGTCCGTGGATTCTTGGATTGAGTTTGAGGGAGGCCTGTTTTTTTTCTGTGGTACGGCACTGGGGAATCTCATCTTCCCCACTCGCTTGGTAAACTTGTGATGCCCATCAGATACAAGATTTGATTTCATGGTTGAAGAGTTTGTTAAGCTTGACAAAGCACTCTGAGCAGACGTAGAGATGGCAAAGTACATTTGAAAGCTTTCCCCAGTTTGAATCGTCTGAATGCATTGGCCGGGAATCGAACACGGGTCAACTGCTTGGCAAGCAGTTATGCTCTCCACTATAGCACCAATGCCCTGACAGAGACTTTCATCAGACAACAAGTCAAAACAACTTCGGTTGGTTTGTTAAGTTTGGGGACATGTAAATTCAAACTGCAATGGTACTATTCGCCATCACGGACAGATGCCTACGTTGTTGGAAAGAATGAATTGATAAATGAGCAATTACTTCTGTAATGACAAGGAAACTCTAAGCACCACCTGAGACACAGCCCCCGTGCCAACTGTGGCCGCCAGCCTGTGTACAACTCTTGTTTCACAGGTACCAAAAAAGACCCTCCAAGGACTTCAGGAAGCTGATGCAACGGAACGAGAGTGCTACGAAGGTCAATTGCTTGACAAGTGGCTGTAGTATGCCCTCTACTATAAGACTACTGCCGTGACATGCCCCAACAATTTCAGCAGGCATAAAAAGCTATTTGGGAGTTTTAAATGCTTCGGTTCAATTCCTTAAAGTCAGATGTCCCTTTTCCATCACTGATCCGTTCCATATATTGCTCACCTAAGATCATTCTTTTAAAGGGTGTCTGTACATACCTCGTCCGTTTGACTACACATAGCCCCCTGCAAAATGGACAACGAGGCACAAGAGACAACACCCATAGTTCACAAAAATCAAAGGCTCCCTGGTGGTCTGGTGGCTAGGATTTGGTGTTTCCACTGTTGTGACGTAGGTCAGGAGTGTTTTATTTCTTTTGTCATCTATCCACTTATTTTCTTGCAGGGTTATGACACACTCGCTCTTACTCAGGAATCTTTCTATTTCTCCCTGAAGTAAGAGAGAAGTCAAAAGCGTGAAACTTGTGCTTGCTTGGATTTATTCTCCAGATGCACAGAATTACTTTCATTTAAGACTAAAATGTTCCCAACTTCAGCACGTATTCAATGCAATGCACAATGCCAATTTTTTTGTCAGTTAGGAAGAGTTTACTGCAGATTTGCAATCGGTACTGTTGACTAGGCGTTCGGGTCCCTGATGGTCTAGTGGCTAGGATTCGGCGCTCTCACCGCCGCGGCCTGGGTTCGATTCCCAGTCAGGGAATGAGAGTTTTGAAACTCTGACTAACTAGTGTAAACCTAAGACGCGTGTGTTGTTGTTTTCCAATGACAAGACTGCAATGTCAATTTAATCAAGCCCTGTCACAGATTTAACAGGACGTTGGTATGGAAGTAGTCATCCTATGCGCATCACTGAATTTGTGTTAATACTTTACAACCAGCAGATTTAGTCATTCTCTTTAGAGAAAGGCTCAATAAACTCTTCCCAGCAGCTCTAGAACCATTGTGGCTTGGCAGTTTTAAAAACTAAAAGAATGATCAAGTTTTTTTGATACTTTGATGTGTGCTTAATAACACTTTGAGCAGCAAATAGGAATTCCATTTGTCATCAAATGACATGGCCTGATTCATCCACGGATGATATGGAAGAGAAGGAATTGTATGGTCAGTTGCCGGACAAAATGTTTTTGTCAAAGGGCTTGGAGCATTTGGCGATGTGGAAGGTGCTGGCCGTCTGTGGATTCTTGGATTGAGTTTGAGGGAGGCCTGTTGTTTTTCTGTGGTACGGCACTGGGGAATCTCATCTTCCCCACTCGCTTGGTAAACTTGTTATGCCCATCAGATACAAGATATGATTTCATGGTTGAAGAGTTTGTTAAGCTTGACAAAGCACTCTGAGCAGACGTAGAGATGGCAAAGTAGATTTGAAAGCTTTCCCCAGTTCGAATCGTCTGAATGCATTGGCCGGGAATCGAACACGGGTCAACTGCTTGGCAAGCAGTTATGCTCTCCACTATAGCACTAATGCCCTGACAGAGACTTTCATCAGACAACAAGTCAAAACAACTTCGGTTGGTTTGTTAAGTTTGGGGACATGTAAATTCAAACTGCAATGGTACTATTCGCCATCACGGACAGATGCCTACGTTGTTGGAAAGAATGAATTGATAAATGAGTATCAAGTATCAAGTTTTTTTGATACTTTGATGTTTGCTTAATAACACTTTGAGCAGCAAATAGGAATTCCATTTGTCATCAAATGACATGGGGTGATTCATCCACGGATGAATATCTTGGACGGATGATATGGAAGACGAGGAATTGTATGGTCAGTTGCCGGACAAAATGTTTTTGTCAACGGGCTTGGAGCATTTGGCGATGTGGAAGGTGCTGGCCGTCCGTGGATTCTTGGATTGAGTTTGAGGGAGGCCTGTTTTTTTTCTTTGGTACGGCACTGGGGAATCTCATCTTCCCCACTCGCTTGGTAAACTTGTGATGCCCATCAGATACAAGATATGATTTCATGGTTGAAGAGTTTGTTAAGCTTGACAAAGCACTCTGAGCAGACGTAGAGATGGCAAAGTACATTTGAAAGCTTTCCCCAGTTCGAATCGTCTGAATGCATTGGCCGGGAATCGAACACGGGTCAACTGCTTGGCAAGCAGTTATGCTCTCCACTATAGCACCAATGCCCTGACAGAGACTTTCATCAGACAACAAGTCAAAACAACTTCGGTTGGTTTGTTAAGTTTGGGGACATGTAAATTCAAACTGCAATGGTACTATTCGCCATCACGGACAGATGCCTACGTTGTTGGAAAGAATGAATTGATAAATGAGCAATTACTTCTGTAATGACAAGGAAACTCTAAGCACCACCTGAGACACAGCCCCCGTGCCAACTGTGGCCGCCAGCCTGTGTACAACTCTTGTTTCACAGGTACCGAAAAAGACCCTCCAAGGACTTCAGGAAGCTGACGCAACGGAACGAGAGTGCTACGAAGGTCAATTGCTTGACAAGTGGCTGTAGTATGCCCTCCACTATAAGACTACTGCCGTGACATGCCCCAACAATTTCAGCAGGCATAAAAAGCTATTTGGGAGTTTTAAATGCTTCGGTTCAATTCCTTAAAGTCAGATGTCCCTTTTCCATCACTGATCCGTTCCATATATTGCTCACCTAAGATCATTCTTTTAAAGGGTGTCTGTACATACCTCGTCCGTTTGACTACACATAGCCCCCTGCAAAATGGACAACGAGGCACAAGAGACAACACCCATAGTTCACAAAAATCAAAGGCTCCCTGGTGGTCTGGTGGCTAGGATTTGGTGTTTCCACTGTTGTGACGTAGGTCAGGAGTGTTTTATTTCTTTTGTCATCTATCCACTTATTTTCTTGCAGGGTTATGACACACTCGCTCTTACTCAGGAATCTTTCTATTTCTCCCTGAAATAAGAGAGAAGTCAAAAGCGTGAAACTTGTGCTTGATTGGATTTATTCTCCAGATGCACAGAATTACTTTCATTTAAGACTAAAATGTTCCCAACTTCAGCACGTATTCAATGCAATGCACAATGCCAATTTTTTTGTCAGTTAGGAAGAGTTTACTGCAGATTTGCAATCGGTACTGTTGACTAGGCGTTCGGGTCCCCTGATGGTCTAGTGGCTAGGATTCGGCGCTCTCACCGCCGCGGCCTGGGTTCGATTCCCAGTCAGGGAATGAGAGTTTTGAAACTCTGACTAACTAGTGTAAACCTAAGACGCGTGTGTTGTTGTTTTCCAATGACAAGACTGCAATGTCAATTTAATCAAGCCCTGTCACAGATTTAACAGGACGTTGGTATGGAAGTAGTCATCCTATGCGCATCACTGAATTTGTGTTAATACTTTACAACCAGCAGATTTAGTCATTCTCTTTAGAGAAAGGCTCAATAAACTCTTCCCAGCAGCTCTAGAACCATTGTGGCTTGGCAGTTTTAAAAACTAAAAGAATGATCAAGTTTTTTTGATACTTTGATGTGTGCTTAATAACACTTTGAGCAGCAAATAGGAATTCCATTTGTCATCAAATGACATGGCCTGATTCATCCACGGATGATATGGAAGACAAGGAATTGTATGGTCAGTTGCCGGACAAAATGTTTTTGTCAACGGGCTTGGAGCATTTGGCGATGTGGAAGGTGCTGGCCGTCCGTGGATTCTTGGATTGAGTTTGAGGGAGGCCTGTTTTTTTTCTGTGGTACGGCACTGGGGAATCTCATCTTCCCCACTCGCTTGGTAAACTTGTGATGCCCATCAGATACAAGATATGATTTCATGGTTGAATAGTTTGTTAAGCTTGACAAAGCACTCTGAGCAGACGTAGAGATGGCAAAGTACATTTGAAAGCTTTCCCCAGTTCGAATTGTCTGAATGCATTTGCCAGGAATCGAACAAGGGTCAACTGCTTGGCAAGCAGTTATGCTCTCCACTATAGCACCAATGCCCTGACAGAGACTTTCATCAGACAACAAGTCAAAACAACTTCGGTTGGTTTGTTAAGTTTGGGGACATGTAAATTCAAACTGCAATGGTACTATTCGCCATCACGGACAGATGCCTACGTTGTTGGAAAGAATGAATTGATAAATGAGCAATTACTTCTGTAATGACAAGGAAACTCTAAGCACCACCTGAGACACAGCCCCCGTGCCAACTGTGGCCGCCAGCCTGTGTACAACTCTTGTTTCACAGGTACCGAAAAAGACCCTCCAAGGACTTCAGGAAGCTGATGCAACGGAACGAGAGTGCTACGAAGGTCAATTGCTTGACAAGTGGCTGTAGTATGCCCTCTACTATAAGACTACTGCCGTGACATGCCCCAACAATTTCAGCAGGCATAAAAAGCTATTTGGGAGTTTTAAATGCTTCGGTTCAATTCCTTAAAGTCAGATGTCCCTTTTCCATCACTGATCCGTTCCATATATTGCTCACCTAAGATCATTCTTTTAAAGGGTGTCTGTACATACCTCGTCCGTTTGACTACACATAGCCCCCTGCAAAATGGACAACGAGGCACAAGAGACAACACCCATAGTTCACAAAAATCAAAGGCTCCCTGGTGGTCTGGTGGCTAGGATTTGGTGTTTCCACTGTTGTGACGTAGGTCAGGAGTGTTTTATTTCTTTTGTCATCTATCCACTTATTTTCTTGCTGGGTTATGACACACTCGCTCTTACTCAGGAATCTTTCTATTTCTCCCTGAAATAAGAGAGAAGTCAAAAGCGTGAAACTTGTGCTTGCTTGGATTTATTCTCCAGATGCACAGAATTACTTTCATTTAAGACTAAAATGTTCCCAACTTCAGCACGTATTCAATGCAATGCACAATGCCAATTTTTTTGTCAGTTAGGAAGAGTTTACTGCAGATTTGCAATCGGTACTGTTGACTAGGCATTTGGGTCCCTGATGGTCTAGTGGCTAGGATTCGGCGCTCTCACCGCCGCGGCCTGGGTTCGATTCCCAGTCAGGGAATGATAGTTTTGAAACTCTGACTAACTAGTGTAAACCTAAGACGCGTGTGTTGTTGTTTTCCAATGACAAGACTGCAATGTCAATTTAATCAAGCCCTGTCACAGATTTAACAGGACGTTGGTATGGAAGTAGTCATCCTATGCGCATCACTGAATTTGTGTTAATACTTTACAACCAGCAGATTTAGTCATTCTCTTTAGAGAAAGGCTCAATAAACTCTTCCCAGCAGCTCTAGAACCATTGTGGCTTGGCAGTTTTAAAAACTAAAAGAATGATCAAGTTTTTTTGATACTTTGATGTGTGCTTAATAATCCTTTGAGCAGCAAAAAGGAGTTCCATTTGTCATCAAATGACATGGGCTGATTCATCCACGGATGATATGGAAGACAAGGAATTGTATGGTCAGTTGCCGGACAAAATGTTTTTGTCAACGGGCTTGGAGCATTTGGCAATGTTGAAGGTGCTGGCCGTCCGTGGATTCTTGGATTGAGTTTGAGGGAGGCCTGTTTTTTTTCTTTGGTACGGCACTGGGGAATCTCATCTTCCCCACTCGCTTGGTAAACTTGTGATGCCCATCAGATACAAGATTTGATTTCATGGTTGAAGAGTTTGTTAAGCTTGACAAAGCACTCTGAGCAGACGTAGAGATGGCAAAGTAGATTTGAAAGCTTTCCCCAGTTCGAATTGTCTGAATGCATTGGCCGGGAATCGAACACGGGTCAACTGCTTGGCAAGCAGTTATGCTCTCCACTATAGCACCAATGCCCTGACAGAGACTTTCATCAGACAACAAGTCAAAACAACTTCGGTTGGTTTGTTAAGTTTGGGGACATGTAAATTCAAACTGCAATGGTACTATTCGCCATCACGGACAGATGCCTACGTTGTTGGAAAGAATGAATTGATAAATGAGTATCAAGTATCAAGTTTTTTTGATACTTTGATGTGTGCTTAATAACACTTTGAGCAGCAAATAGGAATTCCATTTGTCATCAAATGACATGGGGTGATTCATCCACGGATGATATGGAAGACGAGGAATTGTATGGTCAGTTGCCGGACAAAATGTTTTTGTCAACGGGCTTGGAGCATTTGGCGATGTGGAAGGTGCTGGCCGTCCGTGGATTCTTGGATTGAGTTTGAGGGAGGCCTGTTTTTTTTCTGTGGTACGGCACTGGGGAATCTCATCTTCCCCACTCGCTTGGTAAACTTGTGATGCCCATCAGATACAAGATATGATTTCATGGTTGAAGAGTTTGTTAAGCTTGACAAAGCACTCTGAGCAGACGTAGAGATGGCAAAGTACATTTGAAAGCTTTCCCCAGTTCGAATCGTCTGAATGCATTGGCCGGGAATCGAACACGGGTCAACTGCTTGGCAAGCAGTTATGCTCTCCACTATAGCACCAATGCCCTGACAGAGACTTTCATCAGACAACAAGTCAAAACAACTTCGGTTGGTTTGTTAAGTTTGGGGACATGTAAATTCAAACTGCAATGGTACTATTCGCCATCACGGACAGATGCCTACGTTGTTGGAAAGAATGAATTGATAAATGAGCAATTACTTCTGTAATGACAAGGAAACTCTAAGCACCACCTGAGACACAGCCCCCGTGCCAACTGTGGCCGCCAGCCTGTGTACAACTCTTGTTTCACAGGTACCGAAAAAGACCCTCCAAGGACTTCAGGAAGCTGACGCAACGGAACGAGAGTGCTACGAAGGTCAATTGCTTGACAAGTGGCTGTAGTATGCCCTCCACTATAAGACTACTGCCGTGACATGCCCCAACAATTTCAGCAGGCATAAAAAGCTATTTGGGAGTTTTAAATGCTTCGGTTCAATTCCTTAAAGTCAGATGTCCCTTTTCCATCACTGATCCGTTCCATATATTGCTCACCTAAGATCATTCTTTTAAAGGGTGTCTGTACATACCTCGTCCGTTTGACTACACATAGCCCCCTGCAAAATGGACAACGAGGCACAAGAGACAACACCCATAGTTCACAAAAATCAAAGGCTCCCTGGTGGTCTGGTGGCTAGGATTTGGTGTTTCCACTGTTGTGACGTAGGTCAGGAGTGTTTTATTTCTTTTGTCATCTATCCACTTATTTTCTTGCTGGGTTATGACACACTCGCTCTTACTCAGGAATCTTTCTATTTCTCCCTGAAGTAAGAGAGAAGTCAAAAGCGTGAAACTTGTGCTTGCTTGGATTTATTCTCCAGATGCACAGAATTACTTTAATTTAAGACTAAAATGTTCCCAACTTCAGCACGTATTCAATGCAATGCACAATGCCAATTTTTTTGTCAGTTAGGAAGAGTTTACTGCAGATTTGCAATCGGTACTGTTGACTAGGCGTTCGGGTCCCTGATGGTCTAGTGGCTAGGATTCGGCGCTCTCACCGCCGCGGCCTGGGTTCGATTCCTAGTCAGGGAATGAGAGTTTTGAAACTCTGACTAACTAGTGTAAACCTAAGACGCGTGTGTTGTTGTTTTCCAATGACAAGACTGCAATGTCAATTTAATCAAGCCCTGTCACAGATTTAACAGGACGTTGGTATGGAAGTAGTCATCCTATGCGCATCACTGAATTTGTGTTAATACTTTACAACCAGCAGATTTAGTCATTCTCTTTAGAGAAAGGCTCAATAAACTCTTCCCAGCAGCTCTAGAACCATTGTGGCTTGGCAGTTTTAAAAACTAAAAGAATGATCAAGTTTTTTTGATACTTTGATGTGTGCTTAATAATCCTTTGAGCAGCAAAAAGGAGTTCCATTTGTCATCAAATGACATGGGCTGATTCATCCACGGATGATATGGAAGACAAGGAATTGTATGGTCAGTTGCCGGACAAAATGTTTTTGTCAACGGGCTTGGAGCATTTGGCGATGTGGAAGGTGCTGGCCGTCCGTGGATTCTTGGATTGAGTTTGAGGGAGGCCTGTTTTTTTTCTTTGGTACGGCACTGGGGAATCTCATCTTCCCCACTCGCTTGGTAAACTTGTGATGCCCATCAGATACAAGAGAGTTGGTTGAAGAGTGGTTGAAGAGGTTTTCAAGCTTGACAAAGCACTCTGAGCAGACGTAGAGATGGCAAAGTAGATTTGAAAGCTTTCCCCAGTTCGAATCGTCTGAATGCATTGGCCGGGAATCGAACACGGGTCAACTGCTTGGCAAGCAGTTATGCTCTCCACTATAGCACCAATGCCCTGACAGAGACTTTCATCAGACAACAAGTCAAAACAACTTCGGTTGGTTTGTTAAGTTTGGGGACATGTAAATTCAAACTGCAATGGTACTATTCGCCATCACGGACAGATGCCTACGTTGTTGGAAAGAATGAATTGATAAATGAGTATCAAGTATCAAGTTTTTTTGATACTTTGATGTGTGCTTAATAACACTTTGAGCAGCAAATAGGAATTCCATTTGTCATCAAATGACATGGGGTGATTCATCCACGGATGATATGGAAGACGAGGAATTGTATGGTCAGTTGCCGGACAAAATGTTTTTGTCAACGGGCTTGGAGCATTTGGCGATGTGGAAGGTGCTGGCCGTCCGTGGATTCTTGGATTGAGTTTGAGGGAGGCCTGTTTTTTTTCTGTGGTACGGCACTGGGGAATCTCATCTTCCCCACTCGCTTGGTAAACTTGTGATGCCCATCAGATACAAGATATGATTTCATGGTTGAAGAGTTTGTTAAGCTTGACAAAGCACTCTGAGCAGACGTAGAGATGGCAAAGTACATTTGAAAGCTTTCCCCAGTTCGAATCGTCTGAATACATTGGCCGGGAATCGAACACGGGTCAACTGCTTGGCAAGCAGTTATGCTCTCCACTATAGCACCAATGCCCTGACAGAGACTTTCATCAGACAACAAGTCAAAACAACTTCGGTTGGTTTGTTAAGTTTGGGGACATGTAAATTCAAACTGCAATGGTACTATTCGCCATCACGGACAGATGCCTACGTTGTTGGAAAGAATGAATTGATAAATGAGCAATTACTTCTGTAATGACAAGGAAACTCTAAGCACCACCTGAGACACAGCCCCCGTGCCAACTGTGGCCGCCAGCCTGTGTACAACTCTTGTTTCACAGGTACCGAAAAAGACCCTCCAAGGACTTCAGGAAGCTGACGCAACGGAACGAGAGTGCTACGAAGGTCAATTGCTTGACAAGTGGCTGTAGTATGCCCTCCACTATAAGACTACTGCCGTGACATGCCCCAACAATTTCAGCAGGCATAAAAAGCTATTTGGGAGTTTTAAATGCTTCGGTTCAATTCCTTAAAGTCAGATGTCCCTTTTCCATCACTGATCCGTTCCATATATTGCTCACCTAAGATCATTCTTTTAAAGGGTGTCTGTACATACCTCGTCCGTTTGACTACACATAGCCCCCTGCAAAATGGACAACGAGGCACAAGAGACAACACCCATAGTTCACAAAAATCAAAGGCTCCCTGGTGGTCTGGTGGCTAGGATTTGGTGTTTCCACTGTTGTGACGTAGGTCAGGAGTGTTTTATTTCTTTTGTCATCTATCCACTTATTTTCTTGCTGGGTTATGACACACTCGCTCTTACTCAGGAATCTTTCTATTTCTCCCTGAAGTAAGAGAGAAGTCAAAAGCGTGAAACTTGTGCTTGCTTGGATTTATTCTCCAGATGCACAGAATTACTTTAATTTAAGACTAAAATGTTCCCAACTTCAGCACGTATTCAATGCAATGCACAATGCCAATTTTTTTGTCAGTTAGGAAGAGTTTACTGCAGATTTGCAATCGGTACTGTTGACTAGGCGTTCGGGTCCCTGATGGTCTAGTGGCTAGGATTCGGCGCTCTCACCGCCGCGGCCTGGGTTCGATTCCTAGTCAGGGAATGAGAGTTTTGAAACTCTGACTAACTAGTGTAAACCTAAGACGCGTGTGTTGTTGTTTTCCAATGACAAGACTGCAATGTCAATTTAATCAAGCCCTGTCACAGATTTAACAGGACGTTGGTATGGAAGTAGTCATCCTATGCGCATCACTGAATTTGTGTTAATACTTTACAACCAGCAGATTTAGTCATTCTCTTTAGAGAAAGGCTCAATAAACTCTTCCCAGCAGCTCTAGAACCATTGTGGCTTGGCAGTTTTAAAAACTAAAAGAATGATCAAGTTTTTTTGATACTTTGATGTGTGCTTAATAATCCTTTGAGCAGCAAAAAGGAGTTCCATTTGTCATCAAATGACATGGGCTGATTCATCCACGGATGATATGGAAGACAAGGAATTGTATGGTCAGTTGCCGGACAAAATGTTTTTGTCAACGGGCTTGGAGCATTTGGCGATGTGGAAGGTGCTGGCCGTCCGTGGATTCTTGGATTGAGTTTGAGGGAGGCCTGTTTTTTTTCTTTGGTACGGCACTGGGGAATCTCATCTTCCCCACTCGCTTGGTAAACTTGTGATGCCCATCAGATACAAGAGAGTTGGTTGAAGAGTGGTTGAAGAGGTTTTTAAGCTTGACAAAGCACTCTGAGCAGACGTAGAGATGGCAAAGTAGATTTGAAAGCTTTCCCCAGTTCGAATCGTCTGAATGCATTGGCCGGGAATCGAACACGGGTCAACTGCTTGGCAAGCAGTTATGCTCTCCACTATAGCACCAATGCCCTGACAGAGACTTTCATCAGACAACAAGTCAAAACAACTTCGGTTGGTTTGTTAAGTTTGGGGACATGTAAATTCAAACTGCAATGGTACTATTCGCCATCACGGACAGATGCCTACGTTGTTGGAAAGAATGAATTGATAAATGAGCAATTACTTCTGTAATGACAAGGAAACTCTAAGCACCACCTGAGACACAGCCCCCGTGCCAACTGTGGCCGCCAGCCTGTGTACAACTCTTGTTTCACAGGTACCGAAAAAGACCCTCCAAGGACTTCAGGAAGCTGACGCAACGGAACGAGAGTGCTACGAAGGTCAATTGCTTGACAAGTGGCTGTAGTATGCCCTCCACTATAAGACTACTGCCGTGACATGCCCCAACAATTTCAGCAGGCATAAAAAGCTATTTGGGAGTTTTAAATGCTTCGGTTCAATTCCTTAAAGTCAGATGTCCCTTTTCCATCACTGATCCGTTCCATATATTGCTCACCTAAGATCATTCTTTTAAAGGGTGTCTGTACATACCTCGTCCCTTTGACTACACATAGCCCCCTGCAAAATGGACAACGAGGCACAAGAGACAACACCCATAGTTCACAAAAATCAAAGGCTCCCTGGTGGTCTGGTGGCTAGGATTTGGTGTTTCCACTGTTGTGACGTAGGTCAGGAGTGTTTTATTTCTTTTGTCATCTATCCACTTATTTTCTTGCTGGGTTATGACACACTCGCTCTTACTCAGGAATCTTTCTATTTCTCCCTGAAATAAGAGAGAAGTCAAAAGCGTGAAACTTGTGCTTGCTTGGATTTATTCTCCAGATGCACAGAATTACTTTCATTTAAGACTAAAATGTTCCCAACTTCAGCACGTATTCAATGCAATGCACAATGCCAATTTTTTTGTCAGTTAGGAAGAGTTTACTGCAGATTTGCAATCGGTACTGTTGACTAGGCGTTCGGGTCCCTGATGGTCTAGTGGCTAGGATTCGGCGCTCTCACCACCGCGGCCTGGGTTCGATTCCCAGTCAGGGAATGAGAGTTTTGAAACTCTGACTAACTAGTGTAAACCTAAGACGCGTGTGTTGTTGTTTTCCAATGACAAGACTGCAATGTCAATTTAATCAAGCCCTGTCACAGATTTAACAGGACGTTGGTATGGAAGTAGTCATCCTATGCGCATCACTGAATTTGTGTTAATACTTTACAACCAGCAGATTTAGTCATTCTCTTTAGAGAAAGGCTCAATAAACTCTTCCCAGCAGCTCTAGAACCATTGTGGCTTGGCAGTTTTAAAAACTAAAAGAATGATCAAGTTTTTTTGATACTTTGATGTGTGCTTAATAATCCTTTGAGCAGCAAAAAGGAGTTCCATTTGTCATCAAATGACATGGGCTGATTCATCCACGGATGATATGGAAGACAAGGAATTGTATGGTCAGTTGCCGGACAAAATGTTTTTGTCAACGGGCTTGGAGCATTTGGCGATGTGGAAGGTGCTGGCCGTCCGTGGATTCTTGGATTGAGTTTGAGGGAGGCCTGTTTTTTTTCTGTGGTACGGCACTGGGGAATCTCATCTTCCCCACTCGCTTGGTAAACTTGTGATGCCCATCAGATACAAGATATGATTTCATGGTTGAAGAGGTTGTTAAGCTTGACAAAGCACTCTGAGCAGACGTAGAGATGGCAAAGTACATTTGAAAGCTTTCCCCAGTTTGAATCGTCTGAATGCATTGGCCGGGAATCGAACACGGGTCAACTGCTTGGCAAGCAGTTATGCTCTCCACTATAGCACCAATGCCCTGACAGAGACTTTCATCAGACAACAAGTCAAAACAACTTCGGTTGGTTTGTTAAGTTTGGGGACATGTAAATTCAAACTGCAATGGTACTATTCGCCATCACGGACAGATGCCTACGTTGTTGGAAAGAATGAATTGATAAATGAGCAATTACTTCTGTAATGACAAGGAAACTCTAAGCACCACCTGAGACACAGCCCCCGTGCCAACTGTGGCCGCCAGCCTGTGTACAACTCTTGTTTCACAGGTACCGAAAAAGACCCTCCAAGGACTTCAGGAAGCTGACGCAACGGAACGAGAGTGCTATGAAGGTCAATTGCTTGACAAGTGGCTGTAGTATGCCCTCCACTATAAGACTACTGCCGTGACATGCCCCAACAATTTCAGCAGGCATAAAAAGCTATTTGGGAGTTTTAAATGCTTCGGTTCAATTCCTTAAAGTCAGATGTCCCTTTTCCATCACTGATCCGTTCCATATATTGCTCACCTAAGATCATTCTTTTAAAGGGTGTCTGTACATACCTCGTCCCTTTGACTACACATAGCCCCCTGCAAAATGGACAACGAGGCACAAGAGACAACACCCATAGTTCACAAAAATCAAAGGCTCCCTGGTGGTCTGGTGGCTAGGATTTGGTGTTTCCACTGTTGTGACGTAGGTCAGGAGTGTTTTATTTCTTTTGTCATCTATCCACTTATTTTCTTGCTGGGTTATGACACACTCGCTCTTACTCAGGAATCTTTCTATTTCTCCCTGAAATAAGAGAGAAGTCAAAAGCGTGAAACTTGTGCTTGCTTGGATTTATTCTCCAGATGCACAGAATTACTTTCATTTAAGACTAAAATGTTCCCAACTTCAGCACGTATTCAATGCAATGCACAATGCCAATTTTTTTGTCAGTTAGGAAGAGTTTACTGCAGATTTGCAATCGGTACTGTTGACTAGGCGTTCGGGTCCCTGATGGTCTAGTGGCTAGGATTCGGCGCTCTCACCGCCGCGGCCTGGGTTCGATTCCCAGTCAGGGAATTAGAGTTTTGAAACTCTGACTAACTAGTGTAAACCTAAGACGCGTGTGTTGTTGTTTTCCAATGACAAGACTGCAATGTCAATTTAATCAAGCCCTGTCACAGATTTAACAGGACGTTGGTATGGAAGTAGTCATCCTATGCGCATCACTGAATTTGTGTTAATACTTTACAACCAGCAGATTTAGTCATTCTCTTTAGAGAAAGGCTCAATAAACTCTTCCCAGCAGCTCTAGAACCATTGTGGCTTGGCAGTTTTAAAAACTAAAAGAATGATCAAGTTTTTTTGATACTTTGATGTGTGCTTAATAATCCTTTGAGCAGCAAAAAGGAGTTCCATTTGTCATCAAATGACATGGGCTGATTCATCCACGGATGATATGGAAGACAAGGAATTGTATGGTCAGTTGCCGGACAAAATGTTTTTGTCAACGGGCTTGGAGCATTTGGCGATGTGGAAGGTGCTGGCCGTCCGTGGATTCTTGGATTGAGTTTGAGGGAGGCCTGTTTTTTTTCTGTGGTACGGCACTGGGGAATCTCATCTTCCCCACTCGCTTGGTAAACTTGTGATGCCCATCAGATACACGATATGATTTCATGGTTGAAGAGTTTGTTAAGCTTGACAAAGCACTCTGAGCAGACGTAGAGATGGCAAAGTACATTTGAAAGCTTTCCCCAGTTCGAATCGTCTGAATGCATTGGCCGGGAATAGAACACGGGTCAACTGCTTGGCAAGCAGTTATGCTCTCCACTATAGCACCAATGCCCTGACAGAGACTTTCATCAGACAACAAGTCAAAACAACTTCGGTTGGTTTGTTAAGTTTGGGGACATGTAAATTCAAACTGCAATGGTACTATTCGCCATCACGGACAGATGCCTACGTTGTTGGAAAGAATGAATTGATAAATGAGCAATTACTTCTGTAATGACAAGGAAACTCTAAGCACCACCTGAGACACAGCCCCCGTGCCAACTGTGGCCGCCAGCCTGTGTACAACTCTTGTTTCACAGGTACCGAAAAAGACCCTCCAAGGACTTCAGGAAGCTGACGCAACGGAACGAGAGTGCTATGAAGGTCAATTGCTTGACAAGTGGCTGTAGTATGCCCTCCACTATAAGACTACTGCCGTGACATGCCCCAACAATTTCAGCAGGCATAAAAAGCTATTTGGGAGTTTTAAATGCTTCGGTTCAATTCCTTAAAGTCAGATGTCCCTTTTCCATCACTGATCCGTTCCATATATTGCTCACCTAAGATCATTCTTTTAAAGGGTGTCTGTACATACCTCGTCCCTTTGACTACACATAGCCCCCTGCAAAATGGACAACGAGGCACAAGAGACAACACCCATAGTTCACAAAAATCAAAGGCTCCCTGGTGGTCTGGTGGCTAGGATTTGGTGTTTCCACTGTTGTGACGTAGGTCAGGAGTGTTTTATTTCTTTTGTCATCTATCCACTTATTTTCTTGCTGGGTTATGACACACTCGCTCTTACTCAGGAATCTTTCTATTTCTCCCTGAAATAAGAGAGAAGTCAAAAGCGTGAAACTTGTGCTTGCTTGGATTTATTCTCCAGATGCACAGAATTACTTTCATTTAAGACTAAAATGTTCCCAACTTCAGCACGTATTCAATGCAATGCACAATGCCAATTTTTTTGTCAGTTAGGAAGAGTTTACTGCAGATTTGCAATCGGTACTGTTGACTAGGCGTTCGGGTCCCTGATGGTCTAGTGGCTAGGATTCGGCGCTCTCACCGCCGCGGCCTGGGTTCGATTCCCAGTCAGGGAATGAGAGTTTTGAAACTCTGACTAACTAGTGTAAACCTAAGACGCGTGTGTTGTTGTTTTCCAATGACAAGACTGCAATGTCAATTTAATCAAGCCCTGTCACAGATTTAACAGGACGTTGGTATGGAAGTAGTCATCCTATGCGCATCACTGAATTTGTGTTAATACTTTACAACCAGCAGATTTAGTCATTCTCTTTAGAGAAAGGCTCAATAAACTCTTCCCAGCAGCTCTAGAACCATTGTGGCTTGGCAGTTTTAAAAACTAAAAGAATGATCAAGTTTTTTTGATACTTTGATGTGTGCTTAATAATCCTTTGAGCAGCAAAAAGGAGTTCCATTTGTCATCAAATGACATGGGCTGATTCATCCACGGATGATATGGAAGACAAGGAATTGTATGGTCAGTTGCCGGACAAAATGTTTTTGTCAACGGGCTTGGAGCATTTGGCGATGTGGAAGGTGCTGGCCGTCCGTGGATTCTTGGATTGAGTTTGAGGGAGGCCTGTTTTTTTTCTGTGGTACGGCACTGGGGAATCTCATCTTCCCCACTCGCTTGGTAAACTTGTGATGCCCATCAGATACAAGATATGATTTCATGGTTGAAGAGGTTGTTAAGCTTGACAAAGCACTCTGAGCAGACGTAGAGATGGCAAAGTACATTTGAAAGCTTTCCCCAGTTCGAATCGTCTGAATGCATTGGCCGGGAATCGAACACGGGTCAACTGCTTGGCAAGCAGTTATGCTCTCCACTATAGCACCAATGCCCTGACAGAGACTTTCATCAGACAACAAGTCAAAACAACTTCGGTTGGTTTGTTAAGTTTGGGGACATGTAAATTCAAACTGCAATGGTACTATCCGCCATCACGGACAGATGCCTACGTTGTTGGAAAGAATGAATTGATAAATGAGCAATTACTTCTGTAATGACAAGGAAACTCTAAGCACCACCTGAGACACAGCCCCCGTGCCAACTGTGGCCGCCAGCCTGTGTACAACTCTTGTTTCACAGGTACCGAAAAAGACCCTCCAAGGACTTCAGGAAGCTGACGCAACGGAACGAGAGTGCTATGAAGGTCAATTGCTTGACAAGTGGCTGTAGTATGCCCTCCACTATAAGACTACTGCCGTGACATGCCCCAACAATTTCAGCAGGCATAAAAAGCTATTTGGGAGTTTTAAATGCTTCGGTTCAATTCCTTAAAGTCAGATGTCCCTTTTCCATCACTGATCCGTTCCATATATTGCTCACCTAAGATCATTCTTTTAAAGGGTGTCTGTACATACCTCGTCCCTTTGACTACACATAGGCCCCTGCAAAATGGACAACGAGGCACAAGAGACAACACCCATAGTTCACAAAAATCAAAGGCTCCCTGGTGGTCTGGTGGCTAGGATTTGGTGTTTCCACTGTTGTGACGTAGGTCAGGAGTGTTTTATTTCTTTTGTCATCTATCCACTTATTTTCTTGCAGGGTTATGACACATTCGCTCTTACTCAGGAATCTTTCTATTTCTCCCTGAAATAAGAGAGAAGTCAAAAGCGTGAAACTTGTGCTTGCTTGGATTTATTCTCCAGATGCACAGAATTACTTTCATTTAAGACTAAAATGTTCCCAACTTCAGCACGTATTCAATGCAATGCACAATGCCAATTTTTTTGTCAGTTAGGAAGAGTTTACTGCAGATTTGCAATCGGTACTGTTGACTAGGCATTCGGGTCCCTGATGGTCTAGTGGCTAGGATTCGGCGCTCTCACCGCCGCGGCCTGGGTTCGATTCCCAGTCAGGGAATGAGAGTTTTGAAACTCTGACTAACTAGTGTAAACCTAAGACGCGTGTGTTGTTGTTTTCCAATGACAAGACTGCAATGTCAATTTAATCAAGCCCTGTCACAGATTTAACAGGACGTTGGTATGGAAGTAGTCATCCTATGCGCATCACTGAATTTGTGTTAATACTTTACAACCAGCAGATTTAGTCATTCTCTTTAGAGAAAGGCTCAATAAACTCTTCCCAGCAGCTCTAGAACCATTGTGGCTTGGCAGTTTTAAAAACTAAAAGAATGATCAAGTTTTTTTGATACTTTGATGTGTGCTTAATAATCCTTTGAGCAGCAAAAAGGAGTTCCATTTGTCATCAAATGACATGGGCTGATTCATCCACGGATGATATGGAAGACAAGGAATTGTATGGTCAGTTGCCGGACAAAATGTTTTTGTCAACAGGCTTGGAGCATTTGGCGATATGAAGGTGCTGGCCGTCCGTGGATTCTTGGATTGAGTTTGAGGGAGGCCTGTTTTTTTTCTGTGGTACGGCACTGGGGAATCTCACCTTCCCCACTCGCTTGGTAAACTTGTGATGCCCATCAGATACAAGAGAGTTGGTTGAAGAGTGGTTGAAGAGGTTGTTAAGCTTGACAAAGCACTCTGAGCAGACGTAGAGATGGCAAAGTACATTTGAAAGCTTTCCCCAGTTCGAATCGTCTGAATGCATTGGCCGGGAATCGAACACGGGTCAACTGCTTGGCAAGCAGTTATGCTCTCCACTATAGCACCAATGCCCTGACAGAGACTTTCATCAGACAACAAGTCAAAACAACTTCGGTTGGTTTGTTAAGTTTGGGGACATGTAAATTCAAACTGCAATGGTACTATTCGCCATCACGGACAGATGCCTACGTTGTTGGAAAGAATGAATTGATAAATGAGCAATTACTTCTGTAATGACAAGGAAACTCTAAGCACCACCTGAGACACAGCCCCCGTGCCAACTGTGGCCGCCAGCCTGTGTACAACTCTTGTTTCACAGGTACCGAAAAAGACCCTCCAAGGACTTCAGGAAGCTGACGCAACGGAACGAGAGTGCTATGAAGGTCAATTGCTTGACAAGTGGCTGTAGTATGCCCTCCACTATAAGACTACTGCCGTGACATGCCCCAACAATTTCAGCAGGCATAAAAAGCTATTTGGGAGTTTTAAATGCTTCGGTTCAATTCCTTAAAGTCAGATGTCCCTTTTCCATCACTGATCCGTTCCATATATTGCTCACCTAAGATCATTCTTTTAAAGGGTGTCTGTACATACCTCGTCCCTTTGACTACACATAGCCCCCTGCAAAATGGACAACGAGGCACAAGAGACAACACCCATAGTTCACAAAAATCAAAGGCTCCCTGGTGGTCTGGTGGCTAGGATTTGGTGTTTCCACTGTTGTGACGTAGGTCAGGAGTGTTTTATTTCTTTTGTCATCTATCCACTTATTTTCTTGCTGGGTTATGACACACTCGCTCTTACTCAGGAATCTTTCTATTTCTCCCTGAAATAAGAGAGAAGTCAAAAGCGTGAAACTTGTGCTTGCTTGGATTTATTCTCCAGATGCACAGAATTACTTTCATTTAAGACTAAAATGTTCCCAACTTCAGCACGTATTCAATGCAATGCACAATGCCAATTTTTTTGTCAGTTAGGAAGAGTTTACTGCAGATTTGCAATCGGTACTGTTGACTAGGCGTTCGGGTCCCTGATGGTCTAGTGGCTAGGATTCGGCGCTCTCACCGCCGCGGCCTGGGTTCGATTCCCAGTCAGGGAATGAGAGTTTTGAAACTCTGACTAACTAGTGTAAACCTAAGACGCGTGTGTTGTTGTTTTCCAATGACAAGACTGCAATGTCAATTTAATCAAGCCCTGTCACAGATTTAACAGGACGTTGGTATGGAAGTAGTCATCCTATGCGCATCACTGAATTTGTGTTAATACTTTACAACCAGCAGATTTAGTCATTCTCTTTAGAGAAAGGCTCAATAAACTCTTCCCAGCAGCTCTAGAACCATTGTGGCTTGGCAGTTTTAAAAACTAAAAGAATGATCAAGTTTTTTTGATACTTTGATGTGTGCTTAATAATCCTTTGAGCAGCAAAAAGGAGTTCCATTTGTCATCAAATGACATGGGCTGATTCATCCACGGATGATATGGAAGACAAGGAATTGTATGGTCAGTTGCCGGACAAAATGTTTTTGTCAACAGGCTTGGAGCATTTGGCGATGTGGAAGGTGCTGGCCGTCCGTGGATTCTTGGATTGAGTTTGAGGGAGGCCTGTTTTTTTTCTGTGGTACGGCACTGGGGAATCTCACCTTCCCCACTCGCTTGGTAAACTTGTGATGCCCATCAGATACAAGATATGATTTCATGGTTGAAGAGTTTGTTAAGCTTGACAAAGCACTCTGAGCAGACGTAGAGATGGCAAAGTACATTTGAAAGCTTTCCCCAGTTCGAATCGTCTGAATGCATTGGCCGGGAATCGAACACGGGTCAACTGCTTGGCAAGCAGTTATACTCTCCACTCCACTTTCATCAGATAACAAGTCAAAACAACTTCGGTTGGTTTGTTAAGTTTGGGGACATGTAAATTCAAACTGCAATGGTACTATTCGCCATCACGGACAGATGCCTACGTTGTTGGAAAGAATGAATTGATAAATGAGCAATTACTTCTGTAATGACAAGGAAACTCTAAGCACCACCTGAGACACAGCCCCCGTGCCAACTGTGGCCGCCAGCCTGTGTACAACTCTTGTTTCACAGGTACCGAAAAAGACCCTCCAAGGACTTCAGGAAGCTGATGCAACGGAACGAGAGTGCTACGAAGGTCAATTGCTTGACAAGTGGCTGTAGTATGCCCTCTACTATAAGACTACTGCCGTGACATGCCCCAACAATTTCAGCAGGCATAAAAAGCTATTTGGGAGTTTTAAATGCTTCGGTTCAATTCCTTAAAGTCAGATGTCCCTTTTCCATCACTGATCCGTTCCATATATTGCTCACCTAAGATCATTCTTTTAAAGGGTGTCTGTACATACCTCGTCCCTTTGACTACACATAGCCCCCTGCAAAATGGACAACGAGGCACAAGAGACAACACCCATAGTTCACAAAAATCAAAGGCTCCCTGGTGGTCTGGTGGCTAGGATTTGGTGTTTCCACTGTTGTGACGTAGGTCAGGAGTGTTTTATTTCTTTTGTCATCTATCCACTTATTTTCTTGCAGGGTTATGACACACTCGCTCTTACTCAGGAATCTTTCTATTTCTCCCTGAAGTAAGAGAGAAGTCAAAAGCGTGAAACTTGTGCTTGCTTGGATTTATTCTCCAGATGCACAGAATTACTTTCATTTAAGACTAAAATGTTCCCAACTTCAGCACGTATTCAATGCAATGCACAATGCCAATTTTTTTGTCAGTTAGGAAGAGTTTACTGCAGATTTGCAATCGGTACTGTTGACTAGGCGTTCGGGTCCCTGATGGTCTAGTGGCTAGGATTCGGCGCTCTCACCGCCGCGGCCTGGGTTCGATTCCCAGTCAGGGAATGAGAGTTTTGAAACTCTGACTAACTAGTGTAAACCTAAGACGCGTGTGTTGTTGTTTTCCAATGACAAGACTGCAATGTCAATTTAATCAAGCCCTGTCACAGATTTAACAGGACGTTGGTATGGAAGTAGTCATCCTATGCGCATCACTGAATTTGTGTTAATACTTTACAACCAGCAGATTTAGTCATTCTCTTTAGAGAAAGGCTCAATAAACTCTTCCCAGCAGCTCTAGAACCATTGTGGCTTGGCAGTTTTAAAAACTAAAAGAATGATCAAGTTTTTTTGATACTTTGATGTGTGCTTAATAATCCTTTGAGCAGCAAAAAGGAGTTCCATTTGTCATCAAATGACATGGGCTGATTCATCCACGGATGATATGGAAGACAAGGAATTGTATGGTCAGTTGCCGGACAAAATGTTTTTGTCAACAGGCTTGGAGCATTTGGCGATGTGGAAGGTGCTGGCCGTCCGTGGATTCTTGGATTGAGTTTGAGGGAGGCCTGTTTTTTTTCTGTGGTACGGCACTGGGGAATCTCACCTTCCCCACTCGCTTGGTAAACTTGTGATGCCCATCAGATACAAGATATGATTTCATGGTTGAAGAGTTTGTTAAGCTTGACAAAGCACTCTGAGCAGACGTAGAGATGGCAAAGTACATTTGAAAGCTTTCCCCAGTTCGAATCGTCTGAATGCATTGGCCGGGAATCGAACACGGGTCAACTGCTTGGCAAGCAGTTATACTCTCCACTCCACTTTCATCAGATAACAAGTCAAAACAACTTCGGTTGGTTTGTTAAGTTTGGGGACATGTAAATTCAAACTGCAATGGTACTATTCGCCATCACGGACAGATGCCTACGTTGTTGGAAAGAATGAATTGATAAATGAGCAATTACTTCTGTAATGACAAGGAAACTCTAAGCACCACCTGAGACACAGCCCCCGTGCCAACTGTGGCCGCCAGCCTGTGTACAACTCTTGTTTCACAGGTACCGAAAAAGACCCTCCAAGGACTTCAGGAAGCTGATGCAACGGAACGAGAGTGCTACGAAGGTCAATTGCTTGACAAGTGGCTGTAGTATGCCCTCTACTATAAGACTACTGCCGTGACATGCCCCAACAATTTCAGCAGGCATAAAAAGCTATTTGGGAGTTTTAAATGCTTCGGTTCAATTCCTTAAAGTCAGATGTCCCTTTTCCATCACTGATCCGTTCCATATATTGCTCACCTAAGATCATTCTTTTAAAGGGTGTCTGTACATACCTCGTCCCTTTGACTACACATAGCCCCCTGCAAAATGGACAACGAGGCACAAGAGACAACACCCATAGTTCACAAAAATCAAAGGCTCCCTGGTGGTCTGGTGGCTAGGATTTGGTGTTTCCACTGTTGTGACGTAGGTCAGGAGTGTTTTATTTCTTTTGTCATCTATCCACTTATTTTCTTGCAGGGTTATGACACACTCGCTCTTACTCAGGAATCTTTCTATTTCTCCCTGAAGTAAGAGAGAAGTCAAAAGCGTGAAACTTGTGCTTGCTTGGATTTATTCTCCAGATGCACAGAATTACTTTCATTTAAGACTAAAATGTTCCCAACTTCAGCACGTATTCAATGCAATGCACAATGCCAATTTTTTGTCAGTTAGGAAGAGTTTACTGCAGATTTGCAATCGGTACTGTTGACTAGGCGTTCGGGTCCCTGATGGTCTAGTGGCTAGGATTCGGTGCTCTCACCGCCGTGGCCTTGGTTCGATTCCCAGTCAGGGAATGAGAGTTTTGAAACTCTGACTAACTAGTGTAAACCTAAGACGCGTGTGTTGTTGTTTTCCAATGACAAGACTGCAATGTCAATTTAATCAAGCCCTGTCACAGATTTAACAGGACGTTGGTATGGAAGTAGTCATCCTATGCGCATCACTGAATTTGTGTTAATACTTTACAACCAGCAGATTTAGTCATTCTCTTTAGAGAAAGGCTCAATAAACTCTTCCCAGCAGCTCTAGAACCATTGTGGCTTGGCAGTTTTAAAAACTAAAAGAATGATCAAGTTTTTTTGATACTTTGATGTGTGCTTAATAATCCTTTGAGCAGCAAAAAGGAGTTCCATTTGTCATCAAATGACATGGGCTGATTCATCCACGGATGATATGGAAGACAAGGAATTGTATGGTCAGTTGCCGGACAAAATGTTTTTGTCAACAGGCTTGGAGCATTTGGCGATATGAAGGTGCTGGCCGTCCGTGGATTCTTGGATTGAGTTTGAGGGAGGCCTGTTTTTTTTCTGTGGTACGGCACTGGGGAATCTCACCTTCCCCACTCGCTTGGTAAACTTGTGATGCCCATCAGATACAAGAGAGTTGGTTGAAGAGTGGTTGAAGAGGTTGTTAAGCTTGACAAAGCACTCTGAGCAGACGTAGAGATGGCAAAGTACATTTGAAAGCTTTCCCCAGTTCGAATCGTCTGAATGCATTGGCCGGGAATCGAACACGGGTCAACTGCTTGGCAAGCAGTTATGCTCTCCACTATAGCACCAATGCCCTGACAGAGACTTTCATCAGACAACAAGTCAAAACAACTTCGGTTGGTTTGTTAAGTTTGGGGACATGTAAATTCAAACTGCAATGGTACTATTCGCCATCACGGACAGATGCCTACGTTGTTGGAAAGAATGAATTGATAAATGAGCAATTACTTCTGTAATGACAAGGAAACTCTAAGCACCACCTGAGACACAGCCCCCGTGCCAACTGTGGCCGCCAGCCTGTGTACAACTCTTGTTTCACAGGTACCGAAAAAGACCCTCCAAGGACTTCAGGAAGCTGACGCAACGGAACGAGAGTGCTATGAAGGTCAATTGCTTGACAAGTGGCTGTAGTATGCCCTCCACTATAAGACTACTGCCGTGACATGCCCCAACAATTTCAGCAGGCATAAAAAGCTATTTGGGAGTTTTAAATGCTTCGGTTCAATTCCTTAAAGTCAGATGTCCCTTTTCCATCACTGATCCGTTCCATATATTGCTCACCTAAGATCATTCTTTTAAAGGGTGTCTGTACATACCTCGTCCCTTTGACTACACATAGCCCCCTGCAAAATGGACAACGAGGCACAAGAGACAACACCCATAGTTCACAAAAATCAAAGGCTCCCTGGTGGTCTGGTGGCTAGGATTTGGTGTTTCCACTGTTGTGACGTAGGTCAGGAGTGTTTTATTTCTTTTGTCATCTATCCACTTATTTTCTTGCTGGGTTATGACACACTCGCTCTTACTCAGGAATCTTTCTATTTCTCCCTGAAATAAGAGAGAAGTCAAAAGCGTGAAACTTGTGCTTGCTTGGATTTATTCTCCAGATGCACAGAATTACTTTCATTTAAGACTAAAATGTTCCCAACTTCAGCACGTATTCAATGCAATGCACAATGCCAATTTTTTTGTCAGTTAGGAAGAGTTTACTGCAGATTTGCAATCGGTACTGTTGACTAGGCGTTCGGGTCCCTGATGGTCTAGTGGCTAGGATTCGGCGCTCTCACCGCCGCGGCCTGGGTTCGATTCCCAGTCAGGGAATGAGAGTTTTGAAACTCTGACTAACTAGTGTAAACCTAAGACGCGTGTGTTGTTGTTTTCCAATGACAAGACTGCAATGTCAATTTAATCAAGCCCTGTCACAGATTTAACAGGACGTTGGTATGGAAGTAGTCATCCTATGCGCATCACTGAATTTGTGTTAATACTTTACAACCAGCAGATTTAGTCATTCTCTTTAGAGAAAGGCTCAATAAACTCTTCCCAGCAGCTCTAGAACCATTGTGGCTTGGCAGTTTTAAAAACTAAAAGAATGATCAAGTTTTTTTGATACTTTGATGTGTGCTTAATAATCCTTTGAGCAGCAAAAAGGAGTTCCATTTGTCATCAAATGACATGGGCTGATTCATCCACGGATGATATGGAAGACAAGGAATTGTATGGTCAGTTGCCGGACAAAATGTTTTTGTCAACAGGCTTGGAGCATTTGGCGATGTGGAAGGTGCTGGCCGTCCGTGGATTCTTGGATTGAGTTTGAGGGAGGCCTGTTTTTTTTCTGTGGTACGGCACTGGGGAATCTCACCTTCCCCACTCGCTTGGTAAACTTGTGATGCCCATCAGATACAAGATATGATTTCATGGTTGAAGAGTTTGTTAAGCTTGACAAAGCACTCTGAGCAGACGTAGAGATGGCAAAGTACATTTGAAAGCTTTCCCCAGTTCGAATCGTCTGAATGCATTGGCCGGGAATCGAACACGGGTCAACTGCTTGGCAAGCAGTTATACTCTCCACTCCACTTTCATCAGATAACAAGTCAAAACAACTTCGGTTGGTTTGTTAAGTTTGGGGACATGTAAATTCAAACTGCAATGGTACTATTCGCCATCACGGACAGATGCCTACGTTGTTGGAAAGAATGAATTGATAAATGAGCAATTACTTCTGTAATGACAAGGAAACTCTAAGCACCACCTGAGACACAGCCCCCGTGCCAACTGTGGCCGCCAGCCTGTGTACAACTCTTGTTTCACAGGTACCGAAAAAGACCCTCCAAGGACTTCAGGAAGCTGATGCAACGGAACGAGAGTGCTACGAAGGTCAATTGCTTGACAAGTGGCTGTAGTATGCCCTCTACTATAAGACTACTGCCGTGACATGCCCCAACAATTTCAGCAGGCATAAAAAGCTATTTGGGAGTTTTAAATGCTTCGGTTCAATTCCTTAAAGTCAGATGTCCCTTTTCCATCACTGATCCGTTCCATATATTGCTCACCTAAGATCATTCTTTTAAAGGGTGTCTGTACATACCTCGTCCCTTTGACTACACATAGCCCCCTGCAAAATGGACAACGAGGCACAAGAGACAACACCCATAGTTCACAAAAATCAAAGGCTCCCTGGTGGTCTGGTGGCTAGGATTTGGTGTTTCCACTGTTGTGACGTAGGTCAGGAGTGTTTTATTTCTTTTGTCATCTATCCACTTATTTTCTTGCAGGGTTATGACACACTCGCTCTTACTCAGGAATCTTTCTATTTCTCCCTGAAGTAAGAGAGAAGTCAAAAGCGTGAAACTTGTGCTTGCTTGGATTTATTCTCCAGATGCACAGAATTACTTTCATTTAAGACTAAAATGTTCCCAACTTCAGCACGTATTCAATGCAATGCACAATGCCAATTTTTTTGTCAGTTAGGAAGAGTTTACTGCAGATTTGCAATCGGTACTGTTGACTAGGCGTTCGGGTCCCTGATGGTCTAGTGGCTAGGATTCGGCGCTCTCACCGCCGCGGCCTGGGTTCGATTCCCAGTCAGGGAATGAGAGTTTTGAAACTCTGACTAACTAGTGTAAACCTAAGACGCGTGTGTTGTTGTTTTCCAATGACAAGACTGCAATGTCAATTTAATCAAGCCCTGTCACAGATTTAACAGGACGTTGGTATGGAAGTAGTCATCCTATGCGCATCACTGAATTTGTGTTAATACTTTACAACCAGCAGATTTAGTCATTCTCTTTAGAGAAAGGCTCAATAAACTCTTCCCAGCAGCTCTAGAACCATTGTGGCTTGGCAGTTTTAAAAACTAAAAGAATGATCAAGTTTTTTTGATACTTTGATGTGTGCTTAATAATCCTTTGAGCAGCAAAAAGGAGTTCCATTTGTCATCAAATGACATGGGCTGATTCATCCACGGATGATATGGAAGACAAGGAATTGTATGGTCAGTTGCCGGACAAAATGTTTTTGTCAACAGGCTTGGAGCATTTGGCGATGTGGAAGGTGCTGGCCGTCCGTGGATTCTTGGATTGAGTTTGAGGGAGGCCTGTTTTTTTTCTGTGGTACGGCACTGGGGAATCTCACCTTCCCCACTCGCTTGGTAAACTTGTGATGCCCATCAGATACAAGATATGATTTCATGGTTGAAGAGTTTGTTAAGCTTGACAAAGCACTCTGAGCAGACGTAGAGATGGCAAAGTACATTTGAAAGCTTTCCCCAGTTCGAATCGTCTGAATGCATTGGCCGGGAATCGAACACGGGTCAACTGCTTGGCAAGCAGTTATACTCTCCACTCCACTTTCATCAGATAACAAGTCAAAACAACTTCGGTTGGTTTGTTAAGTTTGGGGACATGTAAATTCAAACTGCAATGGTACTATTCGCCATCACGGACAGATGCCTACGTTGTTGGAAAGAATGAATTGATAAATGAGCAATTACTTCTGTAATGACAAGGAAACTCTAAGCACCACCTGAGACACAGCCCCCGTGCCAACTGTGGCCGCCAGCCTGTGTACAACTCTTGTTTCACAGGTACCGAAAAAGACCCTCCAAGGACTTCAGGAAGCTGATGCAACGGAACGAGAGTGCTACGAAGGTCAATTGCTTGACAAGTGGCTGTAGTATGCCCTCTACTATAAGACTACTGCCGTGACATGCCCCAACAATTTCAGCAGGCATAAAAAGCTATTTGGGAGTTTTAAATGCTTCGGTTCAATTCCTTAAAGTCAGATGTCCCTTTTCCATCACTGATCCGTTCCATATATTGCTCACCTAAGATCATTCTTTTAAAGGGTGTCTGTACATACCTCGTCCCTTTGACTACACATAGCCCCCTGCAAAATGGACAACGAGGCACAAGAGACAACACCCATAGTTCACAAAAATCAAAGGCTCCCTGGTGGTCTGGTGGCTAGGATTTGGTGTTTCCACTGTTGTGACGTAGGTCAGGAGTGTTTTATTTCTTTTGTCATCTATCCACTTATTTTCTTGCAGGGTTATGACACACTCGCTCTTACTCAGGAATCTTTCTATTTCTCCCTGAAGTAAGAGAGAAGTCAAAAGCGTGAAACTTGTGCTTGCTTGGATTTATTCTCCAGATGCACAGAATTACTTTCATTTAAGACTAAAATGTTCCCAACTTCAGCACGTATTCAATGCAATGCACAATGCCAATTTTTTGTCAGTTAGGAAGAGTTTACTGCAGATTTGCAATCGGTACTGTTGACTAGGCGTTCGGGTCCCTGATGGTCTAGTGGCTAGGATTCGGTGCTCTCACCGCCGTGGCCTTGGTTCGATTCCCAGTCAGGGAATGAGAGTTTTGAAACTCTGACTAACTAGTGTAAACCTAAGACGCGTGTGTTGTTGTTTTCCAATGACAAGACTGCAATGTCAATTTAATCAAGCCCTGTCACAGATTTAACAGGACGTTGGTATGGAAGTAGTCATCCTATGCGCATCACTGAATTTGTGTTAATACTTTACAACCAGCAGATTTAGTCATTCTCTTTAGAGAAAGGCTCAATAAACTCTTCCCAGCAGCTCTAGAACCATTGTGGCTTGGCAGTTTTAAAAACTAAAAGAATGATCAAGTTTTTTTGATACTTTGATGTGTGCTTAATAATCCTTTGAGCAGCAAAAAGGAGTTCCATTTGTCATCAAATGACATGGGGTGATTCATCCACGGATGATATGGAAGACAAGGAATTGTATGGTCAGTTGCCGGACAAAATGTTTTTGTCAACGGGCTTGGAGCATTTGGCGATGTGGAAGGTGCTGGCCGTCCGTGGATTCTTGGATTGAGTTTGAGGGAGGCCTGTTTTTTTTCTGTGGTACGGCACTGGGGAATCTCATCTTCCCCACTCGCTTGGTAAACTTGTGATGCCCATCAGATACAAGAGAGTTGGTTGAAGAGTGGTTGAAGAGGTTGTTAAGCTTGACAAAGCACTCTGAGCAGACGTAGAGATGGCAAAGTACATTTGAAAGCTTTCCCCAGTTCGAATCGTCTGAATGCATTGGCCGGGAATCGAACACGGGTCAACTGCTTGGCAAGCAGTTATGCTCTCCACTATAGCACCAATGCCCTGACAGAGACTTTCATCAGACAACAAGTCAAAACAACTTCGGTTGGTTTGTTAAGTTTGGGGACATGTAAATTCAAACTGCAATGGTACTATTCGCCATCACGGACAGATGCCTACGTTGTTGGAAAGAATGAATTGATAAATGAGCAATTACTTCTGTAATGACAAGGAAACTCTAAGCACCACCTGAGACACAGCCCCCGTGCCAACTGTGGCCGCCAGCCTGTGTACAACTCTTGTTTCACAGGTACCGAAAAAGACCCTCCAAGGACTTCAGGAAGCTGACGCAACGGAACGAGAGTGCTATGAAGGTCAATTGCTTGACAAGTGGCTGTAGTATGCCCTCCACTATAAGACTACTGCCGTGACATGCCCCAACAATTTCAGCAGGCATAAAAAGCTATTTGGGAGTTTTAAATGCTTCGGTTCAATTCCTTAAAGTCAGATGTCCCTTTTCCATCACTGATCCGTTCCATATATTGCTCACCTAAGATCATTCTTTTAAAGGGTGTCTGTACATACCTCGTCCGTTTGACTACACATAGCCCCCTGCAAAATGGACAACGAGGCACAAGAGACAACACCCATAGTTCACAAAAATCAAAGGCTCCCTGGTGGTCTGGTGGCTAGGATTTGGTGTTTCCACTGTTGTGACGTAGGTCAGGAGTGTTTTATTTCTTTTGTCATCTATCCACTTATTTTCTTGCAGGGTTATGACACACTCGCTCTTACTCAGGAATCTTTCTATTTCTCCCTGAAATAAGAGAGAAGTCAAAAGCGTGAAACTTGTGCTTGCTTGGATTTATTCTCCAGATGCACAGAATTACTTTCATTTAAGACTAAAATGTTCCCAACTTCAGCACGTATTCAATGCAATGCACAATGCCAATTTTTTTGTCAGTTAGGAAGAGTTTACTGCAGATTTGCAATCGGTACTGTTGACTAGGCATTCAGGTCCCTGATGGTCTAGTGGCTAGGATTCGGCGCTCTCACCGCCGCGGCCTGGGTTCGATTCCCAGTCAGGGAATGAGAGTTTTGAAACTCTGACTAACTAGTGTAAACCTAAGACGCGTGTGTTGTTGTTTTCCAATGACAAGACTGCAATGTCAATTTAATCAAGCCCTGTCACAGATTTAACAGGACGTTGGTATGGAAGTAGTCATCCTATGCGCATCACTGAATTTGTGTTAATACTTTACAACCAGCAGATTTAGTCATTCTCTTTAGAGAAAGGCTCAATAAACTCTTCCCAGCAGCTCTAGAACCATTGTGGCTTGGCAGTTTTAAAAACTAAAAGAATGATCAAGTTTTTTTGATACTTTGATGTGTGCTTAATAACACTTTGAGCAGCAAATAGGAATTCCATTTGTCATCAAATGACATGGGCTGATTCATCCACGGATGATATGGAAGACAAGGAATTGTATGGTCAGTTGTCGGACAAAACGTTTTTGTCCACGGGCTTGGAGCATTTGGCGATGTGGAAGGTG
The DNA here is from genome assembly GCF_036924035.1 of Leuresthes tenuis. NCBI lineage: Eukaryota > Metazoa > Chordata > Actinopteri > Atheriniformes > Atherinopsidae > Leuresthes > Leuresthes tenuis. The sequence goes on from NW_027325364.1 coordinate 35,522,825, forward strand.
CTGGCCGTCCGTGGATTCTTGGATTGAGTTTGAGGGAGGCCTGTTTTTTTTCTGTGGTACGGCACTGGGGAATCTCATCTTCCCCACTCGCTTGGTAAACTTGTGATGCCCATCAGATACAAGAGAGTTGGTTGAAGAGTGGTTGAAGAGGTTGTTAAGCTTGACAAAGCACTCTGAGCAGACGTAGAGATGGCAAAGTACATTTGAAAGCTTTCCCCAGTTCGAATCGTCTGAATGCATTGGCCGGGAATCGAACACGGGTCAACTGCTTGGCAAGCAGTTATGCTCTCCACTATAGCACCAATGCCCTGACAGAGACTTTCATCAGACAACAAGTCAAAACAACTTCGGTTGGTTTGTTAAGTTTGGGGACATGTAAATTCAAACTGCAATGGTACTATTCGCCATCACGGACAGATGCCTACGTTGTTGGAAAGAATGAATTGATAAATGAGCAATTACTTCTGTAATGACAAGGAAACTCTAAGCACCACCTGACACACAGCCCCCGTGCCAACTGTGGCCGCCAGCCTGTGTATAACTCTTGTTTCACAGGTACCGAAAAAGACCCTCCAAGGACTTCAGGAAGCTGACGCAACGGAACGAGAGTGCTATGAAGGTCAATTGCTTGACAAGTGGCTGTAGTATGCCCTCCACTATAAGACTACTGCCGTGACATGCCCCAACAATTTCAGCAGGCATAAAAAGCTATTTGGGAGTTTTAAATGCTTCGGTTCAATTCCTTAAAGTCAGATGTCCCTTTTCCATCACTGATCCGTTCCATATATTGCTCACCTAAGATCATTCTTTTAAAGGGTGTCTGTACATACCTCGTCCCTTTGACTACACATAGGCCCCTGCAAAATGGACAACGAGGCACAAGAGACAACACCCATAGTTCACAAAAATCAAAGGCTCCCTGGTGGTCTGGTGGCTAGGATTTGGTGTTTCCACTGTTGTGACGTAGGTCAGGAGTGTTTTATTTCTTTTGTCATCTATCCACTTATTTTCTTGCAGGGTTATGACACACTCGCTCTTACTCAGGAATCTTTCTATTTCTCCCTGAAATAAGAGAGAAGTCAAAAGCGTGAAACTTGTGCTTGCTTGGATTTATTCTCCAGATGCACAGAATTACTTTAATTTAAGACTAAAATGTTCCCAACTTCAGCACGTATTCAATGCAATGCACAATGCCAATTTTTTTGTCAGTTAGGAAGAGTTTACTGCAGATTTGCAATCGGTACTGTTGACTAGGCGTTCGGGTCCCTGATGGTCTAGTGGCTAGGATTCGGCGCTCTCACCGCTGCGGCCTGGGTTCGATTCCCAGTCAGGGAATGAGAGTTTTGAAACTCTGACTAACTAGTGTAAACCTAAGACGCGTGTGTTGTTGTTTTCCAATGACAAGACTGCAATGTCAATTTAATCAAGCCCTGTCACAGATTTAACAGGACGTTGGTATGGAAGTAGTCATCCTATGCGCATCACTGAATTTGTGTTAATACTTTACAACCAGCAGATTTAGTCATTCTCTTTAGAGAAAGGCTCAATAAACTCTTCCCAGCAGCTCTAGAACCATTGTGGCTTGGCAGTTTTAAAAACTAAAAGAATGATCAAGTTTTTTTGATACTTTGATGTGTGCTTAATAATCCTTTGAGCAGCAAAAAGGAGTTCCATTTGTCATCAAATGACATGGGGTGATTCATCCACGGATGATATGGAAGACAAGGAATTGTATGGTCAGTTGCCGGACAAAATGTTTTTGTCAACGGGCTTGGAGCATTTGGCGATGTGGAAGGTGCTGGCCGTCCGTGGATTCTTGGATTGAGTTTGAGGGAGGCCTGTTTTTTTTCTGTGGTACGGCACTGGGGAATCTCATCTTCCCCACTCGCTTGGTAAACTTGTGATGCCCATCAGATACAAGATATGATTTCATGGTTGAAGAGTTTGTTAAGCTTGACAAAGCACTCTGAGCAGACGTAGAGATGGCAAAGTACATTTGAAAGCTTTCCCCAGTTCGAATCGTCTGAATGCATTGGCCGGGAATCGAACACGGGTCAACTGCTTGGCAAGCAGTTATACTCTCCACTCCACTTTCATCAGATAACAAGTCAAAACAACTTCGGTTGGTTTGTTAAGTTTGGGGACATGTAAATTCAAACTGCAATGGTACTATTCGCCATCACGGACAGATGTCTACGTTGTTGGAAAGAATGAATTGATAAATGAGCAATTACTTCTGTATTGACAAGGAAACTCTAAGCACCACCTGAGACACAGCCCCCGTGCCAACTGTGGCCGCCAGCCTGTGTACAACTCTTGTTTCACAGGTACCGAAAAAGACCCTCCAAGGACTTCAGGAAGCTGATGCAACGGAACGAGAGTGCTACGAAGGTCAATTGCTTGACAAGTGGCTGTAGTATGCCCTCTACTATAAGACTACTGCCGTGACATGCCCCAACAATTTCAGCAGGCATAAAAAGCTATTTGGGAGTTTTAAATGCTTCGGTTTAATTCCTTAAAGTCAGATGTCCCTTTTCCATCACTGATCCGTTCCATATATTGCTCACCTAAGATCATTCTTTTAAAGGGTGTCTGTACATACCTCGTCCGTTTGACTACACATAGCCCCCTGCAAAATGGACAACGAGGCACAAGAGACAACACCCATAGTTCACAAAAATCAAAGGCTCCCTGGTGGTCTGGTGGCTAGGATTTGGTGTTTCCACTGTTGTGACGTAGGTCAGGAGTGTTTTATTTCTTTTGTCATCTATCCATTTATTTTCTTGCAGGGTTATGACACACTCGCTCTTACTCAGGAATCTTTCTATTTCTCCCTGAAATAAGAGAGAAGTCAAAAGCGTGAAACTTGTGCTTGCTTGGATTTATTCTCCAGATGCACAGAATTACTTTCATTTAAGACTAAAATGTTCCCAACTTCAGCACGTATTCAATGCAATGCACAATGCCAATTTTTTTGTCAGTTAGGAAGAGTTTACTGCAGATTTGCAATCGGTACTGTTGACTAGGCGTTCGGGTCCCTGATGGTCTAGTGGCTAGGATTCGGCGCTCTCACCGCCGCAGCCTGGGTTCGATTCCCAGTCAGGGAATGAGAGTTTTGAAACTCTGACTAACTAGTGTAAACCTAAGACGCGTGTGTTGTTGTTTTCCAATGACAAGACTGCAATGTCAATTTAATCAAGCCCTGTCACAGATTTAACAGGACGTTGGTATGGAAGTAGTCATCCTATGCGCATCACTGAATTTTTGTTAATACTTTACAACCAACAGATTTAGTCATTCTCTTTAGAGAAAGGCTCAATAAACTCTTCCCAGCAGCTCTAGAACCATTGTGGCTTGGCAGTTTTAAAAACTAAAAGAATGATCAAGTTTTTTTGATACTTTGATGTGTGCTTAATAATCCTTTGAGCAGCAAAAAGGAGTTCCATTTGTCATCAAATGACATGGGGTGATTCATCCACGGATGATATGATATGGAAGACAAGGAATTGTATGGTCAGTTGCCGGACGAAATGTTTTTGTCAAAGGGCTTGGAGCATTTGGCGATGTGGAAGGTGCTGGCCGTCCGTGGATTCTTGGATTGAGTTTGAGGGAGGCCTGTTTTTTTTCTGTGGTACGGCACTGGGGAATCTCATCTTCCCCACTCGCTTGGTAAACTTGTGATGCCCATCAGATACAAGAGAGTTAGTTGAAGAGGTTGTTAAGCTTGACAAAGCACTCTGAGCAGACGTAGAGATAGCAAAGTACATTTGAAAGCTTTCCCCAGTTCGAATCGTCTGAATACATTGGCCGGGAATCGAACACGGGTCAACTGCTTGGCAAGCAGTTATGCTCTCCACTATAGCACCAATTCCCTGACAGAGACTTTCATCAGACAACAAGTCAAAACAACTTCGGTTGGTTTGTTAAGTTTGGGGACATGTAAATTCAAACTGCAATGGTACTATTCGCCATCACGGACAGATGCCTACGTTGTTGGAAAGAATGAATTGATAAATGAGCAATTACTTCTGTAATGACAAGGAAACTCTAAGCACCACCTGAGACACAGCCCCCGTGCCAACTGTGGCCGCCAGCCTGTGTACAACTCTTGTTTCACAGGTACCGAAAAAGACCCTCCAAGGACTTCAGGAAGCTGACGCAACAGAACGAGAGTGCTACGAAGGTCAATTGCTTGACAAGTGGCTGTAGTATGCCCTCCACTATAAGACTACTGCCGTGACATGCCCCAACAATTTCAGCAGGCATAAAAAGCTATTTGGGAGTTTTAAATGCTTCGGTTAAATTCCTTAAAGTCAGATGTCCCTTTTCCATCACTGATCTGTTCCATATATTGCTCACCTAAGATCATTCTTTTAAAGGGTGTCTGTACATACCTCGTCCGTTTGACTACACATAGCCCCCTGCAAAATGGACAACGAGGCACAAGAGACAACACCCATAGTTCACAAAAATCAAAGGCTCCCTGGTGGTCTGGTGGCTAGGATTTGGTGTTTCCACTGTTGTGACGTAGGTCAGGAGTGTTTTATTTCTTTTGTCATCTATCCACTTATTTTCTTGCAGGGTTATGACACACTCGCTCTTACTCAGGAATCTTTCTATTTCTCCCTGAAATAAGAGAGAAGTCAAAAGCGTGAAACTTGTGCTTGCTTGGATTTATTCTCCAGATGCACAGAATTACTTTCATTTAAGACTAAAATGTTCCCAACTTCAGCACGTATTCAATGCAATGCACAATGCCAATTTTTTTGTCAGTTAGGAAGAGTTTACTGCAGATTTGCAATCGGTACTGTTGACTAGGCGTTCGGGTCCCTGATGGTCTAGTGGCTAGGATTCGGCGCTCTCACCGCCGCGGCCTGGGTTCGATTCCCAGTCAGGGAATGAGAGTTTTGAAACTCTGACTAACTAGTGTAAACCTAAGACGCGTGTGTTGTTGTTTTCCAATGACAAGACTGCAATGTCAATTTAATCAAGCCCTGTCACAGATTTAACAGGACGTTGGTATGGAAGTAGTCATCCTATGCGCATCACTGAATTTGTGTTAATACTTTACAACCAGCAGATTTAGTCATTCTCTTTAGAGAAAGGCTCAATAAACTCTTCCCAGCAGCTCTAGAACCATTGTGGCTTGGCAGTTTTAAAAACTAAAAGAATGATCAAGTTTTTTTGATACTTTGATGTGTGCTTAATAATCCTTTGAGCAGCAAAAATGAGTTCCATTTGTCATCAAATGACATGGGCTGATTCATCCACGGATGATATGGAAGACAAGGAATTGTATGGTCAGTTGCCGGACAAAATGTTTTTGTCAACGGGCTTGGAGCATTTGGCGATGTGGAAGGTGCTGGCCGTCCGTGGATTCTTGGATTGAGTTTGAGGGAGGCCTGTTTTTTTTCTGTGGTACGGCACTGGGGAATCTCATCTTCCCCACTCGCTTGGTAAACTTGTGATGCCCATCAGATACAAGAGAGTTGGTTGAAGAGTGGTTGAAGAGGTTGTTAAGCTTGACAAAGCACTCTGAGCAGACGTAGAGATGGCAAAGTACATTTGAAAGCTTTCCCCAGTTCGAATCGTCTGAATGCATTGGCCAGGAATCGAACACTGGTCAACTGCTTGGCAAGCAGTTATGCTCTCCACTATAGCACCAATGCCCTGACAGAGACTTTCATCAGACAACAAGTCAAAACAACTTCGGTTGGTTTGTTAAGTTTGGGGACATGTAAATTCAAACTGCAATGGTACTATTCGCCATCACGGACAGATGCCTACGTTGTTGGAAAGAATGAATTGATAAATGAGCAATTACTTCTGTAATGACAAGGAAACTCTAAGCACCACCTGAGACACAGCCCCCGTGCCAACTGTGGCCGCCAGCCTGTGTACAACTCTTGTTTCACAGGTACCGAAAAAGACCCTCCAAGGACTTCAGGAAGCTGATGCAACGGAACGAGAGTGCTACGAAGGTCAATTGCTTGACAAGTGGCTGTAGTATGCCCTCTACTATAAGACTACTGCCGTGACATGCCCCAACAATTTCAGCAGGCATAAAAAGCTATTTGGGAGTTTTAAATGCTTCGGTTCAATTCCTTAAAGTCAGATGTCCCTTTTCCATCACTGATCCGTTCCATATATTGCTCACCTAAGATCATTCTTTTAAAGGGTGTCTGTACATACCTCGTCCGTTTGACTACACATAGCCCCCTGCAAAATGGACAACGAGGCACAAGAGACAACACCCATAGTTCACAAAAATCAAAGGCTCCCTGGTGGTCTGGTGGCTAGGATTTGGTGTTTCCACTGTTGTGACGTAGGTCAGGAGTGTTTTATTTCTTTTGTCATCTATCCACTTATTTTCTTGCAGGGTTATGACACACTCGCTCTTACTCAGGAATCTTTCTATTTCTCCCTGAAATAAGAGAGAAGTCAAAAGCGTGAAACTTGTGCTCGCTTGGATTTATTCTCCAGATGCACAGAATTACTTTCATTTAAGACTAAAATGTTCCCAACTTCAGCACGTATTCAATGCAATGCACAATGCCAATTTTTTTGTCAGTTAGGAAGAGTTTACTGCAGATTTGCAATCGGTACTGTTGACTAGGCGTTCGGGTCCCTGATGGTCTAGTGGCTAGGATTCGGCGCTCTCACCGCCGCGGCCTGGGTTCGATTCCCAGTCAGGGAATGAGAGTTTTGAAACTCTGACTAACTAGTGTAAACCTAAGACGCGTGTGTTGTTGTTTTCCAATGACAAGACTGCAATGTCAATTTAATCAAGCCCTGTCACAGATTTAACAGGACGTTGGTATGGAAGTAGTCATCCTATGCGCATCACTGAATTTGTGTTAATACTTTACAACCAGCAGATTTAGTCATTCTCTTTAGAGAAAGGCTCAATAAACTCTTCCCAGCAGCTCTAGAACCATTGTGGCTTGGCAGTTTTAAAAACTAAAAGAATGATCAAGTTTTTTTGATACTTTGATGTGTGCTTAATAACACTTTGAGCAGCAAATAGGAATTCCATTTGTCATCAAATGACATGGGCTGATTCATCCACGGATGATATGGAAGACAAGGAATTGTATGGTCAGTTGCCGGACAAAATGTTTTTGTCAACGGGCTTGGAGCATTTGGCGATGTGGAAGGTGCTGGCCGTCTGTGGATTCTTGGATTGAGTTTGAGGGAGGCCTGTTTTTTTTCTGTGGTACGGCACTGGGGAATCTCATGTTCCCCACTCGCTTGGTAAACTTGTGATGCCCATCAGATACAAGATTTGATTTCATGGTTGAAGAGTTTGTTAAGCTTGACAAAGCACTCTGAGCAGACGTAGAGATGGCAGAGTACATTTGAAAGCTTTCCCCAGTTTGAATCGTCTGAATGCATTGGCCGGGAATCGAACACGGGTCAACTGCTTGGCAAGCAGTTATACTCTCCACTATAGCACCAATGCCCTGACAGAGACTTTCATCAGACAACAAGTCAAAACAACTTCGGTTGGTTTGTTAAGTTTGGGGACATGTAAATTCAAACTGCAATGGTACTATTCGCCATCACGGACAGATGCCTACGTTGTTGGAAAGAATGAATTGATAAATGAGCAATTACTTCTGTAATGACAAGGAAACTCTAAGCACCACCTGAGACACTGCCCCCGTGCCAACTGTGGCCGCCAGCCTGTGTACAACTCTTGTTTCACAGGTACCGAAAAAGACCCTCCAAGGACTTCAGGAAGCTGATGCAACGGAACGAGAGTGCTACGAAGGTCAATTGCTTGACAAGTGGCTGTAGTATGCCCTCTACTATAAGACTACTGCCGTGACATGCCCCAACAATTTCAGCAGGCATAAAAAGCTATTTGGGAGTTTTAAATGCTTCGGTTCAATTCCTTAAAGTCAGATGTCCCTTTTCCATCACTGATCCGTTCCATATATTGCTCACCTAAGATCATTCTTTTAAAGGGTGTCTGTACATACCTCGTCCGTTTGACTACACATAGCCCCCTGCAAAATGGACAACGAGGCACAAGAGACAACACCCATAGTTCACAAAAATCAAAGGCTCCCTGGTGGTCTGGTGGCTAGGATTTGGTGTTTCCACTGTTGTGACGTAGGTCAGGAGTGTTTTATTTCTTTTGTCATCTATCCATTTATTTTCTTGCAGGGTTATGACATACTCGCTCTTACTCAGGAATCTTTCTATTTCTCCCTGAAGTAAGAGAGAAGTCAAAAGCGTGAAACTTGTGCTTGCTTGGATTTATTCTCCAGATGCACAGAATTACTTTCATTTAAGACTAAAATGTTCCCAACTTCAGCACGTATTCAATGCAATGCACAATGCCAATTTTTTTGTCAGTTAGGAAGAGTTTACTGCAGATTTGCAATCGGTACTGTTGACTAGGCATTCAGGTCCCTGATGGTCTAGTGGCTAGGATTCGGCGCTCTCACCGCCGCGGCCTGGGTTCGATTCCCAGTCAGGGAATGAGAGTTTTGAAACTCTGACTAACTAGTGTAAACCTAAGACGCGTGTGTTGTTGTTTTCCAATGACAAGACTGCAATGTCAATTTAATCAAGCCCTGTCACAGATTTAACAGGACGTTGGTATGGAAGTAGTCATCCTATGCGCATCACTGAATTTGTGTTAATACTTTACAACCAGCAGATTTAGTCATTCTCTTTAGAGAAAGGCTCAATAAACTCTTCCCAGCAGCTCTAGAACCATTGTGGCTTGGCAGTTTTAAAAACTAAAAGAATGATCAAGTTTTTTTGATACTTTGATGTGTGCTTAATAATCCTTTGAGCAGCAAAAAGGAGTTCCATTTGTCATCAAATGACATGGGCTGATTCATCCACGGATGATATGGAAGACAAGGAATTGTATGGTCAGTTGCCGGACAAAATGTTTTTGTCAACGGGCTTGGAGCATTTGGCGATGTGGAAGGTGCTGGCCGTCTGTGGATTCCGTGGAGTTTGAGGGAGGCCTGTTTTTTTTCTGTGGTACGGCACTGGGGAATCTCATCTTCCCCACTCGCTTGGTAAACTTGTGATGCCCATCAGATACAAGAGAGTTGGTTGAAGAGTGGTTGAAGAGGTTGTTAAGCTTGACAAAGCACTCTGAGCAGACGTAGAGATAGCAAAGTACATTTGAAAGCTTTCCCCAGTTCGAATCGTCTGAATGCATTGGCCGGGAATCGAACACGGGTCAACTGCTTGGCAAGCAGTTATGCTCTCCACTATAGCACCAATGCCCTGACAGAGACTTTCATCAGACAACAAGTCAAAACAACTTCGGTTGGTTTGTTAAGTTTGGGGACATGTAAATTCAAACTGCAATGGTACTATTCGCCATCACGGACAGATGCCTACGTTGTTGGAAAGAATGAATTGATAAATGAGCAATTACTTCTGTAATGACAAGGAAACTCTAAGCACCACGTGAGACACAGCCCCCGTGCCAACTGTGGCCGCCAGCCTGTGTACAACTCTTGTTTCACAGGTACCGAAAAAGACCCTCCAAGGACTTCAGGAAGCTGATGCAACGGAACGAGAGTGCTACGAAGGTCAATTGCTTGACAAGTGGCTGTAGTATGCCCTCCACTATAAGACTACTGCCGGGACATGCCCCAACAATTTCAGCAGGCATAAAAAGCTATTTGGGAGTTTTAAATGCTTCGGTTCAATTCCTTAAAGTCAGATGTCCCTTTTCCATCACTGATCCGTTCCATATATTGCTCACCTAAGATCATTCTTTTAAAGGGTGTCTGTACATACCTCGTCCGTTTGACTACACATAGCCCCCTGCAAAATGGACAACGAGGCACAAGAGACAACACCCATAGTTCACAAAAATCAAAGGCTCCCTGGTGGTCTGGTGGCTAGGATTTGGTGTTTCCACTGTTGTGACGTAGGTCAGGAGTGTTTTATTTCTTTTGTCATCTATCCACTTATTTTCTTGCAGGGTTATGACACACTCGCTCTTACTCAGGAATCTTTCTATTTCTCCCTGAAGTAAGAGAGAAGTCAAAAGCGTGAAACTTGTGCTTGCTTGGATTTATTCTCCAGATGCACAGAATTACTTTCATTTAAGACTAAAATGTTCCCAACTTCAGCACGTATTCAATGCAATGCACAATGCCAATTTTTTTGTCAGTTAGGAAGAGTTTACTGCAGATTTGCAATCGGTACTGTTGACTAGGCGTTCGGGTCCCTGATGGTCTAGTGGCTAGGATTCGGCGCTCTCACCGCCGCGGCCTGGGTTCGATTCCCAGTCAGGGAATGATAGTTTTGAAACTCTGACTAACTAGTGTAAACCTAAGACGCGTGTGTTGTTGTTTTCCAATGACAAGACTGCAATGTCAATTTAATCAAGCCCTGTCACAGATTTAACAGGACGTTGGTATGGAAGTAGTCATCCTATGCGCATCACTGAATTTGTGTTAATACTTTACAACCAGCAGATTTAGTCATTCTCTTTAGAGAAAGGCTCAATAAACTCTTCCCAGCAGCTCTAGAACCATTGTGGCTTGGCAGTTTTAAAAACTAAAAGAATGATCAAGTTTTTTTGATACTTTGATGTGTGCTTAATAATCCTTTGAGCAGCAAAAAGGAGTTCCATTTGTCATCAAATGACATGGGCTGATTCATCCACGGATGATATGGAAGACAAGGAATTGTATGGTCAGTTGCCGGACAAAATGTTTTTGTCAACGGGCTTGGAGCATTTGGCGATGTGGAAGGTGCTGGCCGTCTGTGGATTCCGTGGAGTTTGAGGGAGGCCTGTTTTTTTTCTGTGGTACGGCACTGGGGAATCTCATCTTCCCCACTCGCTTGGTAAACTTGTGATGCCCATCAGATACAAGAGAGTTGGTTGAAGAGTGGTTGAAGAGGTTGTTAAGCTTGACAAAGCACTCTGAGCAGACGTAGAGATAGCAAAGTACATTTGAAAGCTTTCCCCAGTTCGAATCGTCTGAATGCATTGGCCGGGAATCGAACACGGGTCAACTGCTTGGCAAGCAGTTATGCTCTCCACTATAGCACCAATGCCCTGACAGAGACTTTCATCAGACAACAAGTCAAAACAACTTCGGTTGGTTTGTTAAGTTTGGGGACATGTAAATTCAAACTGCAATGGTACTATTCGCCATCACGGACAGATGCCTACGTTGTTGGAAAGAATGAATTGATAAATGAGCAATTACTTCTGTAATGACAAGGAAACTCTAAGCACCACGTGAGACACAGCCCCCGTGCCAACTGTGGCCGCCAGCCTGTGTACAACTCTTGTTTCACAGGTACCGAAAAAGACCCTCCAAGGACTTCAGGAAGCTGATGCAACGGAACGAGAGTGCTACGAAGGTCAATTGCTTGACAAGTGGCTGTAGTATGCCCTCCACTATAAGACTACTGCCGGGACATGCCCCAACAATTTCAGCAGGCATAAAAAGCTATTTGGGAGTTTTGAATGCTTCGGTTCAATTCCTTAAAGTCAGATGTCCCTTTTCCATCACTGATCCGTTCCATATATTGCTCACCTAAGATCATTCTTTTAAAGGGTGTCTGTACATACCTCGTCCGTTTGACTACACATAGCCCCCTGCAAAATGGACAACGAGGCACAAGAGACAACACCCATAGTTCACAAAAATCAAAGGCTCCCTGGTGGTCTGGTGGCTAGGATTTGGTGTTTCCACTGTTGTGACGTAGGTCAGGAGTGTTTTATTTCTTTTGTCATCTATCCACTTATTTTCTTGCAGGGTTATGACACACTCGCTCTTACTCAGGAATCTTTCTATTTCTCCCTGAAGTAAGAGAGAAGTCAAAAGCGTGAAACTTGTGCTTGCTTGGATTTATTCTCCAGATGCACAGAATTACTTTCATTTAAGACTAAAATGTTCCCAACTTCAGCACGTATTCAATGCAATGCACAATGCCAATTTTTTTGTCAGTTAGGAAGAGTTTACTGCAGATTTGCAATCGGTACTGTTGACTAGGCGTTCGGGTCCCTGATGGTCTAGTGGCTAGGATTCGGCGCTCTCACCGCCGCGGCCTGGGTTCGATTCCCAGTCAGGGAATGAGAGTTTTGAAACTCTGACTAACTAGTGTAAACCTAAGACGCGTGTGTTGTTGTTTTCCAATGACAAGACTGCAATGTCAATTTAATCAAGCCCTGTCACAGATTTAACAGGACGTTGGTATGGAAGTAGTCATCCTATGCGCATCACTGAATTTGTGTTAATACTTTACAACCAGCAGATTTAGTCATTCTCTTTAGAGAAAGGCTCAATAAACTCTTCCCAGCAGCTCTAGAACCATTGTGGCTTGGCAGTTTTAAAAACTAAAAGAATGATCAAGTTTTTTTGATACTTTGATGTGTGCTTAATAACACTTTGAGCAGCAAATAGGAATTCCATTTGTCATCAAATGACATGGGCTGATTCATCCACGGATGATATGGAAGACAAGGAATTGTATGGTCAGTTGCCGGACAAAATGTTTTTGTCAAAGGGCTTGGAGCATTTGGCGATGTGGAAGGTGCTGGCCGTCCGTGGATTCTTGGATTGAGTTTGAGGGAGGCCTGTTTTCTGTGGTACGGCACTGGGGATTCTCATCTTCCCCACTCGCTTGGTAAACTTGTGATGCCCATCAGATACAAGATATGATTTCATGGTTGAAGAGTTTGTTAAGCTTGACAAAGCACTCTGAGCAGACGTAGAGATGGCAAAGTACATTTGAAAGCTTTCCCCAGTTCGAATCGTCTGAATGCATTGGCCGGGAATCGAACACGGGTCAACTGCTTGGCAAGCAGTTATGCTCTCCACTATAGCACCAATGCCCTGACAGAGACTTTCATCAGACAACAAGTCAAAACAACTTCGGTTGGTTTGTTAAGTTTGGGGACATGTAAATTCAAACTGCAATGGTACTATTCGCCATCACGGACAGATGCCTACGTTGTTGGAAAGAATGAATTGATAAATGAGCAATTACTTCTGTAATGACAAGGAAACTCTAAGCACCACCTGAGACACAGCCCCCGTGCCAACTGTGGCCGCCAGCCTGTGTACAACTCTTGTTTCACAGGTACCGAAAAAGACCCTCCAAGGACTTCAGGAAGCTGATGCAACGGAACGAGAGTGCTACGAAGGTCAATTGCTTGACAAGTGGCTGTAGTATGCCCTCTACTATAAGACTACTGCCGTGACATGCCCCAACAATTTCAGCAGGCATAAAAAGCTATTTGGGAGTTTTAAATGCTTCGGTTCAATTCCTTAAAGTCAGATGTCCCTTTTCCATCACTGATCCGTTCCATATATTGCTCACCTAAGATCATTCTTTTAAAGGGTGTCTGTACATACCTCGTCCGTTTGACTACACATAGCCCCCTGCAAAATGGACAACGAGGCACAAGAGACAACACCCATAGTTCACAAAAATCAAAGGCTCCCTGGTGGTCTGGTGGCTAGGATTTGGTGTTTCCACTGTTGTGACGTAGGTCAGGAGTGTTTTATTTCTTTTGTCATCTATCCACTTATTTTCTTGCAGGGTTATGACACACTCGCTCTTACTCAGGAATCTTTCTATTTCTCCCTGAAATAAGAGAGAAGTCAAAAGCGTGAAACTTGTGCTCGCTTGGATTTATTCTCCAGATGCACAGAATTACTTTCATTTAAGACTAAAATGTTCCCAACTTCAGCACGTATTCAATGCAATGCACAATGCCAATTTTTTTGTCAGTTAGGTAGAGTTTACTGCAGATTTGCAATCGGTACTGTTGACTAGGCGTTCGGGTCCCTGATGGTCTAGTGGCTAGGATTCGGCGCTCTCACCGCCGCGGCCTGGGTTCGATTCCCAGTCAGGGAATGAGAGTTTTGAAACTCTGACTAACTAGTGTAAACCTAAGACGCGTGTGTTGTTGTTTTCCAATGACAAGACTGCAATGTCAATTTAATCAAGCCCTGTCACAGATTTAACAGGACGTTGGTATGGAAGTAGTCATCCTATGCGCATCACTGAATTTGTGTTAATACTTTACAACCAGCAGATTTAGTCATTCTCTTTAGAGAAAGGCTCAATAAACTCTTCCCAGCAGCTCTAGAACCATTGTGGCTTGGCAGTTTTAAAAACTAAAAGAATGATCAAGTTTTTTTGATACTTTGATGTGTGCTTAATAACACTTTGAGCAGCAAATAGGAATTCCATTTGTCATCAAATGACATGGGCTGATTCATCCACGGATGATATGGAAGACAAGGAATTGTATGGTCAGTTGCCGGACAAAATGTTTTTGTCAACGGGCTTGGAGCATTTGGCGATGTGGAAGGTGCTGGCCGTCTGTGGATTCTTGGATTGAGTTTGAGGGAGGCCTGTTTTTTTTCTGTGGTACGGCACTGGGGAATCTCATGTTCCCCACTCGCTTGGTAAACTTGTGATGCCCATCAGATACAAGATTTGATTTCATGGTTGAAGAGTTTGTTAAGCTTGACAAAGCACTCTGAGCAGACGTAGAGATGGCAGAGTACATTTGAAAGCTTTCCCCAGTTTGAATCGTCTGAATGCATTGGCCAGGAATCGAACACAGGTCAACTGCTTGGCAAGCAGTTATACTCTCCACTATAGCACCAATGCCCTGACAGAGACTTTCATCAGACAACAAGTCAAAACAACTTCGGTTGGTTTGTTAAGTTTGGGGACATGTAAATTCAAACTGCAATGGTACTATTCGCCATCACGGACAGATGCCTACGTTGTTGGAAAGAATGAATTGATAAATGAGCAATTACTTCTGTAATGACAAGGAAACTCTAAGCACCACCTGAGACACTGCCCCCGTGCCAACTGTGGCCGCCAGCCTGTGTACAACTCTTGTTTCACAGGTACCGAAAAAGACCCTCCAAGGACTTCAGGAAGCTGATGCAACGGAACGAGAGTGCTACGAAGGTCAATTGCTTGACAAGTGGCTGTAGTATGCCCTCTACTATAAGACTACTGCCGTGACATGCCCCAACAATTTCAGCAGGCATAAAAAGCTATTTGGGAGTTTTAAATGCTTCGGTTCAATTCCTTAAAGTCAGATGTCCCTTTTCCATCACTGATCCGTTCCATATATTGCTCACCTAAGATCATTCTTTTAAAGGGTGTCTGTACATACCTCGTCCGTTTGACTACACATAGCCCCCTGCAAAATGGACAACGAGGCACAAGAGACAACACCCATAGTTCACAAAAATCAAAGGCTCCCTGGTGGTCTGGTGGCTAGGATTTGGTGTTTCCACTGTTGTGACGTAGGTCAGGAGTGTTTTATTTCTTTTGTCATCTATCCATTTATTTTCTTGCAGGGTTATGACATACTCGCTCTTACTCAGGAATCTTTCTATTTCTCCCTGAAGTAAGAGAGAAGTCAAAAGCGTGAAACTTGTGCTTGCTTGGATTTATTCTCCAGATGCACAGAATTACTTTCATTTAAGACTAAAATGTTCCCAACTTCAGCACGTATTCAATGCAATGCACAATGCCAATTTTTTTGTCAGTTAGGAAGAGTTTACTGCAGATTTGCAATCGGTACTGTTGACTAGGCATTCAGGTCCCTGATGGTCTAGTGGCTAGGATTCGGCGCTCTCACCGCCGCGGCCTGGGTTCGATTCCCAGTCAGGGAATGAGAGTTTTGAAACTCTGACTAACTAGTGTAAACCTAAGACGCGTGTGTTGTTGTTTTCCAATGACAAGACTGCAATGTCAATTTAATCAAGCCCTGTCACAGATTTAACAGGACGTTGGTATGGAAGTAGTCATCCTATGCGCATCACTGAATTTGTGTTAATACTTTACAACCAGCAGATTTAGTCATTCTCTTTAGAGAAAGGCTCAATAAACTCTTCCCAGCAGCTCTAGAACCATTGTGGCTTGGCAGTTTTAAAAACTAAAAGAATGATCAAGTTTTTTTGATACTTTGATGTGTGCTTAATAATCCTTTGAGCAGCAAAAAGGAGTTCCATTTGTCATCAAATGACATGGGCTGATTCATCCACGGATGATATGGAAGACAAGGAATTGTATGGTCAGTTGCCGGACAAAATGTTTTTGTCAACGGGCTTGGAGCATTTGGCGATGTGGAAGGTGCTGGCCGTCTGTGGATTCCGTGGAGTTTGAGGGAGGCCTGTTTTTTTTCTGTGGTACGGCACTGGGGAATCTCATCTTCCCCACTCGCTTGGTAAACTTGTGATGCCCATCAGATACAAGATATGATTTCATGGTTGAAGAGTTTGTTAAGCTTGACAAAGCACTCTGAGCAGACGTAGAGATGGCAAAGTACATTTGAAAGCTTTCCCCAGTTCGAATCGTCTGAATACATTGGCCGGGAATCGAACACGGGTCAACTGCTTGGCAAGCAGTTATGCTCTCCACTATAGCACCAATGCCCTGACAGAGACTTTCATCAGACAACAAGTCAAAACAACTTCGGTTGGTTTGTTAAGTTTGGGGACATGTAAATTCAAACTGCAATGGTACTATTCGCCATCACGGACAGATGCCTACGTTGTTGGAAAGAATGAATTGATAAATGAGCAATTACTTCTGTAATGACAAGGAAACTCTAAGCACCACGTGAGACACAGCCCCCGTGCCAACTGTGGCCGCCAGCCTGTGTACAACTCTTGTTTCACAGGTACCGAAAAAGACCCTCCAAGGACTTCAGGAAGCTGATGCAACGGAACGAGAGTGCTACGAAGGTCAATTGCTTGACAAGTGGCTGTAGTATGCCCTCCACTATAAGACTACTGCCGGGACATGCCCCAACAATTTCAGCAGGCATAAAAAGCTATTTGGGAGTTTTAAATGCTTCGGTTCAATTCCTTAAAGTCAGATGTCCCTTTTCCATCACTGATCCGTTCCATATATTGCTCACCTAAGATCATTCTTTTAAAGGGTGTCTGTACATACCTCGTCCGTTTGACTACACATAGCCCCCTGCAAAATGGACAACGAGGCACAAGAGACAACACCCATAGTTCACAAAAATCAAAGGCTCCCTGGTGGTCTGGTGGCTAGGATTTGGTGTTTCCACTGTTGTGACGTAGGTCAGGAGTGTTTTATTTCTTTTGTCATCTATCCACTTATTTTCTTGCAGGGTTATGACACACTCGCTCTTACTCAGGAATCTTTCTATTTCTCCCTGAAGTAAGAGAGAAGTCAAAAGCGTGAAACTTGTGCTTGCTTGGATTTATTCTCCAGATGCACAGAATTACTTTCATTTAAGACTAAAATGTTCCCAACTTCAGCACGTATTCAATGCAATGCACAATGCCAATTTTTTTGTCAGTTAGGAAGAGTTTACTGCAGATTTGCAATCGGTACTGTTGACTAGGCGTTCGGGTCCCTGATGGTCTAGTGGCTAGGATTCGGCGCTCTCACCGCCGCGGCCTGGGTTCGATTCCCAGTCAGGGAATGAGAGTTTTGAAACTCTGACTAACTAGTGTAAACCTAAGACGCGTGTGTTGTTGTTTTCCAATGACAAGACTGCAATGTCAATTTAATCAAGCCCTGTCACAGATTTAACAGGACGTTGGTATGGAAGTAGTCATCCTATGCGCATCACTGAATTTGTGTTAATACTTTACAACCAGCAGATTTAGTCATTCTCTTTAGAGAAAGGCTCAATAAACTCTTCCCAGCAGCTCTAGAACCATTGTGGCTTGGCAGTTTTAAAAACTAAAAGAATGATCAAGTTTTTTTGATACTTTGATGTGTGCTTAATAACACTTTGAGCAGCAAATAGGAATTCCATTTGTCATCAAATGACATGGGGTGATTCATCCACGGATGATATGGAAGACAAGGAATTGTATGGTCAGTTGCCGGACAAAATGTTTTTGTCAAAGGGCTTGGAGCATTTGGCGATGTGGAAGGTGCTGGCCGTCCGTGGATTCTTGGATTGAGTTTGAGGGAGGCCTGTTTTCTGTGGTACGGCACTGGGGATTCTCATCTTCCCCACTCGCTTGGTAAACTTGTGATGCCCATCAGATACAAGATATGATTTCATGGTTGAAGAGTTTGTTAAGCTTGACAAAGCACTCTGAGCAGACGTAGAGATGGCAAAGTACATTTGAAAGCTTTCCCCAGTTCGAATTGTCTGAATGCATTGGCCGGGAATCGAACACGGGTCAACTGCTTGGCAAGCAGTTATGCTCTCCACTATAGCACCAATGCCCTGACAGAGACTTTCATCAGACAACAAGTCAAAACAACTTCGGTTGGTTTGTTAAGTTTGGGGACATGTAAATTCAAACTGCAATGGTACTATTCGCCATCACGGACAGATGCCTACGTTGTTGGAAAGAATGAATTGATAAATGAGCAATTACTTCTGTAATGACAAGGAAACTCTAAGCACCACCTGAGACACAGCCCCCGTGCCAACTGTGGCCGCCAGCCTGTGTACAACTCTTGTTTCACAGGTACCGAAAAAGACCCTCCAAGGACTTCAGGAAGCTAATGCAACGGAACGAGAGTGCTACGAAGGTCAATTGCTTGACAAGTGGCTGTAGTATGCCCTCTACTATAAGACTACTGCCGTGACATGCCCCAACAATTTCAGCAGGCATAAAAAGCTATTTGGGAGTTTTAAATGCTTCGGTTCAATTCCTTAAAGTCAGATGTCCCTTTTCCATCACTGATCCGTTCCATATATTGCTCACCTAAGATCATTCTTTTAAAGGGTGTCTGTACATACCTCGTCCGTTTGACTACACATAGCCCCCTGCAAAATGGACAACGAGGCACAAGAGACAACACCCATAGTTCACAAAAATCAAAGGCTCCCTGGTGGTCTGGTGGCTAGGATTTGGTGTTTCCACTGTTGTGACGTAGGTCAGGAGTGTTTTATTTCTTTTGTCATCTATCCACTTATTTTCTTGCAGGGTTATGACACACTCGCTCTTACTCAGGAATCTTTCTATTTCTCCCTGAAGTAAGAGAGAAGTCAAAAGCGTGAAACTTGTGCTTGCTTGGATTTATTCTCCAGATGCACAGAATTACTTTCATTTAAGACTAAAATGTTCCCAACTTCAGCACGTATTCAATGCAATGCACAATGCCAATTTTTTTGTCAGTTAGGAAGAGTTTACTGCAGATTTGCAATCGGTACTGTTGACTAGGCGTTCGGGTCCCTGATGGTCTAGTGGCTAGGATTCGGCGCTCTCACCGCCGCGGCCTGGGTTCGATTCCCAGTCAGGGAATGAGAGTTTTGAAACTCTGACTAACTAGTGTAAACCTAAGACGCGTGTGTTGTTGTTTTCCAATGACAAGACTGCAATGTCAATTTAATCAAGCCCTGTCACAGATTTAACAGGACGTTGGTATGGAAGTAGTCATCCTATGCGCATCACTGAATTTGTGTTAATACTTTACAACCAGCAGATTTAGTCATTCTCTTTAGAGAAAGGCTCAATAAACTCTTCCCAGCAGCTCTAGAACCATTGTGGCTTGGCAGTTTTAAAAACTAAAAGAATGATCAAGTTTTTTTGATACTTTGATGTGTGCTTAATAATCCTTTGAGCAGCAAAAAGGAGTTCCATTTGTCATCAAATGACATGGGCTGATTCATCCACGGATGATATGGAAGACAAGGAATTGTATGGTCAGTTGCCGGACAAAATGTTTTTTGTCAACGGGCTTGGAGCATTTGGCGATGTGGAAGGTGCTGGCCGTCCGTGGATTCTTGGATTGAGTTTGAGGGTGGCCTGTTTTTTTTCTGTGGTACGGCACTGGGGAATCTCATCTTCCCCACTCGCTTGGTAAACTTGTGATGCCCATCAGATACAAGATATGATTTCATGGTTGAAGAGTTTGTTAAGCTTGACAAAGCACTCTGAGCAGACGTAGAGATGGCAAAGTACATTTGAAAGCTTTCCCCAGTTCGAATCGTCTGAATGCATTGGCCGGGAATCGAACACGGGTCAACTGCTTGGCAAGCAGTTATGCTCTCCACTATAGCACCAATGCCCTGACAGAGACTTTCATCAGACAACAAGTCAAAACAACTTCGGTTGGTTTGTTAAGTTTGGGGACATGTAAATTCAAACTGCAATGGTACTATTCGCCATCACGGACAGATGCCTACGTTGTTGGAAAGAATGAATTGATAAATGAGCAATTACTTCTGTAATGACAAGGAAACTCTAAGCACCACCTGAGACACAGCCCCCGTGCCAACTGTGGCCGCCAGCCTGTGTACAACTCTTGTTTCACAGGTACCGAAAAAGACCCTCCAAGGACTTCAGGAAGCTGACGCAACGGAACGAGAGTGCTACGAAGGTCAATTGCTTGACAAGTGGCTGTAGTATGCCCTCTACTATAAGACTACTGCCGGGACATGCCCCAACAATTTCAGCAGGCATAAAAAGCTATTTGGGAGTTTTAAATGCTTCGGTTCAATTCCTTAAAGTCAGATGTCCCTTTTCCATCACTGATCCGTTCCATATATTGCTCACCTAAGATCATTCTTTTAAAGGGTGTCTGTACATACCTCGTCCGTTTGACTACACATAGCCCCCTGCAAAATGGACAACGAGGCACAAGAGACAACACCCATAGTTCACAAAAATCAAAGGCTCCCTGGTGGTCTGGTGGCTAGGATTTGGTGTTTCCACTGTTGTGACGTAGGTCAGGAGTGTTTTATTTCTTTTGTCATCTGTCCACTTATTTTCTTGCAGGGTTATGACACACTCGCTCTTACTCAGGAATCTTTCTATTTCTCCCTGAAGTAAGAGAGAAGTCAAAAGCGTGAAACTTGTGCTTGCTTGGATTTATTCTCCAGATGCACAGAATTACTTTCATTTAAGACTAAAATGTTCCCAACTTCAGCACGTATTCAATGCAATGCACAATGCCAATTTTTTTGTCAGTTAGGAAGAGTTTACTGCAGATTTGCAATCGGTACTGTTGACTAGGCGTTCGGGTCCCTGATGGTCTAGTGGCTAGGATTCGGCGCTCTCACCGCCGCGGCCTGGGTTCGATTCCCAGTCAGGGAATGAGAGTTTTGAAACTCTGACTAACTAGTGTAAACCTAAGACGCGTGTGTTGTTGTTTTCCAATGACAAGACTGCAATGTCAATTTAATCAAGCCCTGTCACAGATTTAACAGGACGTTGGTATGGAAGTAGTCATCCTATGCGCATCACTGAATTTGTGTTAATACTTTACAACCAGCAGATTTAGTCATTCTCTTTAGAGAAAGGCTCAATAAACTCTTCCCAGCAGCTCTAGAACCATTGTGGCTTGGCAGTTTTAAAAACTAAAAGAATGATCAAGTTTTTTTGATACTTTGATGTGTGCTTAATAACACTTTGAGCAGCAAATAGGAATTCCATTTGTCATCAAATGACATGGGGTGATTCATCCACGGATGATATGGAAGACAAGGAATTGTATGGTCAGTTGCCGGACAAAATGTTTTTGTCAAAGGGCTTGGAGCATTTGGCGATGTGGAAGGTGCTGGCCGTCCGTGGATTCTTGGATTGAGTTTGAGGGAGGCCTGTTTTCTGTGGTACGGCACTGGGGATTCTCATCTTCCCCACTCGCTTGGTAAACTTGTGATCCCCATCAGATACAAGATATGATTTCATGGTTGAAGAGTTTGTTAAGCTTGACAAAGCACTCTGAGCAGACGTAGAGATGGCAAAGTACATTTGAAAGCTTTCCCCAGTTCGAATCGTCTGAATGCATTGGCCGGGAATCGAACACGGGTCAACTGCTTGGCAAGCAGTTATGCTCTCCACTATAGCACCAATGCCCTGACAGAGACTTTCATCAGACAACAAGTCAAAACAACTTCGGTTGGTTTGTTAAGTTTGGGGACATGTAAATTCAAACTGCAATGGTACTATTCGCCATCACGGACAGATGCCTACGTTGTTGGAAAGAATGAATTGATAAATGAGCAATTACTTCTGTAATGACAAGGAAACTCTAAGCACCACCTGAGACACAGCCCCCGTGCCAACTGTGGCCGCCAGCCTGTGTACAACTCTTGTTTCACAGGTACCGAAAAAGACCCTCCAAGGACTTCAGGAAGCTAATGCAACGGAACGAGAGTGCTACGAAGGTCAATTGCTTGACAAGTGGCTGTAGTATGCCCTCTACTATAAGACTACTGCCGTGACATGCCCCAACAATTTCAGCAGGCATAAAAAGCTATTTGGGAGTTTTAAATGCTTCGGTTCAATTCCTTAAAGTCAGATGTCCCTTTTCCATCACTGATCCGTTCCATATATTGCTCACCTAAGATCATTCTTTTAAAGGGTGTCTGTACATACCTCGTCCGTTTGACTACACATAGCCCCCTGCAAAATGGACAACGAGGCACAAGAGACAACACCCATAGTTCACAAAAATCAAAGGCTCCCTGGTGGTCTGGTGGCTAGGATTTGGTGTTTCCACTGTTGTGACGTAGGTCAGGAGTGTTTTATTTCTTTTGTCATCTATCCACTTATTTTCTTGCAGGGTTATGACACACTCGCTCTTACTCAGGAATCTTTCTATTTCTCCCTGAAGTAAGAGAGAAGTCAAAAGCGTGAAACTTGTGCTTGCTTGGATTTATTCTCCAGATGCACAGAATTACTTTCATTTAAGACTAAAATGTTCCCAACTTCAGCACGTATTCAATGCAATGCACAATGCCAATTTTTTTGTCAGTTAGGAAGAGTTTACTGCAGATTTGCAATCGGTACTGTTGACTAGGCGTTCGGGTCCCTGATGGTCTAGTGGCTAGGATTCGGCGCTCTCACCGCCGCGGCCTGGGTTCGATTCCCAGTCAGGGAATGAGAGTTTTGAAACTCTGACTAACTAGTGTAAACCTAAGACGCGTGTGTTGTTGTTTTCCAATGACAAGACTGCAATGTCAATTTAATCAAGCCCTGTCACAGATTTAACAGGACGTTGGTATGGAAGTAGTCATCCTATGCGCATCACTGAATTTGTGTTAATACTTTACAACCAGCAGATTTAGTCATTCTCTTTAGAGAAAGGCTCAATAAACTCTTCCCAGCAGCTCTAGAACCATTGTGGCTTGGCAGTTTTAAAAACTAAAAGAATGATCAAGTTTTTTTGATACTTTGATGTGTGCTTAATAACACTTTGAGCAGCAAATAGGAATTCCATTTGTCATCAAATGACATGGGGTGATTCATCCACGGATGATATGGAAGACAAGGAATTGTATGGTCAGTTGCCGGACAAAATGTTTTTGTCAAAGGGCTTGGAGCATTTGGCGATGTGGAAGGTGCTGGCCGTCTGTGGATTCTTGGATTGAGTTTGAGGGAGGCCTGTTTTCTGTGG
Source organism: Leuresthes tenuis (assembly GCF_036924035.1). Taxonomy (NCBI): domain Eukaryota; kingdom Metazoa; phylum Chordata; class Actinopteri; order Atheriniformes; family Atherinopsidae; genus Leuresthes; species Leuresthes tenuis. Next base: position 35,546,165 of record NW_027325364.1, read on the forward strand.
TACGGCACTGGGGATTCTCATCTTCCCCACTCGCTTGGTAAACTTGTGATGCCCATCAGATACAAGATATGATTTCATGGTTGAAGAGTTTGTTAAGCTTGACAAAGCACTCTGAGCAGACGTAGAGATGGCAAAGTACATTTGAAAGCTTTCCCCAGTTCGAATCGTCTGAATGCATTGGCCGGGAATCGAACACGGGTCAACTGCTTGGCAAGCAGTTATGCTCTCCACTATAGCACCAATGCCCTGACAGAGACTTTCATCAGACAACAAGTCAAAACAACTTCGGTTGGTTTGTTAAGTTTGGGGACATGTAAATTCAAACTGCAATGGTACTATTCGCCATCACGGACAGATGCCTACGTTGTTGGAAAGAATGAATTGATAAATGAGCAATTACTTCTGTAATGACAAGGAAACTCTAAGCACCACCTGAGACACAGCCCCCGTGCCAACTGTGGCCGCCAGCCTGTGTACAACTCTTGTTTCACAGGTACCGAAAAAGACCCTCCAAGGACTTCAGGAAGCTGACGCAACGGAACGAGAGTGCTACGAAGGTCAATTGCTTGACAAGTGGCTGTAGTATGCCCTCTACTATAAGACTACTGCCGGGACATGCCCCAACAATTTCAGCAGGCATAAAAAGCTATTTGGGAGTTTTAAATGCTTCGGTTCAATTCCTTAAAGTCAGATGTCCCTTTTCCATCACTGATCCGTTCCATATATTGCTCACCTAAGATCATTCTTTTAAAGGGTGTCTGTACATACCTCGTCCGTTTGACTACACATAGCCCCCTGCAAAATGGACAACGAGGCACAAGAGACAACACCCATAGTTCACAAAAATCAAAGGCTCCCTGGTGGTCTGGTGGCTAGGATTTGGTGTTTCCACTGTTGTGACGTAGGTCAGGAGTGTTTTATTTCTTTTGTCATCTGTCCACTTATTTTCTTGCAGGGTTATGACACACTCGCTCTTACTCAGGAATCTTTCTATTTCTCCCTGAAGTAAGAGAGAAGTCAAAAGCGTGAAACTTGTGCTTGCTTGGATTTATTCTCCAGATGCACAGAATTACTTTAATTTAAGACTAAAATGTTCCCAACTTCAGCACGTATTCAATGCAATGCACAATGCCAATTTTTTTGTCAGTTAGGAAGAGTTTACTGCAGATTTGCAATCGGTACTGTTGACTAGGCGTTCGGGTCCCTGATGGTCTAGTGGCTAGGATTCGGCGCTCTCACCGCCGCGGCCTGGGTTCGATTCCCAGTCAGGGAATGAGAGTTTTGAAACTCTGACTAACTAGTGTAAACCTAAGACGCGTGTGTTGTTGTTTTCCAATGACAAGACTGCAATGTCAATTTAATCAAGCCCTGTCACAGATTTAACAGGACGTTGGTATGGAAGTAGTCATCCTATGCGCATCACTGAATTTGTGTTAATACTTTACAACCAGCAGATTTAGTCATTCTCTTTAGAGAAAGGCTCAATAAACTCTTCCCAGCAGCTCTAGAACCATTGTGGCTTGGCAGTTTTAAAAACTAAAAGAATGATCAAGTTTTTTTGATACTTTGATGTGTGCTTAATAACACTTTGAGCAGCAAATAGGAATTCCATTTGTCATCAAATGACATGGGGTGATTCATCCACGGATGATATGGAAGACAAGGAATTGTATGGTCAGTTGCCGGACAAAATGTTTTTGTCAAAGGGCTTGGAGCATTTGGCGATGTGGAAGGTGCTGGCCGTCCGTGGATTCTTGGATTGAGTTTGAGGGAGGCCTGTTTTCTGTGGTACGGCACTGGGGATTCTCATCTTCCCCACTCGCTTGGTAAACTTGTGATCCCCATCAGATACAAGATATGATTTCATGGTTGAAGAGTTTGTTAAGCTTGACAAAGCACTCTGAGCAGACGTAGAGATGGCAAAGTACATTTGAAAGCTTTCCCCAGTTCGAATCGTCTGAATGCATTGGCCGGGAATCGAACACGGGTCAACTGCTTGCAAGCAGTTATGCTCTCCACTATAGCACCAATGCCCTGACAGAGACTTTCATCAGACAACAAGTCAAAACAACTTCGGTTGGTTTGTTAAGTTTGGGGACATGTAAATTCAAACTGCAATGGTACTATTCGCCATCACGGACAGATGCCTATGTTGTTGGAAAGAATGAATTGATAAATGAGCAATTACTTCTGTAATGACAAGGAAACTCTAAGCACCACCTGAGACACAGCCCCCGTGCCAACTGTGGCCGCCAGCCTGTGTACAACTCTTGTTTCACAGGTACCGAAAAAGACCCTCCAAGGACTTCAGGAAGCTGACGCAACGGAACGAGAGTGCTACGAAGGTCAATTGCTTGACAAGTGGCTGTAGTATGCCCTCTACTATAAGACTACTGCCGGGACATGCCCCAACAATTTCAGCAGGCATAAAAAGCTATTTGGGAGTTTTAAATGCTTCGGTTCAATTCCTTAAAGTCAGATGTCCCTTTTCCATCACTGATCCGTTCCATATATTGCTCACCTAAGATCATTCTTTTAAAGGGTGTCTGTACATACCTCGTCCGTTTGACTACACATAGCCCCCTGCAAAATGGACAACGAGGCACAAGAGACAACACCCATAGTTCACAAAAATCAAAGGCTCCCTGGTGGTCTGGTGGCTAGGATTTGGTGTTTCCACTGTTGTGACGTAGGTCAGGAGTGTTTTATTTCTTTTGTCATCTGTCCACTTATTTTCTTGCAGGGTTATGACACACTCGCTCTTACTCAGGAATCTTTCTATTTCTCCCTGAAGTAAGAGAGAAGTCAAAAGCGTGAAACTTGTGCTTGCTTGGATTTATTCTCCAGATGCACAGAATTACTTTCATTTAAGACTAAAATGTTCCCAACTTCAGCACGTATTCAATGCAATGCACAATGCCAATTTTTTTGTCAGTTAGGAAGAGTTTACTGCAGATTTGCAATCGGTACTGTTGACTAGGCGTTCGGGTCCCTGATGGTCTAGTGGCTAGGATTCGGCGCTCTCACCGCCGCGGCCTGGGTTCGATTCCCAGTCAGGGAATGAGAGTTTTGAAACTCTGACTAACTAGTGTAAACCTAAGACGCGTGTGTTGTTGTTTTCCAATGACAAGACTGCAATGTCAATTTAATCAAGCCCTGTCACAGATTTAACAGGACGTTGGTATGGAAGTAGTCATCCTATGCGCATCACTGAATTTGTGTTAATACTTTACAACCAGCAGATTTAGTCATTCTCTTTAGAGAAAGGCTCAATAAACTCTTCCCAGCAGCTCTAGAACCATTGTGGCTTGGCAGTTTTAAAAACTAAAAGAATGATCAAGTTTTTTTGATACTTTGATGTGTGCTTAATAACACTTTGAGCAGCAAATAGGAATTCCATTTGTCATCAAATGACATGGGGTGATTCATCCACGGATGATATGGAAGACAAGGAATTGTATGGTCAGTTGCCGGACAAAATGTTTTTGTCAAAGGGCTTGGAGCATTTGGCGATGTGGAAGGTGCTGGCCGTCCGTGGATTCTTGGATTGAGTTTGAGGGAGGCCTGTTTTCTGTGGTACGGCACTGGGGATTCTCATCTTCCCCACTCGCTTGGTAAACTTGTGATCCCCATCAGATACAAGATATGATTTCATGGTTGAAGAGTTTGTTAAGCTTGACAAAGCACTCTGAGCAGACGTAGAGATGGCAAAGTACATTTGAAAGCTTTCCCCAGTTCGAATCGTCTGAATGCATTGGCCGGGAATCGAACACGGGTCAACTGCTTGGCAAGCAGTTATGCTCTCCACTATAGCACCAATGCCCTGACAGAGACTTTCATCAGACAACAAGTCAAAACAACTTCGGTTGGTTTGTTAAGTTTGGGGACATGTAAATTCAAACTGCAATGGTACTATTCGCCATCACGGACAGATGCCTACGTTGTTGGAAAGAATGAATTGATAAATGAGCAATTACTTCTGTAATGACAAGGAAACTCTAAGCACCACCTGAGACACAGCCCCCGTGCCAACTGTGGCCGCCAGCCTGTGTACAACTCTTGTTTCACAGGTACCGAAAAAGACCCTCCAAGGACTTCAGGAAGCTAATGCAACGGAACGAGAGTGCTACGAAGGTCAATTGCTTGACAAGTGGCTGTAGTATGCCCTCTACTATAAGACTACTGCCGTGACATGCCCCAACAATTTCAGCAGGCATAAAAAGCTATTTGGGAGTTTTAAATGCTTCGGTTCAATTCCTTAAAGTCAGATGTCCCTTTTCCATCACTGATCCGTTCCATATATTGCTCACCTAAGATCATTCTTTTAAAGGGTGTCTGTACATACCTCGTCCGTTTGACTACACATAGCCCCCTGCAAAATGGACAACGAGGCACAAGAGACAACACCCATAGTTCACAAAAATCAAAGGCTCCCTGGTGGTCTGGTGGCTAGGATTTGGTGTTTCCACTGTTGTGACGTAGGTCAGGAGTGTTTTATTTCTTTTGTCATCTATCCACTTATTTTCTTGCAGGGTTATGACACACTCGCTCTTACTCAGGAATATTTCTATTTCTCCCTGAAGTAAGAGAGAAGTCAAAAGCCTGAAACTTGTGCTTGCTTGGATTTATTCTCCAGATGCACAGAATTACTTTCATTTAAGACTAAAATGTTCCCAACTTCAGCACGTATTCAATGCAATGCACAATGCCAATTTTTTTGTCAGTTAGGAAGAGTTTACTGCAGATTTGCAATCGGTACTGTTGACTAGGCATTCGGGTCCCTGATGGTCTAGTGGCTAGGATTCGGCGCTCTCACCGCAGCGGCCTGGGTTCGATTCCCAGTCAGGGAATGAGAGTTTTGAAACTCTGACTAACTAGTGTAAACCTAAGACGCGTGTGTTGTTGTTTTCCAATGACAAGACTGCAATGTCAATTTAATCAAGCCCAGTCACAGATTTAACAGGACGTTGGTATGGAAGTAGTCATCCTATGCGCATCACTGAATTTGTGTTAATACTTTACAACCAGCAGATTTAGTCATTCTCTTTAGAGAAAGGCTCAATAAACTCTTCCCAGCAGCTCTAGAACCATTGTGGCTTGGCAGTTTTAAAAACTAAAAGAATGATCAAGTTTTTTTGATACTTTGATGTGTGCTTAATAATCCTTTGAGCAGCAAAAAGGAGTTCCATTTGTCATCAAATGACATGGGCTGATTCATCCACGGATGATATGGAAGACAAGGAATTGTATGGTCAGTTGCCGGACAAAATGTTTTTGTCAACGGGCTTGGAGCATTTGGTGATGTGGAAGGTGCTGGCCGTCCGTGGATTCTTGGATTGAGTTTGAGGGTGGCCTGTTTTTTTTCTGTGGTACGGCACTGGGGAATCTCATCTTCCCCACTCGCTTGGTAAACTTGTGATGCCCATCAGATACAAGATATGATTTCATGGTTGAAGAGTTTGTTAAGCTTGACAAAGCACTCTGAGCAGACGTAGAGATGGCAAAGTACATTTGAAAGCTTTCCCCAGTTCGAATCGTTTAAATGCATTGGCCGGGAATCGAACACGGGTCAACTGCTTGGCAAGCAGTTATGCTCTCCACTATAGCACCAATGCCCTGACAGAGACTTTCATCAGACAACAAGTCAAAACAACTTCGGTTGGTTTGTTAAGTTTGGGGACATGTAAATTCAAACTGCAATGGTACTATTCGCCATCACGGACAGATGCCTACGTTGTTGGAAAGAATGAATTGATAAATGAGCAATTACTTCTGTAATGACAAGGAAACTCTAAGCACCACCTGAGACACAGCCCCCGTGCCAACTGTGGCCGCCAGCCTGTGTACAACTCTTGTTTCACAGGTACCGAAAAAGACCCTCCAAGGACTTCAGGAAGCTGATGCAACGGAACGAGAGTGCTACGAAGGTCAATTGCTTGACAAGTGGCTGTAGTATGCCCTCTACTATAAGACTACTGCCGTGACATGCCCCAACAATTTCAGCAGGCATAAAAAGCTATTTGGGAGTTTTAAATGCTTCGGTTCAATTCATTAAAGTCAGATGTCCCTTTTCCATCACTGATCCGTTCCATATATTGCTCACCTAAGATCATTCTTTTAAAGGGTGTCTGTACATACCTCGTCCGTTTGACTACACATAGCCCCCTGCAAAATGGACAACGAGGCACAAGAGACAACACCCATAGTTCACAAAAATCAAAGGCTCCCTGGTGGTCTGGTGGCTAGGATTTGGTGTTTCCACTGTTGTGACGTAGGTCAGGAGTGTTTTATTTCTTTTGTCATCTATCCACTTATTTTCTTGCAGGGTTATGACACACTCGCTCTTACTCAGGAATATTTCTATTTCTCCCTGAAGTAAGAGAGAAGTCAAAAGCCTGAAACTTGTGCTTGCTTGGATTTATTCTCCAGATGCACAGAATTACTTTCATTTAAGACTAAAATGTTCCCAACTTCAGCACGTATTCAATGCAATGCACAATGCCAATTTTTTTGTCAGTTAGGAAGAGTTTACTGCAGATTTGCAATCGGTACTGTTGACTAGGCATTCGGGTCCCTGATGGTCTAGTGGCTAGGATTCGGCGCTCTCACCGCAGTGGCCTGGGTTCGATTCCCAGTCAGGGAATGAGAGTTTTGAAACTCTGACTAACTAGTGTAAACCTAAGACGCGTGTGTTGTTTTTTTCCAATGACAAGACTGCAATGTCAATTTAATCAAGCCCAGTCACAGATTTAACAGGACGTTGGTATGGAAGTAGTCATCCTATGCGCATCACTGAATTTGTGTTAATACTTTACAACCAGCAGATTTAGTCATTCTCTTTAGAGAAAGGCTCAATAAACTCTTCCCAGCAGCTCTAGAACCATTGTGGCTTGGCAGTTTTAAAAACTAAAAGAATGATCAAGTTTTTTTGATACTTTGATGTGTGCTTAATAATCCTTTGAGCAGCAAAAAGGAGTTCCATTTGTCATCAAATGACATGGGCTGATTCATCCACGGATGATATGGAAGACAAGGAATTGTATGGTCAGTTGCCGGACAAAATGTTTTTGTCAACGGGCTTGGAGCATTTGGCGATGTGGAAGGTGCTGGCCGTCCGTGGATTCTTGGATTGAGTTTGAGGGTGGCCTGTTTTTTTTCTGTGGTACGGCACTGGGGAATCTCATCTTCCCCACTCGCTTGGTAAACTTGTGATGCCCATCAGATACAAGATATGATTTCATGGTTGAAGAGTTTGTTAAGCTTGACAAAGCACTCTGAGCAGACGTAGAGATGGCAAAGTACATTTGAAAGCTTTCCCCAGTTCGAATCGTCTGAATGCATTGGCCGGGAATCGAACACGGGTCAACTGCTTGGCAAGCAGTTATGCTCTCCACTATAGCACCAATGCCCTGACAGAGACTTTCATCAGACAACAAGTCAAAACAACTTCGGTTGGTTTGTTAAGTTTGGGGACATGTAAATTCAAACTGCAATGGTACTATTCGCCATCACGGACAGATGCCTACGTTGTTGGAAAGAATGAATTGATAAATGAGCAATTACTTCTGTAATGACAAGGAAACTCTAAGCACCACCTGAGACACAGCCCCCGTGCCAACTGTGGCCGCCAGCCTGTGTACAACTCTTGTTTCACAGGTACCGAAAAAGACCCTCCAAGGACTTCAGGAAGCTGATGCAACGGAACGAGAGTGCTACGAAGGTCAATTGCTTGACAAGTGGCTGTAGTATGCCCTCTACTATAAGACTACTGCCGGGACATGCCCCAACAATTTCAGCAGGCATAAAAAGCTATTTGGGAGTTTTAAATGCTTCGGTTCAATTCCTTAAAGTCAGATGTCCCTTTTCCATCACTGATCCGTTCCATATATTGCTCACCTAAGATCATTCTTTTAAAGGGTGTCTGTACATACCTCGTCCGTTTGACTACACATAGCCCCCTGCAAAATGGACAACGAGGCACAAGAGACAACACCCATAGTTCACAAAAATCAAAGGCTCCCTGGTGGTCTGGTGGCTAGGATTTGGTGTTTCCACTGTTGTGACGTAGGTCAGGAGTGTTTTATTTCTTTTGTCATCTATCCACTTATTTTCTTGCAGGGTTATGACACACTCGCTCTTACTCAGGAATCTTTCTATTTCTTCCTGAAGTAAGAGAGAAGTCAAAAGCGTGAAACTTGTGCTTGTTTGGATTTATTCTCCAGATGCACAGAATTACTTTCATTTAAGACTAAAATGTTCCCAACTTCAGCACGTATTCAATGCAATGCACAATGCCAATTTTTTTGTCAGTTAGGAAGAGTTTACTGCAGATTTGCAATCGGTACTGTTGACTAGGCGTTCGGGTCCCTGATGGTCTAGTGGCTAGGATTCGGCGCTCTCACCGCCGCGGCCTGGGTTCGATTCCCAGTCAGGGAATGAGAGTTTTGAAACTCTGACTAACTAGTGTAAACCTAAGACGCGTGTGTTGTTGTTTTCCAATGACAAGACTGCAATGTCAATTTAATCAAGCCCTGTCACAGATTTAACAGGACGTTGGTATGGAAGTAGTCATCCTATGCGCATCACTGAATTTGTGTTAATACTTTACAACCAGCAGATTTAGTCATTCTCTTTAGAGAAAGGCTCAATAAACTCTTCCCAGCAGCTCTAGAACCATTGTGGCTTGGCAGTTTTAAAAACTAAAAGAATGATCAAGTTTTTTTGATACTTTGATGTGTGCTTAATAACACTTTGAGCAGCAAATAGGAATTCCATTTGTCATCAAATGATATGGGGTGATTCATCCACGGATGATATGGAAGACAAGGAATTGTATGGTCAGTTGCCGGACAAAATGTCAACTGCTTGGCAAGCAGTTATGCTCTCCACTATAGCACCAATGCCCTGACAGAGACTTTCATCAGACAACAAGTCAAAACAACTTCGGTTGGTTTGTTAAGTTTGGGGACATGTAAATTCAAACTGCAATGGTACTATTCGCCATCACGGACAGATGCCTACGTTGTTGGAAAGAATGAATTGATAAATGAGCAATTACTTCTGTAATGACAAGGAAACTCTAAGCACCACCTGAGACACAGCCCCCGTGCCAACTGTGGCCGCCAGCCTGTGTACAACTCTTGTTTCACAGGTACCGAAAAAGACCCTCCAAGGACTTCAGGAAGCTGATGCAACGGAACGAGAGTGCTACGAAGGTCAATTGCTTGACAAGTGGCTGTAGTATGCCCTCCACTATAAGACTACTGCCGTGACATGCCCCAACAATTTCAGCAGGCATAAAAAGCTATTTGGGAGTTTTAAATGCTTCGGTTCAATTCCTTAAAGTCAGATGTCCCTTTTCCATCACTGATCCGTTCCATATATTGCTCACCTAAGATCATTCTTTTAAAGGGTGTCTGTACATACCTCGTCCGTTTGACTATACATAGCCCCCTGCAAAATGGACAACGAGGCACAAGAGACAACACCCATAGTTCACAAAAATCAAAGGCTCCCTGGTGGTCTGGTGGCTAGGATTTGGTGTTTCCACTGTTGTGACGTAGGTCAGGAGTGTTTTATTTCTTTTGTCATCTATCCACTTATTTTCTTGCAGGGTTATGACACACTCGCTCTTACTCAGGAATATTTCTATTTCTCCCTGAAGTAAGAGAGAAGTCAAAAGCCTGAAACTTGTGCTTGCTTGGATTTATTCTCCAGATGCACAGAATTACTTTCATTTAAGACTAAAATGTTCCCAACTTCAGCACGTATTCAATGCAATGCACAATGCCAATTTTTTTGTCAGTTAGGAAGAGTTTACTGCAGATTTGCAATCGGTACTGTTGACTAGGCATTCGGGTCCCTGATGGTCTAGTGGCTAGGATTCGGCGCTCTCACCGCAGTGGCCTGGGTTCGATTCCCAGTCAGGGAATGAGAGTTTTGAAACTCTGACTAACTAGTGTAAACCTAAGACGCGTGTGTTGTTGTTTTCCAATGACAAGACTGCAATGTCAATTTAATCAAGCCCAGTCACAGATTTAACAGGACGTTGGTATGGAAGTAGTCATCCTATGCGCATCACTGAATTTGTGTTAATACTTTACAACCAGCAGATTTAGTCATTCTCTTTAGAGAAAGGCTCAATAAACTCTTCCCAGCAGCTCTAGAACCATTGTGGCTTGGCAGTTTTAAAAACTAAAAGAATGATCAAGTTTTTTTGATACTTTGATGTGTGCTTAATAATCCTTTGAGCAGCAAAAAGGAGTTCCATTTGTCATCAAATGACATGGGCTGATTCATCCACGGATGATATGGAAGACAAGGAATTGTATGGTCAGTTGCCGGACAAAATGTTTTTGTCAACGGGCTTGGAGCATTTGGCGATGTGGAAGGTGCTGGCCGTCCGTGGATTCTTGGATTGAGTTTGAGGGTGGCCTGTTTTTTTTCTGTGGTACGGCACTGGGGAATCTCATCTTCCCCACTCGCTTGGTAAACTTGTGATGCCCATCAGATACAAGATATGATTTCATGGTTGAAGAGTTTGTTAAGCTTGACAAAGCACTCTGAGCAGACGTAGAGATGGCAAAGTACATTTGAAAGCTTTCCCCAGTTCGAATCGTCTGAATGCATTGGCCGGGAATCGAACACGGGTCAACTGCTTGGCAAGCAGTTATGCTCTCCACTATAGCACCAATGCCCTGACAGAGACTTTCATCAGACAACAAGTCAAAACAACTTCGGTTGGTTTGTTAAGTTTGGGGACATGTAAATTCAAACTGCAATGGTACTATTCGCCATCACGGACAGATGCCTACGTTGTTGGAAAGAATGAATTGATAAATGAGCAATTACTTCTGTAATGACAAGGAAACTCTAAGCACCACCTGAGACACAGCCCCCGTGCCAACTGTGGCCGCCAGCCTGTGTACAACTCTTGTTTCACAGGTACCGAAAAAGACCCTCCAAGGACTTCAGGAAGCTAATGCAACGGAACGAGAGTGCTACGAAGGTCAATTGCTTGACAAGTGGCTGTAGTATGCCCTCTACTATAAGACTACTGCCGTGACATGCCCCAACAATTTCAGCAGGCATAAAAAGCTATTTGGGAGTTTTAAATGCTTCGGTTCAATTCATTAAAGTCAGATGTCCCTTTTCCATCACTGATCCGTTCCATATATTGCTCACCTAAGATCATTCTTTTAAAGGGTGTCTGTACATACCTCGTCCGTTTGACTACACATAGCCCCCTGCAAAATGGACAACGAGGCACAAGAGACAACACCCATAGTTCACAAAAATCAAAGGCTCCCTGGTGGTCTGGTGGCTAGGATTTGGTGTTTCCACTGTTGTGACGTAGGTCAGGAGTGTTTTATTTCTTTTGTCATCTATCCACTTATTTTCTTGCAGGGTTATGACACACTCGCTCTTACTCAGGAATATTTCTATTTCTCCCTGAAGTAAGAGAGAAGTCAAAAGCCTGAAACTTGTGCTTGCTTGGATTTATTCTCCAGATGCACAGAATTACTTTCATTTAAGACTAAAATGTTCCCAACTTCAGCACGTATTCAATGCAATGCACAATGCCAATTTTTTTGTCAGTTAGGAAGAGTTTACTGCAGATTTGCAATCGGTACTGTTGACTAGGCGTTCGGGTCCCTGATGGTCTAGTGGCTAGGATTCGGCGCTCTCACCGCCGCGGCCTGGGTTCGATTCCCAGTCAGGGAATGAGAGTTTTGAAACTCTGACTAACTAGTGTAAACCTAAGACGCGTGTGTTGTTGTTTTCCAATGACAAGACTGCAATGTCAATTTAATCAAGCCCTGTCACAGATTTAACAGGACGTTGGTATGGAAGTAGTCATCCTATGCGCATCACTGAATTTGTGTTAATACTTTACAACCAGCAGATTTAGTCATTCTCTTTAGAGAAAGGCTCAATAAACTCTTCCCAGCAGCTCTAGAACCATTGTGGCTTGGCAGTTTTAAAAACTAAAAGAATGATCAAGTTTTTTTGATACTTTGATGTGTGCTTAATAACACTTTGAGCAGCAAATAGGAATTCCATTTGTCATCAAATGATATGGGGTGATTCATCCACGGATGATATGGAAGACAAGGAATTGTATGGTCAGTTGCCGGACAAAATGTCAACTGCTTGGCAAGCAGTTATACTCTCCACTATAGCACCAATGCCCTGACAGAGACTTTCATCAGACAACAAGTCAAAACAACTTCGGTTGGTTTGTTAAGTTTGGGGACATGTAAATTCAAACTGCAATGGTACTATTCGCCATCACGGACAGATGCCTACGTTGTTGGAAAGAATGAATTGATAAATGAGCAATTACTTCTGTAATGACAAGGAAACTCTAAGCACCACCTGAGACACAGCCCCCGTGCCAACTGTGGCCGCCAGCCTGTGTACAACTCTTGTTTCACAGGTACCGAAAAAGACCCTCCAAGGACTTCAGGAAGCTGATGCAACGGAACGAGAGTGCTACGAAGGTCAATTGCTTGACAAGTGGCTGTAGTATGCCCTCCACTATAAGACTACTGCCGTGACATGCCCCAACAATTTCAGCAGGCATAAAAAGCTATTTGGGAGTTTTAAATGCTTCGGTTCAATTCCTTAAAGTCACATGTCCCTTTTCCATCACTGATCCGTTCCATATATTGCTCACCTAAGATCATTCTTTTAAAGGGTGTCTGTACATACCTCGTCCATTTGACTACACATAGCCCCCTGCAAAATGGACAACGAGGCACAAGAGACAACACCCATAGTTCACAAAAATCAAAGGCTCCCTGGTGGTCTGGTGGCTAGGATTTGGTGTTTCCACTGTTGTGACGTAGGTCAGGAGTGTTTTATTTCTTTTGTCATCTATCCACTTATTTTCTTGCAGGGTTATGACACACTCGCTCTTACTCAGGAATCTTTCTATTTCTCCCTGAAATAAGAGAGAAGTCTAAAGCGTGAAACTTGTGCTTGCTTGGATTTATTCTCCAGATGCACAGAATTACTTTCATTTAAGACTAAAATGTTCCCAACTTCAGCACGTATTCAATGCAATGCACAATGCCAATTTTTTTGTCAGTTAGGAAGAGTTTACTGCAGATTTGCAATCGGTATTGTTGACTAGGCGTTCGGGTCCCTGATGGTCTAGTGGCTAGGATTCGGCGCTCTCACCGCCGCGGCCTGGGTTTGATTCCCAGTCAGGGAATGAGAGTTTTGAAACTCTGACTAACTAGTGTAAACCTAAGACGCGTGTGTTGTTGTTTTCCAATGACAAGACTGCAATGTCAATTTAATCAAGCCCTGTCACAGATTTAACAGGACGTTGGTATGGAAGTAGTCATCCTATGCGCATCACTGAATTTGTGTTAATACTTTACAACCAGCAGATTTAGTCATTCTCTTTAGAGAAAGGCTCAATAAACTCTTCCCAGCAGCTCTAGAACCATTGTGGCTTGGCAGTTTTAAAAACTAAAAGAATGATCAAGTTTTTTTGATACTTTGATGTGTGCTTAATAACACTTTGAGCAGCAAATAGGAATTCCATTTGTCATCAAATGACATGGGGTGATTCATCCACGGATGATATGGAAGACAAGGAATTGTATGGTCAGTTGCCGGACAAAATGTTTTTGTCAACGGGCTTGGAGCATTTGGCGATGTGGAAGGTGCTGGCCGTCCGTGGATTCTTGGATTGAGTTTGAGGGAGGCCTGTTTTTTTTCTGTGGTACGGCACTGGGGAATCTCATCTTCCCCACTCGCTTGGTAAACTTGTGATGCCCATCAGATACAAGACATGTTTTCATGGTTGAAGAGTTTGTTAAGCTTGACAAAGCACTCTGAGCAGACGTAGAGATGGCAAAGTACATTTGAAAGCTTTCCCCAGTTCGAATCGTCTGAATGCATTGGCCAGGAATCGAACACAGGTCAACTGCTTGGCAAGCAGTTATGCTCTCCACTATAGCACCAATGCCCTGACAGAGACTTTCATCAGACAACAAGTCAAAACAACTTCGGTTGGTTTGTTAAGTTTGGGGACATGTAAATTCAAACTGCAATGGTACTATTCGCCATCACGGACAGATGCCTATGTTGTTGGAAAGAATGAATTGATAAATGAGCAATTACTTCTGTAATGACAAGGAAACTCTAAGCACCACCTGAGACACAGCCCCCGTGCCAACTGTGGCTGCCAGCCTGTGTACAACTCTTGTTTCACAGGTACCGAAAAAGACCCTCCAAGGACTTCAGGAAGCTGATGCAACGGAACGAGAGTGCTACGAAGGTCAATTGCTTGACAAGTGGCTGTAGTATGCCCTCCACTATACGACTACTGCCGTGACATGCCCCAACAATTTCAGCAGGCATAAAAAGCTATTTGGGAGTTTTAAATGCTTCGGTTCAATTCCTTAAAGTCAGATGTCCCTTTTCCATCACTGATCCGTTCCATATATTGCTCACCTAAGATCATTCTTTTAAAGGGTGTCTGTACATACCTCGTCCGTTTGACTACACATAGCCCCCTGCAAAATGGACAACGAGGCACAAGAGACAACACCCATAGTTCACAAAAATCAAAGGCTCCCTGGTGGTCTGGTGGCTAGGATTTGGTGTTTCCACTGTTGTGACGTAGGTCAGGAGTGTTTTATTTCTTTTGTCATCTATCCACTTATTTTCTTGCAGGGTTATGACACACTCGCTCTTACTCAGGAATCTTTCTATTTCTCCCTGAAGTAAGAGAGAAGTCAAAAGCGTGAAACTTGTGCTTGTTTGGATTTATTCTCCAGATGCACAGAATTACTTTCATTTAAGACTAAAATGTTCCCAACTTCAGCACGTATTCAATGCAATGCACAATGCCAATTTTTTTGTCAGTTAGGAAGAGTTTACTGCAGATTTGCAATCGGTACTGTTGACTAGGCGTTCGGGTCCCTGATGGTCTAGTGGCTAGGATTCGGCGCTCTCACCGCCGCGGCCTGGGTTCGATTCCCAGTCAGGGAATGAGAGTTTTGAAACTCTGACTAACTAGTGTAAACCTAAGACGCATGTGTTGTTGTTTTCCAATGACAAGACTGCAATGTCAATTTAATCAAGCCCTGTCACAGATTTAACAGGACGTTGGTATGGAAGTAGTCATCCTATGCGCATCACTGAATTTGTGTTAATACTTTACAACCAGCAGATTTAGTCATTCTCTTTAGAGAAAGGCTCAATAAACTCTTCCCAGCAGCTCTAGAACCATTGTGGCTTGGCAGTTTTAAAAACTAAAAGAATGATCAAGTTTTTTTGATACTTTGATGTGTGCTTAATAACACTTTGAGCAGCAAATAGGAATTCCATTTGTCATCAAATGACATGGGGTGATTCATCCACGGATGATATGGAAGACAAGGAATTGTATGGTCAGTTGCCGGACAAAATGTTTTTGTCAACGGGCTTGGAGCATTTGGCGATGTGGAAGGTGCTGGCCGTCCGTGGATTCTTGGATTGAGTTTGAGGGAGGCCTGTTTTTTTTCTGTGGTACGGCACTGGGGAATCTCATCTTCCCCACTCGCTTGGTAAACTTGTGATGCCCATCAGATACAAGATATGATTTCATGGTTGAAGAGTTTGTTAAGCTTGACAAAGCACTCTGAGCAGACGTAGAGATGGCAAAGTAGATTTGAAAGCTTTCCCCAGTTCGAATCGCCTGAATGCATTGGCCGGGAATCGAACACGGGTCAACTGCTTGGCAAGCAGTTATGCTCTCCACTATAGCACCAATGCCCTGACAGAGACTTTCATCAGACAACAAGTCAAAACAACTTCGGTTGGTTTGTTAAGTTTGGGGACATGTAAATTCAAACTGCAATGGTACTATTCGCCATCACGGACAGATGCCTATGTTGTTGGAAAGAATGAATTGATAAATGAGCAATTACTTCTGTAATGACAAGGAAACTCTAAGCACCACCTGAGACACAGCCCCCGTGCCAACTGTGGCTGCCAGCCTGTGTACAACTCTTGTTTCACAGGTACCGAAAAAGACCCTCCAAGGACTTCAGGAAGCTGATGCAACGGAACGAGAGTGCTACGAAGGTCAATTGCTTGACAAGTGGCTGTAGTATGCCCTCCACTATACGACTACTGCCGGGACATGCCCCAACAATTTCAGCAGGCATAAAAAGCTATTTGGGAGTTTTAAATGCTTCGGTTCAATTCCTTAAAGTCAGATGTCCCTTTTCCATCACTGATCCGTTCCATATTTTGCTCACCTAAGATCATTCTTTTAAAGGGTGTCTGTACATACCTCGTCCGTTTGACTACACATAGCCCCCTGCAAAATGGACAACGAGGCACAAGAGACAACACCCATAGTTCACAAAAATCAAAGGCTCCCTGGTGGTCTGGTGGCTAGGATTTGGTGTTTCCACTGTTGTGACGTAGGTCAGGAGTGTTTTATTTCTTTTGTCATCTATCCACTTATTTTCTTGCAGGGTTATGACACACTCGCTCTTACTCAGGAATCTTTCTATTTCTCCCTGAAGTAAGAGAGAAGTCAAAAGCGTGAAACTTGTGCTTGTTTGGATTTATTCTCCAGATGCACAGAATTACTTTCATTTAAGACTAAAATGTTCCCAACTTCAGCACGTATTCAATGCAATGCACAATGCCAATTTTTTTGTCAGTTAGGAAGAGTTTACTGCAGATTTGCAATCGGTACTGTTGACTAGGCGTTCGGGTCCCTGATGGTCTAGTGGCTAGGATTCGGCGCTCTCACCGCCGCGGCCTGGGTTCGATTCCCAGTCAGGGAATGAGAGTTTTGAAACTCTGACTAACTAGTGTAAACCTAAGACGCATGTGTTGTTGTTTTCCAATGACAAGACTGCAATGTCAATTTAATCAAGCCCTGTCACAGATTTAACAGGACGTTGGTATGGAAGTAGTCATCCTATGCGCATCACTGAATTTGTGTTAATACTTTACAACCAGCAGATTTAGTCATTCTCTTTAGAGAAAGGCTCAATAAACTCTTCCCAGCAGCTCTAGAACCATTGTGGCTTGGCAGTTTTAAAAACTAAAAGAATGATCAAGTTTTTTTGATACTTTGATGTGTGCTTAATAACACTTTGAGCAGCAAATAGGAATTCCATTTGTCATCAAATGACATGGGGTGATTCATCCACGGATGATATGGAAGACAAGGAATTGTATGGTCAGTTGCCGGACAAAATGTTTTTGTCAACGGGCTTGGAGCATTTGGCGATGTGGAAGGTGCTGGCCGTCCGTGGATTCTTGGATTGAGTTTGAGGGAGGCCTGTTTTTTTTCTGTGGTACGGCACTGGGGAATCTCATCTTCCCCACTCGCTTGGTAAACTTGTGATGCCCATCAGATACAAGATATGATTTCATGGTTGAAGAGTTTGTTAAGCTTGACAAAGCACTCTGAGCAGACGTAGAGATGGCAAAGTACATTTGAAAGCTTTCCCCAGTTCGAATCGTCTGAATGCATTGGCCGGGAATCGAACACGGGTCAACTGCTTGGCAAGCAGTTATGCTCTCCACTATAGCACCAATGCCCTGACAGAGACTTTCATCAGACAACAAGTCAAAACAACTTCGGTTGGTTTGTTAAGTTTGGGGACATGTAAATTCAAACTGCAATGGTACTATTCGCCATCACGGACAGATGCCTATGTTGTTGGAAAGAATGAATTGATAAATGAGCAATTACTTCTGTAATGACAAGGAAACTCTAAGCACCACCTGAGACACAGCCCCCGTGCCAACTGTGGCTGCCAGCCTGTGTACAACTCTTGTTTCACAGGTACCGAAAAAGACCCTCCAAGGACTTCAGGAAGCTGATGCAACGGAACGAGAGTGCTACGAAGGTCAATTGCTTGACAAGTGGCTGTAGTATGCCCTCCACTATACGACTACTGCCGTGACATGCCCCAACAATTTCAGCAGGCATAAAAAGCTATTTGGGAGTTTTAAATGCTTCGGTTCAATTCCTTAAAGTCAGATGTCCCTTTTCCATCACTGATCCGTTCCATATATTGCTCACCTAAGATCATTCTTTTAAAGGGTGTCTGTACATACCTCGTCCGTTTGACTACACATAGCCCCCTGCAAAATGGACAACGAGGCACAAGAGACAACACCCATAGTTCACAAAAATCAAAGGCTCCCTGGTGGTCTGGTGGCTAGGATTTGGTGTTTCCACTGTTGTGACGTAGGTCAGGAGTGTTTTATTTCTTTTGTCATCTATCCACTTATTTTCTTGCAGGGTTATGACACACTCGCTCTTACTCAGGAATCTTTCTATTTCTCCCTGAAATAAGAGAGAAGTCTAAAGCATGAAACTTGTGCTTGCTTGGATTTATTCTCCAGATGCACAGAATTACTTTCATTTAAGACTAAAATGTTCCCAACTTCAGCACGTATTCAATGCAATGCACAATGCCAATTTTTTTGTCAGTTAGGAAGAGTTTACTGCAGATTTGCAATCGGTACTGTTGACTAGGCGTTCGGGTCCCTGATGGTCTAGTGGCTAGGATTCGGCGCTCTTACCGCCGCGGCCTGGGTTCGATTCCCAGTCAGGGAATGAGAGTTTTGAAACTCTGACTAACTAGTGTAAACCTAAGACGCGTGTGTTGTTGTTTTCCAATGACAAGACTGCAATGTCAATTTAATCAAGCCCTGTCACAGATTTAACAGGACGTTGGTATGGAAGTAGTCATCCTATGCGCATCACTGAATTTGTGTTAATACTTTACAACCAGCAGATTTAGTCATTCTCTTTAGAGAAAGGCTCAATAAACTCTTCCCAGCAGCTCTAGAACCATTGTGGCTTGGCAGTTTTAAAAACTAAAAGAATGATCAAGTTTTTTTGATACTTTGATGTGTGCTTAATAACACTTTGAGCAGCAAATAGGAATTCCATTTGTCATCAAATGACATGGGCTGATTCATCCACGGATGATATGGAAGACAAGGAATTGTATGGTCAGTTGCCGGACAAAATGTTTTTGTCAACGGGCTTGGAGCATTTGGCGATGTGGAAGGTGCTGGCCGTCCGTGGATTCTTGGATTGAGTTTGAGGGAGGCCTGTTTTTTTTCTGTGGTACGGCACTGGGGAATCTCATCTTCCCCACTCGCTTGGTAAACTTGTGATGCCCATCAGATACAAGAGAGTTGGTTGAAGAGTGGTTGAAGAGGTTGTTAAGCTTGACAAAGCACTCTGAGCAGACGTAGAGATGGCAAAGTACATTTGAAAGCTTTCCCCAGTTCGAATCGTCTGAATGCATTGGCCAGGAATTGAACACAGGTCAACTGCTTGGCAAGCAGTTATGCTCTCCACTATAGCACCAATGCCCTGACAGAGACTTTCATCAGACAACAAGTCAAAACAACTTCGGTTGGTTTGTTAAGTTTGGGGACATGTAAATTCAAACTGCAATGGTACTATTCGCCATCACGGACAGATGCCTACGTTGTTGGAAAGAATGAATTGATAAATGAGCAATTACTTCTGTAATGACAAGGAAACTCTAAGCACCACCTGAGACACAGCCCCCGTGCCAACTGTGGCTGCCAGCCTGTGTACAACTCTTGTTTCACAGGTACCGAAAAAGACCCTCCAAGGACTTCAGGAAGCTGATGCAACGGAACGAGAGTGCTACGAAGGTCAATTGCTTGACAAGTGGCTGTAGTATGCCCTCCACTATAAGACTACTGCCGTGACATGCCCCAACAATTTCAGCAGGCATAAAAAGCTATTTGGGAGTTTTAAATGCTTCGGTTCAATTCCTTAAAGTCAGATGTCCCTTTTCCATCACTGATCCGTTCCATATATTGCTCACCTAAGATCATTCTTTTAAAGGGTGTCTGTACATACCTCGTCCGTTTGACTACACATAGCCCCCTGCAAAATGGACAACGAGGCACAAGAGACAACACCCATAGTTCACAAAAATCAAAGGCTCCCTGGTGGTCTGGTGGCTAGGATTTGGTGTTTCCACTGTTGTGACGTAGGTCAGGAGTGTTTTATTTCTTTTGTCATCTATCCACTTATTTTCTTGCAGGGTTATGACACACTCGCTCTTACTCAGGAATCTTTCTATTTCTCCCTGAAATAAGAGAGAAGTCTAAAGCGTGAAACTTGTGCTTGCTTGGATTTATTCTCCAGATGCACAGAATTACTTTCATTTAAGACTAAAATGTTCCCAACTTCAGCACGTATTCAATGCAATGCACAATGCCAATTTTTTTGTCAGTTAGGAAGAGTTTACTGCAGATTTGCAATCGGTACTGTTGACTAGGCGTTCGGGTCCCTGATGGTCTAGTGGCTAGGATTCGGCGCTCTCACCGCCGCGGCCTGGGTTCGATTCCCAGTCAGGGAATGAGAGTTTTGAAACTCTGACTAACTAGTGTAAACCTAAGACGCGTGTGTTGTTGTTTTCCAATGACAAGACTGCAATGTCAATTTAATCAAGCCCTGTCACAGATTTAACAGGACGTTGGTATGGAAGTAGTCATCCTATGCGCATCACTGAATTTGTGTTAATACTTTACAACCAGCAGATTTAGTCATTCTCTTTAGAGAAAGGCTCAATAAACTCTTCCCAGCAGCTCTAGAACCATTGTGGCTTGGCAGTTTTAAAAACTAAAAGAATGATCAAGTTTTTTTGATACTTTGATGTGTGCTTAATAACACTTTGAGCAGCAAATAGGAATTCCATTTGTCATCAAATGACATGGGCTGATTCATCCACGGATGATATGGAAGACAAGGAATTGTATGGTCAGTTGCCGGACAAAATGTTTTTGTCAACGGGCTTGGAGCATTTGGCGATGTGGAAGGTGCTGGCCGTCCGTGGATTCTTGGATTGAGTTTGAGGGAGGCCTGTTTTTTTTCTGTGGTACGGCACTGGGGAATCTCATCTTCCCCACTCGCTTGGTAAACTTGTGATGCCCATCAGATACAAGAGAGTTGGTTGAAGAGTGGTTGAAGAGGTTGTTAAGCTTGACAAAGCACTCTGAGCAGACGTAGAGATGGCAAAGTACATTTGAAAGCTTTCCCCAGTTCGAATCGTCTGAATGCATTGGCCAGGAATCGAACACAGGTCAACTGCTTGGCAAGCAGTTATGCTCTCCACTATAGCACCAATGCCCTGACAGAGACTTTCATCAGACAACAAGTCAAAACAACTTCGGTTGGTTTGTTAAGTTTGGGGACATGTAAATTCAAACTGCAATGGTACTATTCGCCATCACGGACAGATGCCTACGTTGTTGGAAAGAATGAATTGATAAATGAGCAATTACTTCTGTAATGACAAGGAAACTCTAAGCACCACCTGAGACACAGCCCCCGTGCCAACTGTGGCTGCCAGCCTGTGTACAACTCTTGTTTCACAGGTACCGAAAAAGACCCTCCAAGGACTTCAGGAAGCTGATGCAACGGAACGAGAGTGCTACGAAGGTCAATTGCTTGACAAGTGGCTGTAGTATGCCCTCCACTATAAGACTACTGCCGTGACATGCCCCAACAATTTCAGCAGGCATAAAAAGCTATTTGGGAGTTTTAAATGCTTCGGTTCAATTCCTTAAAGTCAGATGTCCCTTTTCCATCACTGATCCGTTCCATATATTGCTCACCTAAGATCATTCTTTTAAAGGGTGTCTGTACATACCTCGTCCGTTTGACTACACATAGCCCCCTGCAAAATGGACAACGAGGCACAAGAGACAACACCCATAGTTCACAAAAATCAAAGGCTCCCTGGTGGTCTGGTGGCTAGGATTTGGTGTTTCCACTGTTGTGACGTAGGTCAGGAGTGTTTTATTTCTTTTGTCATCTATCCACTTATTTTCTTGCAGGGTTATGACACACTCGCTCTTACTCAGGAATCTTTCTATTTCTCCCTGAAGTAAGAGAGAAGTCAAAAGCGTGAAACTTGTGCTTGCTTGGATTTATTCTCCAGATGCACAGAATTACTTTCATTTAAGACTAAAATGTTCCCAACTTCAGCACGTATTCAATGCAATGCACAATGCCAATTTTTTTGTCAGTTAGGAAGAGTTTACTGCAGATTTGCAATCGGTACTGTTGACTAGGCATTCGGGTCCCTGATGGTCTAGTGGCTAGGATTCGGCGCTCTCACCGCCGCGGCCTGGGTTCGATTCCCAGTCAGGGAATGAGAGTTTTGAAACTCTGACTAACTAGTGTAAACCTAAGACGCGTGTGTTGTTGTTTTCCAATGACAAGACTGCAATGTCAATTTAATCAAGCCCTGTCACAGATTTAACAGGACGTTGGTATGGAAGTAGTCATCCTATGCGCATCACTGAATTTGTGTTAATACTTTACAACCAGCAGATTTAGTCATTCTCTTTAGAGAAAGGCTCAATAAACTCTTCCCAGCAGCTCTAGAACCATTGTGGCTTGGCAGTTTTAAAAACTAAAAGAATGATCAAGTTTTTTTGATACTTTGATGTGTGCTTAATAACACTTTGAGCAGCAAATAGGAATTCCATTTGTCATCAAATGACATGGGCTGATTCATCCACGGATGATATGGAAGACAAGGAATTGTATGGTCAGTTGCCGGACAAAATGTTTTTGTCAACGGGCTTGGAGCATTTGGCGATGTGGAAGGTGCTGGCCGTCCGTGGATTCTTGGATTGAGTTTGAGGGAGGCCTGTTTTTTTTCTGTGGTACGGCACTGGGGAATCTCATCTTCCCCACTCGCTTGGTAAACTTGTGATGCCCATCAGATACAAGATATGATTTCATGGTTGAAGAGTTTGTTAAGCTTGACAAAGCACTCTGAGCAGACGTAGAGATGGCAAAGTACATTTGAAAGCTTTCCCCAGTTTGAATCATCTGAATGCATTGGCCGGGAATCGAACACGGGTCAACTGCTTGGCAAGCAGTTATGCTCTCCACTATAGCACCAATGCCCTGACAGAGACTTTCATCAGACAACAAGTCAAAACAACTTTGGTTAGTTTGTTAAGTTTGGGGACATGTAAATTCAAACTGCAATGGTACTATTCGCCATCACGGACAGATGCCTACGTTGTTGGAAAGAATGAATTGATAAATGAGCAATTACTTCTGTAATGACAAGGAAACTCTAAGCACCACCTGAGACACAGCCCCCGTGCCAACTGTGGCCGCCAGCCTGTGTACAACTCTTGTTTCACAGGTACCGAAAAAGACCCTCCAAGGACTTCAGGAAGCTGACGCAACGGAACGAGAGTGCTACGAAGGTCAATTGCTTGACAAGTGGCTGTAGTATGCCCTCCACTATAAGACTACTGCCGTGACATGCCCCAACAATTTCAGCAGGCATAAAAAGCTATTTGGGAGTTTTAAATGCTTCGGTTCAATTCCTTAAAGTCAGATGTCCCTTTTCCATCACTGATCCGTTCCATATATTCCTCACCTAAGATCATTCTTTTAAAGGGTGTCTGTACATACCTCGTCCGTTTGACTACACATAGCCCCCTGCAAAATGGACAACGAGGCACAAGAGACAACACCCATAGTTCACAAAAATCAAAGGCTCCCTGGTGGTCTGGTGGCTAGGATTTGGTGTTTCCACTGTTGTGACGTAGGTCAGGAGTGTTTTATTTCTTTAGTCATCTATCCACTTATTTTCTTGCAGGGTTATGACACACTCGCTCTTACTCAGGAATCTTTCTATTTCTCCCTGAAGTAAGAGAGAAGTCAAAAGCGTGAAACTTGTGCTTGCTTGGATTTATTCTCCAGATGCACAGAATTACTTTCATTTAAGACTAAAATGTTCTCAACTTCAGCAGGTATTCAATGCAATGCACAATGCCAATTTTTTTGTCAGTTAGGAAGAGTTTACTGCAGATTTGCAATCGGTACTGTTGACTAGGCGTTCAGGTCCCTGATGGTCTAGTGGCTAGGATTCGGCGCTCTCACCGCCGCGGCCTGGGTTCGATTCCCAGTCAGGGAATGAGAGTTTTGAAACTCTGACTAACTAGTGTAAACCTAAGACGCGTGTGTTGTTGTTTTCCAATGACAAGACTGCAATGTCAATTTAATCAAGCCCTGTCACAGATTTAACAGGACGTTGGTATGGAAGTAGTCATCCTATGCGCATCACTGAATTTGTGTTAATACTTTACAACCAGCAGATTTAGTCATTCTCTTTAGAGAAAGGCTCAATAAACTCTTCCCAGCAGCTCTAGAACCATTGTGGCTTGGCAGTTTTAAAAACTAAAAGAATGATCAAGTTTTTTTTATACTTTGATGTGTGCTTAATAATCCTTTGAGCAGCAAAAAGGAGTTCCATTTGTCATCAAATGACATGGGCTGATTCATCCACGGATGATATGGAAGACAAGGAATTGTATGGTCAGTTGTCGGACAAAACGTTTTTGTCCACGGGCTTGGAGCATTTGGCGATGTGGAAGGTGCTGGCCGTCTGTGGATTCTTGGATTGAGTTTGAGGGAGGCCTGTTTTTTTTCTGTGGTACGGCACTGGGGAATCTCACCTTCCCCACTCGCTTGGTAAACTTGTGATGCCCATCAGATACAAGAGAGTTGGTTGAAGAGTGGTTGAAGAGGTTGTTAAGCTTGACAAAGCACTCTGAGCAGACGTAGAGATGGCAAAGTACATTTGAAAGCTTTCCCCAGTTCGAATCGTCTGAATGCATTGGCCGGGAATCGAACACGGGTCAACTGCTTGGCAAGCAGTTATGCTCTCCACTATAGCACCAATGCCCTGACAGAGACTTTCATCAGACAACAAGTCAAAACAACTTTGGTTGGTTTGTTAAGTTTGGGGACATGTAAATTAAAACTGCAATGGTACTATTCGCCATCACGGACAGATGCCTACGTTGTTGGAAAGAATGCATTGATAAATGAGCAATTACTTCTGTAATGACAAGGAAACTCTAAGCACCACCTGAGACACAGCCCCCGTGCCAACTGTGGCCGCCAGCCTGTGTACAACTCTTGTTTCACAGGTACCGAAAAAGACCCTCCAAGGACTTCAGGAAGCTGACGCAACGGAACGAGAGTGCTACGAAGGTCAATTGCTTGACAAGTGGCTGTAGTATGCCCTCCACTATAAGACTACTGCCGTGACATGCCCCAACAATTTCAGCAGGCATAAAAAGCTATTTGGGAGTTTTAAATGCTTCGGTCAAATTCCTTAAAGTCAGATGTCCCTTTTCCATCACTGATCCGTTCCATATATTGCTCACCTAAGATCATTCTTTTAAAGGGTGTCTGTACATACCTCGTCCGTTTGACTACACATAGCCCCCTGCAAAATGGACAACGAGGCACAAGAGACAACACCCATAGTTCACAAAAATCAAAGGCTCCCTGGTGGTCTGGTGGCTAGGATTTGGTGTTTCCACTGTTGTGACGTAGGTCAGGAGTGTTTTATTTCTTTTGTCATCTATCCACTTATTTTCTTGCAGGGTTATGACACACTCGCTCTTACTCAGGAATCTTTCTATTTCTCCCTGAAGTAAGAGAGAAGTCAAAAGCGTGAAACTTGTGCTTGCTTGGATTTATTCTCCAGATGCACAGAATTACTTTCATTTAAGACTAAAATGTTCCCAACTTCAGCACGTATTCAATGCAATGCACAATGCCAATTTTTTTGTCAGTTAGGAAGAGTTTACTGCAGATTTGCAATCGGTACTGTTGACTAGGCGTTCGGGTCCCTGATGGTCTAGTGGCTAGGATTCGGCGCTCTCACCGCCGCGGCCTGGGTTCGATTCCCAGTCAGGGAATGAGAGTTTTGAAACTCTGACTAACTAGTGTAAACCTAAGACGCGTGTGTTGTTGTTTTCCAATGACAAGACTGCAATGTCAATTTAATCAAGCCCTGTCACAGATTTAACAGGACGTTGGTATGGAAGTAGTCATCCTATGCGCATCACTGAATTTGTGTTAATACTTTACAACCAGCAGATTTAGTCATTCTCTTTAGAGAAAGGCTCAATAAACTCTTCCCAGCAGCTCTAGAACCATTGTGGCTTGGCAGTTTTAAAAACTAAAAGAATGATCAAGTTTTTTTGATACTTTGATGTGTGCTTAATAACACTTTGAGCAGCAAATAGGAATTCCATTTGTCATCAAATGACATGGGCTGATTCATCCACGGATGATATGGAAGACAAGGAATTGTATGGTCAGTTGTCGGACAAAACGTTTTTGTCCACGGGCTTGGAGCATTTGGCGATGTGGAAGGTGCTGGCCGTCTGTGGATTCTTGGATTGAGTTTGAGGGAGGCCTGTTTTTTTTCTGTGGTACAGCACTGGGGAATCTCATCTTCCCCACTCGCTTGGTAAACTTGTGATGCCCATCAGATACAAGATATGATTTCATGGTTGAAGAGTTTGTTAAGCTTGACAAAGCACTCTGAGCAGACGTAGAGATGGCAAAGTACATTTGAAAGCTTTCCCCAGTTCGAATCGTCTGAATGCATTGGCTGGGAATCGAACACGGGTCAACTGCTTGGCAAGCAGTTATGCTCTCCACTATAGCTCCAATGCCCTGACAGAGACTTTCATCAGACAACAAGTCAAAACAACTTCGGTTAGTTTGTTAAGTTTGGGGACATGTAAATTCAAACTGCAATGGTACTATTCGCCATCACGGACAGATGCCTACGTTGTTGGAAAGAATGAATTGATAAATGAGCAATTACTTCTGTAATGACAAGGAAACTCTAAGCACCACCTGAGACACAGCCCCCGTGCCAACTGTGGCCGCCAGCCTGTGTACAACTCTTGTTTCACAGGTACCGAAAAAGACCCTCCAAGGACTTCAGGAAGCTGACGCAACGGAACGAGAGTGCTACGAAGGTCAATTGCTTGACAAGTGGCTGTAGTATGCCCTCCACTATAAGACTACTGCCGTGACATGCCCCAACAATTTCAGCAGGCATAAAAAGCTATTTGGGAGTTTTAAATGCTTCGGTTCAATTCCTTAAAGTCAGATGTCCCTTTTCCATCACTGATCCGTTCCATATATTCCTCACCTAAGATCATTCTTTTAAAGGGTGTCTGTACATACCTCGTCCGTTTGACTACACATAGCCCCCTGCAAAATGGACAACGAGGCACAAGAGACAACACCCATAGTTCACAAAAATCAAAGGCTCCCTGGTGGTCTGGTGGCTAGGATTTGGTGTTTCCACTGTTGTGACGTAGGTCAGGAGTGTTTTATTTCTTTAGTCATCTATCCACTTATTTTCTTGCAGGGTTATGACACACTCGCTCTTACTCAGGAATCTTTCTATTTCTCCCTGAAGTAAGAGAGAAGTCAAAAGCGTGAAACTTGTGCTTGCTTGGATTTATTCTCCAGATGCACAGAATTACTTTCATTTAAGACTAAAATGTTCTCAACTTCAGCACGTATTCAATGCAATGCACAATGCCAATTTTTTTGTCAGTTAGGAAGAGTTTACTGCAGATTTGCAATCGGTACTGTTGACTAGGCGTTCAGGTCCCTGATGGTCTAGTGGCTAGGATTCGGCGCTCTCACCGCCGCGGCCTGGGTTCGATTCCCAGTCAGGGAATGAGAGTTTTGAAACTCTGACTAATTAGTGTAAACCTAAGACGCGTGTGTTGTTGTTTTCCAATGACAAGACTGCAATGTCAATTTAATCAAGCCCTGTCACAGATTTAACAGGACGTTGGTATGGAAGTAGTCATCCTATGCGCATCACTGAATTTGTGTTAATACTTTACAACCAGCAGATTTAGTCATTCTCTTTAGAGAAAGGCTCAATAAACTCTTCCCAGCAGCTCTAGAACCATTGTGGCTTGGCAGTTTTAAAAACTAAAAGAATGATCAAGTTTTTTTTATACTTTGATGTGTGCTTAATAATCCTTTGAGCAGCAAAAAGGAGTTCCATTTGTCATCAAATGACATGGGCTGATTCATCCACGGATGATATGGAAGACAAGGAATTGTATGGTCAGTTGTCGGACAAAACGTTTTTGTCCACGGGCTTGGAGCATTTGGCGATGTGGAAGGTGCTGGCCGTCTGTGGATTCTTGGATTGAGTTTGAGGGAGGCCTGTTTTTTTTCTGTGGTACGGCACTGGGGAATCTCATCTTCCCCACTCGCTTGGTAAACTTGTGATGCCCATCAGATACAAGATATGATTTCATGGTTGAAGAGTTTGTTAAGCTTGACAAAGCACTCTGAGCAGACGTAGAGATGGCAAAGTACATTTGAAAGCTTTCCCCAGTTCGAATCGTCTGAATGCATTGGCCGGGAATCGAACACGGGTCAACTGCTTGGCAAGCAGTTATGCTCTCCACTATAGCACCAATGCCCTGACAGAGACTTTCATCAGACAACAAGTCAAAACAACTTTGGTTGGTTTGTTAAGTTTGGGGACATGTAAATTAAAACTGCAATGGTACTATTCGCCATCACGGACAGATGCCTACGTTGTTGGAAAGAATGCATTGATAAATGAGCAATTACTTCTGTAATGACAAGGAAACTCTAAGCACCACCTGAGACACAGCCCCCGTGCCAACTGTGGCCGCCAGCCTGTGTACAACTCTTGTTTCACAGGTACCGAAAAAGACCCTCCAAGGACTTCAGGAAGCTGACGCAACGGAACGAGAGTGCTACGAAGGTCAATTGCTTGACAAGTGGCTGTAGTATGCCCTCCACTATAAGACTACTGCCGTGACATGCCCCAACAATTTCAGCAGGCATAAAAAGCTATTTGGGAGTTTTAAATGCTTCGGTCAAATTCCTTAAAGTCAGATGTCCCTTTTCCATCACTGATCCGTTCCATATATTGCTCACCTAAGATCATTCTTTTAAAGGGTGTCTGTACATACCTCGTCCGTTTGACTACACATAGCCCCCTGCAAAATGGACAACGAGGCACAAGAGACAACACCCATAGTTCACAAAAATCAAAGGCTCCCTGGTGGTCTGGTGGCTAGGATTTGGTGTTTCCACTGTTGTGACGTAGGTCAGGAGTGTTTTATTTCTTTTGTCATCTATCCACTTATTTTCTTGCAGGGTTATGACACACTCGCTCTTACTCAGGAATCTTTCTATTTCTCCCTGAAGTAAGAGAGAAGTCAAAAGCGTGAAACTTGTGCTTGCTTGGATTTATTCTCCAGATGCACAGAATTACTTTCATTTAAGACTAAAATGTTCCCAACTTCAGCACGTATTCAATGCAATGCACAATGCCAATTTTTTTGTCAGTTAGGAAGAGTTTACTGCAGATTTGCAATCGGTACTGTTGACTAGGCGTTCGGGTCCCTGATGGTCTAGTGGCTAGGATTCGGCGCTCTCACCGCCGCGGCCTGGGTTCGATTCCCAGTCAGGGAATGAGAGTTTTGAAACTCTGACTAACTAGTGTAAACCTAAGACGCGTGTGTTGTTGTTTTCCAATGACAAGACTGCAATGTCAATTTAATCAAGCCCTGTCACAGATTTAACAGGACGTTGGTATGGAAGTAGTCATCCTATGCGCATCACTGAATTTGTGTTAATACTTTACAACCAGCAGATTTAGTCATTCTCTTTAGAGAAAGGCTCAATAAACTCTTCCCAGCAGCTCTAGAACCATTGTGGCTTGGCAGTTTTAAAAACTAAAAGAATGATCAAGTTTTTTTGATACTTTGATGTGTGCTTAATAACACTTTGAGCAGCAAATAGGAATTCCATTTGTCATCAAATGACATGGGCTGATTCATCCACGGATGATATGGAAGACAAGGAATTGTATGGTCAGTTGTCGGACAAAACGTTTTTGTCCACGGGCTTGGAGCATTTGGCGATGTGGAAGGTGCTGGCCGTCTGTGGATTCTTGGATTGAGTTTGAGGGAGGCCTGTTTTTTTTCTGTGGTACAGCACTGGGGAATCTCATCTTCCCCACTCGCTTGGTAAACTTGTGATGCCCATCAGATACAAGATATGATTTCATGGTTGAAGAGTTTGTTAAGCTTGACAAAGCACTCTGAGCAGACGTAGAGATGGCAAAGTACATTTGAAAGCTTTCCCCAGTTCGAATCGTCTGAATGCATTGGCTGGGAATCGAACACGGGTCAACTGCTTGGCAAGCAGTTATGCTCTCCACTATAGCAACAATGCCCTGACAGAGACTTTCATCAGACAACAAGTCAAAACAACTTCGGTTAGTTTGTTAAGTTTGGGGACATGTAAATTCAAACTGCAATGGTACTATTCGCCATCACGGACAGATGCCTACGTTGTTGGAAAGAATGAATTGATAAATGAGCAATTACTTCTGTAATGACAAGGAAACTCTAAGCACCACCTGAGACACAGCCCCCGTGCCAACTGTGGCCGCCAGCCTGTGTACAACTCTTGTTTCACAGGTACCGAAAAAGACCCTCCAAGGACTTCAGGAAGCTGACGCAATGGAACGAGAGTGCTACGAAGGTCAATTGCTTGACAAGTGGCTGTAGTATGCCCTCCACTATAAGACTACTGCCGTGACATGCCCCAACAATTTCAGCAGGCATAAAAAGCTATTTGGGAGTTTTAAATGCTTCGGTTCAATTCCTTAAAGTCAGATGTCCCTTTTCCATCACTGATCCGTTCCATATATTGCTCACCTAAGATCATTCTTTTAAAGGGTGTCTGTACATACCTCGTCCGTTTGACTACACATAGCCCCCTGCAAAATGGACAACGAGGCACAAGAGACAACACCCATAGTTCACAAAAATCAAAGGCTCCCTGGTGGTCTGGTGGCTAGGATTTGGTGTTTCCACTGTTGTGACGTAGGTCAGGAGTGTTTTATTTCTTTAGTCATCTATCCACTTATTTTCTTGCAGGGTTATGACACACTCGCTCTTACTCAGGAATCTTTCTATTTCTCCCTGAAGTAAGAGAGAAGTCAAAAGCGTGAAACTTGTGCTTGCTTGGATTTATTCTCCAGATGCACAGAATTACTTTCATTTAAGACTAAAATGTTCCCAACTTCAGCACGTATTCAATGCAATGCACAATGCCAATTTTTTTGTCAGTTAGGAAGAGTTTACTGCAGATTTGCAATCGGTACTGTTGACTAGGCGTTCGGGTCCCTGATGGTCTAGTGGCTAGGATTCGGCGCTCTCACCGCCGCGGCCTGGGTTCGATTCCCAGTCAGGGAATGAGAGTTTTGAAACTCTGACTAACTAGTGTAAACCTAAGACGCGTGTGTTGTTGTTTTCCAATGACAAGACTGCAATGTCAATTTAATCAAGCCCTGTCACAGATTTAACAGGACGTTGGTATGGAAGTAGTCATCCTATGCGCATCACTGAATTTGTGTTAATACTTTACAACCAGCAGATTTAGTCATTCTCTTTAGAGAAAGGCTCAATAAACTCTTCCCAGCAGCTCTAGAACCATTGTGGCTTGGCAGTTTTAAAAACTAAAAGAATGATCAAGTTTTTTTGATACTTTGATGTGTGCTTAATAATCCTTTGAGCAGCAAAAAGGAGTTCCATTTGTCATCAAATGACATGGGCTGATTCATCCACGGATGATATGGAAGACAAGGAATTGTATGGTCAGTTGTCGGACAAAATGTTTTTGTCCACGGGCTTGGAGCATTTGGCGATGTGGAAGGTGCTGGCCGTCCGTGGATTCTTGGATTGAGTTTGAGGGAGGCCTGTTTTTTTTCTGTGGTACGGCACTGGGGAATCTCATCTTCCCCACTCGCTTGGTAAACTTGTGATGCCCATCAGATACAAGATATGATTTCATGGTTGAAGAGTTTGTTAAGCTTGACAAAGCACTCTGAGCAGACGTAGAGATGGCAAAGTACATTTGAAAGCTTTCCCCAGTTCGAATCGTCTGAATGCATTGGCCGGGAATCGAACACGGGTCAACTGCTTGGCAAGCAGTTATGCTCTCCACTATAGCACCAATGCCCTGACAGAGACTTTCATCAGACAACAAGTCAAAACAACTTTGGTTGGTTTGTTAAGTTTGGGGACATGTAAATTAAAACTGCAATGGTACTATTCGCCATCACGGACAGATGCCTACGTTGTTGGAAAGAATGAATTGATAAATGAGCAATTACTTCTGTAATGACAAGGAAACTCATAACCACCTGAGACACAGCCGCCGTGCCAACTGTGGCCGCCAGCCTGTGTACAACTCTTGTTTCACAGGTACCGAAAAAGACCCTCCAAGGACTTCAGGAAGCTGACGCAACGGAACGAGAGTGCTACGAAGGTCAATTGCTTGACAAGTGGCTGTAGTATGCCCTCCACTATAAGACTACTGCCGTGACATGCCCCAACAATTTCAGCAGGCATAAAAAGCTATTTGGGAGTTTTAAATGCTTCGGTTCAATTCCTTAAAGTCAGATGTCCCTTTTCCATCACTGATCCGTTCCATATATTGCTCACCTAAGATCATTCTTTTAAAGGGTGTCTGTACATACCTCGTCCGTTTGACTACACATAGCCCCCTGCAAAATGGACAACGAGGCACAAGAGACAACACCCATAGTTCACAAAAATCAAAGGCTCCCTGGTGGTCTGGTGGCTAGGATTTGGTGTTTCCACTGTTGTGACGTAGGTCAGGAGTGTTTTATTTCTTTTGTCATCTATCCACTTATTTTCTTGCAGGGTTATGACACACTCGCTCTTACTCAGGAATCTTTCTATTTCTCCCTGAAGTAAGAGAGAAGTCAAAAGTGTGAAACTTGTGCTTGCTTGGATTTATTCTCCAGATGCACAGAATTACTTTCATTTAAGACTAAAATGTTCCCAACTTCAGCACGTATTCAATGCAATGCACAATGCCAATTTTTTTGTCAGTTAGGAAGAGTTTACTGCAGATTTGCAATCGGTACTGTTGACTAGGCGTTCGGGTCCCTGATGGTCTAGTGGCTAGGATTCGGCGCTCTCACCGCCGCGGCCTGGGTTCGATTCCCAGTCAGGGAATGAGAGTTTTGAAACTCTGACTAACTAGTGTAAACCTAAGACGCGTGCGTTGTTGTTTTCCAATGACAAGACTGCAATGTCAATTTAATCAAGCCCTGTCACAGATTTAACAGGACGTTGGTATGGAAGTAGTCATCCTATGCGCATCACTGAATTTGTGTTAATACTTTACAACCAGCAGATTTAGTCATTCTCTTTAGAGAAAGGCTCAATAAACTCTTCCCAGCAGCTCTAGAACCATTGTGGCTTGGCAGTTTTAAAAACTAAAAGAATGATCAAGTTTTTTTGATACTTTGATGTGTGCTTAATAACACTTTGAGCAGCAAATAGGAATTCCATTTGTCATCAAATGACATGGGCTGATTCATCCACGGATGATATGGAAGACAAGGAATTGTATGGTCAGTTGCCGGACAAAATGTTTTTGTCAACGGGCTTGGAGCATTTGGCGATGTGGAAGGTGCTGGCCGTCCGTGGATTCTTGGATTGAGTTTGAGGGAGGCCTGTTTTTTTTCTGTGGTACGGCACTGGGGAATCTCATCTTCCCCACTCGCTTGGTAAACTTGTGATGCCCATCAGATACAAGATTTGATTTCATGGTTGAAGAGTTTGTTAAGCTTGACAAAGCACTCTGAGCAGACGTAGAGATGGCAAAGTACATTTGAAAGCTTTCCCCAGTTCGAATCGTCTGAATGCATTGGCCAGGAATTGAAGACAGGTCAACTGCTTGGCAAGCAGTTATGCTCTCCACTATAGCACCAATGCCCTGACAGAGACTTTCATCAGACAACAAGTCAAAACAACTTCGGTTGGTTTGTTAAGTTTGGGGACATGTAAATTCAAACTGCAATGGTACTATTCGCCATCACGGACAGATGCCTACGTTGTTGGAAAGAATGAATTGATAAATGAGCAATTACTTCTGTAATGACAAGGAAACTCTAAGCACCACCTGAGACACAGCCCCCGTGCCAACTGTGGCCGCCAGCCTGTGTACAACTCTTGTTTCACAGGTACCGAAAAAGACCCTCCAAGGACTTCAGGAAGCTGACGCAACGGAACGAGAGTGCTACGAAGGTCAATTGCTTGACAAGTGGCTGTAGTATGCCCTCCACTATAAGACTACTGCCGTGACATGCCCCAACAATTTCAGCAGGCATAAAAAGCTATTTGGGAGTTTTAAATGCTTCGGTTCAATTCCTTAAAGTCAGATGTCCCTTTTCCATCACTGATCCGTTCCATATATTGCTCACCTAAGATCAGTCTTTTAAAGGGTGTCTGTACATACCTCGTCCGTTTGACTACACATAGCCCCCTGCAAAATGGACAACGAGGCACAAGAGACAACACCCATAGTTCACAAAAATCAAAGGCTCCCTGGTGGTCTGGTGGCTAGGATTTGGTGTTTCCACTGTTGTGACGTAGGTCAAGAGTGTTTTATTTCTTTTGTCATCTATCCACTTATTTTCTTGCAGGGTTATGAGACACTCGCTCTTACTCAGGAATCTTTCTATTTCTCCCTGAAATAAGAGAGAAGTCAAAAGCGTGAAACTTGTGCTTGCTTGGATTTATTCTCCAGATGCACAGAATTACTTTCATTTAAGACTAAAATGTTCCCAACTTCAGCACGTATTCAATGCAATGCACAATGCCAATTTTTTTGTCAGTTAGGAAGAGTTTACTGCAGATTTGCAATCGGTACTGTTGACTAGGCGTTCGGGTCCCTGATGGTCTAGTGGCTAGGATTCGGCGCTCTCACCGCCGCGGCCTGGGTTCGATTCCCAGTCAGGGAATGAGAGTTTTGAAACTCTGACTAACTAGTGTAAACCTAAGACGCGTGTGTTGTTGTTTTCCAATGACAAGACTGCAATGTCAATTTAATCAAGCCCTGTCACAGATTTAACAGGACGTTGGTATGGAAGTAGTCATCCTATGCGCATCACTGAATTTGTGTTAATACTTTACAACCAGCAGATTTAGTCATTCTCTTTAGAGAAAGGCTCAATAAACTCTTCCCAGCAGCTCTAGAACCATTGTGGCTTGGCAGTTTTAAAAACTAAAAGAATGATCAAGTTTTTTTGATACTTTGATGTGTGCTTAATAATCCTTTGAGCAGCAAAAAGGAATTCCATTTGTCATCAAATGACATGGGCTGATTCATCCACGGATGATATGGAAGACAAGGAATTGTATGGTCAGTTGCCGGACAAAATGTTTTTGTCAACGGGCTTGGAGCATTTGGCGATGTGGAAGGTGCTGGCCGTCCGTGGATTCTTGGATTGAGTTTGAGGGAGGCCTGTTTTTTTTCTGTGGTACGGCACTGGGGAATCTCATCTTCCCCACTCGCTTGGTAAACTTGTGATGCACATCAGATACAAGACATGTTTTCATGGTTGAAGAGTTTGTTAAGCTTGACAAAGCACTCTGAGCAGACGTAGAGATGGCAAAGTACATTTGAAAGCTTTCCCCGGTTCGAATCGTTTGAATGTATTGGCCAGGAATCGAACACAGGTCAACTGCTTGGCAAGCAGTTATGCTCTCCACTATAGCACCAATGCCCTGAAAGAGTCTTTCATCAGACAACAAGTCAAAACAACTTCGGTTGGTTTGTTAAGTTTGGGGACATGTAAATTCAAACTGCAATGGTACTATTCGCCATCACGGACAGATGCCTACGTTGTTGGAAAGAATGAATTGATAAATGAGCAATTACTTCTGTAATGACAAGGAAACTCTAAGCACCACCTGAGACACAGCCCCCGTGCCAACTGTGGCCGCCAGCCTGTGTACAACTCTTGTTTCACAGGTACCGAAAAAGACCCTCCAAGGACTTCAGGAAGCTGATGCAACGGAACGAGAGTGCTACGAAGGTCAATTGCTTGACAAGTGGCTGTAGTATGCCCTCCACTATAAGACTACTGCCGTGACATGCCCCAACAATTTCAGCAGGCATAAAAAGCTATTTGGGAGTTTTAAATGCTTCGGTTCAATTCCTTAAAGTCAGATGTCCCTTTTCCATCACTGATCCGTTCCATATATTGCTCACCTAAGATCATTCTTTTAAAGGGTGTCTGTACATACCTCGTCCGTTTGACTACACATAGCCCCCTGCAAAATGGACAACGAGGCACAAGAGACAACACCCATAGTTCACAAAAATCAAAGGCTCCCTGGTGGTCTGGTGGCTAGGATTTGGTGTTTCCACTGTTGTGACGTAGGTCAGGAGTGTTTTATTTCTTTTGTCATCTATCCACTTATTTTCTTGCAGGGTTATGACACACTCGCTCTTACTCAGGAATCTTTCTATTTCTCCCTGAAATAAGAGAGAAGTCTAAAGCGTGAAACTTGTGCTTGCTTGGATTTATTCTCCAGATGCACAGAATTACTTTCATTTAAGACTAAAATGTTCCCAACTTCAGCACGTATTCAATGCAATGCACAATGCCAATTTTTTTTGTCAGTTAGGAAGAGTTTACTGCAGATTTGCAATCGGTACTGTTGACTAGGCGTTCGGGTCCCTGATGGTCTAGTGGCTAGGATTCGGCGCTCTCACCGCCGCGGCCTGGGTTCAATTCCCAGTCAGGGAATGAGAGTTTTGAAACTCTGACTAACTAGTGTAAACCTAAGACGCGTGTGTTGTTGTTTTCCAATGACAAGACTGCAATGTCAATTTAATCAAGCCCTGTCACAGATTTAACAGGACGTTGGTATGGAAGTAGTCATCCTATGCGCATCACTGAATTTGTGTTAATACTTTACAACCAGCAGATTTAGTCATTCTCTTTAGAGAAAGGCTCAATAAACTCTTCCCAGCAGCTCTAGAACCATTGTGGCTTGGCAGTTTTAAAAACTAAAAGAATGATCAAGTTTTTTTGATACTTTGATGTGTGCTTAATAACCCTTTGAGCAGCAAATAGGAATTCCATTTGTCATCAAATGACATGGGCTGATTAACATGGGCTGATTCATCCACGGATGATATGGAAGACAAGGAATTGTATGGTCAGTTGCCGGACAAAATGTTTTTGTCAACGGGCTTGGAGCATTTGGCGATGTGGAAGGTGCTGGCCGTCCGTGGATTCTTGGATTGAGTTTGAGGGAGGCCTGTTTTTTTTCTGTGGTACGGCACTGGGGAATCTCATCTTCCCCACTCGCTTGGTAAACTTGTGATGCCCATCAGATACAAGATATGATTTCATGGTTGAAGAGTTTGATAAGCTTGACAAAGCACTCTGAGCAGACGTAGAGATGGCAAAGTACATTTGAAAGCTTTCCCCAGTTCGAATCGTCTGAATGCATTGGCCAGGAATTGAAGACAGGTCAACTGCTTGGCAAGCAGTTATGCTCTCCACTATAGCACCAATGCCCTGACAGAGACTTTCATCAGACAACAAGTCAAAACAACTTCGGTTGGTTTGTTAAGTTTGGGGACATGTAAATTCAAACTGCAATGGTACTATTCGCCATCACGGACAGATGCCTACGTTGTTGGAAAGAATGAATTGATAAATGAGCAATTACTTCTGTAATGACAAGGAAACTCTAAGCACCACCTGAGACACAGCCCCCGTGCCAACTGTGGCCGCCAGCCTGTGTACAACTCTTGTTTCACAGGTACCGAAAAAGACCCTCCAAGGACTTCAGGAAGCTGACACAACGGAACGAGAGTGCTACGAAGGTCAATTGCTTGACAAGTGGCTGTAGTATGCCCTCCACTATAAGACTACTGCCGTGACATGCCCCAACAATTTCAGCAGGCATAAAAAGCTATTTGGGAGTTTTAAATGCTTCGGTTCAATTCCTTAAAGTCAGATGTCCCTTTTCCATCACTGATCCGTTCCATATATTGCTCACCTAAGATCATTCTTTTAAAGGGTGTCTGTACATACCTCGTCCGTTTGACTACACATAGCCCCCTGCAAAATGGACAACGAGGCACAAGAGACAACACCCATAGTTCACAAAAATCAAAGGCTCCCTGGTGGTCTGGTGGCTAGGATTTGGTGTTTCCACTGTTGTGACGTAGGTCAGGAGTGTTTTATTTCTTTTGTCATTTATCCACTTATTTTCTTGCAGGGTTATGACACACTCGCTCTTACTCAGGAATCTTTCTATTTCTCCCTGAAATAAGAGAGAAATCAAAAGCGTGAAACTCGTGCTTGCTTGGATTTATTTTCCAGATGCACAGAATTACTTTCATTTAAGACTAAAATGTTCCCAACTTCAGCACGTATTCAATGCAATGCACAATGCCAATTTTTTTGTCAGTTAGGAAGAGTTTACTGCAGATTTGTAATCGGTACTGTTGACTAGGCGTTTGGGTCCCTGATGGTCTAGTGGCTAGGATTCGGCGCTCTCACCGCTGCGGCCTGGGTTCGATTCCCAGTCAGGGAATGAGAGTTTTGAAACTCTGACTAACTAGTGTAAACCTAAGACGCGTGTGTTGTTGTTTTCCAATGACAAGACTGCAATGTCAATTTAATCAAGCCCTGTCACAGATTTAACAGGACGTTGGTATGGAAGTAGTCATCCTATGCGCATCACTGAATTTGTGTTAATACTTTACAACCAGCAGATTTAGTCATTCTCTTTAGAGAAAGGCTCAATAAACTCTTCCCAGCAGCTCTAGAACCATTGTGGCTTGGCAGTTTTAAAAACTAAAAGAATGATCAAGTTTTTTTGATACTTTGATGTGTGCTTAATAACCCTTTGAGCAGCAAATAGGAATTCCATTTGTCATCAAATGACATGGGCTGATTAACATGGGCTGATTCATCCACGGATGATATGGAAGACAAGGAATTGTATGGTCAGTTGCCGGACAAAATGTTTTTGTCAACGGGCTTGGAGCATTTGGCGATGTTGAAGGTGCTGGCCGTCCGTGGATTCTTGGATTGAGTTTGAGGGAGGCCTGTTTTTTTTCTGTGGTACGGCACTGGGGAATCTCATCTTCCCCACTCGCTTGGTAAACTTGTGATGCCCATCAGATACAAGATTTGATTTCATGGTTGAAGAGTTTGTTAAGCTTGACAAAGCACTCTGAGCAGACGTAGAGATGGCAAAGTACATTTGAAAGCTTTCCCCAGTTCGAATCGTCTGAATGCATTGGCCAGGAATTGAAGACAGGTCAACTGCTTGGCAAGCAGTTATGCTCTCCACTATAGCACCAATGCCCTGACAGAGACTTTCATCAGACAACAAGTCAAAACAACTTCGGTTGGTTTGTTAAGTTTGGGGACATGTAAATTCAAACTGCAATGGTACTATTCGCCATCACGGACAGATGCCTACGTTGTTGGAAAGAATGAATTGATAAATGAGCAATTACTTCTGTAATGACAAGGAAACTCTAAGCACCACCTGAGACACAGCCCCCGTGCCAACTGTGGCCGCCAGCCTGTGTACAACTCTTGTTTCACAGGTACCGAAAAAGACCCTCCAAGGACTTCAGGAAGCTGATGCAACGGAACGAGAGTGCTACGAAGGTCAATTGCTTGACAAGTGGCTGTAGTATGCCCTCCACTATAAGACTACTGCCGTGACATGCCCCAACAATTTCAGCAGGCATAAAAAGCTATTTGGGAGTTTTAAATGCTTCGGTTCAATTCCTTAAAGTCAGATGTCCCTTTTCCATCACTGATCCGTTCCATATATTGCTCACCTAAGATCATTCTTTTAAAGGGTGTCTGTACATACCTCGTCCGTTTGACTACACATAGCCCCCTGCAAAATGGACAACGAGGCACAAGAGACAACACCCATAGTTCACAAAAATCAAAGGCTCCCTGGTGGTCTGGTGGCTAGGATTTGGTGTTTCCACTGTTGTGACGTAGGTCAGGAGTGTTTTATTTCTTTTGTCATCTATCCACTTATTTTCTTGCAGGGTTATGACACACTCGCTCTTACTCAGGAATCTTTCTATTTCTCCCTGAAATAAGAGAGAAGTCTAAAGCGTGAAACTTGTGCTTGCTTGGATTTATTCTCCAGATGCACAGAATTACTTTCATTTAAGACTAAAATGTTCCCAACTTCAGCACGTATTCAATGCAATGCACAATGCCAATTTTTTTTGTCAGTTAGGAAGAGTTTACTGCAGATTTGCAATCGGTACTGTTGACTAGGCGTTCGGGTCCCTGATGGTCTAGTGGCTAGGATTCGGCGCTCTCACCGCCGCGGCCTGGGTTCAATTCCCAGTCAGGGAATGAGAGTTTTGAAACTCTGACTAACTAGTGTAAACCTAAGACGCGTGTGTTGTTGTTTTCCAATGACAAGACTGCAATGTCAATTTAATCAAGCCCTGTCACAGATTTAACAGGACGTTGGTATGGAAGTAGTCATCCTATGCGCATCACTGAATTTGTGTTAATACTTTACAACCAGCAGATTTAGTCATTCTCTTTAGAGAAAGGCTCAATAAACTCTTCCCAGCAGCTCTAGAACCATTGTGGCTTGGCAGTTTTAAAAACTAAAAGAATGATCAAGTTTTTTTGATACTTTGATGTGTGCTTAATAACCCTTTGAGCAGCAAATAGGAATTCCATTTGTCATCAAATGACATGGGCTGATTAACATGGGCTGATTCATCCACGGATGATATGGAAGACAAGGAATTGTATGGTCAGTTGCCGGACAAAATGTTTTTGTCAACGGGCTTGGAGCATTTGGCGATGTGGAAGGTGCTGGCCGTCCGTGGATTCTTGGATTGAGTTTGAGGGAGGCCTGTTTTTTTTCTGTGGTACGGCACTGGGGAATCTCATCTTCCCCACTCGCTTGGTAAACTTGTGATGCCCATCAGATACAAGATATGATTTCATGGTTGAAGAGTTTGATAAGCTTGACAAAGCACTCTGAGCAGACGTAGAGATGGCAAAGTACATTTGAAAGCTTTCCCCAGTTCGAATCGTCTGAATGCATTGGCCAGGAATTGAAGACAGGTCAACTGCTTGGCAAGCAGTTATGCTCTCCACTATAGCACCAATGCCCTGACAGAGACTTTCATCAGACAACAAGTCAAAACAACTTCGGTTGGTTTGTTAAGTTTGGGGACATGTAAATTCAAACTGCAATGGTACTATTCGCCATCACGGACAGATGCCTACGTTGTTGGAAAGAATGAATTGATAAATGAGCAATTACTTCTGTAATGACAAGGAAACTCTAAGCACCACCTGAGACACAGCCCCCGTGCCAACTGTGGCCGCCAGCCTGTGTACAACTCTTGTTTCACAGGTACCGAAAAAGACCCTCCAAGGACTTCAGGAAGCTGACACAACGGAACGAGAGTGCTACGAAGGTCAATTGCTTGACAAGTGGCTGTAGTATGCCCTCCACTATAAGACTACTGCCGTGACATGCCCCAACAATTTCAGCAGGCATAAAAAGCTATTTGGGAGTTTTAAATGCTTCGGTTCAATTCCTTAAAGTCAGATGTCCCTTTTCCATCACTGATCCGTTCCATATATTGCTCACCTAAGATCATTCTTTTAAAGGGTGTCTGTACATACCTCGTCCGTTTGACTACACATAGCCCCCTGCAAAATGGACAACGAGGCACAAGAGACAACACCCATAGTTCACAAAAATCAAAGGCTCCCTGGTGGTCTGGTGGCTAGGATTTGGTGTTTCCACTGTTGTGACGTAGGTCAGGAGTGTTTTATTTCTTTTGTCATTTATCCACTTATTTTCTTGCAGGGTTATGACACACTCGCTCTTACTCAGGAATCTTTCTATTTCTCCCTGAAATAAGAGAGAAATCAAAAGCGTGAAACTCGTGCTTGCTTGGATTTATTTTCCAGATGCACAGAATTACTTTCATTTAAGACTAAAATGTTCCCAACTTCAGCACGTATTCAATGCAATGCACAATGCCAATTTTTTTGTCAGTTAGGAAGAGTTTACTGCAGATTTGTAATCGGTACTGTTGACTAGGCGTTTGGGTCCCTGATGGTCTAGTGGCTAGGATTCGGCGCTCTCACCGCTGCGGCCTGGGTTCGATTCCCAGTCAGGGAATGAGAGTTTTGAAACTCTGACTAACTAGTGTAAACCTAAGACGCGTGTGTTGTTGTTTTCCAATGACAAGACTGCAATGTCAATTTAATCAAGCCCTGTCACAGATTTAACAGGACGTTGGTATGGAAGTAGTCATCCTATGCGCATCACTGAATTTGTGTTAATACTTTACAACCAGCAGATTTAGTCATTCTCTTTAGAGAAAGGCTCAATAAACTCTTCCCAGCAGCTCTAGAACCATTGTGGCTTGGCAGTTTTAAAAACTAAAAGAATGATCAAGTTTTTTTGATACTTTGATGTGTGCTTAATAACCCTTTGAGCAGCAAATAGGAATTCCATTTGTCATC
Organism: Leuresthes tenuis; assembly: GCF_036924035.1. Classification (NCBI taxonomy): domain Eukaryota; kingdom Metazoa; phylum Chordata; class Actinopteri; order Atheriniformes; family Atherinopsidae; genus Leuresthes; species Leuresthes tenuis. The sequence continues at coordinate 35,588,476 of NW_027325364.1, forward strand.
AAATGACATGGGCTGATTAACATGGGCTGATTCATCCACGGATGATATGGAAGACAAGGAATTGTATGGTCAGTTGCCGGACAAAATGTTTTTGTCAACGGGCTTGGAGCATTTGGCGATGTTGAAGGTGCTGGCCGTCCGTGGATTCTTGGATTGAGTTTGAGGGAGGCCTGTTTTTTTTCTGTGGTACGGCACTGGGGAATCTCATCTTCCCCACTCGCTTGGTAAACTTGTGATGCCCATCAGATACAAGATTTGATTTCATGGTTGAAGAGTTTGTTAAGCTTGACAAAGCACTCTGAGCAGACGTAGAGATGGCAAAGTACATTTGAAAGCTTTCCCCAGTTCGAATCGTCTGAATGCATTGGCCAGGAATTGAAGACAGGTCAACTGCTTGGCAAGCAGTTATGCTCTCCACTATAGCACCAATGCCCTGACAGAGACTTTCATCAGACAACAAGTCAAAACAACTTCGGTTGGTTTGTTAAGTTTGGGGACATGTAAATTCAAACTGCAATGGTACTATTCGCCATCACGGACAGATGCCTACGTTGTTGGAAAGAATGAATTGATAAATGAGCAATTACTTCTGTAATGACAAGGAAACTCTAAGCACCACCTGAGACACAGCCCCCGTGCCAACTGTGGCCGCCAGCCTGTGTACAACTCTTGTTTCACAGGTACCGAAAAAGACCCTCCAAGGACTTCAGGAAGCTGACGCAACGGAACGAGAGTGCTACGAAGGTCAATTGCTTGACAAGTGGCTGTAGTATGCCCTCCACTATAAGACTACTGCCGTGACATGCCCCAACAATTTCAGCAGGCATAAAAAGCTATTTGGGAGTTTTAAATGCTTCGGTTCAATTCCTTAAAGTCAGATGTCCCTTTTCCATCACTGATCCGTTCCATATATTGCTCACCTAAGATCAGTCTTTTAAAGGGTGTCTGTACATACCTCGTCCGTTTGACTACACATAGCCCCCTGCAAAATGGACAACGAGGCACAAGAGACAACACCCATAGTTCACAAAAATCAAAGGCTCCCTGGTGGTCTGGTGGCTAGGATTTGGTGTTTCCACTGTTGTGACGTAGGTCAGGAGTGTTTTATTTCTTTTGTCATTTATCCACTTATTTTCTTGCAGGGTTATGACACACTCGCTCTTACTCAGGAATCTTTCTATTTCTCCCTGAAATAAGAGAGAAGTCAAAAGCGTGAAACTCGTGCTTGCTTGGATTTATTTTCCAGATGCACAGAATTACTTTCATTTAAGACTAAAATGTTCCCAACTTCAGCACGTATTCAATGCAATGCACAATGCCAATTTTTTTGTCAGTTAGGAAGAGTTTACTGCAGATTTGTAATCGGTACTGTTGACTAGGCATTCGGGTCCCTGATGGTCTAGTGGCTAGGATTCGGCGCTCTCACCACCGCGGCCTGGGTTCGATTCCCAGTCAGGGAATGAGAGTTTTGAAACTCTGACTAACTAGTGTAAACCTAAGACGCGTGTGTTGTTGTTTTCCAATGACAAGACTGCAATGTCAATTTAATCAAGCCCTGTCACAGATTTAACAGGACGTTGGTATGGAAGTAGTCATCCTATGCGCATCACTGAATTTGTGTTAATACTTTACAACCAGCAGATTTAGTCATTCTCTTTAGAGAAAGGCTCAATAAACTCTTCCCAGCAGCTCTAGAACCATTGTGGCTTGGCAGTTTTAAAAACTAAAAGAATGATCAAGTTTTTTTGATACTTTGATGTGTGCTTAATAACCCTTTGAGCAGCAAATAGGAATTCCATTTGTCATCAAATGACATGGGCTGATTAACATGGGCTGATTCATCCACGGATGATATGGAAGACAAGGAATTGTATGGTCAGTTGCCGGACAAAATGTTTTTGTCAACGGGCTTGGAGCATTTGGCGATGTGGAAGGTGCTGGCCGTCCGTGGATTCTTGGATTGAGTTTGAGGGAGGCCTGTTTTTTTTCTGTGGTACGGCACTGGGGAATCTCATCTTCCCCACTCGCTTGGTAAACTTGTGATGCCCATCAGATACAAGATTTGATTTCATGGTTGAAGAGTTTGTTAAGCTTGACAAAGCACTCTGAGCAGACGTAGAGATGGCAAAGTACATTTGAAAGCTTTCCCCAGTTCGAATCGTCTGAATGCATTGGCCAGGAATTGAAGACAGGTCAACTGCTTGGCAAGCAGTTATGCTCTCCACTATAGCACCAATGCCCTGACAGAGACTTTCATCAGACAACAAGTCAAAACAACTTCGGTTGGTTTGTTAAGTTTGGGGACATGTAAATTCAAACTGCAATGGTACTATTCGCCATCACGGACAGATGCCTACGTTGTTGGAAAGAATGAATTGATAAATGAGCAATTACTTCTGTAATGACAAGGAAACTCTAAGCACCACCTGAGACACAGCCCCCGTGCCAACTGTGGCCGCCAGCCTGTGTACAACTCTTGTTTCACAGGTACCGAAAAAGACCCTCCAAGGACTTCAGGAAGCTGACGCAACGGAACGAGAGTGCTACGAAGGTCAATTGCTTGACAAGTGGCTGTAGTATGCCCTCCACTATAAGACTACTGCCGTGACATGCCCCAACAATTTCAGCAGGCATAAAAAGCTATTTGGGAGTTTTAAATGCTTCGGTTCAATTCCTTAAAGTCAGATGTCCCTTTTCCATCACTGATCCGTTCCATATATTGCTCACCTAAGATCAGTCTTTTAAAGGGTGTCTGTACATACCTCGTCCGTTTGACTACACATAGCCCCCTGCAAAATGGACAACGAGGCACAAGAGACAACACCCATAGTTCACAAAAATCAAAGGCTCCCTGGTGGTCTGGTGGCTAGGATTTGGTGTTTCCACTGTTGTGACGTAGGTCAGGAGTGTTTTATTTCTTTTGTCATTTATCCACTTATTTTCTTGCAGGGTTATGACACACTCGCTCTTACTCAGGAATCTTTCTATTTCTCCCTGAAATAAGAGAGAAGTCAAAAGCGTGAAACTCGTGCTTGCTTGGATTTATTTTCCAGATGCACAGAATTACTTTCATTTAAGACTAAAATGTTCCCAACTTCAGCACGTATTCAATGCAATGCACAATGCCAATTTTTTTGTCAGTTAGGAAGAGTTTACTGCAGATTTGTAATCGGTACTGTTGACTAGGCATTCGGGTCCCTGATGGTCTAGTGGCTAGGATTCGGCGCTCTCACCGCCGCGGCCTGGGTTCGATTCCCAGTCAGGGAATGAGAGTTTTGAAACTCTGACTAACTAGTGTAAACCTAAGACGCGTGTGTTGTTGTTTTCCAATGACAAGACTGCAATGTCAATTTAATCAAGCCCTGTCACAGATTTAACAGGACGTTGGTATGGAAGTAGTCATCCTATGCGCATCACTGAATTTGTGTTAATACTTTACAACCAGCAGATTTAGTCATTCTCTTTAGAGAAAGGCTCAATAAACTCTTCCCAGCAGCTCTAGAACCATTGTGGCTTGGCAGTTTTAAAAACTAAAAGAATGATCAAGTTTTTTTGATACTTTGATGTGTGCTTAATAACCCTTTGAGCAGCAAATAGGAATTCCATTTGTCATCAAATGACATGGGCTGATTAACATGGGCTGATTCATCCACGGATGATATGGAAGACAAGGAATTGTATGGTCAGTTGCCGGACAAAATGTTTTTGTCAACGGGCTTGGAGCATTTGGCGATGTGGAAGGTGCTGGCCGTCCGTGGATTCTTGGATTGAGTTTGAGGGAGGCCTGTTTTTTTTCTGTGGTACGGCACTGGGGAATCTCATCTTCCCCACTCGCTTGGTAAACTTGTGATGCCCATCAGATACAAGATATGATTTCATGGTTGAAGAGTTTGATAAGCTTGACAAAGCACTCTGAGCAGACGTAGAGATGGCAAAGTACATTTGAAAGCTTTCCCCAGTTCGAATCGTCTGAATGCATTGGCCAGGAATTGAAGACAGGTCAACTGCTTGGCAAGCAGTTATGCTCTCCACTATAGCACCAATGCCCTGACAGAGACTTTCATCAGACAACAAGTCAAAACAACTTCGGTTGGTTTGTTAAGTTTGGGGACATGTAAATTCAAACTGCAATGGTACTATTCGCCATCACGGACAGATGCCTACGTTGTTGGAAAGAATGAATTGATAAATGAGCAATTACTTCTGTAATGACAAGGAAACTCTAAGCACCACCTGAGACACAGCCCCCGTGCCAACTGTGGCCGCCAGCCTGTGTACAACTCTTGTTTCACAGGTACCGAAAAAGACCCTCCAAGGACTTCAGGAAGCTGACGCAACGGAACGAGAGTGCTACGAAGGTCAATTGCTTGACAAGTGGCTGTAGTATGCCCTCCACTATAAGACTACTGCCGTGACATGCCCCAACAATTTCAGCAGGCATAAAAAGCTATTTGGGAGTTTTAAATGCTTCGGTTCAATTCCTTAAAGTCAGATGTCCCTTTTCCATCACTGATCCGTTCCATATATTGCTCACCTAAGATCAGTCTTTTAAAGGGTGTCTGTACATACCTCGTCCGTTTGACTACACATAGCCCCCTGCAAAATGGACAACGAGGCACAAGAGACAACACCCATAGTTCACAAAAATCAAAGGCTCCCTGGTGGTCTGGTGGCTAGGATTTGGTGTTTCCACTGTTGTGACGTAGGTCAAGAGTGTTTTATTTCTTTTGTCATCTATCCACTTATTTTCTTGCAGGGTTATGAGACACTCGCTCTTACTCAGGAATCTTTCTATTTCTCCCTGAAATAAGAGAGAAGTCAAAAGCGTGAAACTTGTGCTTGCTTGGATTTATTCTCCAGATGCACAGAATTACTTTCATTTAAGACTAAAATGTTCCCAACTTCAGCACGTATTCAATGCAATGCACAATGCCAATTTTTTTGTCAGTTAGGAAGAGTTTACTGCAGATTTGCAATCGGTACTGTTGACTAGGCGTTCGGGTCCCTGATGGTCTAGTGGCTAGGATTCGGCGCTCTCACCGCCATGGGCTGGGTTCGATTCCCAGTCAGGGAATGAGAGTTTTGAAACTCTGACTAACTAGTGTAAACCTAAGACGCGTGTGTTGTTGTTTTCCAATGCCAAGACTGCAATGTCAATTTAATCAAGCCCTGTCACAGATTTAACAGGACGTTGGTATGGAAGTAGTCATCCTATGCGCATCACTGAATTTGTGTTAATACTTTACAACCAGCAGATTTAGTCATTCTCTTTAGAGAAAGGCTCAATAAACTCTTCCCAGCAGCTCTAGAACCATTGTGGCTTGGCAGTTTTAAAAACTAAAAGAATGATCAAGTTTTTTTGATACTTTGATGTGTGCTTAATAACACTTTGAGCAGCAAATAGGAATTCCATTTGTCATCAAATGACATGGGCTGATTCATCCACGGATGATATGGAAGACAAGGAATTGTATGGTCAGTTGCCGGACAAAACGTTTTTGTCAACGTGCTTGGAGCATTTGGCGATGTGGCAGGTGCTGGCCGTCCGTGGATTCTTGGATTGAGTTTGAGGGAGGCCTGTTTTTTTTCTGTGGTACGGCACTGGGGAATCTCATCTTCCCCACTCGCTTGGTAAACTTGTGATGCACATCAGATACAAGACATGTTTTATTGTTTGAAGAGTTGCAAGAGTGTGTTAAGCTTGATAAAGCACTCATTGTCTGAGCAGAGGTAGAGATGGCAAAATACATTTGAAAACTTGCCCCAGTTACAACTGTTTGAATGCATTGGCCGGCAAATGCCATTTGTCATCAAATGACATGGGCTGATTCATCCACGGATGATATGGAAGACAAGGAAATGTATGGTCAGTTGCCGGACAAAACGTTTTTGTCAACGGGCTTGGAGCATTTGGCAGGTGCTGGCCGTCCATGGATTCTTGGATTGAGTTTGAGGGAGGCCTGTTTTTTTTCTGTGGTACGGCACTGGGGAATCTCATCTTCCCCACTCGCTTGGTAAACTTGTGATGCACATCAGATACAAGACATGTTTTCTTGTTTGAAGAGTTGCAAGAGTGTGTTAAGCTTGATAAAGCACTCATTGTCTGAGCAGAGGTAGAGATGTCAAAATACATTTGAAAACTTGCCCCAGTTACAACTGTTTGAATGCATTGGCCGGGAAATGCCATTTGTCATCAAATGACATGGGCTGATTCATCCACGGATGATATGGAAGACAAGGAATTGTATGGTCAGTTGCCGGACAAAACGTTTTTGTCAACGGGCTTGGAGCATTTGGCGATGTGGCAGGTGCTGGCCGTCCGTGGATTCTTGGATTGAGTTTGAGGGAGGCCTGTTTTTTTTCTATGGTACGGCACTGGGGAATCTCATCTTCCCCACTCGCTTGGTAAACTTGTGATGCACATCAGATACAAGACATGTTTTCTTGTTTGAAGAGTTGCAAGAGTGTGTTAAGCTTGATAAAGCACTCATTGTCTGAGCAGAGGTAGAGATGTCAAAATACATTTGAAAACTTGCCCCAGTTAGTACTGTTTGAATGCATTGGCCGGGAAATGCCATTTGTCATCAAATAACATGGGCTGATTCATCCACGGATGATATGGAAGACAAGGAATTGTATGGTCAGTTGCCGGACAAAACGTTTTTGTCAACGGGCTTGGAACATTTGGCGATGTGGCAGGTGCTGGCCGTCCATGGATTTTTGGATTGAGTTTGAGGGATTTAACAGGACGTTGGTATGGAAGTAGTCATCCTATGCGCATCACTGAATTTGTGTTAATACTTTACAACCAGCAGATTTAGTCATTCTCTTTAGAGAAAGGCTCAATAAACTCTTCCCAGCAGCTCTAGAAACATTGTGGCTTGGCAGTTTTAAAAACTAAAAGAATGATCAAGTTTTTTGATACTTTGATGTGTGCTTAATAACACTTTGAGCAGCAAATAGGAATTCCATTTGTCATCAAATAACATGGGCTGGTTCATCCACTGATGATATGGAAGACAAGGAATTGTATGGTCAGTTGTCGGACAAAACGTTTTTGTCAACGGGCTTGGAGCATTTGGCGATGTGGCAGGTGCTGGCCGTCCGTGGATTCTTGGATTGAGTTTGAGGGAGGCCTGTTTTTTTTCTGTGGTACGGCACTGGGGAATCTCATCTTCCCCACTCGCTTGGTAAACTTGTGATGCACATCAGATACAAGACATGTTTTCTTGTTTGAAGAGTTTCAAGAGTGTGTTAAGCTTGATAAAGCACTCATTGTCTGAGCAGAGGTAGAGATGGCAAAATACATTTGAAAACTTGCCCCAGTTACAACTGTTTGAATGCATTGGCCGGGAAATGCCATTTGTCATCAAATGACATGGGCTGATTCATCCAAGGATGATATGGAAGACAAGGAATTGTATGGTCAGTTGCCGGACAAAACGTTTTTGTCAACGGGCCTTGAGCATCTGGCGATGTGGCAGGTGCTGGCCGTCCGTGGATTCTTGGATTGAGTTTGAGGGAGGCCTGTTTTTTTTCTGTGGTACGGCACTGGGGAATCTCATCTTCCCCACTCGCTTGGTAAACTTGTGATGCCCATCACTTTAACTGAAAAGTCATAGTTAATCAACCCATAGTTCACAAAAATCAAAGGCTCCCTGGTGGTCTGGTGGCTAGGATTTGGTGTTTCCACTGTTGCGACGTAGGTCAAGAGTGTTTTATTTCTTTTGTCATCTATCCACTTATTTTCTTGCAGGGTTATGACACACTCGCTCTTACTCAGGAATCTTTCTATTTCTCCCTGAAATAAGAGAGAAGTCAAAAGCGTGAAACTTGTACTTGCTTGGATTTATTCTCCAGATGCACAAAATTACTTTCATTTAAGACTAAAATGTTCCCAACTTCAGCACGTATTCAATGCAATGCACAATGCCAATTTGTTTGTCAGTTAGGAAGAGTTTACTGCAGATTTGCAATCGGTACTGTTGACTAGGCCTTCGGGTCCCTGATGGTCTAGTGGCTAGGATTCGGCGCTCTCACCGCCATGGACTGAGTTCCATTCCCAGTCAGGGAATGAGAGTTTTGAAACTCTGACTAACTAGTGTAAACCTAAGACGCGTGTGTTGTTGTTTTCCAATGACAAGACTGCAATGTCAATTTAATCAAGCCCTGTCACAGATTCAACAGGACGTTGGTATGGAAATAGTCATCCTATGCGCATCACTGAATTTGTGTTAATACTTTACAACCAGCAGATTTAGTCATTCTCTTTAGAGAAAGGCTCAATAAACTCTTCCCAGCAGCTCTAGAACCATTGTGGCTTGGCAGTTTTAAAAACTAAAAGAATGATCAAGTTTTTTTGATACTTTGATGTGTGCTTAATAACACTTTGAGCAGCAAATAGGAATTCCATTTGTCATCAAATAACATGGGCTGGTTCATCCACGGATGATATGGAAGACAAGGAATTGTATGGTCAGTTGCCGGACAAAACGTTTTTGTCAACGGGCTTGGAGCATTTGGCGATGTGGCAGGTGCTGGCCGTCCGTGGATTCTTGGATTGAGTTTGAGGGAGGCCTGTTTTTTTTCTGTGGTACGGCACTGGGGAATCTCATCTTCCCCACTCGCTTGGTAAACTTGTGATGCACATCAGATACAAGACATGTTTTCTTGTTTGAAGAGTTTCAAGAGTGTGTTAAGCTTGATAAAGCACTCATTGTCTGAGCAGAGGTAGAGATGGCAAAATACATTTGAAAACTTGCCCCAGTTACAACTGTTTGAATGCATTGGCCGGGAAATGCCATTTGTCATCAAATGACATGGGCTGATTCATCCAAGGATGATATGGAAGACAAGGAATTGTATGGTCTGTTGCCGGACAAAACGTTTTTGTCAACGGGCTTGGAGCATTTGGCGATGTGGCAGGTGCTGGCCGTCCGTGGATTCTTGGATTGAGTTTGAGGGAGGCCTGTTTTTTTTCTGTGGTATGGCACTGGGGAATCTCATCTTCCCCACTCGCTTGGTAAACTTGTGATGCCCATCACTTTAACTGAAAAGTCATAGTTAATCAACCCATAGTTCACAAAAATCAAAGGCTCCCTGGTGGTCTGGTGGCTAGGATTTGGTGTTTCCACTGTTGTGACGTAGGTCAGGAGTGTTTTATTTCTTTTATCATCTATCCACTTATTTTCTTGCAGGGTTATGACACACTCGCTCTTACTCAGGAATCTTTCTATTTCTCCCTGAAATAAGAGAGAAGTCCAAAGCGTGAAACTTGTGCTTGCTTGGATTTATTCTCCAGATGCACAGAATTACTTTAATTTAAGACTAAAATGTTCCCAACTTCAGCACGTATTCAATGCAATGCACAATGCCAATTTTTTTGTCAGTTAGGAAGAGTTTACTGCAGATTTGCAATCGGTACTGTTGACTAGGCGTTCGGGTCCCTGAGGTTCTAGTGGCTAGGATTCGGCGCTCTCACCGCCGCGGCCTTGGTTCGATTCCCAGTCAGGGAATGAGAGTTTTGAAACTCTGACTAACTAGGGTAAACCTAAGACGCGTGTGTTGTTGTTTTCCAATGACAAGACTGCAATGTCAATTTAATCAAGCCCTGTCACAGATTTAACAGGACGTTGGTATGGAAGTAGTCATCCTATGCGCATCACTGAATTTGTGTTAATACTTTACAACCAGCAGATTTAGTCATTCTCTTTAGAGAAAGGCTCAATAAACTCTTCCCAGCAGCTCTAGAACCATTGTGGCTTGGCAGTTTTAAAAACTAAAAGAATGATCAAGTTTTTTTGATACTTTGATGTGTGCTTAATAACACTTTGAGCAGCAAATAGGAATTCCATTTGTCATCAAATAACATGGGCTGGTTCATCCATGGATGATATGGAAGAAAAGGAATTGTATGTCGGACAAAACGTTTTTGTCCACGGGCTTGGAGCATTTGGCGATATGGCAGGTGCTGGCCGTCCGTGGATTCTTGGATTGAGTTTGAGGGAGGCCTGTTTTTGTCTGTGGTACGGCACTGGGGAATCTCATCTTCCCCACTCGCTTGGTAAACTTGTGATGCACATCAGATACAAGACATGTTTTCATGGTTGAAGAGTTTGTTAAGCTTGACAAAGCACTCTGAGCAGACGTAGAGATGGCAAAGTACATTTGAAAGCTTTCCCCAGTTCGAATAGTCTGAATGCATTGGCCGGGAATCGAACACGGGTCAACTGCTTGGCAAGCCGTTATGCTCTCCACTATAGCACCAATGCCCTGACAGAGACTTTCATCAGACAACAAGTCAAAACAACTTCGGTTGGTTTGTTAAGTTTGGGGACATGTAAATTCAAACTGCAATGGTACTATTCGCCATCACGGACAGATGCCTACGTTGTTGGAAAGAATGAATTGATAAATGAGCAATTACTTCTGTAATCACAAGGAAACTCTAAGCACCACCTGAGACACAGCCCCCGTGCCAACTGTGGTCGCCAGCCTGTGTACAACTCTTGTTTCACAGGTACCGAAAAAGACCCTCCAAGGACTTCAGGAAGCTGACGCAACGGAACGAGAGTGCTACGAAGGTCAATTGCTTGACAAGTGGCTGTAGTATGCCCTCCACTATAAGACTACTGCCGTGACATGCCCCAACAATTTCAGCAGGCATAAAAAGCTATTTGGGAGTTTTAAATGCTTCGGTTCAATTCCTTAAAGTCAGATGTCCCTTTTCCATCACTGATCCGTTCCATATATTGCTCACCTAAGAACATTCTTTTAAAGGGTGTCTGTACATACCTCGTCCGTTTGACTACACATAGCCCCTTGCAAAATGGACAACGAGGCACAAGAGGCAACACCCATAGTTCACAAAAATCAAAGGCTCCCTGGTGGTCTGGTGGCTAGGATTTGGTGTTTCCACTGTTGTGACGTAGGTCAAGAGTGTTTTATTTCATTGTCATCTATCCACTTATTTTCTTGCAGGGTTATGACACACTCGCTCTTACTCAGGAATCTTTCTATTTCTCCCTGAAGTAAGAGAGAAGTCAAAAGCGTGAAACTTGTGCTTGCTTGGATTTATTCTCCAGATGCACAGAATTACTTTCATTTAAGACTAAAATGTTCCCAACTTCAGCACGTATTCAATGCAATGCACAATGTCAATTTTTTTGTCAGTTAGGAAGAGTTTACTGCAGATTTGCAATCGGTACTGTTGACTAGGCCTTCGGGTCCCTGATGGTCTAGTGGCTAGGATTCGGCGCTCTCACCGCCGCGGCCTGGGTTAGATTCCCAGTCAGGGAATGAGAGTTTTGAAGCTCTGACTAACTAGTGTAAACCTAAGACGCTTGTGTTGTTGTTTTCCAATGACAAGACTGCAATGTCAATTTAATCAAGCCCTGTCACAGATTTAACAGGACGTTGGTATGGAAGTAGTCATCCTATGCGCATCACTGAATTTGTGTTAATACTTTACAACCAGCAGATTTAGTCATTCTCTTTAGAGAAAGGCTCAATAAACTCTTCCCAGCAGCTCTAGAACCATTGTGGCTTGGCAGTTTTAAAAACTAAAAGAATGATCAAGTTTTTTTGATACTTTGATGTGTGCTTAATAACACTTTGAGCAGCAAATAGGAATTCCATTTGTCATCAAATGACATGGGCTGGTTCATCCATGGATGATATGGAAGAAAAGGAATTGTATGTCGGACAAAACGCTTTTGTCCACGGGCTTGGAGCATTTGGCGATATGGCAGGTGCTGGCCGTCCGTGGATTCTTGGATTGAGTTTGAGGGAGGCCTGTTTTTTTTCTGTGGTACGGCACTGGGGAATCTCATCTTCCCCACTCGCTTGGTAAACTTGTGATGCACATCAGATACAAGACATGTTTTCATGGTTGAAGAGTTTGTTAAGCTTGACAAAGCAGATGTAGAGATGGCAAAGTACATTTGAAAGCTTTCCCCAGTTCGAATCGTCTGAATGCATTGGCCGGGAATCGAACACGGGTCAACTGCTTGGCAAGCAGTTATGCTCTCCACTATAGCACCAATGCCCTGACAGAGACTTTCATCAGACAACAAGTCAAAACAACTTCGGTTGGTTTGTTAAGTTTGGGGACATGTAAATTCAAACTGCAATGGTACTATTCGCCATCACGGACAGATGCCTACGTTGTTGGAAAGAATGAATTGATAAATGAGCAATTACTTCTGTAATGACAAGGAAACTCTAAGCACCACCTGAGACACAGCCCCCGTGCCAACTGTGGTCGCCAGCCTGTGTACAACTCTTGTTTCACAGGTACCGAAAAAGACCCTCCAAGGACTTCAGGAAGCTGACGCAACGGAACGAGAGTGCTACGAAGGTCAATTGCTTGACAAGTGGCTGTAGTATGCCCTCCACTATAAGACTACTGCCGTGACATGCCCCAACAATTTCAGCAGGCATAAAAAGCTATTTGGGAGTTTTAAATGCTTCGGTTCAATTCCTTAAAGTCAGATGTCCCTTTTCCATCACTGATCCGTTCCATATATTGCTCACCTAAGATCATTCTTTTAAAGGGTGTCTGTACATACCTCGTCCCTTTGACTACACATAGCCCCCTGCAAAATGGACAACGAGGCACAAGAGACAACACCCATAGTTCACAAAAATCAAAGGCTCCCTGGTGGTCTGGTGGCTAGGATTTGGTGTTTCCACTGTTGTGACGTAGGTCAGGAGTGTTTTATTTCTTTTGTCATCTATCCACTTATTTTCTTGCAGGGTTATGACACACTCGCTCTTACTCAGGAATCTTTCTATTTCTCCCTGAAATAAGAGAGAAGTCAAAAGCGTGAAACTTGTGCTTGCTTGGATTTATTCTCCAGATGCACAGAATTACTTTCATTTAAGACTAAAATGTTCCCAACTTCAGCACGTATTCAATGCAATGCACAATGCCAATTTTTTTGTCAGTTAGGAAGAGTTTACTGCAGATTTGCAATCGGTACTGTTGACTAGGCGTTCAGGTCCCTGATGGTCTAGTGGCTAGGATTCGGCGCTCTCACCGCCGCGGCCTGGGTTCGATTCCCAGTCAGGGAATGAGAGTTTTGAAACTCTGACTAACTAGTGTAAACCTAAGACGCCTGTGTTGTCATTTTCCAATGACAAGACTGCAATGTCAATTTAATCAAGCCCTGTCACAGATTTAACAGGACGTTGGTATGGAAGTAGTCATCCTATGCGCATCACTGAATTTGTGTTAATACTTTACAACCAGCAGATTTAGTCATTCTCTTTAGAGAAAGGCTCAATAAACTCTTCCCAGCAGCTCTAGAACCATTGTGGCTTGGCAGTTTTAAAAACTAAAAGAATGATCAAGTTTTTTTGATACTTTGATGTGTGCTTAATAACACTTTGAGCAGCAAATAGGAATTCCATTTGTCATCAAATAACATTTGCAAGAGTGTGTTAAGCTTGATAAAGCACTCATTGTCTGAGCAGAGGTAGAGATGGCAAAATACATTTGAAAACTTGCCCCAGTTACAACTGTTTGAATGCATTGGCCGGGAAATGCCATTTGTCATCAAATGACATGGGCTGATTCATCCACGGATGATATGGAAGACAAGGAATTGTATGGTCAGTTGCCGGACAAAACGTTTTTGTCAACGGGCTTGGAGCATTTGGCGATATGGCAGGTGCTGGCCGTCCGTGGATTCCTTGATTGAGTTTGAGGGAGGCCTGTTTTTTTTCTGTGGTACGGCACTGGGGAATCTCATCTTCCCCACTCGCTTGGTAAACTTGTGATGCCCATCATTTTAACTGAAAAGTCATAGTTAATCAACCCATAGTTCACAAAAATCAAAGGCTCCCTGGTGGTCTGGTGGCTAGGATTTGGTGTTTCCACTGTTGTGACGTAGGTCAAGAGTGTTTTATTTCTTTTGTCATCTATCCACTTATTTTCTTGCAGGGTTATGACACACTCGCTCTTACTCAGGAATCCTTCTATTTCTCCCTGAAATAAGAGAGAAGTCAAAAGCGTGAAACTTGTGCTTGCTTGGATTTATTCTCCAGATGCACAGAATTACTTTCATTTAAGACTAAAATGTTCCCAACTTCAGCACGTATTCAATGCAATGCACAATGCCAATTTTTTTGTCAGTTAGGAAGAGTTTACTGCAGATTTGCAATCGGTACTGTTGACTAGGCGTTCGGGTCCCTGATGGTCTAGTGGCTAGGATTCGGCGCTCTCACCGCCGCGGCCTGGGTTCGATTCCCAGTCAGGGAATGAGAGTTTTGAAACTCTGACTAACTAGTGTAAACCTAAGACGCCTGTGTTGTCATTTTCCAATGACAAGACTGCAATGTCAATTTAATCAAGCCCTGTCACAGATTTAACAGGACGTTGGTATGGAAGTAGTCATCCTATGCGCATCACTGAATTTGTGTTAATACTTTACAACCAGCAGATTTAGTCATTCTCTTTAGAGAAAGGCTCAATAAACTCTTCCCAGCAGCTCTAGAACCATTGTGGCTTGGCAGTTTTAAAAACTAAAAGAATGATCAAATTTTTTTCATACTTTGATGTGTGCTTAATAACACTTTGAGCAGCAAATAGGAATTCCATTTGTCATCAAATAACATTTGCAAGATTGTGTTAAGCTTGATAAAGCACTCATTGTCTGAGCAGAGGTAGAGATGGCAAAATACATTTGAAAACTTGCCCCAGTTACAACTGTTTGAATGCATTGGCCGGGAAATGCCATTTGTCATCAAATGACATGGGCTGGTTCATCCACGAATGATATGGAAGAAAAGGAATTGTATGGTCAGTTGCCGGACAAAACGTTTTTGTCCACGGGCTTGGAGCATTTGGTGATGTGGCAGGTGCTGGCCGTCCGTGGATTCTTGGATTGAGTTTGAGGGAGGCCTGTTTTTTTTCCTGTGGTACGGCACTGGGGAATCTCATCTTCCCCACTCGCTTGGTAAACTTGTGATGCACATCAGATACAAGACATGTTTTCATGGTTGAAGAGTTTGTTAAGCTTGACAAAGCACTCTGAGCAGACGTAGAGATGGCAAAGTAGATTTGAAAGCTTTCCCCAGTTCGAATCGTCTGAATGCATTGGCCGGGAATCGAACACGGGTCAACTGCTTGGCAAGCAGTTATGCTCTCCACTATAGCACCAATGCCCTGACAGAGACTTTCATCAGACAACAAGTCAAAACAACTTCGGTTGGTTTGTTAAGTTTGGGGACATGTAAATTCAAACTGCAATAGTACTATTCGCCATCACGGACAGATGCCTACGTTGTTGGAAAGAATGAATTGATAAATGAGCAATTACTTCTGTAATGACAAGGAAACTCTCAGCACCACCTGAGACACAGCCCCCGTGCCAACTGTGGTCGCCAGCCTGTGTACAACTCTTGTTTCACAGGTACCGAAAAAGACCCTCCAAGGACTTCAGGAAGCTGACGCAACGGAACGAGAGTGCTACGAAGGTCAATTGCTTGACAAGTGGCTGTAGTATGCCCTCCACTATAAGACTACTGCCGTGACATGCCCCAACAATTTCAGCAGGCATAAAAAGCTATTTGGGAGTTTTAAATGCTTCGGTTCAATTCCTTAAAGTCAGATGTCCCTTTTCCATCACTGATCCGTTCCATATATTGCTCACCTAAGATCATTCTTTTAAAGGGTGTCTGTACATACCTCGTCCCTTTGACTACACATAGCCCCCTGCAAAATGGACAACGAGGCACAAGAGACAACACCCATAGTTCACAAAAATCAAAGGCTCCCTGGTGGTCTGGTGGCTAGGATTTGGTGTTTCCACTGTTGTGACGTAGGTCAGGAGTGTTTTATTTCTTTTGTCATCTATCCACTTATTTTCTTGCAGGGTTATGACACACTCGCTCTTACTCAGGAATCTTTCTATTTCTCCCTGAAATAAGAGAGAAGTCAAAAGCGTGAAACTTGTGCTTGCTTGGATTTATTCTCCAGATGCACAGAATTACTTTCATTTAAGACTAAAATGTTCCCAACTTCAGCACGTATTCAATGATATGCACAATGCCAATTTTTTTGTCAGTTAGGAAGAGTTTACTGCAGATTTGCAATCGGTACTGTTGACTAGGCGTTCGGGTCCCTGATGGTCTAGTGGCTAGGATTTGGCGCTTTCACCGCTGCGGCCTGGGTTCGATTCCCAGTCAGGGAATGAGAGTTTTGAAACTCTGACTAACTAGTGTAAACCTAAGACGCGTGTGTTGTTGTTTTCCAATGACAAGACTGCAATGTCAATTTAATCAAGCCCTGTCACAGATTTAACAGGACGTTGGTATGGAAGTAGTCATCCAATGCGCATCACTGAATTTGTGTTAATACTTTACAACCAGCAGATTTAGTCATTCTCTTTAGAGAAAGGCTCAATAAACTCTTCCCAGCAGCTCTAGAACCATTGTGGCTTGGCAGTTTTAAAAACTAAAAGAATGATCAAGTTTTTTCATACTTTGATGTGTGCTTAATAACACTTTGAGCAGCAAATAGGAATTCCATTTGTCATCAAATAACATGGGCTGGTTCATCCACGGATGATATGGAAGACAAGGAATTGTATGGTCAGTTGCCGGACAAAACGTTTTTGTCAACGGGCTTGGAGCATTTGGCGATGTTGCAAGTGCTGGCCATCCATGGATTCTTGGATTGAGTTTGACGGAGGCCTGTTTTTTTTCTGTGGTACGGCACTGGGGAATCTCATCTTCCCCACTCGCTTGGTAAACTTGTGATGCACATCAGTTACAAGACATGTTTTATTGTTTGAAGAGTTGCAAGAGTGTGTTAAGCTTGATAAAGCACTCATTGTCCGAGCAGAGGTAGAGATGGAAAAATACATTTGAAAACTTGCCCCAGTTACAACTGTTTGAATGCATTGGCCGGGAAATGCCATTTGTCATCAAATGACATGGGCTGATTCATCCACGGATGATATGGAAGACAAGGAATTGTATGGTCAGTTGCCGGACAAAACGTTTTTGTCAACGGGCTTGGAGCATTTGGCGATGTGGCACGTGCTGGCCGTCCGTGGATTCTTGGATTGAGTTTGAGGGAGGCCTGTTTTTTTTCTGTGGTACGGCACTGGGGAATCTCATCTTCCCCACTCGCTTGGCAAACTTGTGATGCCCATCATTTTAACTGAAAAGTCATAGTTAATCAACCCATAGTTCACAAAAATCAAAGGCTCCCTGGTGGTCTGGTGGCTAGGATTTGGTGTTTCCACTGTTGTGACGTAGGTCAAGAGTGTTTTATTTCTTTTGTCATCTATCCACTTATTTTCTTGCAGGGTTATGACACACTCGCTCTTACTCAGGAATCCTTCTATTTCTCCCTGAAATAAGAGAGAAGTCAAAAGCGTGAAACTTGTGCTTGCTTGGATTTATTCTCCAGATGCACAGAATTACTTTCATTTAAGACTAAAATGTTCCCAACTTCAGCACGTATTCAATGCAATGCACAATGCCAATTTTTTTGTCAGTTAGGAAGAGTTTACTGCAGATTTGCAATCGGTACTGTTGACTAGGCGTTCGGGTCCCTGATGGTCTAGTGGCTAGGATTCGGCGCTCTCATCGCCGCTGCCCGGGTTCGATTCCCAGTCAGGGAATGAGAGTTTTGAAACTCTGACTAACTAGTGTAAACCTAAGACGCGTGTGTTGTCATTTTCCAATGACAAGACTGCAATGTCAATTTAATCAAGCCCTGTCACAGATTTAACAGGACGTTGGTATGGAAGTAGTCATCCTATGCGCATCACTGAATTTGTGTTAATACTTTACAACCAGCAGATTTAGTCATTCTCTTTAGAGAAAGGCTCAATAAACTCTTCCCAGCAGCTCTAGAACCATTGTGGCTTGGCAGTTTTAAAAACTAAAAGAATGATCAAATTTTTTTCATACTTTGATGTGTGCTTAATAACACTTTGAGCAGCAAATAGGAATTCCATTTGTCATCAAATAACATTTGCAAGAGTGTGTTAAGCTTGATAAAGCACTCATTGTCTGAGCAGAGGTAGAGATGGCAAAATACATTTGAAAACTTGCCCCAGTTACAACTGTTTGAATGCATTGGCCGGGAAATGCCATTTGTCATCAAATGACATGGGCTGGTTCATCCACGAATGATATGGAAGAAAAGGAATTGTATGGTCAGTTGCCGGACAAAACGTTTTTGTCCACGGGCTTGGAGCATTTGGTGATGTGGCAGGTGCTGGCCGTCCGTGGATTCTTGGATTGAGTTTGAGGGAGGCCTGTTTTTTTTCCTGTGGTACGGCACTGGGGAATCTCATCTTCCCCACTCGCTTGGTAAACTTGTGATGCACATCAGATACAAGACATGTTTTCATGGTTGAAGAGTTTGTTAAGCTTGACAAAGCACTCTGAGCAGATGTAGAGATGGCAAAGTACATTTGAAAGCTTTCCCCAGTTCGAATCGTCTGAATGCATTGGCCGGGAATCGAACACGGGTCAACTGCTTGGCAAGCAGTTATGCTCTCCACTATAGCACCAATGCCCTGACAGAGACTTTCATCAGACAACAAGTCAAAACAACTTCGGTTGGTTTGTTAAGTTTGGGGACATGTAAATTCAAACTGAAATGGTACTATTCGCCATCACGGACAGATGCCTACGTTGTTGGAAAGAATGAATTGATAAATGAGCAATTACTTCTGTAATGACAAGGAAACTCTAAGCACCACCTGAGACACAGCCCCCGTGCCAACTGTGGCCGCCAGCCTGTGTACAACTCTTGTTTCACAGGTACCGAAAAAGACCCTCCAAGGACTTCAGGAAGCTGACGCAACGGAACGAAAGTGCTACGAAGGTCAATTGCTTGACAAGTGGCTGTAGTATGCCCTCCACTATAAGACTACTGCCGTGACATGCCCCAACAATTTCAGCAGGCATAAAAAGCTATTTGGGAGTTTTAAATGCTTCGGTTCAATTCCTTAAAGTCAGATGTCCCTTTTCCATCACTGATCCGTTCCATATATTGCTCACCTAAGATCATTCTTTTAAAGGGTGTCTGTACATACCTCGTCCGTTTGACTACACATAGCCCCCTGCAAAATGGACAACGAGGCACAAGAGACAACACCCATAGTTCACAAAAATCAAAGGCTCCCTGGTGGTCTGGTGGCTAGGATTTGGTGTTTCCACTGTTGTGACGTAGGTCAGGAGTGTTTTATTTCTTTTGTCATCTATCCATTTATTTTCTTGCAGGGTTATGACATACTCGCTCTTACTCAGGAATCTTTCTATTTCTCCCTGAAATAAGAGAGAAGTCAAAAGCGTGAAACTTGTGCTTGCTTGGATTTATTCTCCAGATGCACAGAATTACTTTCATTTAAGACTAAAATGTTCCCAACTTCAGCACGTATTCAATGCAATGCACAATGCCAATTTTTTTGTCAGTTAGGAAGAGTTTACTGCAGATTTGCAATCGGTACTGTTGACTAGGCGTTCGGGTCCCTGATGGTCTAGTGGCTAGGATTCGGCGCTCTCACCGCATAAAGGAAACTTTATGACAAAAAGATATGGGCCCAAGAGTGTGGAATAAGTGTGTGAATTGAATTGAAAAAAACAGAGCTGGCCTTTCTGATCAGTTTGTCGAGTCTCTTCCTGTCAGCGGTTGAGATGCAGCAGAGAACTCCAGAGATAATGGCTGATGCCACAACAGTGTCAAAGAAGGTTCTTATGAGTGCTCCCTGCACTGACAGGGACTGATGACAGTGGACTGATGACACCGACACCAGTCCACAAAGTCATTGATCAGTTCTCTGTATTCCCTGTCATCGTCGTCAGTGATGAGGCCGACGATGGCAGTGTCGTCGGAGACAGTGTGCAGAACTGTGCCTGAAGTCTGCAGTGTACAGGGTGAACAGGAAAGGAGCCAAGACTGTTCACTGTGGTGCCCCTGTGCTGCAGACTTCCATGTGTGAGACACAGTCCTTTATCCTCACATACTGTGGGCGGTTGGTGAGGTAATCTATAATCCAGGATGTGAGATGGTGATCCACGCCTGACAGCTCCAGCTTGTCCCTCAGAAGCAGAGGCTGGATGGTATTGAAAGCACTGGAGAAGTTGAAGAGTGTGATCCTCACAGTGCTTCCAGGCTTTTCAAGGTGGAAGAGAGCTCCGTGAAGGAGGAAGATTACGGCGTCATCCGATGGGACCCGATGCCAGGCTGGTAGGCGAACTGCAAGGGATTCATGGATGGTCCCACCAGAGGGCGGAGATGAACGAGCAACAGCCATTCCAGTGTTTTCATCAGGTTGTGATGTCAGCGCCACTGGCCTGTAGCTGTTGAGGTCCTTTGGGTGCAGCGTCTTTGGCACCGTCAACACACAGGAGGTTTTCCACAGTTGTGGAACCTCCCCAGATTCAGGCTCAGGTTGAAGACGTGCTCCACAATACCATAGAATTGATCCGCGCAGGACTTGAGGAGCCTGGAACTGATGCCGTCCGGACCTGCAGCCTTTTTCACCTTGATCTTGAGCTCTTTCCTCTCCTGGTTGACAGAAAGAGACAGATTGGTGCTCGGGGGCAGGGTGTTTGGGGTTGTGAGAGGTAGTGAGAGCATCATTGGGGGGTGGGGCAAAAGAGGTGGAGGCAGTGGTGGCTGGCTGCGATCTGACTGCTGTTTGAGTGAGGGTGGGGGAGGTGGAGGGGGAAAGTACAGGGTGTGTTGACGAGGGGGGCAGTAGCAGAGAAGACTGGCCTGGGGGAGGGTTAGATGTCTGTTGTTAGATGTTCTTTGTATCCTGAGATTATCTTACTGTAATGGTTCTTCCCCTCTTTGATCTTCCGCCTCAGCTCCTTCTGCCTCTCCTTATTTTATGTTGGCAAAAAATAGATCCAGTGTTTTAATGTCTCTGGTGTGGCAAGTGATGTACTAGGGGAAGTTGGGCAGAGTGGAGGAAGGAGAGGCATGATTAAAGTCGCCAGAGATGAGGAAGAGGGCTTGTGGGTGCTGTGTCTGCAGCCTGCTCACAACTGAAGGCAGGGCATCACAGGCCGTGTCGACATTAGCAGAGGGGGTAACGTACGCCACTATCACAACAACTTGTGAAAAATCTTGTGGTAGATAAAAAGGTCTCATGCTAACAACTAACAGTTCGATATCCTTGCAGCAGAGTTGCTCTTTAACAGTGGTGTGCCCAGACTTACACTACTTGTCATTCACAAACACAGCCAGCCCTCCTCCTTTCCTCTTACCACTCTCCTGAGTTCTGCCCGATGTAGAATAAATCTGCCCAGTGAAATTTGTGAATCTGGGGTCAGTGAGTTCAGCGATGTCTTTGTAAACAGCGTAATGCTGCACTCCTGATATTCCCTCTAGTGCCGGGTCAGTGCTGTTAACTCGTCTATCTTATTGGGAAGAGATCTCACATTTCCCATAATGATAGCCGGGAGGACAGATCTGTACCGTCTTCCCGAAGCGTGTCAGACTCCAGCATGAGTCCCCTGTCTTCTTCTCTTCAGCTCCTGGGGAACATCGGGTTTCTCCTGGGGCAACACCGCTGTTTTACAGACCGCTAACAGCTGATCCCTGGTGTAAACAATAGGGTCCA
This sequence comes from Leuresthes tenuis, assembly GCF_036924035.1. NCBI lineage: Eukaryota > Metazoa > Chordata > Actinopteri > Atheriniformes > Atherinopsidae > Leuresthes > Leuresthes tenuis. Next base: position 35,610,078 of record NW_027325364.1, read on the forward strand.
TGGCTGCTCACAGGGTGTCCGGACATGGAAAGTTTAGAGCAAGCATGGCAATTTTGATGCCCATAATGCAACTGTTGTTTCCATGGTACTACACTGAAGAATAAACTAAAAAACGTTACTAAAAATTACCAAAAAAGAGAAAAAATGCTGCCGAACAGGGCAGTGCATATATCTTGTAATATTAATAATGAAATAATATATAAATAAATAAATTTGAGAAAAACATCAAAGTCAGCAATCACTGTGGGCTAGGGGCGGCTGTAGCTCAGGAGGAAGAGCAGTCGCCCACCAATCGGAAGGTCGGTGGTTCGACTCTGGCTTCCCCAGGATACATGTCGAAGCGTCCTTGGGCAAGTTATATCTTAAGTATGAGTATGAGTGTGTGTGAGCGGCAAGTGAAGTGAAGCGCTTTGAGTGGTCAGCTAGACTAGAAAAGCGCTATACAAGTACAAGTCCATTTACCATTTACTGTTAAAAAGCCTTATTGCTGTGGGACCATCCTGAACCTCTCAGTCCTGCAGCACAGTGAGACGAGACTCTCACTGCAGCTGCTCCTCTGTCCTGCCAGGATTCTGTGGAGAGGATGTTTACTTTTCTCCAAAATAGAATATAATTTCCTACTCATCCATTGCTCCACCACTGTATGGTGGTTACCAATGTCCAGAAAAACTAAACACAGCAGAAACAGGCCCATGGGAAAGCGTGGCCTGCGATGCAATTATCAACGGTTTGTTACCAGATGTGGCGCTTGAACTGAAAGACATTTATGTGGGCTGGGCTGAACAACCGCGACTGGATGATGTTAGACACTATGCAGGACATTCACAGAACCAAGTTGATACCAGAAAGAAAAAAAAGGACAAAACTGAGAAAGAACTGCACCTGGCCGCCATGACCATGTACAATCCAGTATCTGCCTTCCCGTGAGGAGGACGGCCCCCACACAGAGGACGAGGCAGAGGAGGAAGGCGTGGCCGAGGCTGAGGGTTCCCTGTTGGAGGCTGGAACCCTGACCATTGCTACAGATGTGGCCCAAAGTGACACTGGAAGAATGACTGCCCAAATAACAGGCCATGAATGTCGGTTTCAGACTGACAGGGGTTGGCTGACAGGGATGGGTCGTCACCAGCAGAGTGATCAACTGTTACATTTCTGCTGACTGTGACTCACGTGACAAAGTTTTACATGCCGTTTCGTTGTTAGAAGATAAATTCTCCTCCATAAAGACAGGAACTTAAGCTCACTTAACATCTGATGTTTACATAGCTTTTTCTATCGTTCAGTTAATAATTTCTCAAAGTGTACTGTCATACATTGTATACCTTTAAAAATATATAGACACATGACAATTTACACCTGTAAGAATTATAAACACCAAGAAAACTCCAGGAGGAACTAAGATACATCAGTAGCTTTGGACACTGGAGGAAATGACTTAATGGAAGTAGTTGGAGTCAGTTCACATGTAAATATGTAGACCAGTCTTCTCCCAATAATCATTTGTCTTATCATTTAACATTTAAACTGTTACTTAGGGACTTTTTTTTGGTCAATAACCGATTCAGGGTCCAAATGGATGTTTTGAGTGGAAAGAGTTGTGGTGGCTTATCCCTAGACACTACTGACACATTTCCAAGATATTCTAGGTGCTTACTCTAATTTGATGCCAAGGACAATTCTACTGAGAGCATAAACGAAGATATATTTACTTCCAGCTGTACCGCATCCTTTTCTCTCACATGCTACAGAATCAAATTTTTAAGCCAGTGTTGACCAATGTTGATCCTCTGTAACAGTTTTGAGTTCAGAATAATCATGTATGCTCCATATGAAACCTTGATGAGGGAACTGTTAACTAATAAACTAGTCATTTTGGGAATGGTAATCATAAGTACTTTGTAGAGGGTAAAGGTAATGAGTTTATGCTCTTGGGATGGCCTTAAGAGCATAAGCTACAGAGACACAGCTGGTGATGTAAAGATAAAGAGTTAGATAGTGGATAGAGGGCCAAGAGATAAAGAGCTATATAATGATAGTGGGTCAGGCCTATCCTGAGGGGGCAAACACTCATGCTGATACCTTTCAAAAATTGCAAATTGATAGACAATTAGAGTTTAAGGTTGATTTATTATTATTTATTAGTCAGTCAACTCCAGGGTTGGCTCATTGCATGTTTGGCTTGAACAATTGTGTCTTCAGTATCTTTTCTTCCTCATCTTTGGCTACATTCACATTGCAGGTCTAGATGCTCGATTCAGATTTTTGCTGAAATCCAATTTTGTGTGGTTGTTCACATTATTATCTAAATGCGACCACCATCAGACTCCAGTGTGAACAGTGAGATGCGCCGAAGAAAACATAATATCAACATACCACACCACATTTACAAGAGTAAATATGAATTCTACACGTTCAGCATGTATATTTAAATCCTGTAGTTATTGTGTAATCGGAGGAAAATGATGACAAAATGATAAAGTGAAGAAGAAGGTTGAGAAAAAAAGAGAGCATGAAATTTGTGATGGCATCTTCCATGCTTGTTTCGTCCATTGTTTACATTTGATCTTGTTGCATCCCGCCTCCTCCAGCGCATAATTGTGACGTCTGTCCACCTTCAATAACGGAAAAGTCACATGAAATGCGGCATAGCTGTTCAGACTGAGGTTGCTTTGAAAAACATCAGATATGTATCCGATTTAGAACCGCATATGAAAGTGGCCTGGGTCTGATTTGAAACAAATTGATTTGTGATATTTAGACTGTCACAATTGAGCAAAAAAGTCGGTTGGTCCCACAGTTGGGCCACTTTTGACTCCAATGTTAATGCCGTGTTAATGCAGTGTTTGTGGGCGCTCACACCAAAAGTGACAAAATCGCCTGTGGTCACTCACAACATGCTGCACACCAAAAGCGACTTGAGCGACCAAAGCGTCCAAAGCGACCGAAGGGGCGGGGCTTTCAAACAGCAGGCATATATAATAATCCATCTATACATCGGTTCCCTCTTTCACCATGGATTACTATCTGGATTGTGATGGAAACACAGGGCCCGTTGCCGTCGGTCCATCTGGGTCCATAACGTTCTGAGTAACCGGCCTCTCCACTGAGAATTTCACCATTCAGGAGCTCTGCTGCAATGATGTTTGGTTCCAGACTGGATCATTTTTGATGTTCTCTGTAGACAAACAGGCTTGTATCGCACCGCTCTGGTCAACCGGAGACTACAAGGATAAATTTATCCTCCATTGTTTTCCTCTCTTTCTGCCTTTTTCCGTTCTTTTGTTGCCGTCGCGCCACTGCTCATTTGCATTAAAGTTTAGCCTCTCCCCCGCAACACGTCGCTCGCAACGCTCACAGCACGCCACTCACAACCAGCGTACGTTGAATGGCAGCTGGCCACCGCGATCGCTCAAGACGCTTTGGTGTGAGTGCCCGGTTAGACTCCTAGTAAACTATAGCTCTTGAGATCCAGACTGGCTGAGGTGAGAAATTATTGTCCCATAACATCAAGAGTCTCCTCAGTTGAACATTTGTTATGATTCATGAAAACAAATGTGTTTGGACGACTAACCTAATGTACTGAGAGAAGTTGTCTCTGTGTCTCTCCAGAAATTAAGTTAAGTATAGGTGTATCAGAGTTTCCAGAAAGTATGGAAAAACAGAAAGTAGGGCGCAAAAAGCAGGGTTGCATTCAAAACTTAAATAATTTATTTTTCACTGGAGCACCACAGCAATATCGCATTACAACACTGCATAGTGGGTCACAAAGATATTACTGAACAAAAAATAAACATTAAAAAGTTGACAAACTGGTCTAGCTCTTCTTTTTTTCTTGCTATTCAGGAAGAAGGGGCAGAGATAAGGCTGCTTACATGACGGGAGTGATTAACTAGGAAAACTGTATCTTCAAAAAAAAATTTAAATAAATTTGCATCTTATTTAAACAAAAAGAAAGCAAAAAAACATTTAAAAATCAAAACAAGGTGGTCACTAATTGTTGATTACTTTTTTGGGGGAAAAAAACCTTTATGACTGAGCATTACATGTATTCTTCACTAACACCTTTTATAGAAATTTAAATACGCTGATGGGTTACTGCACTTCTTCACACAAAATCAAAATAATGTCCTAATGTGACCCTAGCCCTTCCAACCACTGTGAACTGCCTGTGGATAGACAGAGAGCCTCAGAAAACACAGTGTAATTCATTCTTAAGGCTATGAAAGAGTTTTCCAAAGTGTGGACAGCTCATTCATCTTTGTTTCCACGAATGGATGATGAATAAAATGAACATTGAAAATAATGCATCCATCCATCTTCTATACTGGTCTTAATCCATCGGTCAGGTTACGGGTGACTGGAGCATATCCCAGCGATCATTGGGCGAGAGGCGGGGTACACCCTAGACAGGTCGCCGGTCCATCACAGGGCCTCACAAGACAAACAACCACTCACACTCCTAGGGACAATGTTTAAAGACACCAATTAACCTACCATGCATGTTTTTGGACAGCGGGAGGAAGCCAGAGTACCTGGAGAGAACCCACGCATAAACAGGGAGAACATACAAACTCCACACAGAAAGGTTCCAGTCAGGAATGGAACCTGGAACCCTCTGGCTGTGAGGTGACAGCGCTAACCACCACATCACTGTGCAGCCTGAAAATAATGCATTGATTTGAAAAGGATTTAAACTCTATCATAAACAAATATTGAGATAATAATGTTATTAAAAATGTTCCTGAAAATAAAAGCTCAATTAGAACTTGGAGCTGGCCAGGAAAAAAAAAGGTTGTATATCTCAACATCTCACATACCAGAAAAATGCTTGAGTATATGGCTGAATAAGTTAAAAAATAATTTTTATTAATAGTAGTTTCTCAACATAAAATGTTGTGGATTTCAGATGTTTAATCATAATATCATCAAAAGTCTCAAATTAGCCATAGAAAACTTTATATGCAAGGATCAAGGCTCAAATCCAGTCCCGCAAATGTGTGACCTTCAGGTACACCCATATTTAACCAAAAATGGTCAACATAAAGAAACTAGTGAATTCAGATGCAAAATAATTTCCCCCTTTGATTCAAGCCTTATGGTGAATCATGGAAACATTTGGACATAAAACCAAGAAAATGAGCTTATCTAAAACAAACATCAAAGTGCTTTTTGTCCATTTGTGGTACCTTAGCACTCAATCCCTCTTTCTTTCACTCTTAGTCATCCTGTAGCAACACTACTGCATCCATCATACAGCTTTACACGCAGGTGCAAACAGATATATCTGTTGAATGCTTTTCAAGTTGCCCATAAATGGAGAGATCTCAGACCCTTTCTTAAATTATTTATCTAATGGCCATGTTGCTACAGTGTCAATAGACTTAATACAATCAAATAAGCCAGCTGAATTCTAATTCATACAAACAAATTCAAAACAGTCAGATGTTTTACAAATGTTTCTATAGACCATCAGCATTATCATGTCATAGACTGGTCTATTGTTTAATTAATATTTCTTACATTAGATGAGAAAGTTCTGCCAATATCCAATTATGGAACCATCTTTACTTAAAAAAAAAATTAAATAATACATTTAGACAAAAACAGGAAAACTTGCAGCTAAAGATTCAAGCCGTACCGCTCTCTAAGTTATGTGTGGATTTTTTCTACATTTGAGGCATCTACTTTCGTTTGTTTGGTTAGACAAGTATCATTTAGACCAATAGAATCAAATATCTATACTGGCTATTGTCCAGGATCAGAACGCATTATGTGCATAAAAAGCTGTATACAGACCATTATTAGACAAAAGCACTTAGAAGGGCAAATATTAAAATAACAAAAAACAAATTGCAATCTTGTTTTTGTGTTGTATTCTCATTGGTCTTCATGTGATCACAACCCTGTAGTTGTAGTAATGGGTTTCATTGTCAAGTTTCTGGAATTATGACAGGTCTTGTATGTTGAGTATCTAATACTGAGCTGTTTTATGATTGGTATGATCCAACACACCACTCCAGACTGTACCTGATTGTGGAGAAAATGCTGTGAGTATAATAATGCACGAGTGTTTGTGCTGCCTTGTAAGGGTTTCTAGCTGCACTTGCAAGACTTGACCTTCATATTTGAGAGCTGCTCAATTTTCGGGGTCTTGCCAATATAATAGAGGATAGTGAGGGGCTCCAAGTCCTGGGAGACACAGCAGGGGGATGCTGATGCTTCGGGGTTGATGGCATTGTAGAGGCCTAACACCTGGAACATAGAACCATACATAGAAGAAAACATGACTTACAGCGATTCAAGTTCACCTCTTCAACAGCACTTTGTTATACAGTACCTTGGAATGCTGGGTATCTGAACTCCACAGATATGGACATGCACCAGCACAGAAGTTGGCTTCATAACCTTTCGGCTCATGGATCCACTTCCAGCCCAAATCCTTCTTAAAATCAATGTAGAGTGATCGTAAGCAGCAGTTGTCCTCAACATTCCTACAAAGGGATGCAGATAAAAGACTAGGCTTAGTGCAATAAGAACCAATTTTCTGCGATAGTCTGATTAGTGTGTTGTCTTTATTATACATCAACAGTGATGCAGGACTGAGCTTGTGATTTTTTTAAAACTTTGGTATAAAAGTGATTAATTTTTCACTAGATTTAGTGCATATTTCCATTTCTGTTTAGCATTAATTTATCAATTTATGTTTATTTATTAAGTTATTTTATTTCCATTCTACTAGTTGACAATGAGAGGAAAAGAAAAAAACTTCTTCATAGGCTCTGTTGCCTGTTGTTTACGATTGGCTCCTTTAATTTTAACTGAAGAATAACCAAAAAGAAGCGACTGACTATTAGCTAACAACAAAAAAAGCATACAATAGTTTTGATATTAACGCTGATAAAATGTAGACTGGGAACAATAACACAACCACCTTTATACATGTTGAGTTAATGTTAGGTGGTTATCTTAGTTTTTACCACAAACATGAAAGCAAACATAAAAGATTTTGTCTTGCTTTCTAATGATGGGGCAATTTCTAGCTATTTCAGTATTTTTCTTTGTCAAATGCTCATTGATATCCCTAAGATTTTTGGTCAGTCTCAACATTTCAACCTTGTGCTTTCAATTGGCAAACCAGACAACAATGGCAGTATCTGATGCTAGACTGCCTCACCCCAGCAACGTTTGTAGGTGACCTGAGACATTTTTGGGAACAGTGTGATAAGAGTTACCACAAATCCATTCTGTGCCACATTCAAGGACCATCAACTGACCTTGCATGACTTCCCTTCAACAGCAGAGTTTCCTCAAGGATGTTTTCTCACTCTTATGTTAACCAGGAAAATAAAATAAAAAAAAATACATTCAGTAAAACTAGACTTTGAAATCACAGGATGTATAATTCGAATACAAACTCCTGCTTGTCTTTAATTATTTCTGCAGCAACAGTGAATGATGCAGCTGTGAGCACAGCTCGAAAGCTCCAGATCTGTTCTGTTGTGTCCTGTGAGTAACTTCCAATGGGCATTTAATATAATGGAGCCACTCTGCTATTGCTTTTACTGGTGATATCCCAGACCATAAAATCAGGTTGAAACAACAATTAAAAGTTGTTTGACATACGCAGTAAATCTGTGAGCCCATGTCATTTTAAACAAATAAAACATTCTTAATTGATTTATAATAATTGGCATACTGTCAAATAAACAACAGAAAACCAATAATATGAACATTTGAGGTTCTACCTGCTGCACAGCTTGTTGCAACTCCACTGGAGTATGCCTCCTCAGTGTGTTCTCCATCCATATGGGAAAGGGACTATGAGTCATAGATGCATTTGTGTTTATGCATTTGGCTGAAGCTTTTATCCAAAGCAACTTACTAGGTGGTAAGGGTAAGGGGTCTTGCCTAAAGACTCCTACTGGAGATAGTACCTTTCAAGCAGGGGATTTGAACCCAGGCCACCCACATCTTACCACTACACTATCCAGTCCCTTATGTTTATGTAGCTGTATATTTATGTAGATGTTTATCTATTTTTATCTGAGTACAGCTCCAGACAGCAGTGTATAGATTAGATGGGATAGATTTTCAAGCTAAACCCTGGCAAGGTCTTAACATGGATCACAGAGCAATGACAGATACAGCAATGGAAAAAGATCTGATCAAAAATAATCTGGAATTATTTGGTTGGTTATATCTAAATCAGGGGTGTCAAACTCAAATAAACAGTGGGCCAAAAAAAACCCCAAAAAACCTCGATATTGATTGAAAAAATGTCTACAATTGAGGTTTTTTTTAGGTCAAGTTTTTTCTTCTCTTCAGATATAACAATTAACTTTTTCATATGGAAACAAACTTAAGTTTTGTTTAAACATTGAATCTGGAACAAGCAAAGCTTAATACTATAAACACATGTGAAATCAAATTAATTTTTTTTTATTTTTCAATGTTATTCCTCTTTCTCTATTTGTAGCCTTCTGAGTTAAATTTCAATTGTTACCTTTTTTTACAGGCTAACAATAATCCATTATCCATTATCTGCTGCTTCTCCAGGGGTTGGGTCGTGGGGATAGCAGCTTGAGCACCATACAAAAAAACAATATCACCAAAGCTGAAATCCGCACTCAGAAGACAGCGTCTCCTGAGGACAATGGAGTGGCGCAGCAGAGTACAGGGAGCAGCGGGCAAGACGAAACGATGTGCCCGAAAAAAAGAGAGGAAAGCGGTCGGGCATGCTGGCCCAGCTGAAGGCTTGCAGGCCACCGATTCCAACTCTCTTTCTGGCCAACATCCGCTCACTGGATAACAAAGTGGACTTGTCACATGGGAGGCTGAATATTTCTACTAGATGAGGAACTGTGCTGTTCTTTGTCTCACGGAAACCTGGCTTAACAACAGCATGCCAGACTCAACTTTCCAGATCAACGGCCTACAGCTTTTCCGAGCGTACCGCGACCACTGGTCAGGGAAAACACGGCAAGGAGGACTCTGTGTGTATGTGAATGAAGGTTGGTGTACAAATTGTGGACTGTTTAAGAGCTACTGCTCTCCAAGGCGATATAACTTATGACAGTGAAATGTCGACCGTACTATTTGCCATGGGAGTTATACCGTGGTGTTTGTCATCATTGTTTATGTCCCACCGGGTGCTAATGCTAACAAAGCATTAAAGGAGCTACATGACAACATTAGCTCACTGCAGACAAAGCACCCGGAGGCGTTTAATGTGGTTATGGGGGACTTTAATCATGTGAAACTGATGGACACTCTGCCCAGATTTTAACAGCATGTCACCATTCCTACACTGGGAAACAACACACTGGAGTGTGTGTACACTAACATTCACTGTGCGTACAGAGGTCTTCCTCGCCCCCATCTTGGCATCTCCGACCACATCTCCATCCTGCTGGCGCCAGCATACCGCCCCCTGCTGAGACGTATCAGGCCAACAAAGAAGACAATAACTGTGTGGCCCAGACTGGCAAGTCTTCAGAGAGGCAGCTACGTGTGAGGGAGAGGTGGACCTAGAGAAATACACGTCCTCTGTCCTCAGATTCATCTCCAAGTGTGCTGATGATGTCACCACCACCAGGACAATAACCTGCTATCCAAACCAGAAAGCCTGGCTGAATGCTGAGGTGAGAGCTCTGCTGAAAGCTGGGGACTCTGCGTTCAGGGCAGGTGAGGCATCAGCGCTTAGAGAGGTGAGGAAAGGACCGACTGCGGGCATCGCGAGTTACAAAGCCACATACACCCAGGGCATCAAGGGCATCATGGACTACAACACCAGGGATGCTAAATGCCCAAGGGACCCCTCCTTGCCAGATGCACTCAACAGGTTCAATGTCGACTTTGAGGATTCTGAGGATCCCCCCCACCAGACTTACACCACCACCTGGTGACACACCCTTCAGTGTGACCACAGCAGACGTGAGGAAGACCCTCCAGGGAATCATCCCCCTCAAAGCTGCAGGCCCTGACAATATCCCAGGGCAGGTACTGAGAGAGTGTGCACACCAGCTATCTGAGGTGCTGGTGGACATCTTTAACAGTTCGCTGTCACTGGCATCTGTCCCCACCTGCTTAAAGCCACCTGCCACAATTGTCCCCATCCCCAAGTGATCCATAGTGACAGGCCTAAATGACTACTGACCTGTAACCCTAACCCTGGTAGTCTTGAAGTGCTTCGAGAGGCTGCTCATGACCCACATCAAGGACTCCATCGATGTCACTGTGGACAGTACGCCTATAGGAAGAACCATCTCCTCGGTGGTCCACAAAGCCCTCACCCATCTGGAGAGTAGAAACTCCTACGTTTTCTGCTCTTCCTGGATTTCTCCTCAGCCTTCAATACCATCATCCCACGGACCCTGGTGCAGAAGCTCTCCTCTGTTGGACTGATTTCCACACTGGGGAACTGGGTCCAGGACTTCCTGACCAGTGTTGGTAATAATGGCGTTAGAGTATAATGGCGTTACTAACAGCATTTTTTTCAGTAAAGAGTAATCTAATTAATTACTTTTCCCATCGTTGCAACGCCATTGCCCTTAATGAGAATGTGAAGTGGCGCGTCACTACAATTTGGTTGAATGAAGCACAAAGTGTCAGCTTTTGGCCACACATCAGCTGCCTGGAGAAAGCAGGGGTGGGGAAGATGACAAATGCAATGATGATTGGCTGGGTGGGCGGATCATGCCCTGTCACACTGTCTCACTGCATACTCTGACTGCCAAACACAACAAGACAGCGACAATGGTGACAAGCCAGGGAAATTCAAAGGTAGCGTCCTCAAACTGGAAGTACTGGCACTACTCGCTCATTTTAATTAAAGGCAAGAATGTTTATGTAACATGCATGCCATGCCCAGGAAAAAATACTTTATCCACGTCTGCTTCAAGCAACTCGAATCTTATGAAGCACCTCAAATCAACATATGCTAACGTGACACTTGTTGCTGCTGCTGCTAACCTAAGTACTAAGTATAGTGTTCTGTTTATTGCGCAGTAGGTCTAAAATACAGTTACAGAGATTTGTACTACTTAATGGCCAGATATTCCTTTGTTTTGTTTTACCCAAGTTTACACGGGTTTCTTAATTTTGCACTTGAATTTTATTTTGAGCATTTATTTTTTATATATTTTTATTTCTATGCATGCCATATGGCAGACTGCAATCTATGGAGCGCAAATAAATACCAAATGTTCTAAAATACTGTATGTGTTTTTATTTTTCAATCAGTTAATATAAACATCTTTGACGTTAAAGATGTTATAGAACGTAATAGCGTATAGAATATGAAAAATAATGTCACAGTTACTTTGCTGAGTAACTAATTACTCTTACAATGAGGTAACTGAGTTACAAACTCAATTACTTTTCGGGAGAAGTCATTTGTAACTGTAACTAATTACTTTTTTAAAAGTAAGATTACCAACACTGTTTCTGATCAACAGACCTCTGACTGTCAGGATCCACAACACCATCTCCTGTTCCATCACCCTCAGCACTGGCTCAACCCAGAGCTGTGTGTTGAGCCGCTTCCTGTTCACTCTGTTGACGTATGACTGCTCGGCGAGACACCCCAGCTGTCATAAAGGGAACTTTGCGGATGACACAGCAGTAGTGGGACGCATCATGAACAATGATGAGTCCAAATAAAGAGAGGAGGTGGAAATCCTGCTGCAGTGGTGCAGAGAAAACAACCTCTGGATCAATGTGAATAAGACCAAGGATATGGTAGTGGATTTCAGAAGGGACAAGCACCCTCTCCCTCTCCTGCACATCAGAGGAGCAGCTGTGGAAGTGGTCTCCAGCTTCAGGTACCTGGGTAAGTATATATCCAATGACCTCCCCTTCCCGTCTGGGCAGGAAGGCCCACCAGCATCTCTACTTCCTCGGGAAGCTGCGGAGAGCTGGACTTGGTAACTCAGTTCTGAGGAGCTTTCAGCACTGTGCAGTGGAGAGCGTCCTTTGCACCTGCATCACCGTGTGGCACAGCAGCTGCACTGCTGCTGAGAGGAAGACTCTGCCGAGGGTGGTAAAGAATGCACAGAGGACTGTGGGGAGCAGCCTTCCCACCACCTCAGACCTCTACACATCACGATGCAGGGGAAGGACCCCTCTGCATCATGAAGGACTCCACCCATCTTGTCTCACGCGGCTGAGGAGCATTCAGAGCAAGACCACCAGGCTCAAAAACAGCTTCTTCCTTGCTGAACTCGAGCCGTACTCTGTAGACTCCCATTGCTCTCTTATGTCATTCTGTCTCTCTCATTTTCTCTGTCTCTCTCTCACTCTCTCTTCACCACACACTGACCTGCATTAAAACACCAGAGGTGCAATATTTCATTCATTCTTCATAGGTGCAATATTATGGACTACCTCATGCTCTCACACGTGTATTTAGTATTTAGCAAAGCTAATTTCAGCTTCATTATTTAACTGTTTGTATTTTTGCTCCTTGCTGTTTTTATATATTATTTTTCTCTTGATATTTTTGCTCCAAGTACTTGATTTTTATACAAAGTACTTGGTTATTATACTTATTTATTTAGGCTTCTGAAACAGGGACCTGAGTCCTAATTTCGTACCATAAACATGAAAATGTGAGCTGGTATGACAATAAAAGTTCCTTGAGTCCTTGAGCAGAGAAACCCAGACATCCCTGTCCCCGGCTACTTCCTCCAGCTCTTACAGGGGGAACCCGAGGTGTTCCCAGGTCAGCCGAGAGACATAGTCTCTCCAATGTGTCCTGGGTCTTCCCCAGGGTCTCCTCCCAGAGGGATGTGCCCGGGACACCTCACCCGGGAGGCATCTAGGAGGCATCCTAACCAGATGCCCAAGCCACCTAATCTGGCTCCTCTCGATGCGGAGGAGTAGCGGTTCTACTCTGAGCCCCTCCCGGATGACCGAGCTTCTCACTCTATCTCTAAGGGAGAGCCCAGATACCCTGTGGAGGAAGCCCATTTCAACCTCTTCTATCCACAATTTTTCCGTCACTACCGACAGCTCGTGACCATAGGTGAGAGTAGGAACGTGGATTGACCGTTAAATCGAGAGCTTCGCCTTCTCCACGACAGGCAGATGCAGAGCCTGCATCACTGCTGACGCCGCACCGATCCACCTGTCAAGCTCCATTCGTCCCTCACTTGTGAACAAGACCCTCGAGAAACTTGAACTCTTAGGGAACCCACTTGGGGAAGGATCTTCAAATGACCTTGTGAGGTCTTTTGATTTTTAGTTGGTCTTGTCTCGTCATTTCCTGTTTTATTTTGAAGGATTAACTCTCCTCTTGTTTCAGGTCACTTGCCCTTCCTCTTGTATCACCTTGTGTTTTCACCTGTTCCTCATTTCCCACCATGTGTATTTATAGTCTGCATCCCCCTCCATCCTGTGCCAGTGTGTTTAGTTACAAACCTTGTGTACGTACGATCATCCTAGCCTTCCATAGCAAACTCAAGACTTGCAGCATTTATCCAACAGAGTGATTTTCATTTGTAAGTTTTGACTCATAGTTATAGTTTAGCCTTGTCAAGTTTCATAGTCTTTCGGTTTCCTCTGTAAGGAGTGATTTTGATTTTGTTAACGTTCATAGTGCCTCCTTTTTTATAGGAGTGATGTCTCAGCAGTGATGATTTCATGAGATTCTTCATCAATAAAATTGTTTCTATCAGAGAGAAGATTAATGGAATCCTTCCCACTATTATCACTGATGTATCATCAAGTAGAGCAGCTTTAGAAGTATCTTTAGAACCTGGTTTGTATTTAGACGGCTTCTGCCCAGTTGATCTTTCTGAGCTAACAACAGCAATAGTCTCTTCTAAACCATCAACTTGTATGTTAGACCCAATCCCAACCAGACTGTTCAAGGAGGTTTTCCCCTTAATTGACACTTCCATATTGGATTTGATCAATCGGTCTTTGTTGACAGGATATGTACCTCAGACTTTTAAGGTTGCTGTAATTAAACCTTTACTTAAAAAACCCACTCTTGATTCAGAAGTGTTGGCTAATTATCGACCTATATCCAATCTCCCTTTTTTGTCTAAAGTTCTTGAAAAAATAGTTGCAGCTCAACTTAGTGATCATTTACATAGAAATAATCTGTTTGAACAGTTTCAGTCAGGATTCAGAGTGCATCATAGCACAGAAATAGCACTGGTGAAAGTTACCAATGATCTCCTCTTAGCCTCTGATAGTGGACTTGTTTCTGTGCTTGTCCTGTTGGATCTCAGTGCCGGATTTGATACGATCGATCACAGCATTCTGTTACAGAGACTTGAACATGTTATTGGGATTAAATGAACTGCATTAGGCTGGTTTAAGTCATATTTATCTGATAGATTCCAGTTTGTTCTTGTAAATGAAGAATCTTCCTCACACGTTGGAGTAAGTCATGGAGTTCCTCAGGGTTCTGTGCTTGGACCGATTCTTTTTACTTTATACATGCTTCCATTAGGTAACATTATCAGACAGCATGGCATAAATTTCCATTGTTATGCTGATGATACTCAGCTGTACTTATCTATGAAACCAGATGAAACCAATAGGTTGGTCAGACTACAAGCCTGTCTTAAAGACATAAAGACCTGGATGACTCAGAACTGTCTGCTTGTTGTTCTCTTTGGACCTGAGCGCTTCAGGCAGAAATTGGCTAGTTATATAGTTACTCTAGATGGTATTTCCTTGGCTTCTAGTTCTACAGTGAGGAACCTTGGAGACCAGAACCTTGACCAGAATTTATCATTTGACGCACATATAAAACTGGTTTCTAGGACTGCCTTCTTTCACCTTCGTAATATTGCTAAAATCAGGAACATTCTGTCTCAGGGTGATGCGGAGAAACTAGTTCATGCTATTGTTACTTCAAGATTGGACTACTGTAATTCCTTATTATTGGGCTGTCCCACAAAAGCCTCCAGCTGATCCAAAATGCTGCAGCCAGAGTTCTGATGAGAACTAACAGGAGAGATCATGTTTCTCCAGTTTTAGCTTCTCTTCATTGGCTCCCTGTTAGATTCAGAATAGAATTTAAGATTCTTCTCCTCATATATAAAGCTCTTAATGACCGAGCTCCATCAAATCTTAAAGATCTCATTGTAAGATATTTTCCTAACAGAGCACTTCGCTCCCAAACTGCAGGTTTACTTGTTGTTCCCAGAGTTTCTAAAAGTAGAATGGGAGGTAGAGCCTTCAGTTATCAGGCCCCTCTCTTGTGGAATAAGCTGCCAGTAAATGTCCGGGAAGCAGACACCCTTTCCACTTTTAAGATTAGGCTTAAAACTTTCCTTTTTGATAAAGCTTATAGTTAGGGATGGCTCAGGTAATCCTGAAACATCCCATAGTTAAGCTGCTATAGGTTTAGACTGCTGGGGGACCTCATCTGTCACACCTTTCCTCACTTTGCTCTCTTTTTCCCCCTGTTTAATTTCACAAATGATTTTATGTACATGTGACATTATTGTGGTTATTAACTTGTGTTTCCCTGTTCCAACAGGTATCCTTTGAATGATGTTATGGTGTTTTCCCCCCTCTTTTCCCTCTTCTCTGTCTTCTCAAACCCCAGCTGGTCGAGGCGGATGGCCACCCTTCCTGGTTCTGGTTCTGCCAGAGGTTTCTTCCTGTTAAAAGGGAGTCGTTCCTTTCCACAGTCGCCACAGGCACGCTCAGGACGGGAGATTGGACTGAAGACACGTTTCGGTGCAATCTGTTGGTTTCCTTAGCTAGGATATTAATTTTTTGAATTGGCTCTATATGAATTAACTGGATTATGATTACAATGAATTGAATTCCAATTGGCTTGAATTGGACTATATTACTTAAGTGCCTTGAGATGACAATTGTTGTAATCTGGCGCTATATAAATAAAATTGAATTGAATTGAATTGAATTGAAGAATCTTTGGGACATGCTAACAATAATAGGTTTTATTCTAGTAACTCATAGCAGAGAGGTTTTTTTTAATCAAAAACACATGTTTTTTTATTCCCGGTTAGTACCTGGAACAGTAGGCAGAATCCAGAGCTCTCTTGGATCGGTGGTTCTTATGGTGCAACTGGGACTCTAGTCTGTATGAAGGTAGCAGCATGAGGAGAAGATGTGGAGCTTGAGCACCGTTATGATGCTTCTTAAACACCTTCAGATCACCACCATTGACTAAGCTGTCATCAATACCTGGAAACACAGGAGAATACAGTGTTAACAAGTTGCAACTTACAGCATTTAAGTGCTCTTCATAGAAAATAAATAACAGACCTATGCTGGGCAGTGGCAGTGCTCTGTCCCTGTTAATAATTGTCATTCTTAACATAAGTGTTCTTTTGATCCTAACTATAACTCTTTTTTACACATGAAAACTGAAGATCTTTTAAAGAATACATGGGAAATTCGGTATTTCCCTGCAGTAGTATTTTTCAACATCATAGTGGCAAAAATTAAGCAAATGTGGACGTTTATTTTCTCATATGGACCTCTTCCAGAACCTCATTAAAAAATTTTAGGGATGCAGTCCATGTGAATATACGGTGTAAGTCGTCCTGAGGGCCATATTTGTGTTATGGCAGAGCTTCACATAAATTGCACAAACATTTACCTATGTCATAGTCAGTGTTTTTGTCATGATTTTTTTTTTTGGTACCGTTTTATTGTTTCTACTTTGTAATAAGTTTTATGATCTCTGTATGGAGATTTGTCAAGTTGATGATTGGGTTTTCTGTTTTGCATCATGACTTGTATTGCGTCAGCCTGATCCTTGGATTGTCTCTGTCTTTCCTTTCTGCTCTCCATGCCCACCTGGACTCAGTAAACCCTTACTGGCCCGGTCTAACCTGGTTAGATTCCACAG
The DNA here is from genome assembly GCF_036924035.1 of Leuresthes tenuis. Taxonomy (NCBI): domain Eukaryota; kingdom Metazoa; phylum Chordata; class Actinopteri; order Atheriniformes; family Atherinopsidae; genus Leuresthes; species Leuresthes tenuis. Next base: position 35,626,924 of record NW_027325364.1, read on the forward strand.
ATAGTTTTACAGTGCATGTCTCATTCACATGCACATGCACAGAAAAATTTCCTGAAATTACTTTTCTCATAAATTAACCTTGTTAATTATTATGGGATGCATTCATCCTCTCTATCTTTAAGATCAAGCTTAAACTTCTTCGTAACAGAGATCATATGTTAGATTTGATTAACTGATTTTATTGTGCAATAATTAATAAATTGACTAATCTTCTATGGAAAGGGGATGTTTATTTTTCAGAAGTATCAGATGCTAAATGTGGGAAATCCTCAGCAAGCCAGAAGGTTATAACACTCAAAACACAGAAGCACTGGAAATTGACTTGGTAGAAAGTTATACTTAGTTATACTATATTGTCACATTTGTCATCTTCATTTTTCCAAAACAAGCAGCACTAACTACGTGGCTGTGTAGAGTGAAGAAACTGAAGACCACCTGATCATGACTTCTGAGACTTGCTATGTTTGACATGATCAAAAAACACAATTTATAAGCTGCTATGTTCATGTAGTCTTGTGATTTCCCCTATTGCATAATGTACATAACTTTGACTCTTTCTGTAATTGCGAGCTATGTCTTCCTGTGCAGGTACAGACTGCACCTCCTAACCAGCACTTGGAAGTTATCCTTAAAATGTTTCCATATGTTATTTTTGCTTTAGGGTTAGTACACCGACGCCTCCTTAAGAAATGCTGTCTGTTCTGTCCCTTCATGTGGACAGCCTCAGTGTTGCATTTTAAGTTCAGTCTGCTGTCCGGGTAAGCTCCCAGGCATCTATTCCTCAGCCACCTCCACCTCTTCACGTAGGATGAAGACAGTGGTTGGCTTATTCCTGGTCCTTCAAAAATCCACAATCATCTCTTTTGTTTTGTTCTTGTTCAAGATGAGATTATTGTTCCAACACCATGCCACAGAATGACTAACCAGTTCCCTGTACTCAACCTCTTGTCCATCACTGATACATCCAACAACTGCAGAGTAATCAGAGTATTTCTGGAGATGATGAGGACTGAGTTGTACTGGAAGTCTGAGGTGTACAGAGGGAAGAGAAATATTGAGAGTACAGTTCCCTGTGGTGCTCCTGTGCTGCTGAACACTTTCTTGGATAAACAACTCTTTAGTGTCTCAAACTTTGTTCTATTTGTCAGGTAGTCATCCAGGTGGTTGTGGAGGCATCCACCTGTATTTTATGCAGCTTCTTACATAACAGTACAGGCTGAATTGTATCAAAAGTACTAGAGAAATCAAAGAACATGATCCTCAATGTGCTGCCTGCTTTGTTCAAATGAGAGTAGGCTGAAACAGGTATAAACAGGTATAGACGATATCTATGACGATATATTATGGAGGTGTGACAGGGAGGATGTGGCTACAGGTAGGGTGTGTGGTCTGTGTTCCTGGAGGCAGGTGAAGACCATGCTGAGTGTTGATCTTAGCTGAACCTATTTATTTATTTATTATTGTGGATTTTTTTACCCTGTCATCTAAGTGTTGTGCCAAACACATTTGCTTTGCCAAGGGGTACTTTATGGAAATAAATGTACTATTTTTATTTATTCACTTATTTCTAATTAGTTTATTATTAAAGTTACATATTAATGCCAAACCTGACAGGTAGACTAAAAGAAGGGGGAGACTGAAGAGAAGGGAAAGGAGATAACGATACAAAAGAAAGAAAACAACAACAAAGGTATGTGTAAAACCAAAGCAAAACCAGTCAACCAGCTGTTACATCTGTCAAGAAATTTAACAGAGAACACGTTACATCTTTTGTTGTAAAACAAGGTGAAGAACCATGAGAAGCATCTACAAGAAGATCAACACCAGCAGCATGTACATAAAAACATAATTGTGGATACTGATGATTAAAACCATAAAGCACAGCACAGCAACTGTTTAATAAGCATGTGAATGAGCAAGTGGTAAATTAACTGTACTTGTATAGTGATTTTGTAGTCTAGCCAACCACTCAAAGGGCTTTCACACAATGCCACATTCACCCATCCATTCACACATTCATACAGCATATCTTAGTCTATATGGGCTACACAGTGCTTTCTTCTACTTCTGCTTTCTAAAATCATGTCATGTCAAATTAAATTAAAGTTCAAAAACAAAAAAATTGCTAATTCAAATTTCCAGTTAACTCAATCAAATGCTTTTTCTGCATCTAGAGAGACGTGAAATGATAGAATATTTCGATTTTCAAAAATAGATTTAATAGCCTGCATTTGTTATTGGAGGAATGTCTACCCTTTATAAAACCTGTTTGGTCAGGATGTATTATTACACTGGATCTGTCTTAGAAGTGTGTGCTGTACATTTGCATGTATTATTTTTCTATTCTTCTGGAAAAGGACTTTACAAATTATTTTGAGGTCTACATTTATTAGTGATATTGGGTGGTAGCGGGATTGAACTTTATCCAGTTTGAGTAGTAGGGTAATGTTAGCAGAGTTCATGTTTGGGGGTAATCTGCCATTCTCCTTGATCTGTGATATAATTTTGTGAAATATAGGTGCCAGTCGACCAAACTTTTTGTAAAATTCAGCAGGAAAACCATCTGGTCCTGGAGCTTTGTATTTTATCGCTTTTTAGTTCACCTATTGAGAGAGGTGAATCCAAAGCTATGACCTGATTATGTTGTCATTTTGAAAGGTTGGTGTTACTAAGAAACTGATCAATGTAATTGTCCAGTGAATCAATTTGTGATGAATATAAGGTTTTGTAGAAGTCCCTAAAAGTGCTACTTATTGCGTCAAGGTCATGGTTGATATTCCCTGCTGATTCCTTAACAGCAGTGATAGTTGTTTTGTCCTTGTATATTGTATATGTATATGTATATTTTTAATTGAAAAGCTAGGAATCTCAGATTTGGTGCAATGTACAAAGTTCTCCAAGTGAAGTCGTTGACCCAGGAACTGTGTTTTGTAAGAGAAAAATGTTAGAGAAGCAGAATATTACTTCTTTTGTTTCTTCTTCCCTCCAGTTAGATCGCAGCATCTCAGAAATATAACCAAACAACAAGAGCATGGAAGAAGTTTCTACTGTTTATGAGAAGTCCATAAGAAGGATGAAAGTCGCAGAATACTGGATGAAAACACATCTTAAGTCAGTATTTTATTGTAAATATTGTTTTCTTATTGTTTGGTCATATTTCTGGCATGCTGCAATAAAACTGGAGGCCAAAGAAGCCAATCAGAATTTATTGCCGTCCGAATTTTCTGATTGATTGACTTTGTGGCACAATTATAACGATGTGCACAGTTTGAGTGAGCACACAGGTCTTCACCTTAAGTGAATGAGAGAGAGACTCGTTAGTCAAGCATGTGGCACGTTGCCAGTGTGCGGTGGAAGAGTTTGTGAGAGGGCACAAACAAATAAGGGGTTTGGATTACACGTTCATTATGATGATAAAAAACATACAATAAAATTTGTGCAGAATGTATTCTTGTTCGCTCAACTATACATTCTGTTAATGTAATTTTTCCTTAAATTATGTTTATGCATTTAGCTGACACTTTTATCCAAAGCAACTTACACTGGTAGGCAGTTAGGGTAAGGGGGTGAGGACTCCTACAGGAGATAGAACCTTTCATTCAGGGGATTTGAACCCAGGTCACCACATTGGCAATCTTACCACTACACTAAATCATGATTTGTGTGCTAAATTCTCCCAGAAATTAGACACAAATATAAGACCATAGATGTGCGTCATCTACCTGTGTGTTCAATGTTTCTATATGTGTGCTTGTATTTGTGAGTGTGCGTGCTTTGAGTGGGTGTTTCCTGGTGTGTGTGTTATAGACGAGCTGTATAGTTCTATATGTGTTGTGCATGTCAACATGAATATAGTGTACTAAAGCGAAAATGCATAAAACAATATCACGATCGTTAACCTTTTGTGCTGTCAAGACTGGCAGTGAATTTTCTGTTGTGACTTAACATTTGTCTCTGTAGATTATGGCAATTTTATATACTGTGCCTTGCAAAATTATTCACCCCTTTGACTAATTACCTATTTGTTACATTCAAACCTGTAATTTAAATGTTTTTAACTCTTATTTTATGTGATGGATCTGCACAAAATAGTCTAAGTTGGTGCAAGTGAAATGAGAAAAATATAAAAAGAAAAATTATCTAAAAAAAAAAAGAAAATTGGCATGTGCATATGTATCCACCCCCTTTGCTATGAAGCCCCTAAAAAGTTGTTGTGCAACCAATTGTTTTTCAGCAATAGGGACTGGGAAACTGGTCCAAGTCGAGGGAAAGTTGGATGATGCTAAATACAGGGATATTCTTGAGGAAAACGTGTGTCAGTCTGCATGTGATTTGAGACTAGGACAGAGGTTCACCTTTCAGCAGGATAATGACCCGAAGCATACTGCAAAAGCAACATTCAAATGGTTTAAGGGGAAACATTTAAATGTGTTGGAATGGCCTAGTCTAAGTCCAGACCTCAATCAAATTTAGAATCTGTGGTAAGACTTGAAGATTGCTGTTCACAAGTGACAACCATCTAACATGAAGGAGCTGGAGCAGTTTTGCCTTGAGGAATGGGCAAAAATCCCAATGGTAAGATATGGCAAGCTCATAGAGACTTATCCGAAGTAACTTGCAGCTGTAATTGCCGCAAAAACTGTCTCTACAAAGAACTCACTTTGGGGGGGGACAGTTGTGCATGCTGAAGTTTTCTGTTATTTTGTCCTACTTGTTGTTTGCTTCATAATAAAAAAAACAATACATCTTCAAAGTACAGCTCTCACCTCCCTGCTGCTGTACTTCCTGCTTGAAGTGTTCAATTTTGGCCACAATTAGTCTCAGTCTTTTGCCATTGGGTCTCTTTCCTGAAGGTAGTGAACTCATTAAAAGGAAAGCATCTTCACCATGTCCTCCGGGAGTTTCAGGTCAGTTTGAACAAAGTTTTTCACTGTTATTTCTGGATCCTCTTGAGCCTGCTCCGGTATTACTGAAAACACAAAGTTGTCCTCATACTGTGAGTCTGGAGATCAACAACATCTTCTTAGATTTTTTTTGTTTCCTTCTGAGAGTCAGGTCATTCCTTCTGTGAGGGATTTCATCGATTTTTTTGATGGTTGCATTCTCCACTGCCAGTGTCTGCATCTGTTGCTGGCTGAACTCCAGCAACTCCCAGAATGCTTCAACTTCTCTATGTGAAATTTCTAACAGGGACAAATGGGTGTGAAAACTGAAAAATCTCTAAAATATAAAGAATATCTGTACTCTGACAACGACTGAGCCTATGACATCACAGATGGTGGCAGCAGCGGTGCCAGTTAATATATACACTGCCCCCAGAATAGCATAGTTAAACTCTCAGTAGCTAATACGAATGTAAACTCACACCTAGGAGTTCAATGTCCTGGGTACACCAGAATTTCACCATCTGTTGTTAACAGGCAATGCGATATCTCCAAATTTACTTTTGAAGCTACTGCGATGTGTTGCCACAATAGTGCGGCAAATTCTAGAATTTAAGATTTTAGAATTGGAGTGCTGAAATAACCATATCATTGGAAGGATTTGTCGAACAAAAACTATACTTCCCCCAGTGTGATTATTGACAGTGCACCTGACCAGTCTGGGTAAACCTAAAGATTCTGTACCCCAAAATCATATATTCTTTGGCAGAGTACTTTCTCCAGCGTGCCACATTGTGGTTTATAGTCAGGATGGGTAGGTTTTAGAAGTCATGTTTTATTTTCTTTTAAGGATTTTTTCCACACATAATTTCATGGCGACTGCTGGGATAGGCTCCAGCCCACCCGCTACCCGACTGACGGATTGACGGTATAGGAAATGGATGGATGGATAACTTCATGGCCCTTTGATTGAAAATGAATCTGGTTTTCTCCAGGGAATCTTGAACGTCATGAATCGGGCCCTCCATACCTCCATCTCAGAAAGGTTTCTGATGACATCAGTCAAAAAAACTAACATCTCTGATTACTTCTAGATTAAGTTAAATGTTTCTCTCAAAGTAGTTAGAGTAATTTTGCCGTGTATAAGTAATAATGCACAATGAAGGAAAGCAAGTTGAACCTTAAGGCTAAGACTACAAATAAAGCACTTAATCAGAATGGATGACTGTGTCAGGATCTATCAGAAGATGCATAATTCCTCGCTCCCAGAATAAGCAGATGAAGAGAGATCCAGAAATAAGGTATAAATTAAATGTAAATGGACTGTACCTGTATAGTGCTTTTTCTGGTCTCGCTGACCACTCAAAGCGCTTTTATACTACATGCCACATTTACCCATTCACTTAAACAAACATACAGCACATCTTCTACACATTCATACACCGATGGACACATCGGTAGACAAAGTGTGTAAAGTGTCTTGCCCAAGGACGCTTGATGACCCTTGTCAGAAAAGTGAGGAAGTAAATATAAGACCTATCATTTTCATAGGCTGATAACTTTTATCAGGAAAGGGAAAATTAAATAACAACAACTTCAAACCACCAAAAATGGGTAATTGTTAATCTAGTCCTCGGTCTAATGACCTACCAGATAATGAAGATTTTGAATTTATGATTCAAAACAAAAAAAAAATCAAATTTTTGACAGAAAGGCTCAACCTTTATGTTATTATTAAAGGAACTTTAAATGTTGGTGCATGAAATCTGTTGGCTGGGCAAATATGTAAGAAGAGGAAAAAAAAGACGTTAGAGCCTGGTTAGTGGATGTAAGAAGGCACTAAAAGGCGCTTTTCTCCAAAAAAGAGATAATTAAATGTTTTACAGACAACTTGACAACCCAGAACACTTTGGAACGCCTCCTGACCCTCCATCGTATCCAGGTCCTTTCCCTCCAATACCTCTTTGACTGGCCACTTCGGCACCGCCTGCCTCTCCACCACCTCAAGCTCCATATGACGAAGTATCCAGGCTTCTTAAAGAAATTAATGGCTCACCAAAAAGGAATCACCAAGTCAGAGCAGAGATATAATCCCATCTTTTCTCCTGGTCTTGGTAAATTTTAACCAAAAGAATGCAGTTAAAGACAGCATTTCGGAATAATTACAAACCAAAAATCAGTGGGTTAAATTAATTAATAAATAAATTAAACACATCTGATTAGATAGTAGACAGCAAACTTGCAACTGATCAAAGATTACATGCAGAGAAAATGCAGCAAGATAAACATCAGAAGCTTGGTAAGAAATCCAGCCTATATGCTGTGGAGGTGTTGCTAAATGAAGACTGTGATGAAACATGTTTGTGTTCCTCATCTTCTGTCTTTTTCTGAGGGGATCACTTTGGAAACCATGGCCAGAGGGCTGGACCTGGCGGTGGGTGTGGGGCTGGCGACATGAAGAAGGCTCCAGTTGTTACATCTGTGGAAAAAAAAAAAAACAGTCACATGGCCCGTGACTGTCCACAGAGAGGAGGGAGGAGGGGGATGATAAGGGGAAAGGCCGTGGACATCCGGGGAGGACTGGGCACCCACAACAGACTCGACCGAGAAGCGGATAACGACTGACGGTCATGCACAAAACCACAAATGAAGTTGTTTGTGAACAAAAAGAAAAAACAGAAGAATTGCTCGAACTAATTGGAGTGGAATCTATTTCAGTCCTAGTTGAAATTTTATACATATATCATCCTTGCAGTTGAAGGGAAAGAACTAGATTTTCTGTGTGATAGTGGGGCATGTAGATCATAGTTTGAAAAGACTGTCCAAAAGAAGTAATATTATTCACGAAGACAATCCTTGTGAAAACAGCATCAGTACACCTGACTCCAGAACCACTATCTAATCATGTAACCAGCCAGACAAGCATGAAAACTAAAGCTAAAATCTTAGTTTAAAAAATGCATTATTTAGATCTTAGAATACAGCGCAAACTGATTTGTTTTAGTAGAAACTATTCAAATCAAAGAATACTACCTTAGTATTGATTACATTGTATTGGACACCGAATGTGTTCACGAGAGCAACATTAAACCATACAAACAAGATAAGTGGTACAGACACCATCCAACGTGTCTTGAAAATTGAGTGTCACTGTGAAACCTCATGTGCATTTGGAGGCATAGAAAGAAGAACTTGACCATCTTCATAGCCATGACAGATCATGGAGGTAGAATGCATTTAGTAACATTTAACCCGATCCTGTGGCTGCTGCCATTACGTGTGTGTCCGCAAGCCATTGCAGCTGCATCTATTGCAGTGCAGGCATCTGCTTCGCTTATCCTGTATAGACCTCTAGCCTTTAAAGTTCCACATGCAGTGTCTGTACGATTACTTAAACACAAGGACATGATCCTTCATCTCTTAGATACAATAATGCTGCCTGAACAAATAACCAACTGCAAATGTACAGCACACACTTCTAAGACAGATCCAGTGTAATTAGAAAATAAGAATGTAAATGAAAAAGAAAACTGCAGATGGCATGCTGAAGGCTTGAAACAGCAACAAAATGGACGGATGACAAAGGGACACCTGTCCTACCAAAAACTTTGTTTAAATTTTCTGGGTGAACAGGGGGAATGACTGAAATGGTAAACAAAGTATTTATGACATTTGGTTTTGTTGCATATAAAAAAAGTACTGTGCCAGTTGTAATATATGTTTTTCTTTTTCAATTTTTCCATTTCAAACTTTGCATATGGATTTTGTTGAATTAAACGGATCCTGGTGATAATTGATGCTAATACCAGATGGGTTAAGGTCTTTCCCACCAAAACTCCAGATGCAAAGTAACTGTAACTAAAGCCCAAGTGAGAGATATTATTTCAAGATTTGGCATTTCAGATAAACGGAAGAATAATTGTGCTTATTATCCACAGTCAGCAGGCCTTATGGAAAGAACATGACCATGAAGTGATTAAAGCCAAACTTAGAAAGACAATGTCAAAGGAAAAAAATGGATGTACTGTTTACCATTAGTAATGTTAAACATGCACATTATGCCTGATGTCAGAGGATTATCACACTTTAAGATATTCTTTGAAAAATCATATGAATTGAAAATGTTTAGGCTTTTAATAAGATGATTGTATGAGAAAAATGTTACAGAAGCAGAATATTACTTCTCTTGTTTCTCCTTCCTCCCAGAACACCACTTGTGAAAGAAACAACATACAGCCTGAGGAGTGGGTATTTATAAAAATCATCAAAAGACAAAATTGAAGCTCACCTTTCTGGGATGGGCCATATCAAGTGCTGATGACTACCCTCACAGCTGTGAAGATTTTAGAGCAGTTTTCCGGGCTCAATCAGTCTCAATGTAAATTAGTAAGAAATCCCCTACTGGTGCACAAGACGCAGTGGAGCTCGATCTTCGCTAAATGCACCCACTTTGTGAAAGTCTGACTACAAAGGAGAACAAAACCAGTGTAGAAATCAACAGATCCTCTGTGCTTAGGCAGTCAGCCGGGGAAAAGAAAGGTGAGTGGGCAAGTGACCAGGACAAAAGGTCTGTCATTTCTGAACAATGTGTATAAAGTTTTGCATACCTCAATGTTAATGACTACATTGAACATTCTATCAATCTCCTGGCTCCTAAGTTGAAACATAGAACAAAACAGGTTTTTACATTCTCACTCTAAACGTGTTACTGTTGAATTCTAAGGTTTTTACAGGTCAGACCTAGAGAGGAGTAGAGGCAAGCAGGTAAAAGGTAAAGGTTTTATTAAAATGGACAACAAAAAGCACTGAAGTCCAAAAGGAGAGTCAGGATGTAAACTCAGGATCTGCAGGGAGACACATGGGTAAGTCCAGGTATAAGTTCCAGAACATAAAGTCCCTTGAAGACAAACTAAGCACTGACCAGTCCAGGCTTGTGATTAAGCAAAGGCTGACTTTCCTGGGACAAAGCTTAAGCTGTGACAGTGACGGCTGTGCAGAAAAATACCCTGCTCCAGTAGTGGCTGTGACGCCAATACAATAGTGAACATGTATGACAGGACTTCTGTATGGATAACCAACAAGCAGGAGACTGGAACTTAAATACTCAGTGAGTCACAAGTCACCACTGGTGAGTTGAATGAGCAATCAGCCAGCAGTCACAGCACCTGCCAAGACGTCCAGGAGACAGCACCGGAAAAACTGGGAACACTCAAAAGTGGATGGGCTCAAAACAGATGTTTAGACAGGCTTAATCTGAGAGATGAGGAAAGTAAGGTTAATTCTTATGGTTCGTGAGAGTTTTAACCAGACTGTAGTGGGATTGATGATTCCTTTTACTTCAAGAAGCCCAATGAAATGAGGTGCCAGCTTCTTAGGCTGAGGGGGATGTTAGTGGAAAATAGCCATATCTTTTGTCCAATAGCGTAAGTGGGTTCCTGGGATCTGTGCCGATTGGCATACTGCTTCTTGCGCTCCAATGTTCCAAGAAGGGCAGCACGAGTCTCCATCCAAATTCTCAGACAGTGAGCCAGATGGGATTGGACTAAAGGGACAGGTAGATTGTGCTCCTGAGAGGGGAACAGTGGAGGCTGGTAGCCCAGGATGCACTCAAATGGAGACTTTGCTGTTGCAAAGCAAACTAGAGAATTATGTACATATTGTGCATGGTATGAAATCACTCCAAGAGGTCTGACTAGACCCTGTAACACAACATAACACTGATTCTAACTTCTGATTCAGATGTTCCGCTTGTCCATTAGTATGCGGATGAAACCCAAATGAGAGGCTCACTGTAGCTCGAAAAGCATCACAAAAGGCTTGTCAAACCTGTGATGTGAGCTGGGGTCAACAGTCAATCACAATGTCCATAGGGATTCTATGCAGGTGAAAAAAATTATTCACCATAAGTGGTGTGTCTCCTGAGCAGAAGCTTGGGCATGGCAATAAAGCGAGCAGCTTTAGAAAAACGGTCTACTACAGTGAGTATAACTGTCCAGTAAAAAAAATCGAGTGCAGTGTGTGACCATGGAGGGTGTGGGAATGGGCAGTGTCTGGAGCTTTCCAGCAGGAGGCTGATGAGAGGCCTTGGCCTGACTATTCTCCGGAAATGCTTGGACAAAGTCACGAACATCTGAAGCCATGTTGAAGCCACCAAAAGGTTCTCTGTAAAAAAGCAGATGGCAGATTAAATGGGACGAGTGTCCCCACTTAAGCACCTGGGACAAAACTGTTGTAGGAACAAACACAAGGTCCAGTTCCTGGATCAGGCTCATTCTGCTGGGCCTGTCTGACCCTCTATGCAATGTCACAGATAAGGGTGGCCACTGCACAGGAGGGAGGAAGACGTTTCTGTGGGTCTGAAGAATTTGTAGGAAAGGGCATTAGGCTTAATATTGCAAGAATCAGGAAGGTATGAAATGGTGAAATCAAACCTTCCAAAAAATAAATACCAGCGGGCTTATTGGGAATTTAGCCATTTTGTACTTTGGAGTTATGAAAGGTTTTTATGATTAGTCCATACAATGGCAATGACACCATTCTTCCAAGGCTAACTTAATAGCCAACAGTTCTTGGTTACCAACATCATAATTTCTCTCAGCCTTGGAGAGTTGGCAAGAGAAATATGCACATGGGTGAAACTTCTGGTTGTCCTCGGACCACTGTGAAAGAAGTGCCCCCACACCAATATCTGAAACATCTACCGCCACAATGAATTGCCTGGAGGCTTCTGGCTGTGTGAGAATGGGACAGAAACAAAACGTGACTTAAGCACCTCAAAAGCCTGATCAGCCTCCTGGGTCCAAGAAAACTGGGTCCAGATTTTGTTGAAGGGTGATGTAGTTTTTAATAAATCTTCAGTAAAAATTCGCAATTTTCTTAATTGCTTTCTGTTAGAAGGGACCAGCCCCTCTGCCATTGCCTGCACCATGCTGGGATCTGCCTTCAGGCTGTCTTTCTGAATGATAACTCCCAAAAAGTTTACTGTAGCAACATGAAACTGCATCTCTCTGCTTTCACAAAAAATCAGTTCTTCAACTTTCTTTGTAGTACTTTGACGAAAATGCCCTCCAAGTATACAAACCAAAATGTCACGGTTTATTTTCTGTTCCATGTCTTGTCTCGTCATTTCCTGTTTTATTTTGAAAAATCACTGACCTTCTCCTCTCGTTTCAGGTATCTGGCCCTTCCTCCCGTGTCAAGCGTCTCATTGTCTTCCCTGATTCCCAAGTGTTTTCACCTGTTCCCCTTGGTCCCTCATGTGTTCAAATAGTGTTTCCCTTGTCTTGTGCCAGTATGTTGTCTCCTTTTGAGCTTCATTGCCAGCCATATGTCTTGTCCCATGTCACCACGAGCCTGCAGTGAGCGTTCCTCCTGTAGTGCATCTTGCTTTGTAATTTATTGTTGTCCATAGCCTTAGTTTATTTAGTGTAACGGTAAGTTTCATAGCTTTGTTTTTCCTCCATTTTCAAGGAGTGATTTTTCGTTGTTACTATTCATAGTCGCCTCTGTTAAAGGAGAGCTTTTATTATCTCTAAAGTTTCATAGAGCCTGTTTTGTGAAGAGTGCGCCATTTGTTTTATTCCGCCTCATTTTGAGAGCGACTTAGTTTTGTTAAAGTGTTCATAGCTTTTCGGTTTTCCTCCCAGTTTGGAGAGATTTTATGTTTTGTAAATTTCATAGCTGCGATCCTTCTCCACGATAGATACGGAGGAGAGCGCTTAGGATTTTTATAGGCCGTTTCTTTTGCGCTGCCGGGAGATCGCCCTGCAGTGCTGTGATCTATCTTGTTTGTTTTTATTAAAATAAAACCATCTTGTAACCACACGACCCTGCATCTGAGTCCCCTGGTAACTTCACACAAAACGGTTTAGGAAGACATTTTCCTTCCTTCATCCTGCTTGATCACTGCTCGTGTAGTCGACTGGTCGGTGCACACAGTAGCTTTGTGTGTTGTCTCTGTTGTTTTGAGTTTTCGAGAGTTGTGAGAGCGTTTGATTCGATTATATCGTGTGTTGACTGATTGCAACTGCTGCTGTGTAGTCCAATACTTTCGTGGTGTGTTGGTGTGGGCACGGTTACCTCTTCACATACACCGGACAAACGAGCTAACTCTAATTAGCCAGTGAGTTTTAGCGTTCACTGTTCCAAAGCACTTTACAAGGACCTTTTTGTGCCTCTACTTTTCATCAAGATTTATTAAAAACTACATCACCCCTAAACAAAAAATAGAAAATTGCCTCCAGGCAATTTATTGTGGTGCTAGATGTTTCAGATATTGGTATGGAGGCACTTCTTTCACAGTGGTCCGAGGACAACCAGAAGTTTCCCATGTGCATTTGTAACAAATTGATACAGACAGCCTGGGACTTTTTGCTAGCGCTACAGCTGTAATATGACTCACCAACCTACTGTCTCAGACAAGCTGCTAGAGAACTTACAATGCAAACACCCACCCGACGGGACAGACACTCTGCACAAGAATAAAAAGAAGGTAATGAGACGGGGGAGGAATAAGGGTGGAATCAAAGCAAGACTTAAATGAGGAGAAAGTAAACACCATACATGTATGTATGAATATAGGACTGCTTCCAGTCTTGCTTCTACTGAAATGTGGTTGACTGGGAATGACAACAGTGACAGCCTGTAATTAGATGGCTTTGAGTCTCCTGCAAGGTTAGACCGAAACATTGAAGTGACTGGTAGACAACATGTGTAGAGGTGTCTGCCTCTACATCAACCCAAAACAGTTGTTGTCAGAGAAAAACTGTGCAATCTGGACATCAAACTCCAAGCTGACTCCTGTCGTCCCTTTTACTTTCCCAGGGAATTTCCTCAACTGTTCTTCATCGTGGTTTATATCCACCCCAGAGAAAATGCAGCCACAGAACATATCTAAAATACGCTCGGTGAACATGGGTGACTTGAACCACTTTTCAATTGATAAATCCCTTAAAGGATTCCACCAGTATGTCAACTGCACCAGTTGACATGCACTAGATCAGGGGGCTCTCCAACCTTTTTTTCCTCTGAGAGCTACTTGTACAAATAAAAATGGCCGAGAGCTACTCATGTTTTGTAACATGAGTAGCTTATAGCTCATTTCGAACAAACAAACTCAATAACTCAACACTGCAAGGAGTCAGCAAGGAGTGTATGCTGGAGTCAGTCCACTTAAGGTCACTCTTATGGAGTCATTTAAATGTTCACCTGTCAGTCTTGTTCTTGTAGATCAGAAACAGATGTAGATCCAAACAAAGCAGACATTTTCAGAACTGCTTGGTGAAAATGTTCATAGTTAACTAGCACCAGAAATGCTATGAAAGCTGCTGAGATTTCAACTGCACATTATTTTGAAGGTGTATAACCTCCATTTCCATTTCCACAGGATCAACACAGAAAAGTTCAGCCATCTGTCCTGAAATCTCACTTGTATCCACATCCATGAGAGGTTTGGCCATAAATGTCACACAGGGCTCAAGTTTCTCAGAGTCACTGAATCTGTCAGCAAACTCTTGTCCAAGCCTTGATAAGTGGTCACAATACTCGGAAACATTCAAAATACAGGCTGTATCTGTTAGACTGTCCAACATCTTTGAGACAGAGGGGAAGTGCTGAAATTTTTTGCTTTTCACTTACTGAACGTACAATGACAGTTTTGCACTGAACACCTTGACAGCACTGATCATGTCAGATATCTTTTACCTTTGCCTTGTAACTGTAGGTGCAGGTGGTTAATTTTCTCAGTTACATCGGTCAGGAAAGCAAGATCAAGTAGCCACTCTTCACCCTGTCCTCCTCCTTCGTTTCTGTGAAAGCCTTGATTTCACCCAGCAAGGAAAGAAAGCGCTCTAATATTTATCTGTACTATCTGTAAAATCTGTGGGTGGACCCTATGGCACTGTGCTGAGGGCTCTTTGACCAGCAGTCCCACAGTCCCTGTGACGTGGAAGCACTCAATAGTGATTCCTATCCTGAAGAAGGGCACCACTAAGGTCCTGAGTGATCTTAGACCTGTGGCTCTCAACTCTCTGGTCATGAAGGCCATTGAGAGGATCATCAAGGATCATATCATCAAATAACTGACTTAATGATAGACCCATTGTAGTTTGCTTACCAGGCTGACAGAGGTGTCTATGATGCAAAAATATTTATCTTAAATACCATCCATAAGCATCTGGAAATCCAAAGCTCCACAGCCAGACTTCTGTTTGCAGACTTCTCATCAGCATTTAACAACATGGGGGCGATGTCGCAGAGCTCTCCGAGTCCAGTTACTTCTTTGTTTTCTTCTTCTTCTTACCTTTTTGTGCCTAGTTAAGACACACTCTGCAAAAGTATTCTATGACCGGGTAACCTTACTACAGCTGAGAGAGCGTAGTCATTTCTGACTTTTTGACCCGAACTGAAGGCTAACCCTCCCGATCATACTGGGAACATGCAAACGTTCAGTCTCTGGAAAATAAATTAGACGAACTGCACACTCGGACTTCCATGCAGAGGGACATTCATGATTGCTCCATACTGTGTTTCTGTGAAACCTGGCTGGGGGAGAGGACACCCAACGAGGCAGTAACACCAGAAGGCGACACGGTCTTCAGAGAGGACTGATTTGCTGTGGAAAGTGGCAAGACTGGCAGAGGAGGAACGACCATGCTCATCAAACAATCCTGGTGTATCGACTGTAAGATCATCTCAAAATCTTTTTCTGAAAATATGGAATATCTGACTTTGAGGTTAAGACCATCTTATTTGCCCAGAGAACTGGAATGCATCATTGTGAGTGTTGTGTTGTGTATACCCCCCGCCCGCCAAGGAGGAGGTTGCACTGAGGGAGCTGCATGATATGATCAGTGAGCATGAAAACACTTATCCTGATGTTGCTGTCATTATTCTGAGAGACTTTAACCAATGCAATCTCCGGAAAAACATGCTTAAACTGCATCGGTTTATAAACTTCCCCACCACAGGAAATAAAACACTGGATTACTGCTACAGCAACATCAGAAACGCCTTCTCAGCTGAACCAAAACCCCATTTTGGAAAAGCTTACCACCTGGCAATCCGGCTAAAACCAGTCTAAAGCAAAAGGCTCAAGACAAAACCAGTCACAGTCAGAACTGTTAACACTTGGACTGATGGTGCACAGGCGGGCCAGTAGGGCTGCTTAGTGGCCACAGACTGGAGCACTTTCAAAGAGGCCACTAACAACATCCATGAATACACAGATACTGTGAGCAACTACATCAGTTGGTGAACATGCTTATTTGCACCTTGAAGGACTGTGTGTATGTTCCCCAACCAAAAGTCCTGGTTTAATGGAGACATAAAACAGGAAGAGGCGGAGGCCTTCAAGTCTGGAGACCAAGAGGAGTACAAGAGATTCCGGTAAGAGCTGCAGAAGGCTGTCAGAGCAGCAAAAAGGGCCCACTCCCAGAAACTTGAAAGCTACTACCTCAACCACAACACATATAGCATGTGGCAGGGAATCCAGGCTATCACAAATTACAGAAGTGCCATAACAACCACAGACCCCCGAGATGCCACCCTCTCACAGCCTTAACACCTTCTATGCCAGGTTCGATAGGCTGAACACAGACATACCCTCAAAAGGCCCCTGCGACCCCACAGACACTACCTTACAGGTGACACACACAGGTCCTGAAGGCTCTGAAGAAGGTGAACCCCCACAAGGCAGTGGGACCTAACGGAGTCTCTCCCAGTACTGAAGGCCTGTAAGGAACAACTAGCTGGTGTGTATCTTCAACCTGTCATTATCCCAGACTGTAGTCCTCCGGAGTTTGAAAACCTCTACCATCATACCATACCAAAAAACAGACACATCCACCCTAAATTACTTTAGGCCAGTGGCACTCACACCAGTTGCTTGAAATGCCTAGAAAAACTGGTTCTAGCACACATCAACCATGTGGTTGACCCCCTCCAGTGGACAACGTGGTAGCGATAGCCCTTCACCACACCCTGCAATACCTGGAAGACAGCAAAACTTAGGCCAGGATGCTCTTCCTGGACTACAGTACTGCCTTCAACTCCATCCAACCAGGTGAGCTGATTGAGAAGATGACAGACGTAGTGGCGTCCCAACCCCCACTGGCAATTGGATTCTGGACTTCCTGACGGAAAGACCACAGATGGTGAGGAAAGGAGGACGGGTTTCTGCTGAGTTGCCTTAGTCCCAAGCTCTTCATCCTGTACACCTATGACTGTGTCTCCACCCAGGACAACATCATCATCTTTAAATACGCTGATGACACCACCATCAATGGGGGGCAAGTCAGGACACAGGGCCCTGGTTGACAACATCCCTGTTTATGGAGAGGACAAAGACCTCATCCTCAACGCAGACAAGACCAAAGGAATAATACTGGACTTCAGGAATAATCCTCCTCCTCTGAGGTGAGGGCTGACAGCTACAGGTTCCTGGGACTGCAGGTTACATCTGACCTGAGCTGGAGTCTTAACACCAAAACTTCCTTCCCTGGACTCTATGTACGTTCAGCGCTGTCGGAAAAGAGCAGAGGGAATCATCAGAGACTCACACCACTCAGGTCATTCCCTGCTCAGACACAAACGTTGCACATACAACCTGAGACACAGCAGAGCGGACAGCTCTCATCACACATAAAACTCTACTACTAAAACAAAACTACTGAATAAGTGTAAACCAACATAACATTACCTCACTTTATTTACATGTGCAATATGGGATATATCACTATTACTACTATTATTTGTGAAACAGGACTATGTGTCATATTCCCTTCTGATCAATGTGCAATCTTCTGATAAATGTGAAATTCTCTGATAAATGTGCAATATTATATCAGTGCAATACTCCCACACAACTCTCTCTCTCTGTCTCTCTCTTGCTCTGTCTCCCTCTCTTTCTCTCTCTCTCTCTTACTCCCCCCTTCACAACCCCAGAACTAGTCTATTACCATTTATTATTCTTTCTTTATATATAGTCTATATTTTTCTTATTGCCTTATTTTCCTAACGTTTTATAGTGTCCTATATTTCATACTTCTTATTTAAGTTTCTTATTACCTAAACTATTGACTACGAGAGAGCCTCTGCACAAGAATTCCAATGTGTCTGGATTGTTGGTTAATGCACAAATGGCAAATAAAAAACCTTGAACTTTGAACCTTAAACATGCAGCCTCACATATTGGCTTATCACACACTTCCATCTCAACCACCAACTTCCTCACCAACAGATCACAGAGGGTGTTGGTGAAGTACACCTTGTCCCACACCCTTTTCACCACAAGGCTGTGTCCTCTCCCTACTTCTCTTCATCATCTACACAGATGATTGTAGATCCACCCTGCCAAATTGTCACTTTGGCAAATTTGCTGATGACACAGTCCTCCTGTCTCTGCTCTCCAGCCACACACAACATCCCTGCTCAGCTTTATAGGACTTTATAAAGTGGTGTGGAAGCTCTTGTCTTGAGCTCAACATAAATAAGACCAAGGAGATGATTGTAACCTTTTTCTCCCAAACAGAGATAGATGGCTGAGGCCGCCACCACTATCATACAGAAGAAGCCAGTGGAGAGAGTGGAGGAATATAAATATCTGGGAACACTCTTTGACAATTTGCTGAGGTTTTCTTCTAACACAGAAGAAATCCTAAATAAGTGTCATCAGAGACAGTACCAACTCAGGAAGCTGAAATCATTTGGGATAGACAAGGACATTCCCACCTTCGTTGAAAATGTAATAACCTTTTCTTTCACCTGCTGGTTCCACTCCATCATCCTGCAAAACAGGAGTTGGGCTTGGCCCCTTAGTTCCAGAGAAAGGAACTCTGAATGCTTCAGCATACAAAGACATTTTGGGCAATTTCATACTCCAAACTTTGTAGAAACCGTTTGGGGATGGCCCCTTCCTGTTCCAACATGTCTGCGCACCTGACCTCAATCCGATAGAACACCTTTGAGATGAATTAGAGTGGAGGCTGCGAGCCAGGCCTTCTGTCCAACATCAGTGGCTGACCTCACAAATGTACTTCT
Source organism: Leuresthes tenuis (assembly GCF_036924035.1). Taxonomy (NCBI): domain Eukaryota; kingdom Metazoa; phylum Chordata; class Actinopteri; order Atheriniformes; family Atherinopsidae; genus Leuresthes; species Leuresthes tenuis. Next base: position 35,645,844 of record NW_027325364.1, read on the forward strand.
GGAAGAATGATCAAAACTTCCCATAAACACAATCCTAAACCTTGTGGAAAGCTTGCCCAGAAGAGTTTAAGCTGTTATAGCTGCAAAGGGTAGGGCGACGTCATATTAAACCCTCTGGATCAAGAATGGAATCTCAATTAAGTTCATAAGCGTGTAAAGGTAGATTAGTGAATACTTTTGGCAATAAAGTGCAATGTATTGTAATTAAAATCAGGTGTTCCAATCACTTTTATAGCCACATGTGTATAAATTCAAGCACCTAGGCATGCAGACTGCTTCTACAAACATTTGTGAAAGAATGGGTTGCTCTCAGGAGCTCAGTGAACTGCAGCGTGATACCGTGATAGGATGCCACCTGTGGTAGTCCAGTCGTGAAATTTCCTCACTACTATATCTTCCACAGTCAAGGAGCTTAACGGCGAAATTCACAACAGGTGTTTAATTCATGAATCGACCAATAGATTTCCTAGTTCAATTTGAATTGCTATTTAAACAATCCTCCTCGTCATGCTGTTCACATTTTTACATCATGAGACCAAGACGACACCTAACAACTGATCAACAGTACCTCGCTACTGCGAGGTGTCAAACAGGATTTTCTTGGACAGATGTGGCCACTGAGTTTATCATCAGCAGGTTGCAACAAAGATACAGAGAGATTGGAAGAGTCACAGAAAAGCATAGAAGTGGACGTCATTTCACCACATCCCACACTTATGACCGCTTTACTGTGAACAGTGACCTGCGGAACCGGATGATGACTGCCACTCAACTCCAGGCTCGTTTAAGGGAGGTGAGAAGCACCAGTATCATGTCAGACCATTCAAAACTGTTTACATCAGCGTGGTCTGCGTGCTAGACGACCTGCAAGGGTGCCTGACCTCATCACCAGACACAGGTGTCATCTTCAAGAAGAGTGGGATGTCATGTCTCAGCAGACAGTAAGTCGACTTGTGAACAGCATAACTGGGCGCTCACACCAAAAGCATCTGGAACGGCCGTGGTCGCTCAGATCGCTCACAACCCATCGCCTGCAGTCGCTGCCAAAGCAGCCGAAGGGGCAGGTCTATCAAACAGCAGGCATATATAATAATCCATCTATACATCGGTTCCCTATTTCATCATGGATCGCACTCTGGGTAGCCTTCTTTGTGTTGCATATGCATATTTGCGATGGAAATGCAGGCCCCGTTGCCATCGGTCCATCTGGGTCCATAACGTCCTGAGAAACCGGCCTCTACACAGAGAATTTCACCGGCTGATTCAGGAGCTCCACTTCAATGATGTTTGGTTCCACCACTATTTCTGACTGGATAAAAGTCAGTTTGATGACCTCCTCACCACGGTTGGTCCACAGATCAGCAGGATGGACACCAACTATCGCTGAGCTATTGGTCCTGGTGAAGCCTGGCTATCTATCTGCGGTGAGAATGAAACCCTGCATGCACATACACACACACACACAAACACACACGTAGGATGGCCAGATGTCCCGCTTTTATTTATTTTATTTCCCTAAACTTCTCTGAACAATAATAGCATATGCTTTGGATTTTCTGCCTTCGTGTTTTGAGCCTCTCTCAACTTTCGAAGCTCACGATGCTAATGAAGCTCACGACGCTCAAGAAGCTCACGAAGCTCACGAAGCTCACGAAGCTCACAACGCACTGCTCACAATGCCGGCCGCTCCAGCCACTCATTGATGTCAGCCAACATTGAATATGAATGGCAGCTGGCCACCGTGGCCGCCGCAGCCACCGCATCTGCTCAAGACACTTTTGGTGTGAGCGCCCAGTTAGACATCATTGTCAAGCTGTAATTGATGCTCAAGTTTTGTCTGTAGTGCGACTTCCCCAGCAGACAACAGCATAGAGCAATGCACTCTCAATGATAGTGTGATAAAACATGCATTTCATGTCACTGCAGACATTGAAGGACCTGAGTCATCTCAGGAAGAAGAAACCAGCTCTTTGGTCTTAGTAGTGTTCAGGAGCAAACAATTCTTTTTGGACCAGCCATTGATGAACTCCACAAGGTCCCTGTACTTCTTCTCCTGTCCACCGCGCACACATGCCACAACAGCCGTATTATCAGAATACTTCTGTATGTGGCAGGACTCTGAGTTGTTCCTGAAGTCCGATGTGTAGAGGGTGAAAAGAAAAGGAGCCAAAACAGTACCCTGCGAAGCCCCTGTACTGCATTCCAGTGTTCCAGAAACACATCTCCCTATCCTGATACTGTGGTATACTGTGGTCTGGAAGTCAGATAGTCTATAATCCACGATGTCAGGGAGGGGGCCACACCCATACCTAGAAGTATGGGAGGCCGTATGGTGTTGAAGGCACTGGAGAAGTCAAAGAACATGAATCTCACATATGAATAAGGCACATCCAAATAAGCATATGCCCGATGCAGCATGTACAGAATCGTGTCTTCCACTCCTATGTGTTTCTGGTAGGCAAACTGGAGGGGGTTGAGATCCTCAGCAAAGCCACCGGTCTGTAGACATTCAACTCCATCGGCTGCCCTAACTTGGGTATGAGACAAGAAGTTTTCGACAGCACCGGGACTTTTTCCATCTGAAGGCTCATATTGAAGAGCCTCTGAAGAGGGAGTTCTAATTTACAACATGCACAGTCCCTCAGAATCCTATGTCTATGGTTAGACACAGTAAAAGGTTGTAGTGGAGAGATGGCGACAGGAGTAATGTTGCTATCAGTCACAGAGATGGGTGTGGGGGTGCAGCTTGACTGAGGAGGCCAAACGGTGGGAGCAGCCACAGATGTGGAGGTGCAGCTGGGCTCAGGAGGCCTGGTGGTGGAAGTTGCCGCAGAGGTGAAGGTGTGGCTGGGCTCAGGAGGCCTGGTGGTGGAAGTTGCTTCAGAGGTGAAGGTGTGGCTGGGTTCAGGAAGACTGGTGGTGGAAGCTGCCACAGAGGTGGACATGCAACTGGGCTTAGCATGCCTGGTGGTGGAAGCTGCCGCAGAGGTGGAGGTGTAGCTTGGCTCAGGAGGCCCGATGGTGGAGGCTGCCGTAGAGGTGGAGATGCAGTCAGACGGAGGAGGAGGCTTGGCGATGCGAGTTGCCATGGAGGTGGAAGTACAACTGGGCAGTGGAAGCAGTATAGAGGAAGCAACTGAAGTAGTGGGGGTGGAGGGAGCAGCAGCAGAGGTGGAAAAAGCCACACTATCAAAACTGTTCTAATATTGGTTGAAAGTACTGGCTCTTTTCACATCACCTTCCACAAACTGAGAGTTCTTCAGTATATGTCCAGTTATGGTCCTCATGCCCCTCCACACCTACTTCATGTTATTGTTCTCCAGCTGTCTCTCTACCTTTTTTTTGCACTCCACCTTGCTTGACGTAGTTTTTTTTTAACCTCCTGTTGTACACTCCTCTGCCTTTCGCCATCCCCATTCTGGAATGCCCTGTTTTTCTGGTTCAGGAGGTCTTTGATGTCACTATTGATCCATGGTTTATCCATGGTGTCCCTACAGAAGTTAATGTAGTCTGTGATGGTGCTGACCTGTCCATGTCAATGTCCATTTCTTCTTCCTTCAGCAGTACTGCCCAGTCTGTGACATCAAAGCATTCTCTCAATGCATCACTCGCCTCTTGTGACCACTTCCTGAAAGATCTGGTTGTAACAATAAGTCTTTGTACACAAGGTCTGTATGTGGTTTGTAGATAGAACATGCTGTGATCAGATCTACCCAGTGGTGGAAAAAACATTGCCCTGTAAGCTGCCTTCACGTTAGCATAGAACAGATCTAATGTCCTTTCTCCACGTGTTGGACAGTCCACATACTGTACAAAATCAGTCAGGCATGAGGCCAGAGAGACGTGGTTGAAATCCCCTGTGATTGCAATGAATGCCTCAGGATGCTGGGTCTGCATCCTTGCAACCGCGTCATGGATGACGTCACACGTCGCTGTAGGTGCCGCTCTCGGTGGAATGTAAACAACGATGACCACTGTATATGGGAACTCTCTGGGTGCATTGAACGCATGGAAACCAACTGACAGCAGTTCAATGTCTGGACAACATATCCTCTCCTTAACGGTCACATTGCGGGGTTTAACCCATCTCTGATTTAAAAAAAAAAGAAAAAAAACAGCAGTGTCAGTGTCACAATCCGCTTGTACGTCTGTGAAGCTGGGTATGTCCACACATGAGTCTGGTGTGTTGTCATTCAGTCAGGAGTCAGACAGACAGATCAAACTGCACTTCTCATACAGCCGTTGGTTCCACACAAGCCCCTCTAGCTCATCACACTTGTTTGGTCGTGAGTTAGTGTTTCCCATAATAACGAGGGCAGAAAAGGCTTGTACCTCCACCTCCTGTTGTGCCTCTTTGCCTTTAATTTTGTTCCAGCTCTACATCCACAGTACAGCTTTCTTAGCTAAGTCGGAATTAATTCCGTGTCCAATCCTTGCGCCAACAGTTCTTCTCTTGTGTACACTGCTCTATTACTGGTAGCAGAGCACATTGTCAAAAAATAAAAATAAGACAAAATGTAAATAAAAACAGATCACTAAAACTGTTTAGATAAAAACTAAAAATTACATATAATTATATAAACGACGAAACAAAATTGAGAGCTACACAGACTTGCTACCGATAAGGACGGCATAACAACCAAAGAATATATGCATATATACAAATAGATATGTATATATGTATATATCTATATATATAGATATGTACATATATAATCAGTTTCTCATTGAGAAGAAATGGCTGCTTTCTTGGTGCTGTGCTGCTCCCAAAAAGACAAAACAACTAACCATGGTTCACTAAAACTTCTCCAGTTTTTCCCAAAAATTCTATATGCTTTACAGCAGGTTGGTGAGTATTTTGGTATTGTCCTAAAATATTGTTCATATCAACTGGCCAGTTGTTTAGGTTTTGAGTTCATATAAAATCTTGATTGGTCGACCAATAAACACTGGAATTGAACCTGTTAAAGGGCAATTCCTGAAAGTAGAATGATGTGAAGATGACATGTTGCAGTGCTGTGCTGCTCAGTTCTCTTTCGTGCTAACATTCATCCACAGGTAAAATTAACCACACCAGCAGCAGAACCACTACACTCAAAGTCAGTTGTCCATCTGAAATTCTGAAAGGCGAGCCCATCATGCCAAGACGATGGCGGGACCATAACATGATCTATATCCATATGTTCACAATAATGGCCCAAAAGGGTAGAGAGCGAACGTAAGCTTCCACCCCAACTAAGTGAAGAGCCAATTTGAAGAATTCATTCCACCAAGTGGCCTGCCAAACTTTCAACAATCTTTAGCCTTCAACCACTGTCAAAACATGTGTCAGAATTATCTCCTCATTTGTCCTAAAATTAGATTAGTTAGGGAAAGAGGGGCTGGTAAAGACACCTTCATGGAAGTGAAGTGCTCGCAACCTCTCCTTCCTAGCTAGCTATTGATCAAACTGCTGAACTGATATTCAGCCAGAAGAAGATGAGTGCAACCAGCGGCGACAGGATTGGACCAGAAGAGACTGAGCTGCACTTCGCAACTCTGCATGTGATTATCATTTCCATTTTTATTTTGAAGTCTTACTTTAAAAAAATTTCAGTTCATTATACTTTATTATATCGCTACTCACCATCGTATCTCAACAAGATCGTATGTTCATATTCACATGCACATGTCATGGTTAAATATCGTGCATTGTTTTGTGTTTTGTTACATTCCATCTGTTAATTGGTCAATGCTTGGATAATAATGTAATGTTTGGTTGTTTATTGTCTATTGTTTTTTTTATTGTTTTTTACTTTTTTAAATGCTTTTTGTTTCAATATTTGGTTCATTCTTAATTTATTTTATGTTTTTATTTGTGCTAGTACTACTTGTAGTTTTTCAACTAAGCTGTGCTGTGCTTTGCCATTGGCAAAGGTCAACAGTTTTTAGTTAGACCTTTTTAGGAGTTCAGAGAAACTCCAAAAGTTTTTGCCATCTGGGCAATGGGGCCATAGGAGAACATTCTCTTCAAAAAAGTCACAAGTGACAAACGGAGGCTGTTGGGCAGGTTTTTCACTCCTATACGAACAGTGGACTCACTAGATGGCAACAGTTAATTATTTGATTTTATTTTATTAGAGTTTAAATTGTGTTTTATTTTCATTATTTTTAAGCTGTTATTTGTTTTTCTATTTGTTTAGTATTTTCTTTTTTAGTTTAAATCACTGATTAGTGATTTCAGGGTTGTTATGTGTGAGGGAACAGTGCCTTACCACTGCTCGCGCCACATATTATTTAAGGTCAGGACGTTACCTGGTAAGGATATTGTCTGGTAAGTTCAACAACAGAATATATTTTCTTTCTGAAAATCTACGTCACAGTGGCGTCAAATAGCGATTGGGTTTTGGCCACGTATGCACTGAAAGATATCAGAAAGTATAAGAGCAGGGCTCTCAAGTCTCACGCATTGAGTGTGAGACACATGTATTTCAACAAGTTCTCCCGCTCACACGCCACAAATGGTATTTCTCAAGCTGAAAAAAAAGTACAATATAATAGCTATGGCTATGGAAACGGCAGGAAACAAGCATGTGTCCCATGAGTCTAGGAAGAGCATAAGTAATGAAAGACCTGTCCAACCACCCACCCCCTAAGAGACAGTCCAGATTAATCCAACTCCTCTGGTCTTTTCTCCACAACAGGAATTGGAAGTAACACCTGAGGAGTTAATACCAGTTACTGATTGACAGAACAGTCACTCAAGACTGTAAGATCAGACATACAACTCTGTGCACCACCTGGATCAACTACAAGAAAGCTTACGACTCAATGTCGCACACATGGACACTGGAATGCTTGGAACTTTACAACAGGAATCTAAGCCTACGTCAAAAGTTGTATGAGCAGTGAGATTGGAGAGCTTAACTGATACAACTTTGTCCTCTGTCTGCTTGAACGAAAGAGTGCAGCTCTCAAAAAGGGCAAGTGTGGAGTACATATACTCCTCTCATATACAAATTTTGAATCTACAACTACAGAAAACCTTAAAAGGACAGATATTCACATTGTTTCTCTCTAGCTGTTTATGTAAGTTAATGTTAACCATTATGGACTCTAAATTATCAACATGCCTATTGAAACACATTCCGACTAGACTATTTAAGGATGTTTTATCTCTTATCACCACTTCTGTACATGATCTGATATATGTCTTTGTCTACAGACTATCTACAACAATTCTTTAAGTTATATCTTTTTAAAACTCTTCATACCAATGTTTTAGCCAATTACAGACATATATCTAACCATCTTTTCCAAGCTCCAAAATCCTTGAATATGAAAATGCAAATTAATCTTCTATATGAAGAGTTTCAATCCATAGTACTGAAACTACATTAATTAAAGTTACAAATAATCTCCTTATGACCTCCGATAATGGTTTTGTCTCTGTGCTGGTCCTGTTAGATCTCAGTCCAGCTTTTGATACCATTGACCTCAACATCTTATTACAAAGACTTAAACATGCCATCAGAATAAAGGGTACCGTTCTTGACTAGTTTAAGCAATACTTATCTGACCAAATTCAGTTTATATATCTAAGTAATGTATCCTCTATATTAGCCAGTTTTTTTTATTGTGTTCCATAAGATTCTGGTTTGGGATCAGTTCTGTTCACTCTATACATGCTTCCTTTAGGCAGTATCATCAGGAAGCATGACATACAATTCCACTATTACGCTGATGACATCCAGCTCTATTTATCTATGCAGCCTGATTAAACTAACTATCTACTCCAGTTACAGGCTTATCTTGGAAGATAAGCATCAGATTCCTTGAATGTCTATTTCTGAACTATGGCAAAACTGAAGTAATTGTTCTTGGTCCTAAAAACCTAAAATATTTTACTTTTAACCCATATTTACAACTTCTGGCCTCCAGTTCTACTGTGAGGAATCTTGGAATAATTTTTGACCAGAATTTGTCTGTCAACATATATATCAAACAAGTCTCTACAGTGGCTTTCTTTCATTTATCAGAAGCATTCTATCTCAAAGTGGTGCAGAGAAACTGTTCCATGCATTTATCTCATTTAGGCTGGACTACTGCAATGCCATTTTAGTTGGGTGTCTAAATAATTCCCTGAAAACCTTTCAGCTTATTAAAAACATTGTAGCTAGAGGTTTGACTAGTACCTTTAGAAGAAATCATAATTCCCCTATTTTGGCCTTTTTACATTGGCTCCCAGTGAAATTAAGAATACATTTTAAAATCCTCCTAACCGCATGTAAAGCTCTTAATGGCTTTGCTCCATCTTACATTATAGATCTATTAGTTCTCCACAACCAAAAAACAAACTTTCGCTCCCTGACTGCAGATTTACTTATGGTTCTGAGAATTTTGAGGTCCAAATGTGGAAGGCTTTAAGGCTCCTCTCTGGTGGAACCACCTGCCAGTCTGGATACAAAATGCAGCCTCAATGTTTTATGGACTAAGCTTAAAACTTCCCTTTTTGAAAAAGCTTGTTTAATCCAACTGATTTTTGTGCACAACTTAATATGATTATTTCTGGGTCTTTTATGTTTTTATTATTATTTTTTTCTTTAACTTTTGTTGTTTTATTGCTGTTTTTATCGATATCTAACTGTTCAATATCTTTTTTATATCTAACAGTTTACAATTAATTGCCTTTATCAGTGGCCGTTTAAACATTTTCTTTATTTTGTTTTTATTCAATGCTTTTGTTCTTTTTTGCTTTGGAAAACACCTTTGAGTTGCTTTTTTGCTTGAGAAAGTGCTAAATACATATAGATTGGTTGCTTTATATCTGTTCCAGTCTGACAAGGATAGATCAACAAGCGCTTAAGATTACTAGTGTTTAGATATTAGTTCCTGATTTGTCAGATGGTGCCCCATATTCAGTTATTCTCATTAATAATTTCATGAAACATTAACTGCCCTTGGACACATATTGATAATAGCTAACTAGCTTAGGTCACACATGCATACACACACACACATGTATATATATATTCCAAATAGACACCTTATGACAATAGTTATAAACATTCTTGTCTGTAGCAGGTGCCATGTCATGTTTATCATGCTGTCATGCTGGTCTTACACACCCTTCTTCTACTGAAGTATTAGAAACAAGACTGCCTTATTGATTAACACTTTGTTGAATTTGGTGTCTTTGCTGAATTTGTTTACAAGAATAACACAGTAAAGAACAATGGACTGATAATTTATTACCTATATGACAAGATTTAAATACGAAATAACCTGCAAACCGTGCCTCCAGTTCCTCACTCTTGTTGGGAATAATATAGTTATTTAATGGAACAAAAGTGCAGCATGGACAGTGCAGACTGATCTTGAATCCACTGTTCCTGTCTGTAGAGAAACAGAGGTCACAAGGGGATGTAATTACGGAGCATATGCAATGAATAATAAAGAACCTGCTACAGTGAAAGTAGAATTATGAACTCACCTCTGTGGTTAAGCCATTCACTCACTGCCTCTGTCACATCAAAAGACAGCCACTCTCCTTCTGTTTGAGTTTGAACCACCTTGCTGTCAATATATCGCTGAGTTGGGGATGTCAGATCTTTGTGTCCTAAAATCTGAGGACAGATTTGAGGCATGAGATGCAAAAGTTGTTAAATATAATTTTAGAGCTTTTTAGTCACTAGCCAATAGTTCTCATGAATCATGCCTCATAAGAACTACTAGCAACAGCAAAGTATAGGCAAATAATTGTGAAGATCTTCAGAGACCAACACAAATGAGCCAATTTTGTAGAATGAGAATATCTTAGTCAAATTGAATGTCTTAGTCAAATTGAAAGGATAGTCATAAATTGTACACTGACAGAAGTTCCATACACCAAATAGTTCCTGTACAGGATTTCTAATGCTGTCTTGACATTTTGAGCACCAAGGTCTTCTTTTAACTAGCAGTTACTGTTAACAGACTTGCTATCTTAAGAACTCCCAATCCATCATGACATGTGATACCTTATACTCACTCATGCACACATAAAATATATATTATTGTGAACTATATCAAGGTCCAAAACCACTAATAGCTATGTTGCTGCCAAGCTACTAAAACAATACCCCACTTTTTTTTTAACCCTTGTTCAACCAGGAAAATTATCCCTTCAACTCATTGAAATAAAAAATCTTTTTTTCCAAGATTGTCCTGTCCAAGACAGCAGCACAAAGATGTAAAGATTAACAAACAGACAAAGAAAAGGAAGGGAGCAGCATATATGAAATTATTTTTTTTCCTCTCTCAGTTTGTATTCTTAGGACTGAAAATAATAATAAAAAAATCCTGTGAACGAAGGCAATAAGGCCCTGAACTCTTCAGATGGAGGAAGGTCAAGAGGTAAAAAGAGAATAGACCAAAAACAGCCTTGTAAACTAGAATTTACCATTGTCTTAGCCAACGTATAGACAAGGAAGACCATCCCACATGTTCAATTTACATCTCTCACCCATAAAGTTTAATGGATGAGAGATGTAAATTATACAAACTTAAAATTAGCAATAAATCTCAGAGCCTCATGATACATAGCATCAAGAGCAAAACCAACAGAAAGGTTGCAGCAACCCTCTTTTTGGATTCATATGAAAGACAGGATTTAATCTTGATATAAAAAACAGTTTCAATTTCAGCCTTTTTGCCAGCTGATGAATATGTGGGGTAAAAGAAAGAGATTAATCAATTAAAATCACTAAATATTTATAACATGATACAAATTGATGATTGCGATCAGGTTCTGTGTTTTGTCCTTAGCATTTGAAAAAAGCATGGCTTTGGTTTTGTCTGTATTTATTTAAAGTCTTGTAATGAATCTTCATTACTTTCACCAGAAGCACTTTACATTAAATAAAATGCACTTTAATATAGTAATCTGATGCATGAAATGATTGTGCTAACAGAGATTGAAGCATTTTATTGACGTTTAGGAATTGATGTGCTTGGATAGCTGCCTTTCAGCTGGTACTGAAGGCCTGTCCTGTGGAAGAAGCGCATAGATGTAAGGTTTGTTTATAAGGTGCTGTTTACAGTGGAATTTACTTTTCTGCTTATCAGAATGGCTACACCTCTTTGTCTGGAGTTGTAACAGGCTGAGTACACATGAGGAAACTGTTCTGAGGTGAGAACGAACATCAGCTGAAGTCTTTGATAAATTAATCTCCTGTAATAAAACAATGTCTGCCTGTGGATCCTTTAATCGATTGGAGATTTTTAATATCATCTCCCTGGACCCAGCTCCATGTACATTCCATGAAACAAAAAAAGCAAGCGTGGACATGCTCAGGCGAATAGAATAGAATGGAATAAAATAGAAAAATGCTTTGTTCATGCCCCAGTGGGGGAAATTCAAATTAGTCAAGTAGCAAAAAGAATTTTAGATATTGACAATGATTAGACAACAACAACAACAACAATACTACTACTACTAATAATAATAATAATAATAATAATAATAATAATAATAATAATAATAATGATAATAATAATAAATGACTATATAAATAAATTTGAGAAGAACATGTCAGCAGTCACTGTTAAGATGCCTTATGGCAGAGGGGACAAAGGACCTCATGAACCTCTCAGTCCTGCAGCACAGTGAGATGAGCCTCTCACTGCAGCTGCTCCTCTGTCCTGCCATTTAGTGATTTTTGGAGACAGTGAAAGTGGTGATATGATACCCACATTTTTTTTGTTTTGTTTTTTATACAAGACATGAGTTGCGGGAGCGCAGAATTCTACCAGGTGGAACTTTCTTTCAGGAGTCCGTTTCAGCCGGTCAGACATACTTTGACACACAGCTAAGCTAAGCTTGAACGTTAGCCTGCCCAGGAGCAGTCTAGTTCAGCGGCATGAGTTACCATGGTTACTCAGCAAGCATTCAAATAAATCACGTTGGTAGAACGGAACTCTCTCTTAAATTAGCCAGAATTATCGAGATAAGACAGGCTTTCCCTTAATCCAGCTTCGTGGAACACCCTTCCGATATGTGCACAGGTTTGTGATGACTGCCAAGAAATGGCCAAGGTTCAACTGAGGTGGTAGACCCCATCTCTAAGGCTAAAGTCTCCCTGAATGCCTTCTGGTGCAAAGGAACCTCACCTCTGTCTCTGCCATGTTCTTTGTGCAAGATGCATTCACAAAAGTAATGTCCATGGTCCCATCGTAAACAAATCTCCAAGGCTTCCTCCTTACTGTATTTTGTTTATCATGTCCGTTTAGCTATGCTGTAGAAAAATTAACGAATAAACTGCAGAATCTGAAATTACGCACGACAATGCGTAATTTGCAACTCAAGAAGCTAGACAACTTCTCTGTGACACTTTTTACGTGTTACATTTGCCATATATGGAAGAAGAGCCCACCCCTCAATCAGCATATTGTTGTTTTCAGAATTTCATTAGCTATTCAATATGCTAACAGAAAAGTGAAATCCACCACAACTGGTTCGAGCCTCACACATAAGAATAGGTGCAGATACTTTTGACCTATCAGTAAGTAATTGACTATTGTGCCCCAGCAGACAGGGTATATATTGGAACAAGTCAGATGTCAATAAAAGGTTTAAAGACCCTGTTTCGGTATCATGCTAACTGAAGTTATGATCAAGAATATGCGGAAAAATACGCATCTGACAGAAATTTTGAAAGTTTGCCGCCGCAGACTATGTGTCTTTGTGGGTGTAAGACTTGTTGTAGACTAACTATTTTACTGGAGTACATTAACTGGACCCTTGCCAACGTAACAGGCCCATTTTTGTTGGAGTTTTAACTGTTCTTAGAATACTGTGAGTATTTATAGGTGACTTTGACACTTTTTTGTATTTGTGACTGGTTTAACATAAGTGTTTACTGTGTCCACAGTTCTGATTGTATACATGAGGACTGGTATACATAATTCGAATCGCAAAACCCTTAGCTTCCCAACGGTATACAACACACTTAGGTACATATAAACGGGGGCTGAGTAAAACCCCAGACTTCTCCTGAAGTATGCAACATCCTGCCGGTGGGACGTAAAAATGTTCAGGGGTTAACTGTAGTTTCAAGAAAATACCATTTTGCCAGTAAATATTAGATATTTAGGCATAAACATTTCGTCCAGGTATTAGAACCAACTAACCTAAATTATATTCAGCTTTTAAAGACAGTAGGACAATCTCACAAAGTGGAAGTCTATCCATACCACTCATTGGGGAGAGTGGCCACCATAAAAATGATGGTCCTACTAAAAGTAAAACTATTTGTTTTCAATGATCCTCATAAAACCATCTGCTACTTTTTCTAAGTTACTAAATTCAAACATCTCCAAATTTCTGTGGAAGAACAAACAACTACAATTTATTTAAAGACTCTACAGAAGACCAAAGACAGTGGTGGATTACCTAATTTTCAGCACTATTTCTTAGTCAATAGATTACAATACATAACAAAAAATGGTTTAAACCTAGCCCACCAGTCTACAGGCTAAATCTCAGACCTGCCACTTACTAGTACAAAAATCAAACAGCACAAATGTTTTAAAAGCATTAACATCAGCTCCTCTCTGACAGCCTGGTGGGACTTTCTTAAAATTAGGAACCTTCACTTCCCTTCCGGTTCCGGGTCACTGCTCCTGCGGTCGACCGGTCAGAGCGCTGGGTAGCTTTCTTTCTTTTTAAAACTTTTATTGTCCCAGTGTTTTGTTTTATTTTGTTTATCAACCTGGCAAAATGTTCTGTCCTGGATTTATCTACACGCTGGCCACTCTACATACCCTGGTTTATACGATCACTGCTTCATTCGTGGACACAGTGAGGATTACGTCTCAGCCCCGCTCTGTTCTCCACCGATACTCTTCCAGAGAAGATTCGGATACGGTCACTCGATGCAGATCAGACCAAATTCAAGCAGAGGTACCACAAGGGGACCGGACGGGGCAAAAAGAAGGGAGGTATCAGAGCGCGACTGCAATGGGAAACATGTAAACAGCGGACGCTGCCGGCAGTCATCCTCACCAATATCCACTCACTTTGAAAAAAACGGACGAACTACAGACTAATGTGAACCATCTTCACGAGTACAGGAACGCTTCTATCCTGACATTTACAGAATTCCTATTCCCAAGAGGAGCCCCCGCCCCCATGACCCTGAACGACCTCTGCCCTGTGATGAATGCCATGGAGAGGCTCGTCAAGCAACACATTCTCATCCTGACCAATTCACAACTGGACCTGCTTCAATTTGCATACCAGAGTCGCAAAAGTGTTGATAATGCCAAAGCCTTCATCATCGACACCATCCACAGACACCTGGGGCTTCCCAACACCTCTGCTCCTGTTTGCTGACTTCTCCTCCACTTTTAACACCCTGCAACCCCACATCGTAGCAGAGAGACTCCACCAGAACTTCAACCTAAGCAGTCAGCTCATATACTGAAAGTGTTTTAGCTTTCTCCCTACAGGACAGGAACCGCCTGCACAACATTGTCAAGGTATTGTCAAGGTTGTCAAGGTATTGTCAAGATTATTGGACTTCCTGCTCGCCACCTGAGCACTGTGTATAAGCAGCAGGCAAGTGGCCTGACTCGTCGTATTCTCGGTGACTCAACACATGCTCTATTTCCAGCATTTGAGCGGCCATCTGGTCACAGGTTCTGCTGTCCAGCTTGAAAGACCCAGAGAAGGAGAGCGACCTTTGTTCCTAATTCTATGAATGCAATGAAAATGCATAAGCATAAATGCATAAACTTTCTCCTTCTGAACTCAGAGGGGTTGCAATAATTTAAGATGCGCTATATTACAATAATGTGCAATATCATTATATCATGTGCAATATTACCATACAGCTGCTCATTCTTCTGCAAGATATTTGTAATATATTGCTTGCTTCATTTAAATCCATTTTCATTATTTATTGCTGTGGGGAGCTGTGAGCAAATCATAGAATGCAAAGAGCAGTAGGAAGAAGCTATTTTAGCGTGAGCCCAGGGTGGGCAGGCACCTGTACCTTCACTGTGGAGCCAGTATAGGAGTTTAATTACGTTGCAGGCCCAAAATTAGTGACGTAAATGTGGCAGTGCTAATCCCCCTTCAGGTAAGAACACGTGTCTTAATACGGGCTGGTTTATTGTGCCAAATAAAAGCGTTAAGTTGTTGGTCGAGGTTAGCAAAAAATGATTTATTAAGACAAATTGGGATGTGTTGAAAGAAATACAGAAATTTCGGAAAAATAACCATCTTAATAAGATTAACTCGGCCTGCAAGGGACAGGGGGAGGGGGCATCTGGACAGGTCTGATTTGCACTTATCTAATAGTGGCTGATAGTGGCTCCCTGAAGGAGTTAGTTATTGAGACCCCCAAATACCTAAATCCCTCCTCAGCTATTTTAAAAGGAAATATGGATTGTGGAAGTGACCTTGCCAAATCGTTAACAAAAAATAGCTCGCTTTTCTGAATGTTCAATTTATACCCTGATAAGTGCCCAAACTGATTCAGAATTGACTAAACTGAGGGGAGGGAGACTGTGGGGTTTGAAATATATATGAGAATGTCATCAGCATATAAGGAGAGTTTGTGGACAAGACTATAACGAGTAATGCCTTCAAACTCATCCTGTTTTTTTTAAGGCAGATGGCTAGTAGCTCAATGGGCATATTGAACAACAAGGTTGGGAGTGGATAACCCTGCCGGGTCCCACGTTTGAGAGGGAAGTATGGTGAATGGACGCCGTTAGTATTTACAGAAGCAGATGAGGTTGCATACAGAAGAGATGAAGTTATAATTTAAGCCAAATTTCTCTAAGATAAAATGCTATTTACATCTTTATATTTATCATATTCAGTACCATACACCTTGACTCTGCCTTATTACCTCCGCAGAAACCACTACTGCTGTTACTGGCAGTAGGCCTGCCAATGCACACAATCAGCTGCTTTGCCCCATCCATCTTGTGTATTTTTGTACATATTTTATTTAAATTTTTTGTTATTCTTTATTTTATCATTTTTCTCTTGCTCTTAAACGTATGCGCCACTCTTCGCCCCCTCTTAATTGCCTCTCAGGGATAAATTAAATTCTCCCATATAAGCTTACACTTATCTGGAGCAATCGTGACATCCTGCAAAAAAATAACTAAATAAAATATTTGCTCTATGGAAGAACAAAGAAATAAAACATCTTGAAGATATAATCCAGAATGGAAATTTTGGAGCTGCATCCATGCACAGAAGTGCTAGCAGGCCAGGCTGCAACAGGGGGATCTACTAACAGCCAGTGCCTGAAACGGAAGCGTGGCAGGCAAGGAGAAGAACAACAAAGACTCTGTTGTCTGGCAAACAAAGGATGGCTATCCCTCCTGGTCATACATTTTGCCAACGTCCAGTCTCAGGCAAATAAAATGGATGATATCATCAGTCGGATAGCAGTCCAGTACTGCTCTGTTTTGTGTCTCTGTGAAACATGGCTTGACAAATGACCCCAACGAGGCTACACTGCTTACAGAGCCAACCTCAATGCTGAGAAATGCGGCAAAACGGTGGAGGAACAGTGATCCTGTCAAACATGATAATATCATGTTACTCTGAAGTGCAGACAATTCTATTTGTCTAGAGAGCTGCATCATTCTCAGTGTAGTTTACGTCCCTCCCTTGGCTGATGAGAACAAAGCACTCACTCACCTAACTATACAACAAGCTTAACAGACATGAATTATCCATATGCAGCTATTACAGTACTTGGAGACTTTAACTACTGTGGTCTCTAAAAAAGCAGTCCCAAATATCACCAGTTTGTCTATTCCTCCCCGAAGGAGAAACAGTTTTTTGGATAAATGCTACAGCAACATTAAAAATTCCTATACTGCTGTCTCTAAGCCACATTTTGGGAAATGTGGTCACCTTGCTATCCTGCTACAGTCCACCTGCATCAAAAAGCTTGAAGCAGACCCAGTCACAGTCAGGACGGTGAAGACGTGAACTGATGATGGAACAGCAGAACTTCAGGACTGTTTCGTGGCCACAGATAAGAGCATCTTTAAGGAAGCCATGGACAATATACACAAATATCGAGACACTGTTAGCAGCAACGTCATCACAGATATACGCAGTGACATTAGAAACTTGGTTTGCAACCTTCAAGTCAGGAGATATCAGAGAATATAAACAGGCCTGACATGAACTTGAGAAAGCTATCACATAAACCCTGTGGTACCAGATACAGTCGACCATCTCCAGTTTGCCTACTGCTCGAACAAATCAGGAGATGATGGGTTGGCCCTGGCACTTCACTGCATCCTGCAACATTTGGACACCCAGAAGACATACACATGGATCTTATTCCTGGATTACAGATCTGCCTCCAATACAATGAGGCCGATAAAGCTCATTGTAAAGCTGGCAGACCTGGGATTACCAACACCCACCTCTAACTGGATTTTTAACTTTCTTACAGACAGACCATAGGTGGTAAGGATGGGGAAGAATGTCTCTGCTGATCTGACAGTCAGTGGGGTTACATGATGAGATTAACTCGATTATAGCTATAGTTGGGTTAAGCTCCTTATTTGAGCAAGGGTAATTATCCATGGATATTTGGCAGTGAATGACTTGAATCACTGGCACAAAGCATGTCATGCCCTGGTACGATAGGTGGTGCTGTACCCATTTCAACTATCGCTAATAGAGCCCCTTCCGGTTGACCTCTTCACCACCACCAGCACCAACAACAAACTCAAGTATTCGAGAAAGATGGCGAACGAAGAGCAAGATGAAGCTACGCCCCTCTACATTTAGTTTGTGATGAGCATGGTTATGGCACAAATGCGATGCATAATGGCACATTCTCCATCGCATTGTTTATTTCTTTCTGACAGCAGCGACGACAACAGTAATATCGTCTCAAAGTCTTGAGCATTCGCAGAACGCTCAATCCAATCTACCACGTGTCTCTGCCATCTACATGCACGTTTAGTGTTCCTTTGCATTGAGTTATCTCGGGGTCTTAATCCGATCGCGAGTAACCCGATCTGATCCGATTTTTTGTCAGAATAAGGTGTCTACATGAAGTTAATAACTTCAAATAAATTAATCTGATCCGATGGCGCTCATGTAACTTCACTGACTGAGAACAAGGACACCACAGGGGTGCTGCTTAAGTCCAAAGCTTTTCACACTGTGCACATACGACTGTATTTCCAACCAGGACAACAATGTTGTTCTTAAGTACTCAGATGGCACAACCATCCTTGGACTCATCAGAGATGGTGATGAGTCATCCTACAGGGACCTGGTCCAGAAGACCGCTGTCTATGGAAATGATAATGAGCTCTGGACTTTAGGAGATGAGCCCCAATTGTTTATGTTTATGTATTCAGCAGACACTTTTATCCAAAGCGACTTACAAATCAAGATATAACAAGTTATACAAAAAGCTAACAATAAACTACATAGAAGAAACCCACTAGTCCGACTCTGTCAGAGGTGACAGAGTAGAGATAGGGTGCAGGCATAGAAGGAAGTGCAAAAAGATAAAGTGCAAAGATAGAGGGGGTAGGGAAGTACAAGGTAAGTGCTAGGATAGGAGATGCTCTCTGAAGAGCTGGGTTTTCAAGAGCTACTTGAAGATAGACAGGGACACCCCTGTTCTGGTAGCGCTCTGTAGGTCATTCCACCATCGTGGGACGACACATGAAAAGAGTTTGGATTGTCTTAGGCGTGGTGTAGGCACTGCTAGACGACAATCCTGGGACGAACGGAGGGACCGAGTTGTGACATCAGCCTTTGCAAGAGCATTCAAGTAGATGGGAGCCGTTCCATTTAGCACTTTGTAGGCTAACATCAGTGACTTGAATTTGATGCGGGCGGCTAAGGGGAGCCAGTGGAGTTCAATGAACAGAGGGGGGGCGTGTTCTTTTAGGCTGATTGAAGACCAGACGCTCCGCCGCGTTCTGGACCATCTGCAGAGGTTTCACAGCACAGGCTGGGAGACCAGTTAGGAGAGCATTGCAGTAGTCAAGGCAGGAGATGACCATGGCCTGCACCAGGAGTTGGGTGGCATGTTGGGTTAGGTATGGTCTGATCTTTCTTATGTTTAGTAATGCAAAGTGGCATGAACGAGCAACTGAGGTAACGTGTTCTTTGAAGGTTAGTTGGTAGTTAGTTGATCAATCATGACACCCAAGTTTCTAGCTACCTTTGATAGAGCAAGATGTAGGGATTCGGTTTGGATGCAGATGCTGTGGTGTATGGTTGGTTTGGCTGGGAAGACCAGCGGTTCAGTTTTTGGGAGGTTAAGTTGGAGGTGATGGGCTTTCATCCATGTTGATATGTCAGAGAGACAGTCTGAGATTCGGGCTGTGGTCGTCAGGTGGGAATGACAGATAGAGCTGGGTATCATCAGCATAACATTGGTATGAGAAGCCATGTGATCGGATGATCTGTCCCAATGAGTTGGTGTATATGGCAAAGAGAAGAGGTCCCAGTACTGAACCTTGGGGGACCCCTGTGGCGAGGTGGTGCGCTGCAGAAGTGTGACCAAGCCAGGATACTTTGAACAACCAGTGAGGTATGATTCAAATCAGGAGTATCCTCTCCCTGTGATGCCCATGCTAGAGAGTATGGACAAAAGGATACTGTGGTTGACAGTGTCAAATGCAGCTGATAAGTTGAGCAGGATAAGTACAGAGGACTTAGCTGTCACTCTGGCTTCTTTTAAGGCTTCTGTCACAGCCAACAGAGCCGTTTCAGTGGAGTGTCACTTTTAAACCCAGATTGGTTTGGGTCAAGGAGGTTGTTATGTGAGAGGTAATCGGTCACCTGCTTAAAGACCGCCCTTTCAATGATTTTAGACAGAAACGGGAGGAGAGAGACCGGCCGATAATTCTCCACATGAGTTGGAGGGAGGGAAGGTTTCTTGAGCAGCGGTGTAACCTGAGCTTGCTTGAATGTGGTAGGAAATGTGCCCGATGTCAGTGAAGCATTAATCACATGCGTGGCTGCTGCAGTTACAGTAGGAGCAATGGATTGGAAAAGATTAGTAGGGACGGGGTCCAGCGGGCATGTAGTAGGACGGCTACATGTGAGAAGTTTAGACACACTGCTCTGAGCGAGAGGGGTGAATGAGGAAAATGATGCAGTAGGACTTCTGCATGCAGATTTTGTGGTACCAGGTTCGGTAAACTGTTTGCTTATAGCTGCCACTTTATCAGTAAAAAATGAGGCAAAGGTGTCTGCTGTTAGATTGGTAGCAGGTGGAGGAGGCGGAGGATTAAGTAGAGTTTTGAAGGTGGAAAAAAGTTTCCGGGTGTCAGTAGTACTATGAATCCTGTTGATGTAGAAATTTTTGCATCAGTAACACTGGATGCAAATGATGACAGTAGCGCCTGGAATTTAGCTAGATCTGTCGGATCTTTTGACTTTTGCCATTTCCTTTCGGCAGCTCTGAGATTGGTGCGCGACGCTCGGAGAGTATCATTAAGCCAGGGGTGAGACTGGGAGGATCGGGAGGGTTTGGTGGATAGAGGACACAGACTATCCAGAGATAAGCTCAGAGGAGAGCAAAGGGACTCCGTGGCATCATTAACCTGAAGGGAGGAGAATGTGCTGGAGGTTGGAAGAGCGGAGGCAACAACAGAGGAGAAGTGGGTGGGCGACAGGTTACGGAGATTGCGGCGGAAGGAAACCATAGGGGTAGAAGCAGATGATCTTCTCGGGAGACTCACTCTGAACTGAATGAAATAGTGGTCAGAGAAATGCAGAGGTGTGACAGACCGGGCCTCTGTGGCACAGTTTCTTGAGAAAACGAGATCGAGCACTTTGCCAGGTTTATGGGTCGGAGGACTGCTGAGCAGTTGTAGCTCAAATGAGTGCATTAGTGACAGAAAATCAGAAGAGTTAGGACTGTCAAGGTGGATGTTCATGTCACCAAGGACAATTATGGGACAGTCATGCTCCAGGATAGAAGAGAGCAAGGTGTCGAGTTAATTTAGAAAGTCACCGAGTTGTCCTGGAGGGCGATATACGACAATCGTATAGATTTTGACCGGTGCAGTTACCAGGATGGTGTGGTATTCAAAGGTATTGTATTTAGCTTCAGGTAGCAGTTGGGTGTATTTCCATTTGTTGGAAATGAGCATGCCCGTTCCACCACCTCTCCCAGATGTACGAGAGGTGTGGGAGAATGAGTGGTTGGTCAAAGTGCAGCCGGGGTAACTGTGTTTTCAGGCTTAATCCAGGTTTCAGTGAGAGCCAGGATGTCAAGAGGCAGGTGGTTAAAATAAGCCATGATGAAATCTGCTTTGTTTACCGCTGATTGGCAATTCCACAACCCCACAGACAAGGGTGTGTCACAAAGTGAAGTGGGCTTTAGAGAGCGGAGGTTGTTAAGGTTGCGGTGGCGTTTGGTTTCCATCTTCCTTCCATTGACACCATATACACCCAACACTGTCAGAGGAAGGCGCAGAGCATCTGCAGGGACAAGCATCGCCCAGCTCGTGCCCTGTTTCAGTGGGTGGATTCAGGCTACAACCTGAGACACTGCAGGCCAGTGAGCATCCCTGCTCACAGGGCTCGCCTCCACAACAGCTTCTTTCCAGCCACTGTCAGACTTATGGAACAGGACATTAAAGAGGGAAAGAAGTACCTCACTCCACAAATCATCTCACACTACACAATAAAGGCTTGTATAATTTTTTTTTCCTTTTTAAAACTCAAGACCAATGTTTTTTGTGCAATAAAACTTGACTCATCATAAACCTGTCATGTGCAATATCTTTAATCTCTACTAGTCGCCCACTATATGCACGTACATGTATATATATATATATACTTATACAGTGTATATTAGTTTACTTTATTCTACTATGTTTATCTTATTTTATTATTGTTTGTTGTTGTACCATTATTTCTTCCGCATTTTGATTTTCAAGAATCGATGAACAACGCAGAAGAATTCCAATGCATTTATACCTGTACTTGTGCAGGTGGCAAATAAACTATTCTATTCTAATCTATCAATGACAGGAAACAAACAATGTTATTGTTCTTGGTGACAAAGTCAGAGAAGAACTATTTTGCATTTCTCAATTCTAAAATATAATGTGAAATTGACAGCCATGTGTTCAGTGCCATCAGACTGCTGACTCTTTCAATTGTTCTTCGGACTGATGGGCGGGAGTCATTCAGCCATCACAGAACAAACTGTCACTGGAGGTTGAAGGAAACTAAACTTGATTTATTCAAAACTGTGACAAAAACACCAAAAGAAGAAAAAAAAAGTAAAAATAAAACTACAAAAAAAAACAGACTGAGAAAAAGAACATGAATGGCAGAGAAACAATAGGAGATAACTGGCAAAGACTAAAAGAAACAAATATATACTGAGAGAAGTGATGAGAAAGTGACTGGAGCTGTGACTGATTGAATAGAGGACAGATGTGGAAATGGAGCTGAGAACAAGACAGGGAACCTGGGGATGCTAAGAGTAATGGCCATATATAAACACAGGACTAAAACCATAGATAAAGTAAGCAAACTAAAAGATTAAATGCTAAAACCATGCAAACACTAAACAAAACTCTAAAGACAGGAAAAAAACAGAACACAAAACCCCAGATCATGATACAAATGATAAGAAAACCTGGAGAAAATGATGAGAAAAAACCTGTAGAGTAATGTATGGGACATAGATATGATTTAAATTTCTCATTAATAGGATTCCAGGACTAGTGTAAGAGACCAATACAGAGCCAGCTCAACAAAACTCATGATCTAATTACTGGTGCACTGTAAGACATTTAATCACTTTTTGTTAGATTGTGAGCAATATCATTAAAATCCTGTCTACTGATATTTGAGAATTATTTTATGTCATTGGTTCTGTTTAATACTTAAATAATAAAGGAGTCAACTCTGGCTTTGTCACACAGATATATGAGAACTTTACAGTTCTCTGAACCCAAATTCAGTAATCATTGGCTAACAACTCAAACACCGATTCAGTTCTCCGCTGGTTCTCTTCATACCAAAAAATGCATTTCTCTGGTGGATGATCAAAGTCATACGGTGGTGGTCTGTCATGGCATTTACATTTCAGAATTCGTTTGTGCCAATACCACTATATGGATAACTTTTTTAATGTCTTTGTCTTGACCTTGCTTCATAGCTCTCCCTAAAGATACAAGCTCACAAGTATTATCAGCATAACAATGGAAATTTATGCTACGCCGTCTAATAATGTTACCTAATGGAAGCATGTACAAAGTTAAAAGATTCAATTCAAGCACAGAACCCTGAGGAACCTCTTAACTGTCACACCTGAGATTAAGTGGTTTTTTGTCCTGTCTCCATGTCTTGTCTTGTTATTTCCTGTTATATTTTGAAAAAGTAACTCTCCTCTCGTTTCAGGTCACTTGCCCTTTCCTCGTGTGTCTTGGTCTGATTGTCTGCTGAATGTTTCCACCTGTTCTCTGTCACCCTGTGTATAAGAGTCTGTGTCTCCCTTTGTCTTGTGCCAGTGTGTTCAGCTTTGTTCTTGTCTTCGTGTGTTCACCCCAGCCTTATCACCTTATCACAGTCACGTCACAGCCTTGGCCATAGTTATTATTTGGATTTTGTACCGATTCCTCCGAGAGAGAGATTTTGATTTGTAAGTTTCATATCGTAGTTTTGTTTCATAGTTAAGGATTTCACAGCCTTTTGTTTCCTCCATGGGATTCTTAGTTTACTTACCTTTTCATAGATTAGTGCCTCCAGTTTTCAGGAGTTTTATTTTGCTCTATCTCTTAGTTTCCTTAAAAGTAAAAGTTGCTGTCTTGTCTTTAGCCACAGCATCATCCGACCTAATCACCACTCAATTGGCAGAAAGACATCTGTGCAGTGAATTGAGTTATACAAATATGTGCAATGATCTCCCACAAAGTATCAGTATCAGACATAAATAATTCAATTACTTGATTCCACTCTTGTGCATATTTACTGGACAAGGACAGTGATCCAGTTAAATGGTACTGTCAGTCTGTCACTAGTGTAAGATTCAACTGTGCATGTGCCTATGCTGAGTGCCATCTTGAGGATTCTGAAAGTCTGAGCAGACCATCAGCCTTCAGTGACTGCAGACCAATTGCTCTAATGTCCAACATCATGAATGCATCATGAGTGTATAGCGAACTGGTTACCACTTTGTGGCATAGTGTGAGAACAATCACCTTCTTTTGAAGAGGAGTTATAATTTTTCCATTTGATTTTTTTCAGTATTTCACTTTTTTGCTTTACAGCAAACAGATTTGTGTTACTTGCAAAAAAATATGTTCTCTTTGGTGCTCTAGGAATCGTGTTCATTGTGTTAGTCTGATTTTGCCTTCAGATGCAGCAGCCGATCTATACTTGAACAGTGTAGAGGCCTTTTGTTTCATTGGTTGGTCTACTCATTGCTTTGAGTGTTCCTTGGGAACAGAGAACTCACATGCTGCATTCACTTGCACACAGATACTGGAACTTTCAAAGTGCTTATGCTATGGTAGGGTTCACTCTTGTCTGTCTGACGTTGGAGAGAAAGGGGGTGACCCTAATGATCCAGAACTATCTGTTTTCTTCTGCTGCCAAGGTAAGGTTTGATGTAGTGTCATTTCACAGGTTAATGAGATAGCAGGGCAATCATACCCTGCTTATGTTCACTGCAAAATGTTCACTTGTTACTGCAGGAGCTGCAAAAAGCACAAGCTTGTAGAATTTTATGTGTAATCCGGGCTGTTTGTATCCACCAAAAAGCCTTGCCCCCAGCCCACCTTTTTCCACAAGCACACATATAAAGTAGTGGCATTTTTTTCCATGAAACCAGCCTCCAAACCCATTCACTTGTATTTACGAAATGCCACACCTCTCTCCCCACCACCAAGTCCACACAGGAACACATGCAAACACGTGTAGAGCCACATTCTCAAAGAAAAATCTACAGAACTTTATTTGAACCTCATTCCAGAACAATAGGTCAAACTTTACCCTGTAATAAGAACAAATACCCAGCTAAGGCTTGCAAACCTCCTGCCAGAGAATAGATGTCTGCTAATAATAGTTCTAACATAGTTATGAATGGGATAATATCACAAAACTGCATGTTTAAATTTTCCAGAAAATATTTTTTTGACAATAAATCAAGTTGATGGTGAGCACACTCAGCCTATAGCCAAGCTATTCCAGTCCTTCAAGTCCTGATAAGGTCCCATTTAGTTGCTTGATAACAGTGTGTTGTGTTTTGTTGCGACTTAGTTCTTCATGCGTATGTCCCAAAAGTGGTAAATGGTAAATGGTAAATGGACTTGTACTTGTACAGCGCTTTTCTAGTCTAGCTGACCACTCAAAGCGCTTCACTACATGAAGTGAAAACATAAGCCTAAATTAGGCATATTAGGGATGCAGACATTGTTCAAATGTTATTAAAAAAAAGAATAGCCATGTTCAGGACATTGATATAAATAGCACCCCCATTCTCCAGGATATATTTCTAAAAAGATGTGCTTCTGTTTTTCAGGCATGTAATTTAAAACTTCCATAGAAACGTAAAAAGTAATCATCATAATCTACTGTTTTTGTTTTATTCCCTTAAGACATAGCTTTCATGACCAAGTAGTTAAAAGGTATTTATGCAACTCCTTATACAAATCTGGTTTGCACTGACCAAGATCAAGCCACATGGTTCTAGTTAACTCTTCCCAATCTCTCTCAGTCAGCTTTCTTGTACATTTGTGTAATTTGAGCGATAAAGTCCAATGAAGTAAAAAACAAAAATGACTTTTTTTGTGTTCCCTAAGTACTACATGAATTTTACAGTACAGTAATTGCCTGAATAAAAAATATCATATGTAAGGAATGAGGAGTTCTGAAGTTTACTTGCAAGATTACACCATATTTTGGGACATTAAAACATGGAATGAATAAATATATCAAAATGTAACTTGTTGGATTATATGAAAATCTGCTCAATATCCAGTAATACATATCTGGAACTATTGAGAAGATTAAACAGTGTCTACATTTTAGGGTATCTGTAAATCCTTTCCTTTCATTTTTAATTTATATGCCCATTGACATATTTTTCATACTTTAAAATGTTTGGCAAAAGACTGCCAATATTTTTTGTGACATCAGTTTAAACAGTATAAGTATAAACTACATAACACAACATTTTCGCCCCAGCGTCCTTCCGATGCTGACGAGAGCAGTGACCAATTCAGTAGCTCCGTCCACGTCTGCGTGTTTTTAGTGTTTTAACAACCACTAACCATAAAGGCTAAAAGGTGAACGGGACAGTGGAGGTATAAGCCTGCAATTCCCTCCGTGATTATGGGGAATGTGAACTCTATGTCAAACAAGATTGACGAGCTGGCCGCTTACTTACACTTACTGTATATCCTACTGTATGTTCTTACTAACTGAGTTTTTGTTCGCTGTTGATACTAACCTGCCTTCGGGAATCTATGTAGCTGCTGGATACTTTTAATTTCTTTCTTTCTTTCTTTCTTTCTTTCTTTCTTTCTTTCTTTCTTTCTTTCTTTCTTTCTTTCTTTCTTTCTTTCTTTCTTTCTTTCTTTCTTTCTTTCTTTCTTTCTTTCTTTCTTTCTTTCTTTCTTTCTTTCTTTCTTTCTTTCTTTCTATATATCTATCTATCATATTTTTTCCTTTCATGAAATTGGATAATCTTGGCATTTGTGGATGTTACTTCATAAGACAGTATGTATACCTGATAGAGCTCGATGCGCTGCTCAGACACTTGAGCCTCAGGGTTTTGAAAACGAAAGATCCTGAGCTCCGCCTTAACCAGATTAGAGGCATTCTTCTCCAAGGAGGACACATCAAAGGTCAGCCGCCTGAAGTATGGGTTGAAGTGTGTAGGGGAAATGACATCTACAAAACAAGGAGATAAAATAGTATGGTGATGGAGAGTATACTTTATAATTAATGAGAAACTTGAAAATTAACTATAAAATTGACTTCATATAAAAGGATATAATTTTTTTATTCAAATCAAAACCACCAAAAACTGACCAAAAACAAAACTGCTAATCAAGAAAAACATTACAATTGCAAACACATGGTGTGAAAAATACCTAAGAAGAGTGTTGGTGCTATGTAATATTCACGTAATAATTTCTTAAAGGATAGTTTTTGTTTTTATTTCTATTTATTTTCTTTTGCCATGAGTTGGGCTGCACAGAGATATAGTGGTTAGCATTGTCACCTCACAGCAAGATAGCTCCTAGTTTAAATCTCAGCTGGGTTTATTCTGTGTGGTTTGCATATTCTCTCCGTGTATGTATGGGTTCTCTCCAGGTACTCCAGCTTCCTCCCATAGTCCAATAACATGCATGTTAGGTGATTCTAAATTCACCCTAGGAGTGAGCGTGAACAAGCCTGGTTGTTTAGTCTCTTTGAGGCCCTGTGATGAACTGACGACCTGTCCAGGGTATACCCTGCCTCTCAACTAATATCAGCTGGGATAGGCTCCAGCCCTCTTGCAACCCTGAGTTGGATTAAGTGAGTGTAGAAAATGGAAATACATTATACACAAGTGCATACATTTCATTGTTGAATGTATGCGCTTTAATTTGCACTTTATATAGATTTATTTATATCGAGCCAAATCCCAATAAATGTCATCTCAGGGCACTTGTAAGATACAATCAAATTTAAGCCAATTACGATCCAATTCACTTAAACCAAATAAATCCAACATCTCACTTGTGCCAGCACAATTGTTCAGTGGCAACTTGTGATCAAAAATACTTTATATTACGGCGGTCACAGGAAGCAAAGGAAACTCTGAAGGATTACTTTTCAGTGAAAAAAACACTAGGATCCACTCTAAGAGCCACAATGAGACAACATCAGCACTATGACTGAGTGTATGACAGACTATGCTGAGTTCTGAGTGGAGAACAGATAATAAACCCTGGATTATCAGTGACTTTAAAAAAGATGCAGAACTCAAAGAAGAAATCTTTCAGGGATGGAGACAGATAGTAATTGACTAGTGTACAGAAAAAGTTGAAAAAGAGGGAGGTATACAGAAAAAAAGCTGCAAAACACAGTTCAGGAGAACAACATGACAGATGTGTGGTCAGTGATGGAAAAAGGTCGCAGAGCTTCAAGATGAAGGATGATCAGACTGATGGAAATCTGGACAGAGCCAAAGAGCTGAAAATGTTTTTCAGGTTCAGTTCAGAATGATGCTCAGTATGCTCTTCACCTGCCTCGGGCTTAATAAACCTCACAACCTTTCTGAACTTCTCTGTCACACCTCCATAATGTCACCCTTGCACCTCATGGATCTTAAAACGGCCTCAGCAACATCTCCCCCCACATCAGGACACACTTGAGATCTGCAAAAACTTGCAGACAAATAGACAGGAGACTGATCAGCTTTATCTGACTGCAAGACTGCAGGCAGCTCACTCTTACTCTGCTGTATAGGCTGATGTCCACTAATGTTCTTTTAGCTTTGTGCTTATCAGAAAATGTGGTCCAACACAGTCTGCAGGGTGCAGCGGAATGTCATGCCTTTATGTTGCTGTAGTTACAGGCTTGTGCTGTGGATGCTGTGATGGTTTAGACCAATAACGATTTAACGTGTTTGCAAATCCTTTACAGAGCATAGTGATCAAACAACTGCTCATTTTCAGTCTCAGGCTTCTTCAGCTCAGCTGCAACAAAGACTGGTGCATGAGAAACTTTTATTTTCTACCAAAAACAACAGCCTTCCATGATGATGAATATAATGACTCTATTCTTTGTGGGGTCTGGATGGTGGTGTGATGGTTAGCACTGTCATCTCACAGTAAGAAGGTTCATATCCTGGCCTTTCTGTGTGGAGTTTGCTTGTTAACCCAGTGCATGTGTGGGTTCTTCCAGGGTACTCCAGCTTCCTCCTACATCTAAAAACATGTACGTTAGGTTATTTGGTGGTTCTGCATTGACAGTAGGTGTGAGTGTGAGCATGCATGTTTGTTGTGTGTTTGCTGTGACCTGTCTATGGTGTGCTTCGCCTTTTGCCTAATGGCAGCTGGTCTGATGATAGTCTCTATCCCCGAAACCTTGAATTGGAATAGGTGGCTATAGAAAATGGATGGAAGGTTTTTATTTGTTATTGTCTAGTCATTATTTGGTAATCCTTCCTTTTACACTCCCCTAATTACCATATCATTACCTAGTAAGTACTCTGTAGGTTTAGTGTATTACTATGTAATAAAAAACGCATTTTAATGTGTAATTACAATCAAATTACTGTTTAACAGCCCCTAAATAACCCTCTATTTAACAACGGATAAATTGCCACATATTATCAGTTACACTGTCTTACTATGCAATTAGCCACTATTTGATTGCAATTAGTGAATAATTGCAATCAAATTACTGTTGAACAGTCCCAGAATCATCCACTATTTACCAAAGGACTATGTAAAATGTGAATTGCCACATATTACCAGGTAATTGTTGCTGTTAATAACATTAAGCAGATGAGGAAAAGCTTTGACTTCTTACAGTTATTATGCTATTACCATGTATCTCACATTGAACTGTATGTTTTTATTTAACCTGCTCATAAAGTAGCAGAATAAAAGAGTACAGCATTATTACCAAGAAAAAAAGTGACAAATTAACCAGTAAGGAAGGTGAAACTGTACTGTAAAAGAAAGTCAGCCATGTTTCGTAGATTTTAAACAGTTATCACCATGTATCTCACATTGAACTGTATGTTTTTATTTAACCTGCTCATAAAGTAGCGGAAGAAAAAATTACTGCATTTATACCAAGAAAAACATGACAAATTACCCAGTAAGGAAGGTGAAACTGTACTGTAAAAGAAAGCCAGCCATGTTTCATAGATTTTAAACAGTTATTACCATGTAACTCACATTGAACTGTACGTTTTTATT
Organism: Leuresthes tenuis; assembly: GCF_036924035.1. Taxonomy (NCBI): domain Eukaryota; kingdom Metazoa; phylum Chordata; class Actinopteri; order Atheriniformes; family Atherinopsidae; genus Leuresthes; species Leuresthes tenuis. Next base: position 35,675,775 of record NW_027325364.1, read on the forward strand.
TAACCTGCTCATAAAGTAGCGGAAGAAAAAATTACTGCATTCTTACCAAGAAAAACATGAAAAATTACCCAGTAAGGAAGGTGAAACTGTACTGTAAAAGAAAGCCAGCCATGTTTCATAGATTTTAAACAGTTATTACCATGTAACTCACATTGAACAGTATGTTTTTATTTAACCTGCTCATAAAGTAGCAGAAGAAAAAATTACTGCATTTATACCAAGAAAAACATGACAAAATACCCAGTAAGGAAGGTGAAACTGTACTGTAAAAGAAAGCCAGCCATGTTTCATAGATTTTAAACAGTTATTACCATGTAACTCACATTGAACTGTACGTTTTTATTTAACCTGCTCATAAAGTAGCGGAAGAAAAAATTACTGCATTCTTACCAAGAAAAACATGAAAAATTACCCAGTAAGGAAGGTGAAACTGTACTGTAAAAGAAAGCCAGCCATGTTTCATAGATTTTAAACAGTTATTACCATGTAACTCACATTGAACAGTATGTTTTTATTTAACCTGCTCATAAAGTAGCAGAAGAAAAAATTACTGCATTTATACCAAGAAAAACATGACAAAATACCCAGTAAGGAAGGTGAAACTGTACTGTAAAAGAAAGCCAGCCATATTTGGTGGTTGTGATCAAAAGTGAGTTCTTTTATTTTTGATCCAACAAACTATATGCCCAAAAACTGAGACAATAACAGAAATTATGAAACTTAAAAAATCAAAATGTCATCAATGTATGTACTTAGTAAACTGGGGAGGTACAGTTTTTTACTTTTTTTTTTTTAACATTGGCTATTGGCTAACAGAACTACCGGTGTGAAAGTTCAAATATATCGTATATGTACCTGTCACATAAGTAAATCAAAAAGTAAATACCAAATCAATAAAAAAAGAAAGAAAATTAGAGCTCTTTGATATAAAACATAGTTTCAGGTTATCTATAACATTCTGTAATGTTGAATTTTAAACAGAATTAACACTAGGTTGCAAGTACATTACCATTACTTGTGGAATTTCCACTTAATTAGTAGTAGCTCTGAATTTTTTTTTCATCGTTTTTATTTTCTCCTCTCGAGGTCTGTTTTCCTCCAGGAAGGCCTTGCAAGTTTTTGCAAAGCTGCTGATAGTATTATCATCAGTAAACATTGGAAGTGGTCCAAAGTTTTCGCCCTCTGCAGCAATCATGACTTCAGCAATGACAGCAGTCAAGACAATTGTGTTTCGGTCCACATTCATTGTGTTACAGCTCAGTGATTGATAAATTCCCTTTCCTTTTTTCTCTCGAAAATTATGTTAACTTCTGGATTTACTTTCAGAGGTCAAATGTAATTTTTTTCCCTCTACAAATGTAGCATGTTAAAAAGTCTTAATGTGCTTGTAAAAATGAGAAATTAAACAACTTCAGGACAAAAGAAGTGCCAAACATAAATTATTGACACTAGATACCATATCTGAAAGTCTTGTCATTAAGAGTAAAGAAAAAGCAAAGACAGCAAAGACCTGACACAAAGGTTGATGGATACATCATCCTTCAGTTGCTCATCTACTGTAAGAGACTTTCAGAAATACAAATAAAGTTTTATGATTCTGATTCAGAAATCCTGTGGAGAACTATTGATCATGATAATTTATAAACATGTCAGGGTTCTTTAAAGAAAAATGTAGAAAAGATAGGGGTGACTCCAGACATTTTACCAAAGAATTAATTCCAGAAAATTACCCCATTTTCCAAATGCAGCAGCTTTTGCCTTTCGCTTCTTCCTCTTTTTTGTACTCCTCACATATTCAGGGGAGGAGTCTGACTTAGAGTCAGACATAGTGTCAGAACTCTTTGAGGATTCAGATGTATCGGTCAGCTGCCTTTTCTTCACCCCGTAAAGAAAATATGAAGCTGTTAGCAGTTTTCCTTACTGTATTTAGTTTCAAATGTTGTTAGTTGAAATTTTTACTGAATCCCATTTTCTAGGTTTATCCTACCAACTAATATGTTTTACTTGGGTAATACATCAGAGTACATAAAACTATAAATTAAAGTGTATTTCTGTTTGCTCCATAAACAATATATTACTCCCACTCCCACCCCCACCTTCCCACACAAAAACAACTGGGGCACCCTATCCTTTAAAATCGCAGGGTGAATGAATAGTGAGGAACGGGGCGTAAAATGTGATTCAGTCTTTTTTTTTTTTTAAAAAACCTTCTTGAGATAAACATCTTGGTCATCGATATTGTGGGCTTTTTTAAAAAAATAGTTTGAGAGCAAAACATATGTGAACAAGGAGAATACCTTTTGATAACTTTGTGGGGCCAGCCTTCTCCAGACTGTTAATTTTCTCCCTCAAGAAGTCACGCTCCTCTTTCAGCAGACGAATCTCCTCCTTCAAAAGATAATTCTCCTCTTTCAGTAACTAAAAGTTGTCTTGGAATTTATTCATGGTGGGAGCAAATGCATTTTGCTGAAGGTCAACAACTACAAAAGAATTTATATTTAATAATCATAAAAACATATTTCAAATACAATTGTAATTTGTCCAACTCTGCTTATTAAAACCAAATTATCACAAAACATAAATATAAGAAAAAGTAGTATGACTAAAAGAACTGAATTTAGTTATAGACACACTCAGTAGTCATAGAATGCACCTTCACTTTCGCGCAACCCTGGGTTGCCATCTTGATCTGGGACCCTCAGCCCCTTGTTCAAACCTCTGCCTCTGCCCCTCCGTGTAAGTGGCATGCCTCTGTAACAAAGCATAATGATAATATAACTCAATAAGGTCGTCTGCTATGCTAAAAGATTTTCCAATATTTCTAAGTGACTGCACCAGAGGAGCATTTTGCTTGGTTGCATTGGTTTACACAAGAGAGGGATTTGTTGAAGCCCACCTGAACACTTAAGTTAAAGTTTAACAATTAAAACACAAACTGCAAAAAAAAAAAAATGTCCATGGACATTTGGACATGGACAAAAAAGTAACATTTCAGTACAACATTTCTTATTACTTAAAGGCAGGGATGCATTTTATTAGCAAAATGAGCTGTAGGCAATGCAGCCATAGTGGGAACTACAGAGTAAATTTTAAAAGAACGGAGATAGTAATGTGCACAACCTTCTTACTGTTTATCATGACTCAGAAACGTAGTGATAATAGATAGTAATTATGTGTCAAGCAATAATAAAATGATAATTCTCGCTCAAGCTCGCTCGTCTCTGTGCAGTGTCTCAACTATTGATTGGAATCGCACAGATCAATGAGGAGCCTCTTCCCTCTCAAAAATCAAGTTCTATCCCCCGGGGGGGATCAGGTATCAGCTATGTGCATTAATGCTCTCCTTGCCCCCCTTGCTGTTAGTTTACGTGGACACCTATGCCTTGGTAGGTTTCCAGTTGTGCCATATTCTTTCATCGTTTGTGCTTGTAATGTGAAAAACTGTTTTTAGGGAATGTAAAAGTTTTGGGCTAAATATTACCAATGGGTAAAGTTTTTTCAAGTCTTATTTTTTTGGCTAGTTGAATAAACTATGGTTTGCATTTTGTAGCCTAGATGGTGGAAGTTTCTATTTTACCACTGTATGAAACAAACTAATCCAATATGAGTTATATGGTAATAACTGTTTAAAATCTACGAAACATGGCTGGCTTTCTTTTACAGTATATTTTCACCTTAAGGTTATTAACTGTAGCAATTACCTGGTAATATGTGGCAATTTACATTTTATGTAATTCTTTGGTAAATAGTGGATAATTCTGGGACTGTTCAACAGTAATTTGATTGCAATTATTCACTAATTGGTATGAGCCGGCCTTTCCCGGTGGAAAGGATGATAAAGCCGTGCCGTGGCGGAGTCAGCGGGCTGTAGCTTGGTGACCTCAGCGGGCTGTGGCTTGGCGACCTCAGCGGGCTGTGGCTTGGCGACCTCAGCGGGCTGTGGCTTGGCTACTTTAGCGGGCTGTAGCTTGGCGTCCTCAGCGGGCTGGAGCTTGGCGTGCTCAGCGTGCTGGAGCTTGGCGTCCTCAGCGGGCTGTGGAGGCAGAAACATGGTAGCAGACACTGGGGAGTTAAAGGGAGAGGGGTAAAGTTGGTGGATCCAGGTCGAGTGCGGTTCGAACATGTCCATCGCAGCCACGCAATAAATGTTTCTTGCGACCTTCCAAGCCTCCTGGAGTTCGGGGATCTCCGGAACTAGCCCCTCCTGGAACTCCTCCAGGAAGTCTCCGGACACCTTCCACTGCCCTCCCTTCCGCCCACCTTCTCCTGCCCTCCAATTTTACTTAGTTGGGGTTTCACACAGCACAGGTTTTGGTAGCACATTCTGGTTTCTGATCTGGTAATTAGAAAACAGCCTAAACTTCAACGTCACCAACACATACGTTATGGGTTAGGGTCTCGAGGCTACTGGGCCTGCTCAATGTGTCCGGGGACAGCCGATGTGCTCGGGCTAGCTCTATTGCTGGCAGGGTCTAGCTGGGCTGCACGGTTCCTGCTGCGACTGAGGGGCAATCCATAGCACTGGTGGAGGTGCATGACACCAGCACCAGCTTGACCACAGCCTGTAACTGGCTGTGGTCACTGGTTGATGCCGAATAAGTGGTGAAGGTCAACATCACAGCTCTATATCTGCTGGAAGGCTTTATTTTTTTTTGGTGGATAAGTAGGTTACTTACAGACCACAACACAAACTTCCACACATTCATCTATACACACCACAGTACACACACACACACACAGACACACCTGCAATTGTCTGTTTATTTGTCTGTTTATCTCTTTATTTGTCCTGTCCTTTTGGTGTTCCACTGTCGGCGATTCTAGTCCTCTCTGATTAAATCAAGGTTTTTTTAATCAATAAAGCTGGTGAGATTAGATGGTCAAAGAGGGCTGATGAAGGACACACTCACCATCACTTATCACCTATGCGCAAGAAAAAATGCAAGATTAAATTGCATATATAAGAAACCTGTTTCTTTCCAGACCTTGGCATCAAACATTGATATATATGCAGACAGTGGGGAAAAAAGAAAAAAAAAAACTTATCAACAAAAAAAACTTGCACTTTAAGCTCTAGGAAGATCAACTGAAGGCAGAGTGTTTACCCAAACTGCTGCAGGGTTTCATGAATGAGTCCACTGTGCTGTAACACAACACTAGGTGCATTGACAGGTTCAAGGGAAAGCTACACATGCTGTTGATAGGCAGCAAACATGAGCACAGACATCTTCTGGCTCTGATGGAAACAGATTTCAGTATTAAGGTTAAACTGAAATCTGCTTTCTCTGCTCATGCAAATACTTTGATTCCTAAAACAGGGATTTCAGTTAAGTTCTCCACTGAAAGGTGGACATTACAGATTAGGGTTGCCACATAACAAGAATTTTAAACTCAGAACCAACACCAGTGGAAATACCCAATACTCAATACTATTTTCAATTACACAGTGTAAAAAGTGACAAAGAGAAATAAAATGTTTTAAAGGCTCTGGACTACCTATCTAAAATTGCATTTTTAAAAAAAAAAACATGAGAGTACTAGCAGAAAAAGCAGCTTTGCAAACAATTTATTTTTTCCATTTTAACTGCATAGAGGATCAATAAATGATTTGGACATAAACACAAAGCATTACTTCACAAGAAAGAAAGTCATTAAGTTAAACTGTTTGTTTTTACACAAAACGTCAAACAATTAAATAAACCCTGAATATGAATTCTGTTGCATGGCTGTCAATCAGTGCGGTTACATGCAGGCAATCGGATCGCATTAATGGCTAAATTACAATAAGATTGAATTATTCAGCTCATGTAACAAGCTTAATCCAACAAGAAATCGAATCGGATTATTTGCGATCAAATTAAGACCCCGGGATAACTCGATCCGATTGCCCACTTAACGTGCCTGGAGACGACAGTGGATCAGATCGAGTGTTCTGCGCATGCTTGAGATTTTTTCCCGCGATCGTCACCCGGAAGTCAAAGGAGACGATATTTCTGTTGTTGTCGCCGCCATCAACAAACAAACAAACAATGCGATGGAGAATGCGCCGTTGTGTGTCGCGTTTGTGCCATAACCAGCTCATCACAAATGTAGAGGGACGTAACTTCATCTCGCTCTTCGTTCACCGTCTTTCTCAAATGCCTTAGTTTTGTTGGTGTTTGTGGTGAAGACGTCAACCGGAAGAGGCTCTAGCGATAGTTGAAATGGGTACAGCGCCACTTATCTACTGCGGTATTGCATGCTTTGTGCCAGTGATTCCATACATTCACCGCCATGTAACAAAGGATAATTACTCTTGCTCAGATAAGGAGCAGAACCCAACTATAGCTATAATCGAGTTAATCTCATCATGTAAACCCACTGAATGTGAGTGTGTGCTTCTCCCTCTTCCACCCACCTTTCTGTTTTTCTCCAAAGTGTTAATATCCAGATTGAGGTTCAATCTGTGAAGTCCAGCCCTAACACTCTTTTGTTTGGATACTTGGCTTTGAACTGGCCAATCAACTTTGGGAGCCATGGATAAGAGAAGCACACCTGGCAAGCTGCCTTCCCCTCTCTCTGCTCTTGGGCTGCATGTGCTGCAGCACTGATTAAATGTTGAAGAATATGCGGTGGTGTGTTGTGGACAAGGCAAGTTCGGAATATCCTTTAAATTTTCTATATGTACATTGTTTTTGTCTAGACATAGTAGATCAATGGTTGGTAACACCTCCTGTACATCCTTTTTTAAGATAAGTTTGTTACGGTTTTTGGTTTGTTTTTTGTGTCCCATCCGCCATCAGAGGTTTTGTGAAGTTATCCTGTTGAATCTAGTGACTTCAAAATAAATTTTAAAAAAAGTTATATTATATACTTTTAAACATTATATAAAAGTTATATACTCTGTATAGTCTTAATTCTGTGTTTGTCATGTTGCACTCGTTTTCATCAGGAAATGTAAAAAAAAATCCCTTTCTTTAAAATAAAACAGCAGTTTAGAAATTTCCGGTTGTGCCATGGTTTAGAGGACAGCTAAAAGAGTAGCTCCTTCAGAAACCAATTGAAACTATCTCTTAACTAAAGTTAAACCAGAGGAAAGTGAATACATTTTTAACATAAGTTGACAAATTGAGTTTATAGAAAATATGGTCAAGATAGGGAAAGTTGGAGAGGAGGATAGTTCAAAAGAAAAATGTACCAATACAGTAGAGGGAACAAGCTCAGAGAGAGAGGAAAGTGACTTGGTCATGCTAAGGGAGCTGCACAAACTAAGAGAGAAGCCTGCTGAAGCAGCGGAACAAAACAAGACAGCAATGGGAAGACTCGACACAAACATGAAAAAACTTATGGACAGAACAGCATCCTTAGAGCAAAGAAAGGCACAAATGGAGGGAAGACTTGGAAACACCAAAAACGGGATGGAGTGAATCGAGCTCTCCGCGGGCTTTCTATTCCAAGAAACCGCAAAACTGTTTCTGTAGTGTGATGACCTGGAATCAAGAATGAGATGCATCATGGTATTCCCAAAGGACTGGAAAAGACTGGCTTCATCATTAAACTGATCAAGACCAAAATCCAAATCTCAAACATCATGGATTTACACATTGACAGGGCACAGTTCACTGAAGGCTAAATCAGTACAGTAAGGCCCCCACAAGAGCAATGTTGTGCGCTTTTTGGACTATAAAGTGAAGGAACAAGTGAAAAGGCAAGCCTGGAAACAGAAGACTACATATGGAGAACAGACTAGCAACTAGCAACTTTTACCAAGAATACACAACAGAGATTCAAAAGAAAAGGAAATTGAAGGAGAGAAATGTGAAGGCGCAGTGCCTATACCCAGCTCAACTTAAAATGTTTTTGCCACATATCACTTCTCGGCTATTTTAAAGTGCATGGGGATTAATGTGAAGGTAGACAGGATTAAGAAACTGCACTGAGATATGACATGGAGAGGCTGGACTAAAATCAGTACATGTACTGGTACAGTACTGAAAACAACAAATAAGAATGTTCAATGGTAGTAATCAATAGCTAAGGAAAATACAATGATACCCATTTTCTTTATTGACTACAAGAGATGCTAATTCTCCTACTACTTACTAAATATTTGTAAATATTGGTTGTTTAAAGAGCGACATTAAAACTTTAGACAACTGTTAGAAATTTGTGTTTTTCTAACAGTTAGCTCTATCACTTAGTGGGGGTGGTGGGTTGCTGCCCCACCGTTGTGGACAGTTTCTGGGGGGGCCTTGTGGCTTCAGGTCTCTGATGGTCTCTCTGGGTTGCCCTGGGCACACCACGGTGTGGGGGGGTTGGTGCGGGTCCTGGTGTCTGGCCGGTGTCTCTGGGCCCTCTGATGTGTCCACAGGTTTTTTTTTTCTGGGGGGGTTGTGGCGCATGGTGGGGTGTGGGGGTGCTCTCCCCCATTGGGGCTAGCTTGGGCAGGCCCGGGTGATGGTGGGTGTCAGGCTCAGGCCGCTGATGGCCGTTTTGGTGTTCGGGGGGGCCTCTGGGTGGGGCAGGTGGGTACGGTTCCTGCAGGCCCCGGACCTGGTGGACATCAAGCCCTCCTGCCCCGTGACAGGTCCCTTGGAACTGGGGTGCCTACTGCCGCCAGTCCCTGGCTGCCCTCTCCGGACAGAGCTTTTCTCCTCCTGGTCTTCTACAACCCTCCCCCTGGCTCCACTTAGGTGGTCCCCTTTGCTGCACTCTACAGCCCCCCTCTCCTCAGTTTTAATTACACCTTAGACACTACTATTTATCATACACACTAGGCCCTGGGGGGGTGGGTTTACCGAGTGATATCTGGTTCTGGCTCTTTGGGTAGGTGGTACTGCTCGGAGGGCCGCGCTCCCAGTTCTACAAGGTTGCTTGCCCCTCAATTTTAACTGGCCATTTTTAGACACTGAGGGCCTTTGTCCATCAACAGGGGGGAGGATTCTCCCATATCTGCCCTCAACCCACTCAAATATTGAAGAGCCAGGGGGACCAGGGGAGGGGTCTTCCTACACCACTGTTGCCTGGGTGTTCCCTGGGGAGGGAGAGGCCAGGAGATTCGGGAGATGGGGGGAGGAGGCTGGGAGTGGAACCATGAATGGATGCGTGTGCTGTGCGAGTGTGTGCATGCTTGTGTGTGGGACTGTTTGTATGTGGCTGAATGTTTATTAACTTATTTATTTTTCTTATTCATTTATTTTTCCCCCTTTGATTTGTGTGGGAGGGATCTGTGGTTGGGGCTAGGACTTGCTGTCCTCTGGCTTGCTTGTGCTGCCCCACCTCGCCTCTCCCCACTGCTTGCAACTGTACCTATCTGTAGGCACGTCTTGGCTCCTGGGGCCTCTGCCCCACCCAATACCCGGGTTTGGTGGTGCTCGGTTCGTAAGGCCCGGGTCCGGTGCTTGACTCGTGTCTGGGTGGCAGGGGCCTGGCGGGGCTGTTGGGATGTCGTTTCTTTCTATTTCTTTCTCCTTTCGCTTTCTTTACTCTCCCTCTTTCCCTGTCAGGTTCGACTCCATTACATGTACAGTATTGTAACAAAAATAAATAAATAAGCAGTGCTTGGGAAACAAGGAGAGCTTTAGATTAATAAAGCTTCCCTTGGCAAAGCAAATGTGTTTGTCATAAAACGGTATTCAGATTACAATTCTGCTGCCATAATGATGGAAAAGGACAGTGAGGGAAAAAAAAAGAAAAAGAAATTTGTGTTTTTTTGTTATTTCATATTGGCTAGGTTTCGAGTACAATTTCAGAAAAGATAGAAACCAATAATACAGATAACAAAGCTTTAAACACCTCATGAGTTTATTTTTTCTCTTCAATTCATGTATTTATCTGAAGCTATCATATTATGATACTTTGGCTGGGTATTATTTTTCTTTTGGATTTAATTTTTTTTACCTGCTCCTTTTCTGGATCTGCAGGCATAGCTGTATGTACTATGGACACAGTACTGTTTTTTTTATCTATGTACCTGGGTTCAGACTTAAGAGGTAAATTAATGTATATCTCTATGCAGTTTCTCAGTGTTCAATAAATAAAAAGTTTTAAAAAAATAAAACAAGTCAATTCAAGGCACTTCAAAGATGCAGTCCAATTCAAGCCAGTTATCATCCAATTAATTGTAATGTAATCATACTTTAATAAAATCAAATTAATTCAAATCTGTGTTAGTCCCATTTATACAAAGCCAATTAAAAAAAGAAGTAGACTAGCTAAGGAAACCAACAAACTTCTCATCAATTTACCCCCCCCCCCCTCATCTTGAGCATGCACAAAGCTATACTATGTTTATGTTTGTGTATTTATAAGACGCTTTTATCCAAAGCGACTTACAAATGAGGATATAATATTACAGCTAACATCAAAGCTAACAATAAGCTACATAAAAGGAAACCACGAGTCAGACTCTGTCAGAGGTGAGAGTGTAGAGATAAAGTTCAGGCATAGAGGGAAGTACAGAAAGATAAAGAGTAGTAGAGAGGGTAGGGAAGTAAAGGGTAAGTGCTAGGATAGGAGATGCTCTCTGGAGAGCTGGGTCTTCAAGAGTCTCTTGAAGATAGACAGGGACACCCCTGTTCTACTAGCGCTCGGTAGGTCATTCCACCATTGTGGAATGACACATGGAAAGATTCTGGATTGTCTTAAGCGTGGTCTAGGCACTGCGAGATGACAATCCTGTGACAACCAGAGTGACCGAGTTGTGACATAAGCCTTTGCAAGAGCATTCAAGTAGATGGGAGCCGTTCCATTAAGGACTTTGTAGGCCAACATCAGTGAATTTGATGCAGGCAGCTATGGGTAGCCAGTGGAGTTCAATGAACAGAGGGGTGTCGTCCTATTTTCGGCTGATTGAAGACCAAACGTGCCGCCGTGTTCTGGACCAAAGTTAGGAGAGCATTACAGTAGTCAAGGCGGGAGATGACCATGTTGGGTTAGGTATGACCTGATCTTTCTTATGTTTAGCAATGCGAAGTGGCATGATCAAGCAACGAAGGTAACATGATCTTTAAAGGTTAGTTGATCATCAATCATGACCCACGTTTCTAGCTAGCTTTGATGGAGCAAGAGCTAGGGATTCAGTTTGGATGCAGATGCTGTGGTGTATGGTTGGTTTGTATGGGAAGACAAGCAGTTCAGTTTAAGAGAGGTTTAGTTGGAGATGATGGGCTTTCATCCATTTCGATATTTCAGAGAGACAGTCTGAGATTCGTGCTGAGACCGTGTGGTCGTCAGGTGGAAATGACAGATAGAGCTGGGTATCGTCAGCATAACATTGGTATGAGAAGCCATGTGATCGGATGATCTGGCCTAGTGAGGTGGTATATATGGCAAAGGGAAGAGGTTCCAGTACTGAACCTTGGGGGACTCCTGTGGCGAGGTGGTGTGCTGCAGAAGTGTGACCAAGCCAGGATACTTTGAATGACCGACCAGTGAGGTACGATTCAAACCGGATCTGTGCTCTCCTTGTGATGCCCATGCTATGGACAAAAGGACAAAAGGAGTATGGACAAAAGGATACAATGGTTTACAGTGTCAAATGCAGCCGATAAGTCGAGCAGGATAAGTACTGAGGACTTAGCTGTCGCTCTGGCTTCTTCTAAGGCTTCTGTCACAGCCAACTGAGCCGTTTCAGTGGAGTGTCACTTTTAAATCCTAGATTGGTTTGGATCAAGGAGGTTGTTTTGTGAGAGGTAATCAGTGACCACCTTAAAAACTGCCCTTTGAATGGTTTTAGACAAAAACGGGAGGATTAAATAAAAACTTGTGTGTTGAGTTGCATGTTAGCTGAAGTAATTTGGTTGACACAGAATTATTGGCAACTTATTTATATATGGAAAGCATACGGTTCAGACATAAATGTTACAATGTCAGACATAAATGTTGCTCGATAAGAATATATGTTTATGCATTTGGGAGACACATTTATCTTTTTATCCAAAGAAACTACTCAAATCCCAGGTAGGTAGGAGTTGAAGAAAGTGTGTTCTGAACAATGGCAGTAGGTTTGGGAGTTCATTTTGAGTCAATCTTCAAAAAAGTCCATAGACTCCATAAAGTCATGTGTGGTACACACCTCCACCCTGATGGTGCCTAATTTGAAGTGGAGCTCTATGCCTGTTACTGATCCAGCCACAAGCCCATCCATCTGGTCCGTCAAGAGTCACTCTCGTCTCATCATTCCATAAAACCTGTCTACAGATATTTCTTGACCCAGTCTTGATGTTTCAACTTGTGTTTCTTGTTCAGTGGTGGTCAGGTTTCAGTCTTCCTTATTTTTGCCGTGTCTCTGAGCACTGAACACCTTGTTCTTCTGGACACTCCAGATAGGTTGTAGATCTGGAATATGACAGCACTGGAGGCTAATGGGCTCCTGGTGGCTTCATGTTTGATTCATCTCAAATCTTTGACAGTTAATTTACACTTTTTCTCAATGCATTTTTTGCAAGCCTGTTGACTATTTGCAACAAAACATTTGATGGTTCTGTGATCATGCCCCAATATAATAGTAATTTCAAGAGTGCTGCATCCCCAATTTTGCCTGAGAAAAAGAAATTGCCTAATAATTATGCACACCCTTGATATAGGGTGTTGATATCTTGAGGCCACAACCTCCCTCATTACACAAATACACATAGTATTCAAGTTTATACAGCTTGGAGTTAGAAAATATGCATGAAAATGATGATATGGCCAAAATACTCAAACATACTTGCCTAATTTTGTTTATTTTTTTATTTAATTTTTTAAAATAATTTTTATTTTATACACATCTGTTTAAAAAAGTGATTTAGATGTTTAGATTAGGGCCTGGACTTTATTGCGTTAATTAAGGTGAATTAATTATGCAAAAATGAATGTGTTAAAAAAGTTAGCGCATTTTAATCACAGTTGTTTTTGTACCGAGGAACTTTTCTCACTAAATGAGTTTCAGGCATACCGATTATACTGAAGCACCAACTAACGTTCTTGACTTCATACATGTGCCAGGGTAGGGCTTGGTAGACTATATATGACTTTAGGACAACTTAACTATTAACTATACCGTCTCTCTCTCTCTGTCTGTGTCTCTGTGTGTGTGTGTTTCTAGCTGTGAGAGGGTGTTGTTTTATTGAATACATATTCACATTGAAATTATGACATTGATTTGAGCCCCACCGCTGTATGGGTTAGCCCCACCGTAGTTGAACCAGAAAAAATACTCTGGTACCGCCACTGACTTCAGACAACAACAAACCACAGTGAACAATAGTCAAACATGAACGAAGAAGGTGATGAGATCGCTTTAGTTGGCCCCGTGGATGGGAAATTTTGTTTTAAAAAACAGACGGATGCGATGGTCGGTAGCGTAGTAGTGGCTTGTGCAGGCGACCCGTGTAAAGAGGCCACAGTCCTCGCTGCAGTCGGCCCCGGTTTGAATCCCGCATTGGACAGCCTTTTACTGTGTGTCATTACCCCTCCCTTTGCTTTCTGTCTCTTTTTATCTGTCCTGTCCATTAAAAGGCTTAAAAAAAATAATAAAATGGATGGATGGAAGGAAGCGTAAATAAGAGCAAAAAAAAACTAAAACAATGTTTTGTTGCTTATCTATTCAGTCATTATTCAATGGTATTGTAGGAGCCATATATTGTTTTGCTTATCATTATTTGGGTTTTTTATTTGTTTGGTTTGGTTGCCACGGTGATGTGTGGGGTTTGGGTCACATGTGTGTCGGAGGTAATAACAGGGGCTGAATCACCTGCACTAGACAGGAGAGAGGCGAGACAGGTAGCCGTAATTTTCATTGACCGCTTTTAGTTTAGTTATGTTGCTTTGATACAAGCGCAAAAGGTGTACACTTTAATCAGTCAAATGTTGCGCATTTAATTGGAAGGCCACTCGTAATCTTTTGTTTATGATTAAATATTCTGAAACTTACCTGGACCCACCATGTATAACAGAGCATCACGGTGCCATTCAAAACCTACAGGACCTGTTCTCATCCTCTCAAGCAGCTTTACAGGAATAGGAAAGCCACAACAGGTATACTAAAATCCATGTGAAAAAAATTGCTTCTCATTGTTTTTAGGTCAAATATTTATATGTGATTAAAAATGCGATTAATTAATTACAAATTAATTAATAAAGCAAAATTTTAAAAAGATAGCTACATCCCAAGGAGCTACTTCAAACAGGAGGTTCTCAGCATTGTTTACTATTCAATTGCCCTTGTTGGTGGACTAAAAATAATCCTCAGCACTGTCAACTTGTGTCTAATGTTTGAAATAGCAAATTAACCTCGGCAGAACACACAAGGTCTTTAGATTATATGATGGAAACAAAACACTGTTGGGATTTATTATTATTTGCTGGTCAGACTCCCAATTATTAATCATATTTTTGGAACCTTAATCAACTAAATCTGGACTGGGGCACCCCTTTCAGTGGAGGTTAAAATAGATTGACAAATAAACCACTCCCTGAAAATATTAATTTAAGGAGCTTTTTAGCACTAGTATTGTTATACAAAGTGCAGTAAAATGTGTTTCTCATTTACCCATTCACACACACATTCATACACACAGATTGCTGTGTTCTATATCATGCATACTGTCTTGTTCTATGTTTTGATTAACTTGTTTTGAGGTTCTTTGTTATGTTTTCAGGTTCATTATCATGTTTTCAGGTTTTTTGTCATGTTCCTAGGTTAATTTCTTGTCATGTTTTTCCCCTGTCACTTAGCTTCACTCAAGTCATCTGTTTTCTGTTTCACAGCTGCACCTCGTCACCAATCACCTTCCCCAGTATTTAGTTTCCCGGTTCACTCACAATCCTCACTTCACTTACCTTGCATGATCACCACGTATGTCAAGTCAAGTTTTGCCTCACGTTATTTAAAACCAAAGTTCCATAGTCATGTTTTCTTGTTTGTATTCCATAGTCTTGTTTTGTTATTTTTTTCATAATCTCGTTTTGTCTCGTTAGTTTTGACAGTTTAGTATTTTGGCTATCTGGCTCAGCTGCGTCTTTCGTTCTTACCTTGTGTGTTTTGTTTTTGAAGTCAGCATCTGGGTCCTCCCTACCTGCACCAACGATCGTGACACATACAATCACAAGCAAAGGTCATATCAGAGAGATGTAGGGTTCAATGAGCTGGGAATTGAATCAGCAGGGAACCACTATCCCAGCACTAAGACCTGAGCTATTTGAACACACAACCTCACTTACAGAACCTGCAGAATGCGGTGTGTACACATGAAGAGTGGTAGCAGCAGTGGTCTCTCCCTGGGCCACCTATTGTGTAACCCCAAGCACATCCACGAACACTGTCTAAACCTCAATTGATTATTTAAGGTATTGCAGGTGGTGACTGGTCCTGCCATTATAAACAACACAATGTTTGAAGATAATAAAAACAATAAAACTTTATTTATATAGTACTTTTCTAAACAATGTTACAAAGTGGTTAACAGCAGTAGACTAGCAGCAGAATTCAAAATATATGTTAAAAAAGAGAATATGAATATAATCAGACGATACCAAAGGCCCTCCGGAAAAGACAAGTTTTAAGGAGGGATTTAAAGTGTCAAGAGATGTTGTATGCCTGAGTGCAGCGTTCCATAAGGTGCGGGGTCTGTTGGAAAAAGCCTGATTTCCCTTTGCCACAAACTGTGATCTGGTGATAGCTAGAAGATCACCATCTGTGGATCTCTGTGGTCAGGAGGGCACATACCAGGTCAATAAGTCTGAGATTATTTCGGGGCAAGGTCATTTAAGGCTTTGAAAGTGAGTAGTAAGATTTTGTAAGTCTGCAATTGAAATAAATTACCTGATTTTAGCAATGACCTTAACCTGGAAAAAAACAAGACTGAACTACATGTTTGACCTGAGGATCACAACTAAGGTTAGAGTAAAATATTACTCATAGAGTTCTAGCCATTTGGGTGATATTATCTGAAAGATTACCAAGGTTTAGAAATAATGAGAACTGATGGAATTTTGAGGACCAAACAGAATGAGCTCCGAATTTTTGCCATTGAACT
The DNA here is from genome assembly GCF_036924035.1 of Leuresthes tenuis. Classification (NCBI taxonomy): domain Eukaryota; kingdom Metazoa; phylum Chordata; class Actinopteri; order Atheriniformes; family Atherinopsidae; genus Leuresthes; species Leuresthes tenuis. Next base: position 35,691,776 of record NW_027325364.1, read on the forward strand.
TAAGGATATTTGGGCCATCCTGGATTTAATGTCAAAGAGAAAGGCTGAGAGACTCACAGGGCTGCTGAGATCTGTCGGTTTTATGGGCATGTACAGCTGAGTGTCATCAACATAAATATAGTAACTTACATGATGGTCTTGAATAAGCTAGACAAAAGGTAGCATGTAAATACAGAACAGAAGAGAACCACAACCGAGTCCTGCCATTGAGGAGGTATGATTATTCAGAGTCACAGAAAAAGTTCTGTGAGAGGGATATGAGCGATATAGAGATATGGACCAGAGTGCATCTCCTCGGATAGTCTGCTTCATTTGGGCAGATTTGAAGGCTAACCTGAACCAAACAAGCAAATCTGGTCCTGAAAACGTGGGTCTTGGGGTCTTCACTTGCAAACGGATAATCCAGCCATCCAAAAAGAGGAAGTGACGTAGAGCACAGTGCATTGTGGATAGAACAAAAAAACAAAGCCAATGGAGAAAAAACAAAGAAGCAGAGATAAACAAAGGAAAAGTTGGAAAATGTCTTGTGCTCACAAGACATTTGACATGGAGCAGTGAGGAGACAGGCACTTTTTGATATATGGTCAGAAGACTATATATCACAGTTGGTTGTGGCTAGGGTTAATGCTGAACAAGGCAACTGAAGGGGATGGATTTCCGTTTTTGGTCCAAGCCAATCGATGAGCTGGGTTTTCTTCTTCCTCATGCTTTTTTCCATTTGTTTGGTCACATTTTAAAAGCTTTTCTGCATTCTCCGCTCAATCAAACTGAGTCACCTGGACTACCCTAGTGTGAAAGCACTCTCAATTCCAACCCAGGACTCCAGGCAATGAAGCAGGTAGTTATGGCACTTAAATATAAGAGAATCAAAACTGAACACTCTCGTTCTGCACTTAAAAGTAGGTCATTTGCCACCTTAACAAGGACTGTCTCAGTGCTATGGAGTACTCTAAAACCAGGCTGAAAGCTGTTCAAAATATTGTTTCATTCATAAATTATATCAACTGTGCAGAGACTACTTTCTCTAAGGCCTTAGAAAGGAAAGATTAGAGATAGGTCTGTAGTTCATTGGTGATGTGGGGTTCAAGTTGAGTTTCTTGAGCAGTAACTGCTCAACAGTTTGCTTAAAACTGTCTGGAAAAGATCCAGAGGCAAGAGAAAATTAAGATTACATAAAATGATAGGGCTGACTGTGGGGAGTGCTTCTTTAAGCAGCCGAGTGGGATCATACAAGACACTGTACACTCTAACTCTGAAAGAGAGCTTTGTTCAAACTGAATAAAAGTGACAGAATTCACACAGGGAATACAAATTCTACGAGAATTAGGCTGGATGTGAGTTCTGATATTTTCTACTTTATTTATAAAAATGAGCCAGGAATTTTTCAGGTAGTTCAGCATCAGATTCTTGTAAGGAAGAAGGGGATTCATTAATAACCGTTTTGATTACATTAAACAGAAGTCTAGTCAATTGTGAGAAGTTGATCTTGAATCTTTAACAGCTATCTGATAAAATAACATTTTAATCTTAATGGCATTGTATGTTTTCTCAGATTTGCTGGCCTTCCATTGACGTTCAAATTTTCTATAGTCGTTTTAGTACTCGAATGTGATTATTAATCCAAGGGGTATTATTAGATTGTTGTTTTCTGGATTTAATTTGCGACATGACAAATTTAATTCTTAATTGAGCAATTTTGTCAAGGATGGAAAGGCAGTGTTCAACATATAATTGCAATAGTGATTTTAATTTAAGCAGGATAGGTTAAGGATGTAGAATTAAAGGCATTGCAAAATTTAACTGCAGAGTCAGCATAGAAAATGTGTGAGTATCTGTACGTGCACACAGAAGAAAGAGACTGATGAAGAGGCACTTTGAAGTTAATTGCTTTAAGGTCGGTGACAGGTATATCTAGCAGCTTCAGAGAGGTTAAGGTGAAACCAGATGAGAGCACCAGGTCTAAGATGTGACCTTTAGAATGTGTAGCTTCTTTTACAGGCTAAATGAGTTTAAAAGAGTCTATAGGATCTAAAAACTCAGAGGCCTGGGAATGGGATAGGGATACATGGATATTAAAGTCACCAAGAACAAACACATTGTCATTTAGGTATTACAATGGATAATTCAGAAAAGTGAAATAATAGTTGATGATTTAAGGGGTCTATAAATCAAGCTGCACAGAGTAGTGGGTGGATCTGTGATTAAAAAACGTAAAGCTTCAAAGGAAATAAAATTAATAAAATTAATAGTATAGCACTTAAGACCGAGTTTATGGAAATCAGCAACACCATCCCCTTGTCCAGATGACCTGGGTAAATGAATGTATGCAAAATCAGGAGGACAAGTTTCAGTAAGGACAACAGTGTCCCCTGGGGAGAGCCAGGTCTCAGTGATCAAGAAAACATCCAACTAATTTATTGTAATAAAATCTTTAACCAGAAAAGATTCGTTGGTTAGAGATCTGACATTCAAGAGATTAAAGTTTTTGTTATATTTGCACAGGGGAAACAGAGGCAGACTTACAGCTAATATGAATCAAATTTTTATACTGTATTAACATTTCTCCTTATATTGATACTGAGAGTGACGGGCAGTAAACCAAGTGTGTGGATGATGACTGCTGAGGTGGAAGTGATCCTGACAAAAGAAAACCAAAGGGGAGAGAGAGAGAATAAGGTGGCAAAGTGTGTTGGCTGAGGTGACACAGAAGAAGATGGGGGTAAGGGGATGTATAATGTAAATAGTCAGTCACATGTAGCTGAATGAACAGCATGTTGTAGGTTGGATGCTAACACATGGTTCCAAAACAAATTAAAGTTGTCGATAAAATCCATGTTCAAAGTTTTGCAGGTGTTTTGAGCCACAAATTTAAGCCAAGGAGCCTGCTAAAATGCAATGAGCCTCGGTTTAGAATAGGGAGGGGGCCACCGATAAAAACAGACTTCCCACAGTTTTATAAAAGGTTAAAAAGGGCCTTCAGTTCAGACTGTTGACAAGTTGTTCCTCACCATGGAGTCACCCACTATGAGTGTCGTCACAGAGAGGAGAGGGCGAGGAGGGGAGATCTGAGGCACCTGCTGATGAGGGTAGACCTGAGAGGAGGTGGCACCACCACCAGAGAGAGAAGAGAGCATGCACAAAGGCAAGGTTCCCAGTGGTGGAAACTCCTGTTGGTCTGGGACATGTATGCCATCACCCGCGTCTGTGCCTGAAAGAGAAGGCTGTGGCTTGAAAGCTGAGGTCAGGGATGAATCACCGGAGCAGAACGTCTGCGAACAGCCTCCCAGAGCAGCCTCCGACATGACACTGAAGATGATTAAACATTTCTTCTGGCCAGGACTCAAATCTGATGTTGTCCGTCATTGTCGTACATGTCATCTGTGTCAAGTTACTGGAAAACCAAACCAGGTTATCCCACCTGCACCGCTTTGTCCCATTCCAGTCATGGGGCAGCCATTTGAAAAAATCATTGTTGACTGTGTGGGACCATTGCCAAAGACTAAGGCTGGAAATTCCTTCTAACAGTGATGTGTGCTTCCACCAGGTTCCCAGAAGCCATCCCACTCTGGAAAATAACGGCTGCATTTGTCACCAAGGCTTTGGTAAAGTTTTTCACCGTGTTTGGCCTGCCAAGAGTAGTTCAATCAGATCAGGGCACGAATTTTAAGTCCAAAATGTTTGCCCAGGTGCTTAAAACTTTAGGCATTGACCATGTAACATCTAGCCCTTACCATCCTGAAAGCCAGGGGGCACTTGAACGATTTCACCAAACCATGAAATAGATATTGCGCAAGCATTACCATGAGTCTCAGAGGGATTGGGATGATGGTGTTCCATTGGTTTTGTTTGCCACCCGTGAGGCTGTACAGGAGTCACTAGGTTTCAGTCCTGCTGAGCAAGTATTTGGACACGAGGTCCGGGGTCCTTTAAAGGTCCTTAAAGAGCAACTGGTTGTGCCACAGAAAGGCGTCACAAGTATTCCAGAGTATGTTTCCAAGCTCAAGAATCGACTCCAGCTAGCCTGCTCTATGGCTAAAGAAGCCCTGACTTTTTCTCAGGTGAAGATGAAGAGACATTATGATCAAAGAGCGACTGTCCACTCATTTCAACCAGGTGACAAAGTTCTGATTCTCTTGCCTGTTTCTGGTTCTACCCTCTCTACTAAATGTTCTGGTCCTTATGTTGTAGAGAAAAAACTCAGTGACACAAACTATGTCATCAAAACCCCAGACTGCAGGTGGCGGTCCCGAATGTGTCATGTCAACATGATGAAACAGTACTGCTCCAGGGAGAAGCAAAATGGGTCACCCATAGTTCAAGATGTGCGGATCACCGTCTCACCTATGGCTTCCATCTCCAAGGTGAGCTCTCTTAACGATGACGATGAATTGGTGATGCGTAGTGCTACATGCAAAGGGCGGCTGTAGCTCAGGAGGAAGAGCAGTCGCCCAATCGGAATGTTGGTGGTTCGATTCTGGCTTCCCCAGCTACATGTCGAAGCGTCCTTGGGCAAGACACTGAACCCCACGTTGCCTCCCAGTGTATCCATTGGGGTATGTGTGTATGAATTATTATAAAAGCACGTAGTTATGTATCTTAAGACGTGCTGTATGATGTGCACCTGTAGTGAAGCGCTTTGAGTGGTCAGTTAAACTAGAAAAGCGCTATACAAGTACAAGTCCATTTACCATTTACACCACAGGGGGCTAGGCTCAGTAATAGTGATATATTATCCGATTTGTTCCACCACTTGTCTCATCTCTCCGAGGACCAGCGTTGCGATGTTGAGAAACTTATCTGTGATTTACCAGGTCTGTTCAAAGACATTCTCTCTCAAACTTCTGTCATTGCTCGTGACATTGTTCTAACAAAGCCAGTATCGATCAAACAACATGCATACCGGGTTAATCCCACTAAGAGGGAGATAATAAAAAAGAGGTTGCCTATCTCCTACCGAATGGATTTGCAGTACCCAGTTCTAGTCCATGGAGCTCCCCTTGTCTTCTGGATACTAAGTGATGGAAGTCTGAGATTCTGTACTGACTTTCGCAAGGTAAATGCTGTGACTGTACCAGATGCACATCCCTTACCTCTTATTGATGACTGCATTGATGAAATCGGTCCAGCAAACTTTGTCAGTAAACTTGACATGTTAAAGGGATATTGGCAGGTTCCTTTAACCTCAAGTGCTTCGGAGATTTCGGCTTTTGTAACCCCTGATGGCTTCTTCCAGTACACTGTGATGCCCTTTGGTCTGTGTAATGCACCCGCTACTTTTCAGAGGCTAGTAAGTAAGGTACTAGGAGGTGTACCAAACTGCAGAGCATATCTGGATGACATTGTCGTGTATTCAAATGATTGGCTTAGTCACGTGACTACACTGAGGGACGTTTTTACCCGTCTGTCCAGTGCGTCGCTTACACTCAACCTCACTAAGTGTGAATTTGGAAAAGGCACTGTGCTTTATCTTGGTCAGCTGGTTGGTCGAGGACAGGTGCGTCCTATGGATGCAAAGATCTCCGCTATTACTAACTTTCCCACGCCAACCACCAGGAGAGAGTTGCGGCGTTTTCTTGGGATGGCCGGCTACTATCGCCGGTTCTGCAAAAACTTCTCCTCTGTAGCTGCTCCGCTGACCACCTTAACCAGTCCCACAAAATCATTCAGTTGGTCCAATGAGTGTCAACAGTCTTTTGAAAGTCTAAAAAGTCTACTGTGTTGCACTCCTGTTTTGTCTGCACCAGATTTCTCACTGCCCTTCAAGCTTGAAGTTGACGCCAGTGCAGTTGGCACTGGAGCTGTTCTTCTACAAGAGGACCACCAGGGCATCGCTCATCGTGTGAGTTACTTTTCATGAAAATTCAACAAACATCAAGTTAAGTATTCCACCATCGAAAAGAAAACTCTTGCACTACTTTTTGCCCTGCAACATTTTGAGGTTTATCTCGGATCCAGTGTGAATTCAGGTTTTCACAGATCATAATCCTCTTGTGTTTCTCTCCAGGATGCATAATCACAACCAACATCTCATGCATTGGTCTTTAATCATACAGAACTACCACCTCGAAATTTGTCATAAAAAGGGATCTGAGAATATCCTGGCTGATACCTTGTCACGTGCTTTGTGGTTGTAATACATTATGAAGTTCCAAACATTATGCTTGGACTTATATGGGTGGGGGTGTTACGTGCCAACCCCCCACCTCCCCCATCCACCCCACCCCTGTGTGTTGTGTTGTGTTGTCTTTAGGTAATTGCTGCAGGGATGCTGCTCACCTGTGTGAGCAGGCAGTGTGGCTGTTTGGATACTGAGGAGCCACTTTTAAATGGAGGAAGTCTTGGGCCTTCCCTGGCTCTTGACTCTTGATTTTGCTGCACATGATTGCTACTAACTTTGTCTCTTTTTGGTGCTTTTTCAGAGACATATTTGTTCAGGTAGGTGTGGGAGGTTTTGACAGGCCTTTTGTTATATTAATCTAATTTTATTTGGCACAATCACTTTTATCATAAATGATGAATGATAATGATGAATAAAGTATTTTTCTATTCTATGATGCACCTCTCCTCCCTCTACTCTCTTTACTCTCCATGTACATATGACATCATTAACTTGTTTCTCTTTCTCAGCAGGTATCCCTGGCCTGGTGTTATGGTGCTTGTTGTCCCCTCTTTCCTGTCCTCTCAGACCCCAGGCTGGTTAAGGTAAATAGCCATCCTTCCTGGTTCTAATTCTGATGGCGATTTCTTCTTAAAAGGTCTTTAAAGGAGACTGGATTGAAGACAAGTTTTCGATACAACCTGTTGGTTTCCTTAGCTAAGCAACTTTTTATTTAATTGGCTCTGTATGAATTGGACTAATTTGGAATTTAAATAATTTGATTTTATTGGATTATGTTTGGATTACTATGAATTGGATTGTAATTTACTTGAACTGGACTATATCTTTGAAATACTGTCATGACTCAGCACTGGTTGTCTGTGGTTGTGGGTGCTTTTTCTCCTAAGTTGGCACAAGCAGGCTGTGGATCCTCCTCCTGGGAGGAGTCTGGGTTCCAGCTCTCCAGCTGTTGCAGCTGTTGCTCATCAGCCCTAACACTAGCAGCTCTTAAGGACCAGCTTGTCCACCCAGTCTCTGCCAGATTGTCTTCTACAGTGTGGTATTCAGGCCACTTCATGACTCTCTTTTGAGTAATGATTCCCCTTGTGTTAACGTTCGCTTTCCTGAATTTTCCAGGGCTTCCTTGCTGGTCAAGAAGTGGTTCGCTTATCTGTGCTTCCAACTAGTCTCCTTCAACTGAGTCAGCTCAAGTTCAAGACTCCTTGTGGACTACTTACCTCTGCTACTCTCCTGCCTGCCCACCCTTCTACAACTCCGGTACCCATCAAAGACAACCAATGGCTCCCCTCGAAGCCCAGTCATTGACCATTGAACAATACTTCAGGGGTCCGTTTCACAAAGCAGGCAAAACAAACTCTGAGTATAATTCTAAACTCTGAGTTGATCTACTCTGAGATAGAAAACTGAGTTTCCGGTTCCAGAAACGCTGATTTGAGTTAGTTGAGTCAACTCTGAGTAGTTTCACCTTGAGTTAAGCGCATCCGCTACAACTATAAAAAGCCAGCATCAATGGAGCCCCGATTCGACAAGTCACCATGGCAACGGGGAAGAGGGCTACATTTTCCACCAACCTCGAATGTGCTCTTACGGCGAGTTTCAACAAGTTTTTAGAAGTGCGACACTGCTGCAGCTGCAAAAGAGGGAGACGGTGTGGGAGAACATTGCTGCTCGGGTCAATGCGTAAGTTTAAATGTAGTCCTTTGCAATCACAATAATATTACAGGGGAAAACTGCTTGAATGGTAGTCTATTCATTTTTTTTTATTTAGGCGCAATCCTGCGGGGAGAAGCGCACTTGGCAGCAGCTTAAGATGAAATATAAAAACATTGTTCAAACATGTAAGACATCGGCACGGAGGTACCTCATTTTGATCATGTTTTACACTGTAAAGTAAATATCAAGTGGCTATTTTACTGTTGTTTTATCCCCAACATAATGCTGTTTTCACACACATGTGTATATCTATATCATGTGGAGTTAAATAATTAAGCCAATTCAAACTAACACAGACTTCTACTCAGCCAACAGAAAGAAGGCAGATGCCCATAAAACGGGTGGTGGCCCAGCACCGCCACCTCTAGGCTGAGGGAGCTCATCCTCTGAGTCCACCCCCCAAGACACAAGTGCCTTGTAATAGGCCTATATATACATTTATTTTTTTTGTTAAGCCTATTCATACAAATGTTTATAGTCTAGTTTTTTTTTTTGTCCCAACAGATTCTGATGGTGCTGCTCAAAAAGATAATTGTCTGGAAATGCTAAAACATCTATGCGGTCTGATAACCATCTCCCGACGAATATTTAATTCTCTACGCAGTAATGCTGCACCTTCATCCACAAGATCGTTGTCAAAAGGACGTGCCATGTTTGCGAAAAAAGTTGCCTCCAACTGTGCCAAATGGACTTCTAGAACTTCTAGAGGAACTAGGCCACGCCAAAACTCACCTGCTGACTGAACGAATGAGGAAATCAAATGGCGTGTGTGGCTGAAAGAGGGTGGAGACAGAGAGAAACTCAAGGTTTACTGAGAAAAACCTTGTCCCGACCAGGTTAGGTTCATAGAGTCAGTTACTACGGTAACTGAGAGCTTAAGTTACCTCTCTCTGAAACAGGCAAGAGTTACCCCTCTTTCTCTGGTTTGAGTTACTTCTGATTGTGAAACGGAAAACTCAGAGTTTCCCTCATTTCAGGGTTAATAAACTGGGTTTTCACTCAACCTGCTTTGTGAAACGGACCTCAGGACTAATTCTTGGATTTCTTTTTTTTTTTTCTTAAAATAACATCCTCTCTTCTACTTCAGAAATTCAGACCCAGTGGCTGGACAAATCCATGGAGTTAATCGTTTCTCAGGACAATCCTGTTACGCTTTTAACAGTCTGTGTTGGGTCTTGCCTTTCAGGGGGGCCTAGAATAATTGAACTTTCTCTAGTGTCATGTAAATGTGTTCAATGTAAAAGTAACATGTAGCCACAGGACAAAGCTGCAAGACACATAAGCTACTTAACTTATTTTTACAACTGCAGTTTAGGTGCTATTGTATTGGTAGTGCCTAAAAGCCTATGGTGACATTACTATAGTAATATTACCATATATCTCCAAATATAAACAAAGCAAAAACAAAAAAATCTCAGTGGTGAAATACCATTAGATACAAACTGAAACACTGATTCTCTTGACATCACTCACATGTATATTTAGCCTGACATCTCCAAACAAATGTGTGATCGCGCAATCTGCCAAATGAAATATGATCTCTTAGGTCTGTCTGGTTCTCAAGCTAATACACATGAACCCATTGAGCAATGGGTACAAACACATATTTCAATTTTGATCTATGCTTTTTTTCTGATTTAGAACAGTACTCTCATTCTTTGGCTATGAATTGACAGTTTCAGACCATTCTAACAAACAAATTAACAACTTGAAAATGTTTGCTAAAAGGAGGGCACGCCCATGCATTTACACAGTAATCAACCACTGTACAACACAGGCCAAACTTCACCACATCATTGTGAAGAGTATGATCTCCTTAGTTAAATATAGCCCACATGTACACTGCATAGTGATAATATTGAAAGATGCATAAAAATCTGTGAAATTTTAAAACTAGAATGATACCACCCACTTTGAAAGTATATTATAAAGAACATCTGACTAATAACTTTATACTAATAACTAAACTTTGGTTGTGATCAGATGTCCTATTCCCATACAATGAACAGCATTACCTATTATCCAATATTTCAACATCAAAAAAATGTTTCTACCATTTATGTCTATTATGTAATGCAACTGATATACCTGCTTTGGAGGGGATCCCCTTCATAATGGCACTTAGGAGTGTCCTTTTAACATTAGCAGTGTGGCGTTGGTAGTTACACTGAATATAAATGTGATCCATGTCGGTCTTACTGTTTCTTCCATAAAAACAGATGTTCACTAACATCTAGACTAAGACTTGACCTTTTCTAAACATCCACTGTTTCATTTATTTAAGGTAAAAATCTAAAGGCAAAAACATCTATAAATGACAAATAAAGTTTTTATAATTAGTGGATGGGAAGTGAAATATGACCAAATAACTGTCCTGGTCAGAAATTCTTCTCTCTTGTTTGTCAACATGACAGTAAAATGAAAGTCATAAAAGAATATCTCTTATTAATGTGGACAAGAACACAGCTCTGACTCAAAGTTAGAGGAGAAGCTGGTGTTTCCTGCACTCATTCAGCAGAGCATGATGGGAACAATTTTCCAAAACAATCTCACAATCACACACAATCACACACGTACACACATGTGACTGAAGATGCATGCTCTGAAACTCAGAGTTTTATATTCCACCACATTGCACTTTTAAACACACACAAGGGCTTGCACATCTTTTCTTAGGACGCTGCTGTCAGTTTCACTTATTGTGTACAGCTCAACCCAAAGTAAAGACCTCAGAAATTAAGGTTCTCCTCATTGGAACCGGGCTTTGGCTCCCATAAGAACTACTGGTCTTAACACGGTTAATGACAATATCAGAGAAGATACAAATGATGAAACAAAAACATGTGTATACACACGCACTTACTTTCTGATGGGTAAAAGGGCTGCATATCGATCTTGTGCACCTCCTTGGCGTAATACTCTTCCTCGCTCCGTTGCCTCTCACACATCGCGGCCCGTTCGTTGGCCTTCTCTTGCAACAGATCTCGAGTGCTGTTGTAAATGGCGACAATGTCCCGGGATACCTCCTCTGGCTCGGGAAAGTCATCAGGAGGGCTAGTAAGTTTCAGCTTGCTGAGGATCTGGCCTCGGATGGCCTCGATCCGCTTTTTCCTAAACTCTTTCATGTCAAGGGTACTGCATGTGGACAGACTGAGAGCCACAGCAGCGATATTTAAGGTGAGGAAAAGACTGAGTATAAGCACGTTCATCTTCTCATCCAGCCTCCCCACTTCTTAGAGAATAATAAGTTGACAGTTCACAAAGTCTGGGAACTTTTAACGAACAGTTCTGTTGAAGTTCTGACTGATCCGTACCTTCACTAAAAGGTACACTCTGCTACTGTCAGCATGTGTTGAATCACTGTGCAGGACAATAACAACCAAGTGTCGGACCTATTTCACTATCTCGGTCGATAGCTTGGATTGTTTCCAGGCTAACGTGAGCACACAGTCTGAGTGCGTAAAGGCGCAAATGACTGCTGCCACATCTGGACACGCGCCCGTAAAACGGATCTGGAGTCTGCAGATGAGGAAAGGGAAGTATCGTCAGCAAGACTGGCAGCTTTGTAGTCCGTGGGAATGTCTTCACCTCCTGCGTATTAGAGCACTCGGTTTGCAACTCTCCAAATGAAATTCACCAACAATTCCGAGGTGTCTGTCTGTCAAGCTTCACTCCTCATATGTTGTGAATTTCTCCCTCCAGACAGACAGTGTTTACCCAAACATATCAAATCAAACTAAAAGCTCGCGTTCAGCGGGGAGTCGAGGTCAAAGTTTTTCAAGTTTTGTGTTCGCTTTACAATTAGATTAAATATCCATTCAAACCTGTGACTTTAAGGGGGGAAAGTAATCTTCTAGGTGCTCTTTAAAGAAACTAACAAGTAGCTCGGAGTTTGCTGTCGGATAGGACTGTCGACCGTTTTTATGCGTCTTTCTTCCGTGCATGAAGGGAACGGCTCGTCCCTCACTGCTGCTGCAGCGGACTGGGCAGCAATGCTCCCCCCTCTGCCACCTTTAAACCAGGACCGTGCTCGTCACTTTTCGGAGCCGAGGACTCCTTCATTTCTACCGTATGAGACCATTTATTTTAAGTTGACCACTCGTTCTGTTTACCGTGCCAAATGGGGCAGCGCTGCAACGTCTGGCACACTGGCTCCTCACACGTCATGACGCACGGTCCTAAAGCCGGTCACCGTGACGTGCCCTTTCTTAGATACTACAGACAAATTTTAAATTAAGAAACTTCAGCCTAAAAAAAGGCTTGTTTAACGTCCGTCTGACACAGAGTACACCCTTTCTGCTCAGACTCAGACCTAATTCATCTACGACTAAAAATTAGCTCTATTCAAAGTAAATGTAATTAAAATGTCACTTAGCTCAACAGAGATCTCTGGTTTATTATTCAAATGTAATTTAATTGAACTTTCCTATTTTAATCAAGTGTATCTGTGTGTCTACAGGCTGAGAGAGAGTTTGTTTGTGAAGACCACTTGAAATTGTATGTTGAAGAGTTTTGTCTTCGTAACCAGTTCTTCTTGTAAACTCACATTTCTTATAGATTATTTTAAATATATATACATATAACATTTGAAATAATCATGTTCAGATTTCTTGGAATGTTTAGACCTAGATATTTAATTGACATTGAGTCCCAATTGACATTAAATTCCTCTCCAATAGGTCAACTGGGAGAATAATTCAATTTAATTGTCAAGATTTGAGATTTGTTGGTATTTAGTTTATAACCTGATAATAAACCATATTCCTGTAAGGTTATGAGCAATTCTGGAAGGAAAGTGGATGGATGCCCCAAGTAAATCAAAATATCATCAGCAATCTGGGTAATCTTGTGTTCTTCTTGAGACACCTTGATTCCTTTTATCTTTTCATTCTGTCTTATCCACTGACTCAAAGGCTCTATAAAGATGGCGAATAGAAATTGGGAAACAGGGCAACCCTGTCGACACTCCCTCTCTAACTCAAAATTGTTTGATAAAACTCCATTAATCCAAATTTTTGCTGTTGGTTTATAATATAAAGCTTTTATTATAATATAAAGCTTTTATTATTTTAGCAAAGTCATCGTGGAACTGGAACTTCTCTAATGTTTTATATAAGAACGTCTAATCAACAGAATCAAATGCCTTCTCCGCATCTAATCCTAACAGGACAGCCTCCAAATCGTATTTGTTCATATGATTAACTACATGTAGCATCCTCCTAACGTTGTCCTGCGTTTGCCTATGTCTAATGAACCCTGTTTGATCCAACTGTATAATATCTGGAAGTATTATTTCTAAACGCTTTGCTAGAATTGATGTGAAGAGTTTATAATCCTGGTTCAACAGACTAATCGGGCGGTAATTAGATCAATCCGTCTTATCTTTACCATCTTTCGGTATTACCGTTATGATCGATTCTCTCCAAGATGGAGGAGCCCCCCCTTTTTGAAGGACCCAATTAAATGTTCTCAGTAATAGTGGTGATAAAGAGTCACTGAAGGTCTTATACCACTCCGCTGTATACCAATCAGAACCTGGTGACTTATTAGGTTCGAGTCTAGAGATTGCCTTTTGGAGTTCTTCTATAGTCACATTGGCCACTAAGACTTTATTCTGGTCTTCTGTAATTGTTGGGAGCTTGAGTGAAGCAAGTAGAGATTCAGGTGAGGTGTCCCCCTTACTGGCCATCCGGGCATATAGGTTTTTGTAATAATTGTCAAAACAACTATGAATGTCTTTAAAATCAAGTTTCAATCGTTTGGTGATTGGATCTTTGATTTTATATACAACCCTCGCTGCTTGTTGTTTTCTTAATTTATAAGCCAAAATTTTAGTTGATTTATTACCTAGTTCATAGTACCTCTGTTTCAAAAAGGCTAGTTTCTTCTGAATGTCAACCTTGTAAATTTCCTTAATCTGATTTTTAATTTCTTTAACTAATTGTCAGAGAGTGGCAAGACACAGGACACACTTGCAGGATAGGTTTCAAAGTAAGATAGTTTATTATAAATAAACGTCTTTACAGGTCTCCGTTCAGTGAAACAAACACTGTGAAACGATCTATGACACTGAACTCTATAATTACAGCAGAGACAGTTGTCTGTATAAAACTTTATCAAAAATAACATCAACTCCACTCAGGGAGGAAAACGAAAAATCTTATAAAATTTAATACTTAAATTTATGCTCTCTTCTAAAGAGGCAACAAAGAAAAATCTCCGTCAAGAGGAACTAGAATAGTAAACTTCAAAAACTCTCCCTAAATGGAGGTACTATAAACAATTACAAAATAAACTCTCCGAAAGGAAGTAACCAAAATCAGGCTATAGAAATTTATCCAAGGTAACTAGATGTACTGAAAAAACATTAACAAAGCAAAACACTGAAGGAGTAACGCTTGACTTCAGGACTGAATACCAGATTCAAAACTCAGAAATTCACAAGGTCGGATTTTAGAACACAAAGGATCTAATAAGATTTTCGGAGGCTGGTAATGTAGACTGTAATGTACAACACACACTGGCACACAGACAGGGTAAGACACAGACTATATACTCATGAGGATGCAGGGAATTCAGGTGGAAACACTTGGGTAATCAGGGGAGACATGCAGATGCAGGACACGGGAGGAAGGGTAAGCTAGCTGAAACGAGAGGAGAAGTTAGTATACAACCAGGTTGCAGGTTGTCTCTTGCGATCGGCTGCCTTAACCCTGTCGCCTTGCCGAATGAGAACCTGTCGTGCGGCGGCCCAGATGCGGGGGCAACGACGTACCATGGCGTGAGCGGAGGGAACTGCGATCTCGATCTCAGATTCTGGAAACAGAGGAGGTTAGTAACCATGCACACATTGAAATGGGGACAGACCAGTAGCAGAGATAGGTAGAGAGTTGTGAGCATACTCGACCCAGACCAGGTGGGAACTCCAAGAAGCCGGTTTCCAACTGTTGGTTCAGGCGCTCGGTCTGGCTCGGTCTTGGGTAAGGCAATAAAATGAGTCATTTTTGAGAATCTGTCCACTGTCAATACGGTGGTGTTGCTCTTGGAAGCCGGAAGCCTCGTGACGAAGTCCATTGAAATGTCTGACCACGGTCTGGAGGGAATCGGAAGAGGTTGCAAAAGTCCCATGCGTGGGGCTGAAGATGTCTTATTCCGGGCGCAGACCGAGCATGCCGCGATGTACTCCTGGACGTCTGACCTCATGGAAGGCCACCAGAACCGTTGAGAAATGACATACATAGTACACTGGACCCCTGGATGACAGGTAAGCAACAATGTGTGAGCCCAATGGATAACCTGGGGGCACAGCTCGACTGGGACAAATAGTCGATTCGCTGGGCAGCCCTTGGGTGATGGTGCTCCACCGAGTGCTTGCGTTACCTGTTGTTCTATCTGCCATGACACTGCTCCAACCACACAGTCTAGTGGAAGGATGGATTCAGGTTCCTTGGCAACAGCTTCGGGATCATACAGCCGGGACAGAGCGTCTGGCTTAATGTTCCGGGAGCCCGGTCTGTAGGAAAGAGTGAAAGAGAAACAGTTAAAGAATAGAGTCCACCTGGCCTGTCGAGAATTCAGTCTCTTAGCCTGCCTAATGTATTCTAGATTCTTGTGGTCTGTCCACACTAGGAATGGGTGCATGGCCCCTTCCAGCCAATGTCTCCATTCCTCCAAGGCGACTTTTACAGCCAACAGTTCCCTGTTACCGACGTCATAATTACTCTCTGCAGGGCTGAGCTACCGGGACAGGAAGGCGCAGGGATGCATCTTGCCATCCTCCGACCGCTGAGACAGCACAGCCCCAACACCGGTATTAGATACATCAACCTCCACTACGAACTGTCGCTGAGGATCTGGAAAGGGTCAGGATGGGTGTGGACGTGAAGCGACGCTTGAGTTCGTCAAACGCTATCGCCACGGCATATCGCACCCGGGAAGAGGTCAGGGCATGCAGAGGTGCAGCGATGGAGCTGAAACCCCTTATGAAGCATCGGTAAAAGTTAGCGAAGCCCAGGAACTGCTGCAGTTTCTTACGGCTATCTGGTGTTGGCCACTCAGCCACAGCGCTAACTTTAGCCGGATCCATTTCGACCTTCCCTGGTGATTCGATGAATCCTAAAAATGAAACAGTTTGTACGTGAAATTCACTCTTCTCTGCTTTCACATAAAGCTGATTGTTGTAAGACTTGGGTTACGTGGTTTCTGTGGGAAGATAGGTCAGGTGAGTAAATCAAGATATCATCTCGATACACATACACAAATTTATCTAGAAACTCTCGGAGAATGTCATTTATCATGGATTGAAATACTGCGGGTGTGTTAGTGAGTCCAAAAGGCATCATGCAGTATTCATAATGTCCTGTGGGTGTGTTGAAGCCGGTCTTCCACTCGTCTCCCTCTCTGATCCGTACCAGGTGATAAGCGTTGCGTAAATCCAGCTCGGTGAAGACTTTGGCTTGTTGCAGTTGGTCAAAAACTGATGACATGAGAGGAAGCGGGTACCGGTTCTTAACGGGGATGTCGTTCAAGGGGCTGTAATCTATACATGGTCTTAACGACCCATCCTTCTTGCTGACGAAGAAGAACCCTGCTCAGGCCGGTGATGAGGAAGGTCTGATTAGGCCATTTTACAGGGAGGTCTCGATGTAGTCTGTCATTGCCTGCCGCTCGGGACCAAACATAGAATATAGTCGCCCCCTATGGATAGGAGTGCCAGGCAGCAGATCGATGGTGCAGTCGTAAGAGCGATGTGGTGGGAGAGAGGTTGCTCTAATTTTATTAAATACTGGAACGGTGGTCAGGTCCGGGTACTGCAAGTCTGGGGTGGAATGAGCAGAGATAGTGTTAAACCTGGTGGATGAGGTTGTTTTTTTCTTGTAGACACTTCCCCTGGCACCCCCTGCCCCACTCCGTGACCCGACCAATGGACCAGTCGATGTGCGGGTTGTGTTTAATGAGCCACGGATATCCCAACACTAACGTGCGTGTGTCAGATTGATATAAATAGAATGGGACGAGTTCTTTATGCTCTCCTATGTGTAAGGAGACTAGTTATGTGGCGTGAGTAATAACAAACAATTCCTTCCCATTAAGGGAACTGGCCTTTACGGGCCTCTCAAGTCTCTTGGTGGCTAATCCTAATTTCCTTGCTAACCCCTCATCCATGAGGCTCTCGTCCGCCCCAGAATCAATGAGTGCCTCAATGGTGATCGTGCGAGTGTGGTGTTTTACCTGAATGGGGGGTTAGTGTGGGTAGGTATGACGGGTGTGGTGTCCTGAGGAAACCGTCTGAGTCTTGTGGGACAAGTGGCGACAAGATGTCCTAGCTCTCTACAGTACAAGCATCGACCCTCTCTCATGCGTCTTTGACTCTCCTCCGGAGGGAGTCGGGCCCAACCCATCTGCATGGGCTCCTCGATCTGTGGATCCAAAGCTAGTCGATCTTGTTCTGGAGCTAGTCGTGTCGGGAATCCCCACGATGTTGTGGTGTGAGGTCGGAAGCTACGCGCTCCCGCACGTTCCCGTTGCAGAGACTTGAGTTCCTCCAAACGATTGTCCGTGCGGATCGCCAAAGCGATCTGCAGGAAGATCTATGGGAAGAAGTCTTTCCAGAGTAGAATCAGTCAAACCTTTAAAAAATTTATCATATAAAGATTTAGTGTTCCAGTCACTCTCTGCTGCCAAGGTGCGGAAGCGAATGGCGTAGTTGCTGACGGTGTCCTTCCCCTGGCGTAGTCCGCAGAGCTGCCTGGCCGTGCCTCGATCGGTGCCGACTGTCAGAGAGTGGCAGGACACAGGACACACTTGCAGGATAGGTTTCAAAGTAAGATAGTTTATTAAAAAATAAACATCTTACCAGGTCTCCGTTCAGTGAAACAAACACTGTGAAACGATCTATGACACTGAACTCTATAATTAAAGCAGAGACAGTTGTCTGTATAAAACTGGGGGAAGTTAGTATACAAAATAAAACCGGAAGTGACCAGACAATGTGCAAAAACCAAAAGTAACCATGGACTATGACAGTAATGTCCAATTGGGCATCGTTTTTATGTTTTCTTTCCAAATCTCCTAGCTCTTTTTCTAGGTAATCCCATTTTTTCTGTCTGAGCCTCTTTTGTAGGGCTGACAAGATCTGAGAAAGACTTGTCAGGTCAGGTTTTTTGCCTGACCTGACAAGACTGTGAACAAACGTGACTTCAACCATGGAATGAGAGGCGAGGATTCTGCCTTCAACAGAGGGAAACCTGGAAACTAAATAATGTGGGGAGGTAATTGGTGATGGAGTGCATCTGTGAACAAAAACAGGTGACTTGAGTGAAACTGACGTGACAGGGGAAAAGACATGACCAGAACTGAACCTAAAACCTGAAAACAAGACAAAACAAAACTCAAAATGTAACGTGACACACATAGGGGAAACTATCAGAATAATATTCTGGGGCTTACTGCCTTTATATTTTCAAATATAACCCTCAGTTCATACCAAAAGACAAAAAAAATGTGTGTTCGCCTGACAAATTGTCATCATAGGGTGATCATTTTCAAGCATTTTGCCTTACATGGATGTGAAAAACTTCCCACATTTGTAAGCTTCAATTTAAGTCCAAGATGACCTTTCTATCTAGACGATTACAACTGCTATGACCACAGTTCTCCAGTGTACCTCAAATTGAAGAAAACTGAACTTTCAGCATTACCCTTCCAAATGGGATTAAGCATGTTTTCTTGCATATAAACAATATCTTACAATCTTGTACAATGACAGCTTGACAGAATTCGGAGAAGCAGCTGTTGCTGAGATCATAAGCCATAAGCTGAGACAAAAAATAGAATGCTGCCCTGATCGGCTGTAGCTCAGGAGGAAGAGCAGTCGCCCACCAATCGGAAGGTCGGTGGTTCGACTCTGGCTTCCCCAGGATACATGTCGAAGCGTCCTTGGGCAAGACACTGAACCCCACGTTGCTCCCCCAGTGGGGTATGAATGTATGTGAATGCTTAGAAAGCACGTAGTTATATCCTAAGACGTGCTGTATGAATGTGTGTGATTGGGGTGAATGCGGCATGTAGTGAAGCGCTTTGAGTGGTCAGCTAGACTAGAAAAGCGCTATACAAGTACAAGTCCATTTACCATTTACCATCTCAAAGATTGTATGGACTTCTCATCTTGCCCAATCAAAGACACATTTTTGTTTGGTAAATCCCTAGAGTCCATGAAGGCGTGAAAGTGCGTTCAGCTAATCAGTTGGGAATTACTGATTGGAGCAAAGAGGTCAGCCATGATCTTCACAAGAAAATCTTAACAGCCTTCAAAAGCTCTGGACCACTACCTTGGCCTCCAAGGGCTCATGATCTCCATGATCCAAATAAGGAGATTCCTTCTGAGGTTTTACAATTTGTTTTAAACCTCATCTGTGGAGATAAGAAGCCCTCAAGTCTTGCATCATCCATTTCTCAAGACATCTGCAGAGCAGTTACTTCAAGTCAATGGAAGATGAAAAAACACATCTTGCTATGTATAACACTACAATGCAAATGCAATCGTGGAAAGTGCCTCAATAGTCAGCAACTCGGATATTATCAAGGGGCAACCTGATGAAGTCTTCCACAGTGAGTGCGGTTACATGCAGGCAATCGGATCAGATTAATGGCTAAATTACAATAAAATTGAGTTATTCAGCTCATGTAACAAGCTTAATCCAACAAGAAATCGAATCGGATTATTTGCGATCGAATTAAGACCCCGGGATAACTCGATCCGATTGCCCACTTAACGTGCCTGGAGACGACAGTGGCTAGGATCGAGTGTTCTGCTCATGCTCAAGATTTTTTCCTGCGATTGTCACCCGGAAGTTGAAGGAGACGATATTACTGTTGTTTTTGCCGCCATCAGAAACAAACAAACAACGCGATGGAAAATGTGCTGTTGTGCATCACGTTTGTGCCATAACCAGCTCATTACAAATGTAGAGGGACGTAGCTTCATCTTGCTCTTCGTTCACCATCTTTCTCAAATGTCTTAGTTTTGTTGTTGTTGGTGGTGAAGACGTCAACCGGAAGTGGCTCTATTAGCAATAGTTGAAATGGGTACAGCGCCACTTATCTACTGTGGTATTGCATGCTTTGTGCCAGTGATTCGATTCATTCACTGCCATGTAACAAAGGATAATTACCCTTGCTCAAATAAGGAGCATAACCCAACTATAGCTATAATAGAGTTAATCTCATCATGTAAACCCACTGAGTGACTGGGACCAGTTTGATCAGCTAGTATCAGATGTATATGGGGCAGGGTCCATTCATACCGCTGCAGGGATCTACATTCAAGATCTAGGTTCCTGTGCAGATGCAGAAGCCCTTACCTCAGAACAGCCTACACAAGCGTCCTGTGCAGATACAGAGGCACTTACCTCAGAATAACCTACACAAGAGTCAAATCCAAAAACACAGCCTACAAAAAACAGAGATCGAGCATACCATCTAGTATGGAATGAACCTGAAAAATACCAAAAACATATCATCCTCATTGGTACATTGTATTGCTGTGGAGCATACTTGAAAGGTATAGGCAGAAGATACTGTCAAGGGAGTGGATGGGTAGAAGTGGCTTTGGAAGCAAAACTGATCACCACTGGCTAGCACTGGATTCACTGATGGAATGAATTGGGACAGAGCGATGAACACACAAATCTATGCTGGAAGCTCGAGAGACTCCTCTATGACAAGTATCTGGAAACGCATGAGCCACTCTCTCCAGAAGGGACTGCATTCCTGGAAAACCTCACTCTTAATGACTCTTCTCTCACTGAAGTTCTCTCATCAGGTGATGTATCTCACCATATGACAGAATATCATGCATTCAGAGAAGTAGTGAGAAATGTGGAGCTGGGAGAAACTGGATGGTTTTCTGGTGGAATACATGGAGTGCACCTGGCTTGTCCTGTAAATGAATAAGGCAATCAAAATGAATGACTACGAAGGATACAAAGCCACCTTAAACAACATGCCAGACCTCTTCTTCTGCTCAGACCAGCAGAACTATGCACAGTTCCTCACATACTTAGGATACTTTCTTGAACATATTGAGGAAAAGCATCCAGGATCTGAGAAACTTTTGCGCGCTGGAGCAATCATGTATCCAGATCACATATCCCAGGCAACCGCTGCCACACTGACAAAACAATAGAAGAGACAGCTATGAAATGGCTCAGGTCAAAATCAGGTTCTGGAACATATTCTGCAGGGATCTGTGGAATCACCAGTAACTATGACGCCAGACAACGTTGTATCCTGACTGCCCATGCCAAAGAAGAGTACGTAGAGGAGATGTGGAAAATGACAAGAGACTGAGGTGAACATACAGAGAAGCAGCAAAGAGATCTAAGACCACGTGAAATCACTCAGTCTGAGAAGCAAGTCCAGCAAACAGTAGAAGCATGGGTTTTATCAACCCATTTCAGCTTGGGACTTCTCAGCCCTTGACAAGTTTGACTTCAGAAGCAGCTATGCCAGAAGAGGTGTGCTATGATGTGCTTAATGCTCTGACAAAAGGGAAAACTCAAAAAGAGGAGTTCATCCGTGATCGACTTCAAACAAAAAAAGTCTTTCTTAGAAATAGGTTTCTTTGAACCTATCAAGAGGAATAGATTCAAGACAATGTTATCTACCACACCAAAAAGGAGGCTTGTGGCATCAAACCAGAAAGTGATCCAGTACAAGGCCACAAGTGGGTTCATCTTTCAGATCTTCATCAAATCACATCAACTCAAGTCACAAATAAGCAGCTCTGACCTAATGACCTATCCCTTGACACCATACTCCATCTCAACAATCGATGGCTTTTTTCGCAAAAACCAACAAAACAAACGGAATGAACTACATGATCAAATATGCTGAGAATATGCAGCTTCCTTCTCCAAGCCAATGTGCTCTCATTCAAGATGGAAACTCTTCATTCTACATGCGCAATGTGCCACAAACAATGAAGACTATATTAGAGCGCATGTTCAAAAGTCTACTGGCTGCAGCTGAAACAGTATTCAGCACAGACACTTACCTTGACCATCTTCATTCACCAAAATCAGCTGAGAGGGATCGCAGAGGTTGTGGTGAATGTTTTATGATGAATGGGCTGAATATGCATCGACCCACTGATTGGAATGGTTTTCTCACAAATGATGAAAACAAGAAGGCACTCTTTCATTTACTTCTGGATCACTGGAGTTCTCAATATATGATGAAAGACATCCTCCGAAGTCATGTTATTTTTGTAGAGGCTGGTCAAGCCGTCATGATTGAATGCAATACTGGAGTGATGTCCAAAGAGCTTCTACCTGAGATCTGTTCTAAACATGAAGAAACAGATGTGAGGATGATCATTTACATGCATTATATCCAAACCAAAATGCCTCACATAACAACAGTCAAAACAAAAGACTGACATTTTTTTCATCCTCCTGTATTATGCCAAGTCCTCAACTGTCAACATCATCTTTGACATGGGAGATAGACTTATCAACATCAACCAGCTGGCTGAAGATTACTCAGAGGAACACATTTCAGCTCTCCTGGCCTAGCACGCATTCACTGGTGCTGACTACATATCAGCATTCAAAGGCAAAGGGAAGATTCTGAATCAGAACTCAAAGTTCTTCCAGATCTTTGCTGAAGTGGGTAATCCTTGGGAGCTTGATGAGCGGATTCTCAGTGGTGTTGAAGAGTTCACCTGTCGCCTCTATGGTTTCAGTCATCGAATCAAGAAGGTTGATGAGGCAAGAGAGATTAAAGTCAAGAAAATGTGTAGCTCAAGCCTTGCGCTTCGATAGGGTATCTCCGTTGACCTCTCCACCTTCCCACCCTGCAAGAGGGTCCTCTTACAGCACATGAGAAGAGTCAACTTCCAGGTATCCGTCTGGAAGAGGGCTCACAAGCACTACCCAGAGATTCCATCCCCTCTCGACCATGGATTTCATATAAACACAGAGACTGGAAAGCTAGAAACACTATGGTTTGAGGGAGACGTCATCCCTAAAGCCCTTGTCAATGTTTTGACAGAAGAGGAAAAAAATGAAGTCAGATTAATTGAATCTCTTCAAAAGATTGTTACATTCTGCACAAACCAGCTAATGAGGCATTGATCTCAATCAGGTGTGTTGGAGCAGGGAAATATCTAAAACCTGCAGGACAACAGCCCTTGAGGACCGGAGTTTGACATCGTTGCCCTAACCCAGTGTTTCTCAATTCCGGTCCTCATGACCCACTGCCCTGCATGTTTTCGATGTTTCCCTCCTCCACCACACCCGATTCAAATGAATGGCTCCTTATCAGGCCACTGCAGAGCTTGATGATGAGCTGATAATTTGAATCAGGTGTGGTGGAGGAGGGAAACATTGAAAACATGCAGGGCAGTGGGTCATGAGGACCGGAATTGAGAAACACTGCCCTAACCAGACCGACTGTGTTCCTAGCAGGCTCATAAATGACAATGTCACTTTAATTTGCGATGTTTGGGCGGTTTCCAGTGAATTGGGTTTTGATACTGGTCGGATTTCAATAGACTAGGCGTTTGACTGGGTTTAACATCAATACTTTTGGCAGACTTTAGCCAGGTTTGGCTTCATTTGGTTTGATCTCTTCTGCAAAGGTCAGCTACGGAAAAAGTGAGGCTGTGATGGTGGGGGAGAGGTCGGGGGTTGTGGCCTAGTTCATTTGGCAAGTAGGGGTGCTGCTTTTCATTTACAGTTTATTCAACGATTGTTGAGTGGACCAGAGGACAATGTGTGGAGGGCTCTAGCCTGGTGCGTCCTGAAGCGTTTTAATGGCTTTGGATTTTAACTTGTTTTTAATGGATAGCACTCAGCTCAACAGGTCTTCCAAGTTTTTATAAAAATACTTTTTGGCTGAAACCTGGTTAAAAAGGTGAGATAGAAGTAGGCAGACTCTCTGCTCTGGTTGCTGTAGGAGCCTGTCCTCCATGGGGCAATCCTGGCCTGCCCGGGCTGGATGGGCCCCTCTCTATCCTCTCTGTTCCAGGCTGCAGGGTTCACCACTCTGGGCCTGGTGGTGGAGCTGGCTGGGCCCCGGTTGCAGGACTCCACTGGCCTGGCTTCCAAGATGGGATTGAGGTCCAACAGAGTGGTTAAACAACTACTATATTACTGGAGAAATAGGCTGATTGGTCCTGAGCTACTGATGTTGGACAGCTTCTCCTCAGGTGAGACCACACCTAACACACAGGACTCCTTCCCCCTCATCCAGCTGAGCTCTGACCTGAAGGGCTGTGCAAGTCCT
This sequence comes from Leuresthes tenuis, assembly GCF_036924035.1. Classification (NCBI taxonomy): domain Eukaryota; kingdom Metazoa; phylum Chordata; class Actinopteri; order Atheriniformes; family Atherinopsidae; genus Leuresthes; species Leuresthes tenuis. The sequence continues at coordinate 35,715,897 of NW_027325364.1, forward strand.
CACCTGGACAGCTGCCCTCAGGGCTCTCTGCGGGAGGCCTCAGAAAATACTTTTTATCCCCCGATGATAAAAACTTTAAACAGGGACAAGTTGAGTGGGCGCACAGACACTCCCTGGAGGTTTTGACCTGGGGGTGTTGGGACCAGCCTGGAGGTCTCTCTATAAACCTTAACTAACAAAGAATGGGGACTTACAGTGGAGATCCTCCACAGGGTGGTAGCTGTGAACTCTTTTATCTCTGTAGTCAATACGAATGTGGAGGACAGATGTCCGTTATGCACAGAGAGGGAGACGGTGTTTCATTGTTTTTCTGGGTGTTGCCGACTGTCTGCGCTGTTTCTGTTCCTGGTCTAAGACTGTTCCTGTTCCTGGTGAAAGGTCTAAGGCAAGTTCCAGTTATTCTTCTTCGACAGCATCCTCCACTCACCTAAAAAAATGGAACGGAGTGCACTTTTGGCACAGGCAGCAGCACTTAAGCAAAGGCAAGTTCTTGAGAAGCAATAAGCTAAGATTAAAGCTGAGAAGGAAGAGCTGGAGATTCAAACTGCTTTAGCAGCTGCAAACAAAAGTTTGAAATATCAGTTACTTCACAACATGAGACACAAGTGAATCCACCTGTTGTCAGTAGTAATAGTCATAGAACAGACACTCGGCATGTGAACACAAGCGATTAACAAAATCCAGTCATTCTCTCATCTTTCAGCTGTTGGTGAAGTAAATAACTGCAGCTCTTCAGGCAGCTGGTCTACGCAGAAGACACTATGAGTCCATATGCTTTGGTAACAGTGATGGAATATTAAAATGATATGACAGAATTCCTGGCAAAGCAACAAAGGATTTATAGTCTTCCACCTCAAAATATCCATATCTTCATGGGAGACCCTTTGGAATATAAACTCTTTATCAGAGGATTCAAGCATTGTGTAGAGAATAAACAGTCCCGGGAGTTAGTACGGAGTTGTTTACATATGAACAAAAAGCATGGTTACTGTGAGGCAAAAAAAGACTCTTGAAAGAGTCATTTTAAATGAGTATCAGGTATCTGTAGCATACTAAAGGCTTTAAGTTGGGCTACCAACAAGGCAGATGATAGTGAAGGTCTCAATACACTCGTTCTTCCTCAGCAGCTGCAGCAATGCCAGGGCAGATTCAGAATATATGGAAGAGCTGGATAATATAGTCAATATGCATGTCATTGTAAGGAAGCTTCCATACAAACTGAAATAAAAATAGAGAAGTGGTGCCTTTGATTTGGAAGAGTAACAAGTTAGAAGACCCAAGTTTAAAGACCATGTCAAGTTTATTTATACTCAGGCTAAGGTTGTGCTACATCCTTTGTTTAGAGAAAGTATAGTTGTAAAGGGGAAGCCAAGTCTTCAGTAAGCCTTTCATCACGGAAGAAGATTGGTAAGACAATTTTCACCACTACTGTGACCCTAGTGTACAGGGAGCTCAGTGTCAACACAGAGCCAAAGTCAAGCAAAATGGGACTTACTGGTTCTGTCAGTGCTTTTCCCAAACCCTGTCTTTTTCGTAAAAGTGAACACGGCAAGGTACAATGTAAAAAAAATGACAACATCTCTATACAAGGAGAAGTTAGACTTTCTCTGTAGCAAAGGCCAGTGCTTCAGTTGCTTAAAACAAAGTCACATGAGCAAATTCTGTGAGGAGAAGGTAAATTGTGAACTCATCACACTGTGTTGCACATTAAAAACAAGGACATGGCTTTAAGGAAGGAAGAAATATCAGTGGAAGATGAGAAAAAGCATCATGCTTTGAGTGGGTGTGTGGACACAGAAAGTACACTATGGTCTGGCAATGGGGCTAGTGACACAGATAGTATACTTGTCATTGTTCCTGTTCAAGTCAAGGCTAAGAAAGACAGCAAGGCAATGACATCATATGCTTTCTTGGATCCAGACAGTACTGCAACATTTTGCACTGAAGACCTTATGAATGAACTAAACCTATATGGAAAGAAAATTTACATTGTTCTAACAACTTTGGGACCACAAAAGACTGTTAACAGTCACATTGTAACAGGATGAGAGGTGAGCAGTCTATCCCTGCAAACAAAAGGATTGTTCCGTGGCAAGAAGACTGTCAGACAAATTCTCTCAAAATTAGGCTCAGAGTCGCTGGATATGATTAACACAAAACATTTATTTCTTGCAAGAAAGAGACAAGTTCGCACAACCTGTCAAGAAGTCGGCTCAGAGTTGTCTGACTCACAAAATGGTGCTATTGCTATTTGTATTGTTTATGTTTGCTGGCCACACAATGTTATGGGAAAAGGCATTACTAGCCATTTAATGTTATGGGAAGACGAATTCAGACAGTCAAAACAATTTTGCTTGCTACATAGTATAATGAGAACCAAAAGACAGGAGGAGGCCTCCCCCCATCATAGAAACTCATAGTATAACTATATAATTTTTCTAACAAAGACCTGGATAGATGGCTTTATTTAGAAAGAGTCCAGATTACTACCATTCATGCAGAAATCAGTCGACTAGAAATCTCAATATTCTTATCTTAAGTAAAAGAAGAACGTAATCGAGGATCTAATAGAGCACTAATCCTCTTGGGTGCACCTAAATAGGGCAGTGGCATCGGGATATGTTTGAACAGTAAGCAGTAAATTGCAAGTGTAACCCTGATTATATTTATAGCACTCAAAAATATCGGGTTCCTTGAATGCATCGTAGCATCGTCTGATAATTTAAATTTCGGGCTTGTCCTGAACATATCACCTGCAGCTCTCGTGAGAGCAAAGGTGTGGGACAGAGGAAAGACCGGGAGAAAAAAGGAGAAGGCAGGAGAAACTCCATGCTGCCGTGAAGCACGCTGCTTTCTAATTAGCAGAGGAAAAGAGTTTTCTGTAGGCATTTGGAAAGAGCTGCTGTTAATGGTGAACCATAACCCAGTACCTACCTCGAAGGAGTCGGAGTGGGCTGTAAGAGAGCCTTTGTCGGAGTGTCTCTTCAAACTTTTCGAACTATTCTGACTGTTTTTTTTTTCTTGAGGGACAATTCTGTCTGTGCCAATTGAGGAACTGCCCCATCGTGGTCCAGGACGCCATTGCTGTTGTGGAAGTTTGCCGTACCAGGAGGGCGGTAGGAACAAAAAAAAACAAAAGGAAGTTCACCTGAGAGCCACCCTTTTAATTATTTTGCTACTTTTCTCCACCTGAGACTCAGGTTGTTTTTTGTTCTTTGGCCAAGATACACGAGAGAAACTGACTAAAATTGACATCATAAGAAACTGAAGGTTGGAAACCAGTAAATGGTGAAGTGGTACCACAATTTATTTTCCTTTTCTTAATTTATTTTGGGGTATTGAAATATTTCATTTTGTTTTACATCCATTTTGGTTGTTTAAATTATTTTGTGATATGTTTGAGTTCTCTATTTTACTTTAAAGGTATTCCTATTGAACTGAACAAGATATTTACATAAAGCTAAATTTCTGTTTCATAAATCTGTGGTCCTGTGGATTGGATTGGTCATTCATTCTTACAGAGCCTGCTACTGCCAATCTCCTTCCCAACCTAGTAGATCGGTGAAAGTGAATCTGAGTAACCTTGTGAAGAATCTGAACAGGAAGATTGTAAGTCCAAGATTTTTGGTACAAGACTCACCTTTGTAGATATTATTTTGTGGTCAGTACAGATCTCTTTATGACATAGAAGACACACGTCCAGGGTACATAAAAAAGTGGCGAGCCAGCCAGGAGATTGGTCAATAGTAGCTTTCTGATCTTCCATCCCACAACACACACGTTGAAATTTAGACATTCATTCCACTGAGTCAAATATGGATATTTGCAACCGTTTTGAGGTTAATGGTCAGAACTCCCTATATGTAACAGGTATAGGATCAGATTACACAGATGAAGAAATCAGTACTGTGTTCAAAATTAATGGAGACATTTCTAAAATAGTCAGGATCCCTGATGAATCAGGACAACCAGAGGGTAGAGCCCTGATCCAGTATGCATCTGACAGGTCTATGTCTCGGATCGACCCCATTACCTTGGGTACCGTACCAAGTCCAAAGGACCCTGCTATGTTGTGGTTTGCGAGGACCATTAGAGATGTTTGTCAGGAAGAGATGGGGAGGGAGATAGCTCGCAGATATTTGGATGAGCTTGAGTCTGTTGCAGGTAGTAGCAGGGCAGGTTTCTTGAGTGTGCTTCAGGAAGAGCTGCAGGGAAACCAGGGCGCATCACACAACATACACAGTAGTGCCACACAGCCCCATGCAACTAAAAATGATAATGCACCTAATGATCAAAATGAGCCATGTTTATACCCCCCCCCCCCCCCAGATCCAGAAAGTGATTGTGGAGCATGTCATCCGAAGTGAGTCCACCACTTCATCATCCCCACAAATAAGAATGCGCACCTTCTCTGGACGAATGCCAAGGCCAAATGGCGAGGTGGACTATGAAACATGGCGCACTCAAGTTGATCTTCTCCTTAACGATCCTTCCTTGAATGACGCTCACAAGGTGAGAAGGATTCTTGAGAACTTGCTGAGTCCAGCAGCTGATGTTGTGAAGGCTCTTGGCATCTCTTCACCACCGATAGTCTATGTCACTCAACTTGATTCTGCTTTTGGTGTTGTGGAGGATGGAGAGGAGTTATTTGCTGCATTTCTTAGTTCTAATCAAAATAATGGAGAGAAGCCATCAGCATACTTGACCAGGCTCCATAGCCTCCTCACAAGGGCAATTTCTAGAGGGGGAGTCTCAGCTGAAAATTCCAGTGATCACTTGCTCAGACAATTCTGTAGGGGCTGTTGGGATCAGAGCATCATCATAGGCTTACAGTTAGAGTGCAAAAAGAGCAATCCGCCAACATTCCCCAAGTTCCTCCTCATGTTAAGAACTGAGGAAGACCGTCGTTCAGCGAAGCTAGATAGGATGAAAAAACATTTAGGTGCTTCGAAAGCTAATATGTACGCCCACCATGTTTTTGATATGTCCTCTTATGACTGTGAGCCTGTCCCATTGCCTAACACGAAACAAAATGAGGCATCAAAGCTTGAAAAGAAAGTGAATGAGCTAACTAAACAGCTGGAAAAGCTAAGCAAAAAGCCAGCAAGCCTCGCTCATGATAGTAACCTTCCCCCAGTACCAAAACTAAAGCAAGATGAAACCTCTAACATTGAAAACAAGCTAGCTGAATTGACAAATCAAGTTAAAAAACTAACACAAAATCAGAAAGATAGTGAGGGTACTCAAAAGAAAGCCTTGCAATCAGTAGTAATAACATGAGGAGACCCTTTAAAGTGCCTGGAATGCCGAGGCCTTGGTTTTGTTTTAAGTGTGGGGAAGACAACCACATTGCTGCTCATTGCTCAAATGAACCCAACCCCACACTGGTTCGCAAGAAAAATGCCGAGCTTAGGGAGAGGCAGGATAAGTTTCTTGCTCAGCAGGCTGCTTCCCCATTTGCTTTAAACTAGTAGCAGCTCCTGCAGTGGGACATCCAGGAGCTGTAGTTGACGATAACCCCTGTCCCAACAGATCAGTTAATGGTACTGAAACACAAAAGAAAGTTATAGCACATACAATGACTGAAACCTACCATAGCACAGAGCGATCTATACCTCCAGGACTTGTAGGTCCTCGTTGTGCAGCTTCCGTCTTCCTTGAGGGTGTACAGTGTGACTCCATCATGGACACCGGCTCACAAGTTACAACAGTGTCCGAGTGTTTCCATAAAAATCATCTATCTCATTTACCTGTACATCCAATTCATGCCCTTCTTGAAATCGAGGGAGCTGGTGGACAGCAGGTCCCCTATCTTGGCTACATAGAAGCTCGTGTCACTTTTCCGCTGTCCACTCTGGGCAGGGAAGAGGAGCTGGTTGTGTTAGCACTTGTGGTGCCAGAGTGTAAGTTCAACAGCAGCACCCCTCTGTTGATTGGCACTAATGTGTTATTACGGCTCTATGAACAAGTACTTGAACGAGAGGGTCCGGAGTTTATTTGCAAACTCTTTTCTAGGAACTTTGCAGTGATCTTCCAGCATATTGCCCAGATCCATGACCTCAACAACCATGCACATCATGTCAGGTTACATGGTGGAAATCCCATCACCATCCCTGCAAAACAAAAGTGCTGCGTCACAGGTGATGTTAGGCTGAAAAAGAACAGTCTAGCAGCAAAGTCCCTGTCGTCCTGCGTAATCTTAGTGACCGTGATGTTACGTTGCAGCCGAAATGCATCATTGCTCAAATGTGTGCAGCTCAGCAGGTCACACCGCTTGGACCAGAGCAAGGGGACTCTCGTCACAACAAACCTGACAATGACAACCTGAAGTTCCATCTTGATGATTCACCAATACCTGAACAATGGAAAGATCGTATCATCGCCAAGCTTAGATCCATTCCAGAAGTCTTTGCTGTGGATGACCTGTCATATGGTCACACCACTACAGTGAAACATCACATCAGGCTACATGATGAGACTCCTTTTAAAGAGAGGCCAAGGCCTATTCATCCCAGCGACAGGGAGGCAGTCAAGCAACATCTTAAAGAATTGCTTGACGCGGAAATCATTAAAGAGTCACAGAGCCCTTTTGCTTCGCCAGTGGTCGTGGTCCGAAAAAAGAATGGCTCTATCAGGCTATGCATCGACTACAGGAAGCTAAATGCTCGAACCATCAGAGACGCATATGCTCTTCCGAACATTGAGGAAACCTTTGCTGCTCTTAGTGGTGCTAAGTGGTTCTCCGTCATGAACCTTAAATCTGGTTATTACCAGGTGGAGATGGCTGAAGAAGATAAACCTAAAACCGCTTTCACGTGCCGGCTAGGCTTCTTTGAATTCAATCGCATGCCACAGGGTGTCACGAACGCGCCGAGCACCTTTCAGCGTCTTATGGAGAGGTGTGTCGGTGACTTGCATCTCAATGAGGTATTGGTATTTCTGGACGACTTAATTGTCTTTTCAGACACATTGGAAGAACACGAAGCACGGCTCATGAAGGTGCTGAACCGTCTTAAAGATTATGGTCTAAAGCTTTCTCCGGAAAAATGTCACTTCTTTAAAACATCAGTCAAGTATCTTGGTCATGTCGTTGATGCACGGGGAGTTCATACTGACCCTGACAAAACATCCGCCTTGAGAGATTGGCCTCGTCCTTCAAACAGGAAAGAGCTAAAATGTTTTTTAGGCTTCGCTGGGTATTATCGGTGATTCGTCGCTGGGTATTCCCAGATAGCCAAACCTCTTAATAGCCTGACAGCAGGCTACCATCCACCGAAGAAGAGAGGGAAAGTGTACAAGAGGGAGCGCTTCATGCCTCTTGTGAGCCCTAATGCGCCGCTCGGTGAGGAGTGGACCCCAGAGTGTGAGAATGCCTTCAGAATTCTGATCGAGAAATTGACGTCTGCACCCATCCTTGCCTTTGCGAATCCACAACTGCCCTATGTTGTACATACTGACGCTTGTCGTGACGGGTTGGGGGCAGCGCTCTATCAAGAGCAGGAGGGGAAGCTCAGAGTTGTCGCGTACGCCAGTCGAGGTCTTTCCAAGAGCGAGAGAAACTATTCCACGCACAAACTTGAATTTTTGGCCTTAAAATGGGCTGTTTGTGAGAAGTTCAGTGATTACCTTTTTGGATCAAGTTTCACTGTACTTACTGACAACAACCCCCTCACATACGTTTTGACGTCTGCAAAATTAGATGCTGCTGGACATCGCTGGTTAGCCGCTCTTTCTACTTACCAGTTTACCATAAAGTACAGAGCAAGGCAGGCCAACCGCGATGCAGACGGGTTATCCCGGCGGCCTCTTGAGGATGAAGCTTTCACTAAAGAAAGGGAGAGAATAGAGGACATGAAAAAACGGTTCATGGAAGCAAGAGATGACATAGATCATGAAGTGTTCTCTGCATTATGTCAACGTCATCTTATGTTTAAAAATGAACATCACCCTCGTTCAGAGCAACCTATCCTTGCGGAGTCTCTTGTTGTCGACTCTTCTGTAGTGCCTGGTGTTTTCGGTGAGGACACTTTACCATCCATGATTAACTCTGACTGGTGTAATGCTCAAAATAATGATCCATCTCTCTCACGTGTCATCACCTTTGTGAGGAGAGCTGTAAAACCCAGTTTCAAAGAGACAAACCTTGAACATCCCGATGTCAAACTTCTTCTCAGGGAATGGAAAAAACTTGAACTCAGGGATGATGTCCTGTACAGGAAGTGGTCTGAGCGAGGCAATCTGGTCTACCAGTTGGTCTTACCTGAACAGTTCAGAGAGAGGGCACTGCAGGGAGTGCATAATGATGTTGGGCATCTTGGTTCTGAGCGTGCACTTCATCTTGCTCGTGCCAGGTTCTATTGGCCAAGGATGGCCAGAGACATTGAGGAAAAGTGCCAAAAGTGTGAACGCTGTTTCAGAAGGAAGGCTGTGCCTCAAAAGGCTGCGCCTTTGGAGAACATTTTTTCTACTTATCCGCTCGAACTTCTTTGTATGGATTATCTATCCCTTGAGCCGGATGATAGAGATACAAGAAACATTTTAGTGATCACTGACCACTTTACAAAATTTGCTGTGGCAGTGCCGACTAGAGATCAGAAAGCCAGAACTGTTGCAAAGGCTTTATGGGAGAACTTTATTGTTCATTATGGGTTCCCCAGTCGTCTGCTTAGCGACCAGGGCAGGGACTTTGAGTCTAAGACAATCAGAGAACTCTGCACACTGATAGGAGCAGACAAAGTCCGCACCACCCCATACCATCCCCGGGGAAACCCAGTGGAACGGTTTAACCGGACTCTCCTTGGTATGCTAGGGACCCTGGAAGAGAGAGACAAATACCATTGGAGGGATTTTGTTAAACCTTTGGTCCATACATATAATTGCACGAAGAACAGTACAACAGGCTATTCGCCTTATGAACTTATGTTTGGTAGGCAGCCCAGACTGCCAATTGATCTTGTTCTGGGAATCCACCCTGATATGGCGAACCACAAGACTCACTCAGAGTATGTCAAGGGCCTTCGTCAACGCCTACAAGAGAGCTACTCATTAGCTGCTAAAAACGCCCAGAAGATGGGAGGGAAAAACAAGGGTAGGTTTGACAAGAAGGTCAGGGCAGCTGAACTCTTAGAAGGGGATAGGGTCCTAGTGAGAAACGTGAATATCAGGGGGAAACACAAACTGGCAGATCGGTGGGAACAGAAAATCCATGTTGTTGTCAGACGGATTAGAGACAGTCCTGTTTATGTAGTCAAACCTGAAACAGAGGGGCCACACCGTACATTACATAGAGATCTTCTTTTGCCATGCGGGTTCCTACCTGTAACAGAGATCAGAGAGCAAAAGTCTTCCACAGACGTATCGAAGAAAATGAGACTGAGGTACAAAACAACAAAAGACACACAAGGGGATTCCGATGGTCAGGAGGACGAGTCGTACAGTGATGAGGATGACTTGTATCCTAACACCTGGGTGCCAGAAATCATTACTAGGGGTCCTTTCCTACAGAGGGAAGGAGGCTTCAATGACCCTCAGCCAAGTTCCAGGGTATTAAACCCAGACACCCCTTCTTTTGTGCCCCAAAGCTCCGCACACTCACCTGAGAGACCTACCCATGATCTTCAACCGGAATCTCCTCTTGTCTGCTCTGAGAGTAGTGGTTCAGTTACACATCCTACTTCACACTGTAGGGCCCCAGACTATATTGTTGTTGATATTCCAGAACCTGATATGACACACATCTCACCTGTTAGAGAGAACACAGATCTCATCACCACAGACCATGTAGTCACAGACACTGACAATGTAGCATCTGAGAGTCTGGAGTCTGAGAACACAAATGTCAGGCGTTCTGTCAGGGAGAGACGTCCGCCTCGGAAACTCACCTATGATGAGCTGGGGGAGCCTTTAACCTTGGCCATCAGTTCGTTCTTTCAGGCTTTAGGAGCTGCTATTTCGCAAGTATCTGCACCTGTAGGGGCAAGTATGCATGCAGGGACTCATGCAGTCTAGAGGGGGAGAGTGTAACCCTGATTATATTTATAGCACTCAGAAATATCGGGTTCCTTGAATGCATCGTAGCATCGTCTGATAATTTAAATTTCGGGCTTGTCCTGAACATATCACCTGCAGCTCTCGTGAGAGCAAAGGTGTGGGACAGAGGAAAGACCGGGAGAAAAAAGGAGAAGGCAGGAGAAACTCCATGCTGCCGTGAAGCACGCTGCTTTCTAATTAGCAGAGGAAAAGAGTTTTCCGTAGGCATTTGGAAAGAGCTGCTGTTAATGGTGAACCATAACCCAGTACCTACCTCGAAGGAGTCGGAGTGGGCTGTAAGAGAGCCTTTGTCGGAGTGTCTCTTCAAACTTTTCGAACTATTCTGACTGTTTTTTTTTTTCTTGAGGGACAATTCTGTCTGTGCCAATTGAGGAACTGCCCCATCGTGGTCCAGGACGCCATTGCTGTTGTGGATGTTTGCCGTACCAGGAGGGCGGTAGGAACAAAAATAAACAAAAGGAAGTTCACCTGAGAGCCACCCTTTTAATTATTTTGCTACTTTTCTCCACCTGAGACTCAGGTTGTTTTTTGTTCTTTGGCCAAGATACACGAGAGAAACTGACTAAAATTGACATCATAAGAAACTGAAGGTTGGAAACCAGTAAATGGTGAAGTGGTACCACAATTTATTTTCCTTTTCTTAATTTATTTTGGGGTATTGAAATATTTCATTTTGTTTTACATCCATTTTGGTTGTTTAAATTATTTTGTGATATGTTTGAGTTCTCTATTTTACTTTAAAGGTATTCCTACTGAACTGAACAAGATGTTTACATAAAGCTAAATTTCTGTTTCATAAATCTGTGGTCCTGTGTATTGTGTGGATTGGATTGGTCATTCATTCTTACAGAGCCTGCTACTGCCAATCTCCTTCCCAACCTAGTAGATCGGTGAAACTGAATCTGAGTAACCTTGTGAAGAATCTGAACAGGAAGATTGTAAGTCCAAGATTTTTGGTACAAGACTCACCTTTGTAGATATTATTTTGTGGTCAGTACAGATCTCTTTATGACATAGAAGACACACGTCCAGGTTACACAGGGAAATGCGTTTGGACCTGATCCACTTTTAATCACCTTTAACTTCTGGTAGAAGTCATCAAGTGCTGCTACAATGATTTCCTTGAACTGTTTACAGGAGAAAATAACAAATGACCAAAACATGGTTCCAAGTGTCACACAACTTTGTGCCTGGAGATATTGTCTCCAGGCACAAAGTTGTGGATTAGACGGCACCAAGAATCTTATAGATCATGGGCAAGAACATAGAGTCAGTATCAAATGAACATGTACTTGTTCGCTGTGTCCCTGTAAGGACCCAGACTACCGAGTTGGACAGATGCATCACAAAGATCTGTCTTCTCTGGGAATCCAAATAAGGCAGTGGTAAAAACTGCACTTCCTCTGAGTGTTAAGTACTAGTGACCTCTGACATCAGAAGAAAGAAAAAAATCACACAAGATGTTCTTAATATTCTAAGAGAATGACTGTTTCTGTTAGTAATTGTTTCTGAATTTAGAGAACAATTTGGTCCCCGGTATTTATGAGCCAAAATCACCTTAATATTTTTCTCATGTTTTTGCAAGTGGGATGGATGCCATATCTTCTAATGAGACCAGGTTTTCCCCATAAAGACAGACAATTATCTATGTAGCCCACATTGTTTTCTGGACACCACCTTGACAGCCAGTGGTTAAAGGATGATATATGGCTAAACTTGTCATCATTGGTCAGATTTGACAGGGGTCCAAAGAAAACTAAGGAGTCCAACATTATTTTGGCAAAATTACACACCGATGCAACATTAATTCTAGGAACCTCCAATTGGTGTAACCGGGTGTCATTACCACCAACTATTGTATTTACACATATCCTTAGCAAGCATTTTTCAATATGATTCTACGCAATCCGCTCTGGCCCCTGGAATACATTTGACTGTGCTAAGCCTGGACCTCTGAGTCCCGCCCACTCACATCCACCCTGCCAGCTTTTCATGGAAATGTCCTGTTATCAGGTACTGATGAGTATGCATTATATCTGAAGCTAATGTTTTAGTGAGAGTTAGCTAAAGACATGTACATGTACAAGTGCATATGCATGTACAGCAACCACTTTATCATTGGACTGTTTTAACAACTTGGTCCGAATAATTTTTCCTTCAGCAGTAGCTAACACTAACAACTTAAATAATGAAGATGATGTACACCAACTGCTAAGGAGTTATTGCTGTTACTTCTTTACTGTTACTGCTAGATATGTGAGTCTCCAAGTACAATTGTTTAATGACGTCAATAAAACGGTACGTGAACTGGAGAGGGTCCATAGGTGGGTCTGTCACCTTGATGATGTAGTTCTTTATTACCCTCTCCATGGCCTTCATAGGAAGTGAGGTGTGAGCCACAGGCCTGAGGTCATTCAGGGTCCTGACGGAGGATGGGGGATCACAGTTGAGTGCTTCCACAGGAAGTGTGCTGCTGTCCATAGATAACTGAAACACGTCCCCCAGCTGCTCGGTGCAGCACAGCAGAACATCTTGTCTGGACCTGGTACTGTGCTCATCTTGATCCTTTTTCGGGCTCTAAGAACCTCCTCTGTCTGGAGAGGGAGAGTTCAGTTCCTGCAGGCATGAGGGAGGAGTACATTTTTTGAATAGGTGTTGTCCGTCTTGAACCTAGAAAAAAAAGAGTTTAGGTCGTTGGCGAGGGCTGCTGGGCTGTGGCCTATCACTTGGATGGCTCTGTGGGTGGTGGGAGCAGTGTTTACAGTGGCCATGTTCTTGATCACAGCTTGGCATTTTTTATGGCGCTTGACCTCACTGTTGACTTCCTTCTTCTCAGACTTGGTGCCGATGAAAATATTCTTTTTTTTTTTTTTTATAGAATATATCTTTCAGTTCTTTGGTGAGCCAGGGCTTATTGTTGGGGAAGATGGTGACCCTCTTTGTGGGGATGATGTTGTCACGCAAAGGGTGATGTTAGAGGACACTGTGTCCACCTGTTCATTGATGTCGCTGTCGGGAGAAAGTAGATTGGTTGTCCTAGTCAGTGGATTCAAAACCCCCTTGCATACTTGTAATGATGTCATTAGTCCACTGTTGGATGTTTTTGATAACTCTCACTATCCTTTTTCTGATTGGGGTGTAGGCAGGTGCCAGCAGGATGGTGTGTTGATCAGCAGAGCTGAGAAGGGGGAGGACAATGGATCTGTATGTATCAGTAACTGATCTGTAGCACTTGTCCAGTGCTTTCCCTTGGTGGGTGCTGTACTTGACATACTGATGGTATCCTTTAAGTCATCTGTCGAATGAGCAGTGGTTGGTCTCCCAGAACGAATTTAGGAGAGTCAGGGGATATGAGTTCCAGATTTTCCAGGGTTTTTTGTGTTCAGTGGCTGCTGTAGGATATGCTCTGGGGTGGATGAATACTATGATGAAAAAGAACCGAGGGAACTCTCTGGGGAGGTAGAAAGGGCGGAGGGAGACTGCTAAAAGTTCAATGTCTTTGTTACACAGCTCCTCCTGGATGACGACCATTGAGCACCAGCATTTATTTACATAAAGGCAGACACCGCCGCCATGTTGTTTGCCGTCTCAAGGGTGTACCAAAGCAAGGTTGCTTTCGTTGGCAACAGTGTTTTGGTACGGTGACTGACCAAAACAGAGAAACGGTAGTTGCTGTGCTGGACTGCTATCCAGGCCCTGTGACGGTGTGTTGCGGTGGTCCAGAGGCGCAAGATAAGGATCTTGTCCAGCTACTTTGGCTTTGATAAGCAGTCTTTTTGCTGTCTTAACAGCTGACTCGGCTTTGCCATTGCTCTGTGGATAGCCGGGTGATGAGGTCACATGCTGAGACCCCACTGTTTGCTGAATTTTTGGAAGTCCTGGGATGCATATTGTGGGCCGTCGTCTAAGATCACTGAATCAGGAGTACCTTGGTGGGCAAAGTGAGCTTTCAGTTTCTTTATCACTGTGGTAGATTTGGTATCTGCCAAGTAGTCTATTTCCCAAAAGTTTGAATAATAATCAACAGTGATGAGATAGTCCTTACTGTCAAACCGTCAGGATTCATTGACACTTATGTTTTGGAATAGGTGTTGTCTCGTCATTTCCGGTTTTATTTTGAAATATTAACTTCCCTCTCGTTTCAGGTATCTTGCCCTTCCTCCCGTGTCAAATGTCTGATTGTCTTCCCTGATTCCCAAGTGTTTCCACCTGTTCCCCTTGGCTCCCCGTGTGTTCAAATAGTCTGCGTTTCCCTTGTCTTGTGCCAGTGTGTCGCTACAATCTTATGAGAGTTCGTCATCCTAGCCATTTCCAGTGTTCCATAGTCGCGATTACCTTGTCCTTTGAAGTTGAGTGTTCCTCCTTCAGAGAGATCTTTTGTTTGTAGAGTTTTGAACCATAGTCATAGTTTAGAATTCATAGTCTGTTTTGGTTTCCTCCATTTGGGAGTGATCTTTTGTTTATAATGTTTCATAGCACCTCTGTTAAAGGAGCGGTTATGTTTAGTGATTTGTAATTTCATAGAGCCTCCATTAGACGGAGAGTGTTTTGTTTTCTGTAAAGTTTCATAGTGCCTCCGTTTTCGGGAGAGCGTCATTTGTTTGTTCCGCCTCATTAGACGAGTGCATAGAGTTTAAAGATAATCTTTTATAGTCTTTCGTTTTCCTCCTGGCGTGGAGTGAGTTTGATTTTCATTAAGTTTTATAGTTACACTAGCCTCAAGCCTAATTATTGAGGATAGTGTATTAGAATTTAATAACCCCTTGTTTTCTCCTTGTGAGAAGTAAGGCCTGATTTCACTCGGTACCTGTGACTTGTCCTTGGGCCATCTCTGGCTCATTGTTTCAATGAGAAGCTGCAATGTCTTGTCTCTTCCTGTGACAGACCTTATGTCATGGACTCTGTCTGATGAGATTGGTAAGTGCTGCACCATGTTGAAGGCCTCTACTTCAGCTTCCCCAGGTGTACTCTCAGGAAGATAGGCTCTGCTGAGGGTGTCGGCTAGCAGCATGTCTTTTCCAGGCACATAAATGATGTCCACGTCATGCGTAGCATCATGCTCTGCAGCCCTTTGGGTGCACTCAGTAAGGGCTTTCGTACTATGGTTTCTATTGGCTTATAATTGCTTTGGACAGCGACTTTACGGCCGTATATGTATTGGTGGAATTTTTCCATGCTGAAAATCATTGCTAGAAATTCTTTTTCAATATGCGCATAGCGCCCCTCAGTTTGTATAAGTGTCCTGTTCGCGAAAGCGACTGGCTTCCCCATCTGCATGAGTGCTGCACCCAAACCTGTGTCTGAAGCGTCACACTGTACCGTCAGCTCCTCTTCAGGGTTGTAGTATTTCAATACTGGAGCATTCGCTATTGTCTCTTTCAGTTTGAGGTATGCCTCCTCATGCTCCGTTGACCATTTCCAAGGTTTCTCAATTCCTTGCATTAGTCTGAGAGGTGAGGGCAAAACTTGGTGAGGTAATTGACCATACCTATAAGCCTCTGCACTGCTTTTACATCCGGTGCTGGCATCTGCTCAATGGCACGCACTTTTTCAGGATCCACTTTGAATTCATCTGCTGTCAAGCAGTGTCCAGTATGTGGTCTCCTTTTGTCTCAGTCTGAATTTTCCTGCATTCAGTTTTACGTTCTTTTCCCTGCATCTGTCGAAACTGTTTCAGTTTTCCATCGTGATCTGGTTCCACTTCCTCTTGTGTCTCCCCTTGTCCTGTGATCAGGATGTCATCTGCAAAAATGTACAGCCTGGGTACATTGTTCAACGTTTGTGTCAGCTTTCTCTGGAATATTTCAGGGGCCGCACTTATCCCCATCGGCATCCTCAGCCATCTGTACCGGCCGAATGGAGTGGCAAATGTTGTCAAATAGCTGGACTCCTTCTCCAGCTTTACATGCCAGAAGCCACTTTTGACATCACACACGGTGAAGACTTTAGCTTTTGACAAGTCTGGTAAGATGTCCTCGATGGTTGGGAGTGGGAAGTGACTGCGCTTTAGTGTTTTGTTCAGGGGTTTGGGATCAATACAAACTCTTGGCTTGCCATTCTGTTTCTGTACTACCACCATAGCACTGATCCAGTCTGTGTTGCATTCTACAGGTGTGATTATGCGTCTGTGTTGCAGGTCTCTGAGCTCTTCCTTCAGTGGTTTCATCAGGGTCACTGGAACCCGTCTCTTTGGCAGCTGCACCGGCTTCATTGTGCTGTCCACCTCTATTTTGTATTTTCCTTCAAGACAGCCATCTCCTGTGAACATGTCAGCATAACTTGTTTTGATTTGTTCTATTGTCCACTGTTCTATTGTAGGTTTTCCTGCTGTGAATATGCTGTCTATTGTCATGATATATGTTCATGGTGTACCTTAATCAGTTTCATTACCTCACTGGCTCTCCTACCCAGCAGAGGCACTACTCCATCCCTATTTACCACTTGAGACTCCAAGCGATATTGCTTGTGATTTCTCGGATTCCTTATTTTAATGCTACATTTCCCCATGGGCCTCAGCCTGCTTTTGTTCTACATAACTAGTACACTTAGAGTGTTCTAGCTTGGTGTCTGGTTTCAGCAAGTTAATGGGGATAACATTGCAACTAGCACCACAGTCTATTTGGAATTTGACCATGTCTTGGCATGGTAGCATGCCAGCATAAAGAAGCTGAGTGTTCTCTTTAACTGTGTCATTATCTTTTACATCCTTTACTCTCTCTGGGTACACATCTTTGTCTCTGTCTGTCTCCACTGCATCCACTATCTCTGTGACAGTGATACAGGTTATATCTTCATATTCATCACTCACATATTCTGTTACTATTGCACTCACATTTTTCTTCCACCTCTGGTCCAGTTTTGCTTTACATTTGGCTGCAAAGTGGTTCTCTCTGCCACACTTTGCACACTTCTTTCCGAACACCGGACATTTCTGTTTATTTCTTTTATGTGTTCATCCGCAGAATTTACACTCCATTGCATTGTTACCTTTCCTCTTGTACTGTGCTCCTTAAACAGCATGCACCTCTTCCACCATCTGCCCGGTGATGGTTTTAATGTTCTCCTTAGAGAGCTCCGCGGCTCTGCACAGTTGCAAACATGTGTCAACTTTTTGTTTTTTTTCTCTCAGCAGTCTTTCTCTCATGCTCGCGTTGTTACCGCTACACACAATCCTATCACGAATGAGCAAGTCTCTCAAAGTCCCAAAGTTGCATGTTCTAGCCAGTAGTCTCAGTTCAGTGACATAACTGTCAATATTTTCACTGGCACAATGGTTTCTTGTGAAGAAACGATAGTGTTCGACAATCTCGTTCATGCTGGGGTTGCAGTGATCATCAAACTTCGTGATGATGCCCTCTATTTTCCATGGATCCTTAGCTGTGTCGCCAATCACTGTATCCAAAAGTTGGATACATAAAGGGCAAACCCCTCCCTCCAATTCTTCTATGTTTTTGAAAGGTTGCTGGCGTCTAAACACAACGTTTGTGGCGGATTCAGTCCCTCCATGGCATCCAACAGCAGTCTCATGCTAGCAGCTAAAATTAGCATCAGCTAACTCTCTTCTGATCAGAGAAAACTTGCACGTACGTAGGCTGAGTCCTCTCCCGCTGCCACCATGTTAAAGTTTGTTATCTTCGCATATGAAGGACACACTCTCTCGATGTTTCACCCACTTGGGTTACAAACTTTATCTTCTGCGTGTGAACAACAACTCAGTCCCGTCACTCTGGTGGTGTCACAGTCAAACATGTCTGTGTTTGAACCCGAGCTAAAACAAAGGTTCCTAACAATAGTTCCTATTGTTACAGTTGATGTTGGCCAAAAGAAGCTTCACAGAAAGCCATAGTAGCAGGGAAACCAGGGTCCAGAAGTGTCTGAAAGTATCCATGCTGAGAAAGATGGAAACTGCAAGGCCATGTGGAGTAAAGCATCCTTAGCGAGCTGGCAGTGTAAACAAACAATGACAGAGCTGGTGAGACACTTATGCCGGGCACAGGGACAGAGAAAAAAAGTGAACACCGGAAAAAAGACAGAGGTGTACGGCAAGTATACCTCTACGAGTACAAGTAGATGAGACAAGTAGTGCACAAGAATGACATATATACAAAAAATAACTGCCCTGTGAGCTGGCCGGTCGACCACATGAGCAGCGATCCAGAAGCAGATATCATTATTTCATTCATATATAATAGCATTATTTAGAAAAAAATTAAAGTCTTGTAGTTGGGATGCCACGTAGCTCAACTGGTTGACTCATTTAGGGTAGTTTGTACCAAGATGGAGGCGAGTGTTTCAAACTCTTTAGGCATCTCTCTGTGTGAGAGTTGCAATAAGGCTTACAAGTGACAGCATCCAGCAGTTGGAACTGGAAATTAGGGACGAAGATAAAGTCCATGACAGCTTTATATCAGTTACTCTTGCACAATCCAAGCATATTTTGCATATGCAAGCATCATTTGTTGTACAGCTTGTCCTCTTGCAATCCTCTGGATCTCGGTCTCTGAGACTGCTACCACTCCATCCATCCATTTTCTATACCCGCTTAATCCGTTGGTCGGGTTGTGGGGGGGCTGGAGCCTATCCCAGTGGTTATTGAGCGAGAGGTGGGGTACACTCTGGACAGGTTACGAGTCCATCACAGGGCCACACAGAGACAAACAACCTGTTAGAAAAATTCTCTCAAAATTAGGCTCAGAGTCGCTGGATACGATTAACACAAAACATTTATTTCTTGCAAGAAGGAGACAAGTCCGCACAACCTGTCAGAAAGCTGGTTCAGAGTTGTCTGCCTAACAAAATGGTGCTCTTGCTATTTATATTGTTTATGCTTGCTGACCACACAATGTTATGGCAAAAGGCAGTTCTCGCCACTCATTATTATGGGAAGAGACATTCAATGTTATGAAAAAAGCGCATTTCTCACCATTTAATATTATGGCAAGAGATGTTCAATGTTATGGGAAAAGGCGCTTCTCGCCATTGAATATTATGGGAAAGACTAGTGCATGCAGTCAAAACACTTTTGCTTGATACATAGAGGAAACCTCCCTCCATCACAGAACTCTTATTCTTGCAGCTTTTCTCATAGTATAACTATAATTTTTCCAACATTCCCTCCTGTTTATGCTATGAAGGAAAGAGGAATTAAAACCCCGAAACCCCTGCATCCCGTACAATTTACCCATTTGCTTTATTCACGGGAAAATTCTCTTATGGCCCCATTCTCTCCCGGGCGAC
The DNA here is from genome assembly GCF_036924035.1 of Leuresthes tenuis. Lineage (NCBI taxonomy): Eukaryota > Metazoa > Chordata > Actinopteri > Atheriniformes > Atherinopsidae > Leuresthes > Leuresthes tenuis. The sequence continues at coordinate 35,735,184 of NW_027325364.1, forward strand.
CGACCGCTCAATTACTCACTCAGCATTAAAGGTCGCACTCCGAACAGTTAAATGACAGGCGATGGACATATGTGTGACCAGCAAACACAAAATGGATACACAAGCAAAAAGTACATGGAAATAAGGATAGTACAAAAATCAATAAAACATAATGAGTAAGGAAAATTAATAAACAAAAATTAATACAATGGAAAAAATGGAATTGGCAATCAGGCAATTGATAAATACAATGAAAAACAATAACAATAAAAATGGAAATATAATTAAATGATTAATGATCAAAAATTAATAAAAAATTAATAAAACGAAATGCAAGCAAAAATTAATACACAAAACTTAAATATGATTAAAAACAATAATGGAAATATGAATTGAACAATGAAAATGGAAATATAATTAAATGATCAATGAAAAACAATAATTGAATCAAATGAAATGCGATCAAAAATTAATATACAAAACTTAATACAATGAACCATGAAAATGGAAATATGATTCAAAAGATCTAGCCAACAGATTTGAGGCTTTACTGAAACGGACTCAAACTAAATATACAAAACGGGCTGATTGGAACCAAATTAACCATTGTGTGCAGAAGGAAGGGGAAGATGTTGATCTATAGCATCATAGACTCAAGGAGGTGTTTGACGTCCACAGTGGACTAACCCCACCAGATAATGGGGATGTGGACTCTCCTTATGAACAGCAGTTGAAGAATGCCTTTCTAAAGGGATGTTTGCCACACATAAGCAGCTTTGTGACCAATCACATGGTAGACCATCGCACAGCCAGGTCTGGGCCCGACATGCAGAGGAGCACTTTAACAACAAAAAGAAAAGTAAGAAAGGACTAAGCTTTTTGTTTGTAAATGGTGCCTCATTCCCAAAAAAAATCTCAGACCTGGCTTGAAGGATTTTTTTTTTTCTGTTTCTTATGTATGTGGTGAGGGAAAACGGAAACACAGGCCAATACAGGAGAAAGGAGACAGGAGAGAGAGTGAGAAATAAAAGAAGACGTGTCGGCTGTGTGGAAGGAGGGGGCATTGGGCGATGGACTGAAAGAGCAAGAGTAAGATAGAGGAAGAGAGTGGGAGTCAGTTATGACTAGATAAGGGAAAAATAGGAGCTGTAACAGAAAAACCTGTTAGAGCTACAGTGTTAAACCTGGAGGGAATTGAACTAATGTTACAGTATGATGTCAAACCTGAGATTACACTGAATGTTTCAGGGGCGGAGGTGACTTTTCTATGCGACACAGGTGCAACACGAACTGTAATTCATCCTGATGACATTCCTGGAGTTGAGAAATCCAAAGAAATTATTTGGGTCAAATCAGCAAATGGTAAGAGCCATCCTGAGCGTTTATCAAAACTCTTGACAGTAACTGATGCACGGACGGGAGTGAGTGCTGATTGTCAGGTTGTCTTGTCCAATCTGTGTCCCTGTAACTTACTGGGGAGAGATATACTTCATGCATTGAAACTAGGGATAGTTCCGGAAGAGAAAGGGTTAACTGTAGTCCGAATTAAGTCAGCTCAAACAATGATTCAGCATGACGCGAGACCACCTTCATACTGGTATAGTTTGGATCTTGTTTCTACAGGCCCCAGTTCTATCACACTTCCACTCCTGGAAAAAGCAAAAGAACACGTCTCAGGAGAGCTCACCTTCAGGTCACCAGAGGAATTACACTGCACTATGTATTACAAATACACTCAGGGGCCTGACAAAAGATATGAGAAACAGTTCTTCAAAGACAAACAGACCATGTTAAAATTGAAACACTTCATGTAGTCATGTAATGCACGTCATGTGTCACTCTCCAAACCCACAGGCGACCACTGGAGGCATTTGGGTGTGTTTGTCACTGCATGTGAAGAAGCCTCAGATTGGGAGGAAGTGAAACCAGGAATAGAATATTCCAAGACATTGGATGCATATACTACTCCATTAAATTGGACCACACACGCAAAACCAAATGTGCACTTAGAAGGACAGATAAGGCAACAAAAAAGCAGATTCTGATCCATTTTAACACTCACTGAAAGTGAAGAAGCAGAAATAAAAGGGGTACCTGAACACTTGTGGTCGAAGGGAACAGCAGACGTGGGACTAATAAAAAATGTTGAACCTGTCTGTATAACTCCTCTTTCTTCCTTCAGGCCACATCAAAGACAATATCCACTTAAACCTGAGGCTGAGGCAGGAATAGGTCCAATTTTGGAAGCTTCTCTTAAATCAGGTGTGATAGTGGAATGTCCTGACTCTCCATGTAACACTCCATTGTTTCCTGTGAAAAAGGCTCCTCCCTGCACTGGTTGGAGGATGGTGCAGGATCTGCAGGCAGTAAATAAAGCTGTTGTGCCACGGGCCCCCACAGTACCGGATCCAAATACTCTGTTAAATGATTTGTGACCGAAGAATAAGTACTTCACTGTTGTTGATATAAGTAATGCTTTCTTTTCTGTACCTGTTCACCCAGATAGCCAATTTTGGTTTGCTTTCACTTACAGAATGAAAAGATATACTTATACAAGACTTCCACAAGGATATTGTGAATCACCAACAATATTCTCTCAAGCAATGTCAGCTAACCTAGCCAAGTTCAATATTGTTATATGTGGATGACATCTTATTGGCTTCACCGACAGAGCAGGACTGCAAAATAGACACTTTGGCGCTTTTGCATTTCTTGGCGGAACAGGGTCACAAGGTCAGTAAAAACAAATTACAGCTGTGGAAAACTACTGTTAAATACTTAGGCTATGATCTCTTGCAAGAAGGCAGACATTTAGATGAAGCAAGAAAGACAGCAATCTTACAAGCACTAAAACCAAGAACAAAAAGACAAATGATGTCTTTTCTGGGAGTTATTCATTTTTGCAGGAGTTGGATATCTAATTATGCATTCATTACAGTCCCCTTATCTGCCTTAATCTATGACACCCCTTTGGCTGCTACAGATTCTTTAGTATGGACACCAGAAGCCGAGGAGGCATTTTTAAAAATAAAACAACTGTTAGTCAGTTCATCTGTTCTAGGATTACCAGATTATGGGAAACCCTTTGTCCAAATAGTGGATTGTAAAGAGGGATATATGACATCAGTGTTAACTCAAGCACATGGGGGAAAATCCAGACCAATAGCCTACTACTCCTCCAGATAAGATGCAGTGGCCAGAGCACTGCCACCTTGTGTTCAAGCAGTAGTAGCTGCCTCTATGGCAGTGCTCTCATCAGCAGCTATTGTGTTATTTCACCCACTAACACTTAAAGTGCCTCATGCTGTGGCTGTAATATTATTGCAGAACAAAATCTCATATCTATCCCCCTCCCGACATCTCTCCTGCATGACTATTCTCCTTTCACAGCCACACCTCACTGTGGAACGATGTACTACACTTAATCCATCCACATTGCTGCCTACTTCACAGGATGGGGAGTCTCATGATTGTATAGCAGAAATATCTATCAGTGTTTTGCCCAGACCAGATTTGACTGATACTCCCAATGAAAATGCAGAAATAACTATGTTTGTAGATGGTTCAAGCAAGAAGAATACTGATGGAACAAATGCCACAGGGTTTGCTGTAGTAACCGAAACTGAAGTTCTCTTAAAGCCACCACTACCGAAGAAATTCTCTGCTCAAGCAGCCGAATTAGTAGCCTTAACGGAAGCTTGCAAATTAGGGAAAGGTAAAGTGGTGAATATTTACACTGACAGTCAGTATGCTTTCTCAACAGTTCATGTTTTTGCACAGCAATGGAAAAACAGAGGAATGACAACTTCTACTGGAAAAGCTATAAATCATAAAGACTTGATTTTAGCATTATTAGATGCTATCCTGCTTCCTACTAAAGTAGCAGTATGCAAATGCACTGCGCATACTAAGAACACTGATTCTGTTTCCAAAGGTAATAGAAAGGCAGATGAAGAAGCAAGAAAAGCTGCTCAGTTACCAGCAGAGAACCTCCTCCTGTTCTCTAAAGAAGAAACTGATACTGGAATAGACCACCAAGTGTTATGTGATATGCAAAAAGCTGCCCCACCAACGGAAAAACAGAAATGGCTGAATAAAGGTGCCATCTACAACACACAATCAAACTTATATGAGTGACCTGAAGGGAAGCCCATACTGCCAAAAGGCTTATTTAGATGTGCTGCAATAGTGAGTCATGGACCATGTCACGTCTCTGCAGGTGGGATGGCTGCAACAATAAACAAAGTCTTTACAGCATATGGCTTCATTAATTATTCAAGAAATTTTTGTTTAACGTGTCTAATCTGTGCAAAACACAATCCACAGGGCAATCTAAGACCAAGAAGAGGACAATTCCCAAAACCAACGTACCCTTTTCAACACATTTGTATGGATTTCATTGAACTAAATAAATGTGAAGGGAAACGATTCTGCTTGGTGATAATCAATGTTTTTTCCAAGTGGGTTGAAGTATTTCCATGTGCACAGGCAGATGCACTCTCAGTAGCAAAAGCATTGGTAAAAGAAATAATTCCTAGATTTGGAATTCCTGAAAAAAATTATAGTGATAATGGGACACACTTTGTAAACAATGTCATCTCTCTAATAGCAAAAAAATTCAAAATAGATCTCAGAAACCACTGTGCATATCATCCACAGTCAGCAGGTTTGGTGGAGAGACACAATGGAATAATTAAATCGAGGCTGAAGAAAATCATGGAAGAAACTAAAAAGAACTGGGTTTACTGTTTACCACTAGTAGTCCTAAACATGCATATCACTCCAACGAATACAGGATTAACTCCATTTGAAATTATGTATGGCAGACCGTTTATGCTTCCACAATTAAAACCATTCTCCAGACATGATGAAGAAAGAGAAGAAACTCTGGCAGATTACATGGTGAAAATGTTAACAAGCAGAGAGATCTCTTCTGTCAATTCTGTTCCAGGTGAACCTGTGGAGGAATCTCTGAAGACAGTAAAACCCGGTGACTGGATCCTCATCAAAGTAATAAAGAAAAAGAACTGGTCAACTCCGAGGTGGGAAGGGCCATATCAGGTATTACTTACAACACCCACAGCAGCTAAAATAGCAGAAAGGACTTCCTGGATTCACTTATCCCATTGTAAACTAATAACGCCACGACTCTTAGAAGTAGGGAAAAATTAGCTACCCACCATCGTTCTCTGAGGCATAAGTCTGACTACAAAGGGGAATTCTCTCAACAGGAGGGGGATCGTCTCAACCTCAGTGAAGAAAACAACGGCTAAAACGGGAACATAGGGTGTGGCTAAAATAGAAAGGGGAAATGGACAGGCAGCGGCTGTGGCATCCATTCAGATTACAGGGATTATGTGGATTAAGAGGAACCAGCTGTGTATTTTTAGTTATTGCTCTTATTTTGGTACTCCCGATTATTTGGAATGAGAAACAAATAAATAAAACTGGAGAGGAAGTGTCATATGAAAATATCACTGTTCTGCCTCCCACCTTCTTCACACAGATGATCCAAAGAGAGACGAGGTCCATGATATTCAACAGACAAGTTGTCAACCTGTTTTTTGTTGCAGGAATGGACAGAGTGGCTGAGATTGATTTCTGCTTGGTTATTAACTGTAAGGACAACCAAAAACCCCATGTATTCTCTGAAAAATACATTTGTGAAACCTATGCAGGTACCAGAGTTCCAGGGGATCGCCAATGCAGCAGGTGGAATTTTGTAATAACGAATAGTGGACCACATCTTTGGAATTATGAACCCCGAAAAGCATCAGCCGGCCCGGACCCCCTTTCTGATCGTTTATCCATCATCAAGGGGCAGTTTGATCCAAATTGTAAGATTGACGAATGCAATCCACTCATAATAACTTTAAAAAGACCTAAATCAAGTGACACTGGTCTTTATGTGTTAGGCTCACATGAACCAGCGTTTGATCCGAGAGGACACTTTATGATTAAGGTAACAGACATGGAGACAGAAACTCACAATAACAAATCCTACAACCATGCAAGCATCATCATTAATACACCACCCCCTGAGCGCCATGTCAAATATCTCACTGATCTAACTTACGAGGACAAATTGGCCTTGGAAACAGGTTATGCAGCCCGTAATGAATGGCTTGAATGGATGGTACATACAGCACGACAAAACAATCGATCTAATTGCATTGCATGTGCTAAAGCCAGACCATATTTGGGAACAGTACCATTTAACTTGAGCGATCATCATCAGTCTGACCCCACTAGTTTACAATGTGTATTACAATTGTATAATGAATCTTTTGTACCAATCACAAAGGAATGTAAAGCTCTCTCTTTGTTGCTCCCAGCAGTTATGAAAAGAGATGTACCGCCCTTAGCATTGGTTTATAAGGGTAATTATACATATTTCATTCACAGGGGTACAGGTAAGTATGTGGGTACACTCATGTCAGATAATTGTCAAGAATCCATCAATGTCACTCAGGACGCAGGTAACTACTCAGCATCTTGGTTTCGGAACCAGACTTCCATGAGAGCAGACCTCTGGTGGCTGTGTGGGGAGATGAAACTGAGGCCAGTCCTTCCGCCCAACTGGCAAGGTAGTTGTGCAATGGCCCAACTACTGATGCCTTTCCATCTGCTAGCGCTGGAGGACTTCAAGGCAGTGAGTAAGAAACTCTCAGCAGAGGGACTGAGAGGACTGAGACGTCTAAAATGTTCAACTGTGCCTGGGGGTTCATTTGACAATAGAGTGTACTTGGACAGCATTGGGGTTCCTAGGGGAGTTCCGGATGAGTTCAAAGCTAGAAACCAAATAGCTTCAGGGTTTGAATCTTTTCTTTTCTGGTGGGCAACAATAAATAAGAATGTTGATTGGATAAATTACATCTATTACAACCAACAGCGCTTTGTAAACTACACTAGGGATGCTGTTAAAGGTATTGCTGAGCAATTAGGTCCAACATCACTTATGGCATGGCAAAATCGGATGGCTTTGGATATGTTGTTAGCAGAAAAAGGGGGTGTCTGTAAAATGTTTGGAACTTTTTTGTTGCACCTTTATTACTAACAATACTTCTCCAGATGGAAGCATCACCAAGGCCCTAGAGGGTCTCACATCACTCTCAGCAGAACTGATAGCGAACTCAGGGATCAACGACCCCTTCACGGACATGTTGGAGAGATGGTTTGGCCGATGGAGTGGACTAATTACATCCGTCCTGCTATCTCTGTTGGTTTGTTCAGCGATAATAATCAATGTGGTTGTTGTTGTATCCCATGCTTAAGAGGACTGTCGCAGAGACTGATTGAAACCACTCTTACCCGTGTGATGTATCAACAGATAGAAGATAAAGAAAATGAGGATGAAGAGCAATGTGAAGATAACGTTTAAAGGACAACACACCTTGCATAGCCCCGAGTGAATTCTCAATGACTTGTTTAATGAAAATCTTTTTGAAGTGTTGAACAATGATGTAGAAGATGTACAGGGCTATGCAAAGGAGACAGGGAAAAGAGGTGGTAAAGACCTCTTCCTGGAAGTGAAGTGCTAGTAACCTCTCCTTCCAAGATAGCTTAACCGTTCCAGACCCAGCCGGACTGATGTTCCGCCAGAAGCAGACGATTGCAGTATTGGTGACGGGACTGAACTAAATAAACAGCATTGTAGTATTATCATTGCTATTATTAATTTTTGCGCGCATTTCATTTTATTCAATTATTGTTTTTCATTGATCATTTAATCATATTTCCATTTTCATTGTATTAATGTTTTGTGTTTGTCATGGTTCATTGTATTAAGTTTTGTATATTAATTTTTGATCGCATTTAATTTTATTCAATTGTTTTTAACATTTAATCATATTTCCATTTTCATTGTTTATTGTATTAATGTTTTGTGTTAATCGTATCCGGCTTGAAGGACCAATAAGTTAGAAAAATTCTCTCAAAATTAGGCTCAGAGTCGCTGGATACGATTAACACGAAACATTTATTTCTTGCAAGAAGGAGACAAGTCCGCACAACCTGTCAGAAAGCTGGTTCAGAGTTGTCTGCCTAACAAAATGGTGCTCTTGCTATTTATATTGTTTATGCTTGCTGACCACACAATGTTATGGCAAAAGGCAGTTCTCGCCACTCATTATTATGGGAAGAGACATTCAATGTTATGAAAAAGGCGTATTTCTCACCATTTAATATTATGGCAAGAGACGTTCAATGTTATGGGAAAAGGCGCTTCTCGCCATTGAATATTATGGGAAAGACTAGTGCATGCAGTCAAAACACTTTTGCTTGATACATAGTATTATGAGAAGAGAAAAGATGGGGGGAGGAAACCTCCCTCCCTCACAGAACTCTTATTCTTGCAGCTTTTTTTTTTATAACTATAATTTTTCCAACACAACCACACACACTCTACTGCTACCACTCTTCGAAGGTTAACATCAACCAATTCAATCTGGATTCTACATTGAAGCCCCCGCAAAAGCTGCTGAACCAGGTGCTGTCAGTCACCACAGGCTTGTCACAACCCAACTGGAAGCTGAATGGATTTGGGCTGGAGCCAGATCCAAGGCTCAGGTCCTTACTTCCACACCTCATTCTATACTATCCTGGTCTGAGGTGGTTCATTGGGGAACATCATAGCCCCAATCCGATGCTGCAGTGGCTCCACTCTTGTTGGACCAGGCAGCCAGTTCTCACCTCCTAGAAATGTCTCTTGGGATGCTAGTCACCCATACATTAAACTAAACACACAGATTCCTCTAATGATAAAGCCATCCTCCCAGCGCTGGGGGATCCTGGTGGAAGTTGTGATATGCAGATGCTCCGCAAGTTCTCCTATATCTGAGACAACAGACACCTCTCAGGACATCCAAGATGCAAGTGCTTTAGTCTGAAAGCAAGACGCGCTTCCAGGATACTGCAGCTCCAATTAATTGCTGTAAGAAAGGAGAGTCTCCTCCACCTCAACCACTTTTCTGCCCATCAACACTAATTATTGGTGAATTATCAGGAATGTATGCTGTTTTCAATAAAATCACAGTGTTTTCCTGGTGCAACTACCTAGGACATTTTAAACAAGCTACAGGATTTATTGCCTTCTCTCCCTCCCCTTATGATGCACTTTTTGATGCACTGCATTTTGTTTTGTTTTTTTAAGTAAAAGGGTTAATTACAGAAACACAATTACAGAATTTCCGTGGGAATGGGTTTCTTCTTTGTAGAATCATCACTACAAATGTCTTCTATTGTCATTTTTAGATGTCTCTGTGTTAGTGGAGTACTGGCTCACAAGCTGCTTTTTTCTTTTCAACTTCTTTCAATAAATCAAGTAAAGGGTCTTTAGTTTAACTTTTAAGCTGTTACTTTGAACTCTCAACATGCAGTGTTACTGAAACAGCCATTGTGAGCTAGTCTAGGAGGAAGACATACAATCACCCAAGTCTTCCATAAATACACTTTAGAATACTGTTAATATAGAAGATTTACTACAAGCTGCAGACTAATCCTAAACCTTAAAACAAAAACAAAGGCCAGATTATATGATCCATCTATCCATTTGCTGCTGCGTATATGGGACCAGGTTCCATAATCCCCAGACCTCTCCAGTTCCTCCAAAGGGATACTGAGACAGTCCCGAGCCAGCCAAGAGATAATCTCTACAGCAGAATGGAGTCGTTGGTTTACCCTGAGGCCTCCTGCCACTGATGGCCAGAGGAATCTAGCCAGATCAAGCCATATCTTTAAAAGCCTGAGCAGTTCTGAGCAACATTCTCTGGACAGGTGAAGCTGTGGGTCAGTATGATGAGGGTCTGGAACACACCAGGGTCTTAAGATACAACAGCATCTAAAAACATCAGGGGTCAGATGCATGCAACACATTCATGACTTTCAAAAGCAAATATATGTAGAAACTGCTCCCAATTAATCATTTTGAAAAACAATGATTTAACTAAGACACAAACAGTCGTTGAAGTGTAAAAGGATACTGAGGGAACAAAGCTTCACACTACACAAGAGCAATAACTCTAAACATGCAAAAGCAACTCAACACTTTTTGAATGTAAAGAGGAGCACCAGTCATCAATGGCCAAATCATTTCACCTGAGGTAAACCAGGCTGAGCTGCTGAAGGCGAAACTAAAGGAGAAAGATCCATACACAAACAACATGAGCACAGATGCTATAAAGGCCTGTCAGATCACCACAATGGAGGAAACTCTTGGTGATGTACATTGGTTTCAGACATTTACTTCTCCCAAAGGTTTCTTGACAAAGTATTAAAAATGAGCAAGTCAATTGTGTCTGATCCCCAGAAAGAAAGCAGGTCTACATCTTTAGGTGTTTTTCCTAAACCAACCACCAAGTAAAGAGTGTTCACTGCAAATTCACATTTATTTCATAGATGCAAGTTGAGGACAATGTGTTAAACATATAAAACAAACAAATCTGTATTTTATTGTTTTGTAATTGGTCAGTATACATTTTTGGACTGCATCATCAGATATTTATTTCTAACTCATGGCAATGCAGTACAAACTGGTTTGCACTCACTGGCCTTATATCAGAACAAATAGAACTTCCTCCCTACAGAATATCTGAAGATAGTTTCATATTTGCTGTAAATAATCAGAACAAGATAGTTTGTAGACATTTTGTCATTTTTTAGGGAGATAAACAAACTAATCGAACGCAGGGACAGGCTACATTATTTTCCAATATGGTCACTTCCAGATGCAGGTGTGTGAAGACCTTTCCTTGTGTTCAAGTTGCTCTCTGCAGGTTAGAATTTCTTGTTCTTCCCATTTTCTAAACTGTCCTTGAAGGAATCACAGCCAATCATACAGAGCAGGGTTCTTCAACCCTGGTCCTCGGGACCCACTGCCCTGCATGTTTTCGATGTTTCCCTCCTCCACCACACCTGATTAAAATGATCAGCTCGTCATCAAGCTCTGCAGTGGCCCGATAAGGAGCCATTCATTTGAATCAGGTGTGGTGGAGGAGGGAAACATCGAAAACATGCAGGGCAGTGGGTCCTGTGGACCAGGGTTGAAGAACACTGATACAGAGTATTCAGTTCAATCCCTCAGTTTGTCTGACTGATGTCAGTCTGAATCACTTGACTCGAGCCTTCCTCCTGTGTGTGGATCTGCCTCCTCTCTGTCACTGTCTTTGTCCCAGTCTTTCATGGTGGCTTCCATCATGAAGTCATCTCTGAGGACACTCCAGGCAGGCTTTTCCTCTGCAGCAGGAGCCTGCATACAGATGCAAACACGTAACTGTATATATCATATATATATACATACACTATATACTGTGATACCAGGAAAAACAAACAAACAAAAAAACGCATCACTGAACTCACAACATCACTTTCAGTCATGGCAGAAGTTTTGTTGACTCCCTCTTCTCTCTTCAACACACTGATGAAGTCTTTCTTTGAGAAAGAGGAAAGAATTTTGGCCTTCTTCCGCTCTGAGCCACCAACTGCCCTCACTTTGTCATCGACTGTTTTCTGGTGTTTCCTCACAGCGTTGAACAGCTGTACCACCCCTCTAAGAAAAGCCCATATTAGAATCAAAAAATACCTTTAGCTCTGACAACATTAAAGACTGTCATTAACAGACGCATTCACCTGGTAGCAATTCTCTGTAGAGCTTTTTCAGTCTCACGGTCCTTCACAATCTCAGGTTTTTCACGACACATAATTTCCCACGTTCGCTTCTTGTCCATCTGTTGTAAACAAATACATCACTTTAATTCTTCCATCATACTGTTCAACTCAAACAAATTAATTGAATGACGTGAAAAAAAACTTTTAATCTATCACAAAAGGAAACAATATTACTACAGTAATTTATTTTTTCTATTAATAATCAGAAGCTGGCAGGAAGGACCTCCTGTATCTCTCAGTGTCACAGCAGTGCTGTTGTTTTAACACAAAGTTATATAGAGGATGGTCAGTTTTGTACTCAGAATTTCAGAAGTGATGTACATGCAGTCGATTTAGCACTGAAACATCCTCAGAATGTATGCGTGTGGTACATTTTATCCATGGCACTGATGTGGTTCATTTTTGTCTTTCCTGTACAATTTGAATACTTGAGCAGTACACTCATGTATACTAACCCTCTAACCCATTCAATTCAATTCAGTTTTATTTATATTGTCCCAAATCACAACAAATGTCTTCTCTGGGCACTTCAAAGATTTACTCGAATTAGAATCCAGTTAATTGTAACACAAACATTAGTCCAATTCAAACAGAGCCAATTGGAAAAAAAAAGTTGCCTTGCTAAGAAAACCAAGAGATTGCATGGAAACTTCACTTCAATCCAATCTCCCTTCCCATTCTCATAATCATTTTGTTTTTAACTATTCAAAAAATTAACACAGCTTTTCACAGTACAGTATGTTGCACATCAGGAAGAAGGACTGGAGCCACCCTCTGTTTGCTTTGGGCAGTACCAGACTGTACTCACCGACGCAACTGATAAACAATGTTAGCAAAGCCTTGGTCAACATTTAACTTTTTATTTTGGGCGGAGCATGCATGTCAAAACAGGCAAATCATTCTTAAAAGAATTTTCAACATGAGGAAAGTGATCATTTTTATTTGACTGCATTATTTTCTTTTACGAAGTTTAATATGAAAACTTGACTTCCAGTTTCTTATATTTCTTAAATGTAATTTTTTCCAAATAAACATTTTTGCCCCAAATTATCTCCACAGTCAGTCAATCTGAAACAGATTCTGCACATATACTATTTATACTAATTAACTGTACCCTCTTCAAACTGATGTCACCAATAAGAGCTACAGTACCAGTCACAAGTTTGAACATGCCCAGTCTCTCAAAACAAATAGGCTGATACAATCATGTGAAAGAGTACGTACTCTTTCACCGGTCAGGGGTTATGTATCAGGAAATAACAAATAAATATGGAAGCTGAGCTCTGGAGAGGTGTTGAGTAATGGGGTACCCTCTGGGCATGAATAGGAGCCACACCAACACACAAACCAATGAAGCCAACGCATCCGTGTGAGTGTGAGGTCATTACCTGTTTTTTTCTCTTCAGCTGCTCCTCTCGGTCTGCTGCCTTCATCTTGTCCAGCTCTTTGCTCTTCACCAGAATGTTGCTCCTGCTCTCTGTGGTTTTCTTCCCCAGTATCTTTGCCATGGCCTCAGCCCATCCAACCACGGTGGTAGTGTCATCTCCTCCATCTGCGACTTCTTCCCTCTCCCTGTCACTCCATCCATCACTATCTCTGTGGTTTTCTCCTCCATCAGAACTTCCTCCATCAGAATCTCTCTGTTCATGGCTGTCATCAAGCTGAGGCACTGTGTCTTCAGCTGAGTCACACAAACAAATACATAATGTAGTAGAACATATCCACAGGCCTGCGAGCTCTCGCTATACATCACTTCAATGTTCTGCATAATGTTAATAGTTCAAACTAAAATCAATCACTGAGGGTGTGATGGTAGGAGATGGTAATCAGGAGTGACGTGTAACTTGAGCAGTGTTAATATTTACAGCACAGAAAGAAATGCTGACTTCAGATGTGTTTTTAGTAAAGCTGACATCACAACATTTCTGCACTCCTGTCAGGGGAAAACATCCCATCTACTAACTGAATATGTGCAGATTAGCAAAGAAAGGATCCTCTCATCAAAGTGACACAAAGAGTTATTGTTTCAGATGTTGGGGGGTGTAGCAACATTTTATAGCATGTCTGTTGCAGTCCTGGATGCTATCGTACAAGTACATATGAAAGAAATGTGATTCTATTACACTTTTTCAGCAACCTAAACTTAATCCATCTGAGAAGTGGATGGTAATCACAATTTAAACAATTCTCAAATTTGCTCTTGTGAAACATTTTGGGCACTTTTGACATGATTTAATCGTTTTAGTTTAGTTTATTAAGTAGCACTGTCTTTTCTACAGAATTATTTTGAATATATTTTTGTGAAGTGAAGTAAAAGCACCACATTTTCGCATTTTTGAGGGGGGAAGAGCAGAAACTGTGGGAAATATAAGACACAAAAAGAAACATATGAGCTGCATCTACTCTGACCAAAAGTCAGTCTGAACACAGCCAGCTGACTTATGACTTACTCTGATCAACAACCTCGAAAAGAGATCAATGGATTCAGTGGTTTGTGGAGAAGCCCGGCTTTCTGCAGCTGTTCAAGCTGCCATCACAAAGTGAACTTTACAGAAACAGCTGGACCTGCACTCTGCTGCCTGCTCTGGATTATGAGTTTGTGTGGAGGAATGGTAATTGTTTTCTGCTCCAAGATTATAGTGTACAAACAAGTAACAGCATTAAGCAGATATTTATCATCAGTACAACAGCTTCTAAAGCCGACTGCCTGTGACTGAAGACAACTAACACACAGCTGACTGTTGTTAAGAGTGTTATCATTGATTCTGTTCAATAACTAGACCATAAACAGGACTATTCTGAAGGAGATCTGTTTTCGATTAAAGACCAAGAGCAAAACTGTTCATGATCTGTTTTCGGACAAGTCACTTTTAAATTGGCATCAGTGAATCCTCTCAGTCCTTTAACTGTCCACCGTGTGCAGGAAGGTGGATGTGGAGCATCCAGGATCAGTGAGCCAGACAGGGTCTGGATCTATGCTCAGCTTCCTCTCGTTTTTTTGAAACTTGGATTTCTTTTGTCAGTAAAGTCTGTTCCATCTCCATCTAATCTGACCACTTTATAACTGGTATAACTGGAAAAGGAATGGATAACAGAATCTCCTGATTTAGAACACAACGATCACTGCAAGGATCCTCCACGTGCCGCCTCACTAACACATTACCCACACACTCAAACGTCTCTTTCTTTGATACTACAGTTAAATACTCACCTAAATGTGTTAACACGTGTGTCTCCCCTAGAGCCATCGTGGACGTCTGTTAAACAGGTCCGTCGAGACCGTTCAAAAATGCTAAAGTGGTTCCACTTCTCACGACTACTACCATAGAGATACTACCTTATGGATACTACTGCTTCATCTTCTTCTTCCTGTTATTGTGTTGATGGTTAAGAAACAATGAGCCGGTGCATCAGCACCATCTACTGGACTGGGGTGTGAGTGCGGCTGCCGCTTCTTTTCACCAGTCAGAATGTAAAAGTTAGAAGTTTCTCCCGCATACAGTAAATGACCTGGTGATGTGGGGGACGAACTGGTGGTGTCCTTTCAAATGTTAAAGGACCCCACCAGTACCACGACCACCAAATATCAGACAACCATAAATGATGCCAAAAGGAAATATTTTTCTGATATGATTTTGTCAAACTGTCGCACATTTCGTGCTTTCTTTAAAACAACTGACTCCTCTGCTGTCTGTGAAAACTTTTTTTATTCATAAGGTTACATCTACAAGGGCTGTTATTGCACTTTCCAATTATGACCCCTCAGTCTTTGTTCACCTGGTGCTTTTGATAAGTTTGAGTCTATCACTTTGATACCTTTACAGAAGATTGTTGATTATCTGAGGCCATCAGGCTCTCCACATGATGCTGTCTCACCTTGAATATTTGAAGAGGTTTTCCCTGCGATAGGGCCCTCTGTACTGGAAGTTGTTGATAGCAGTCTGTCTTCAGGTATTGTCCTTGTAAATCTGAAACATGCAGTAGTCCACCCCCTGATTCAAAAACCCACTCTTGACACCACAGTTCTCTGTAATTACAGACCTATCTCCAAACTATCATTTCTCTCAAAGATACTCGGGAAGATAGTTTATAGTCAAATAATGACTTTCATAGAAGAAGATAATATCCTCAAGATGTTCCAATCTGGCTTTAAAACATTAGACAGTACTGAATCAGCTCTTTTAAGGGTTTTAATGATGTGTTTTTAGCAACTGATTCGGGTGACTGTATAATTCTTGTGCTTTCTGCTGCTGCTGCATTTGACACAATGGACCATACTATTTTACCCACTCGTTTGGAACAGTGGGTGGGTATTGGTGGTCTAGCACTCAAGTGGTTGAAATCCTACATGGCAGAGTGAACATTCTATGTTAGCTTTGGTGAATTTTCATCTACCTCCTCTCCCCTGTCGTGTGGGGTCCCCCAGGCCTCGGTTTTACGTCCCCTCCTCCTCTCTATATATCTGCTCCCACTTGGCTCAATTCTTAGGCAACATGGTATTTCATTCAACTGTTGTACCTCTTAAAAAGAATGAAGGGTGTTCTGCAAAACCGATGCTCAAGTGCCTTGATGACATAAAGGCCTGTATGGCTCTTAACTTCTTAAATTTTAGTGAAAAAAAAACAGAAGGGACTGTTTTTGGCCACACTGAGACCCCCCTGTTGGATCTGGGTAGCTTGACCCAGTATATCAAGCCAACTGTTACCAACCTGGGGGTTAAAGTGGACTCCAATCTTAAACCTGACAGTCTGATTATAGAAGTCGTCAAATCAATCTTTCCTTTGCAAATTAGACAAGCCTCTTCTGTGCTTGCATTAAGCATCTTCTTAAAACCCATCTCTTTTCCTTGGCCCTTGACACCATTTGAGTTGTTGACTTATTCTTATTTTATCTTATTCTATTGTATATCTTATCGTTTTATCTTTAAGCACTTATTAGGTTTTTTATTACTTATCATTGTGTTTTCTTGTACTTTTTTTTTGCTTATTCATCTTGTCTTTTATTTACTATGTCTTTTACCTACTCTTCTGTACAGCACTTTGGTCCACTGTGGTATTTTAAAGTGCTTTATAAATAAAGATGGATTGGATTGGATTGGATTGGACTGTTTAGAATTAGTTTACATACAAGCATGTGAAATAAATTTTTTTTCACATACTGAAACTGGTGAAAGGTTTTCATCATCATTTTTTCGTGCATGATTTTTCAGTTATGTGTATTAGAGCATTTTATTAGTATGCGTGCAAGGTTTTCAAAATAGTGTGAGACAGTTTGACTTCATAATTGTATATGAGAGTATTTCACTCAGGTTTGACTTTCAGCAGTTATGTCAAATCTGTCAAAACCAAAACAGCCTTCTATCAGTTTAAAAACATATCTAAAGGCAAAGGTTTTTGTCCCAAACAGACCAGGAGAAGCTCATCAACAATGTAGGCCAGTAGCCAGTGGGCTTGACTATTGTGACAGTTAACTTACAGGACTCCCCAAAAAGAGCATTAAACAGATGCAACTCATTCAGAACACTGCAGATGGAGTTTTAACTGGAACAAAAAGATCAAAGCACACATCACTCCAAGCCTAAAGTCTTTACACTGGCTTCCAATTAGTTATAGAATTTACTTTTTTGTTCCCCTTGTAATAGTAAACAATGTCTTTGCAAGCATGCTGTGTATGTTCAGAGTGCTGTGTGTGTCCTACCTGTGCATGGACAAAATAATTGCGGTGGTTCACCTGGTAGTGAATGTAGCCTCTGTGCTGAAGGCTGTGGTCTGCCCTCTAGCAGTCACTGACTACCTCACCTTCAGGCCTCACACATTTGTTCCATGTGTGCTGTGGGACACCTCCTGAATAGTTTTAGTACAGGTCTCTCTGCCACCTATAGCTCCAAACAGTCTGCCCAGGAACGCTGTCCTAAATATTATGTATGAACAGAGTAAGAAGGGGAAAGCAGTGGGGATTTTTATTCTGGTGAAGCTAATGAAATGCACATCATTCAACAATTATATCAATATCCCAATAGAGTTTCATTTACTTATCTATTTATTATCATATCCTCTAATAGTTCAGGGTACAGCTCTATCTACTTTCTGTACCATGTCAATACCCATTGCTTTTTAACTACTCAAATATGATTTGTTTTTTCCTTTCCTCCTCCTTGAGTGCTGCATTAAGTCAAATGCATATACTGTCATACAGTAAATATGCAAAGTTACTAGATCCAAGTTTACTCAAAAAGTCGATTTTTTTTTAATTTAGTGGCTTTTCATACATACATAATACAACAATAACCTACAGGCTCAATGTAATGTACAAAACTCCAAACACCTCTGCCAAATTTGTGGTTATTTCAATTAATTTAAAAAAGTTTCACAAAGAAATACCTATTTGAACATTATGATGTTTAATCCACTGGACTAGCATACAGCCTACATGCGGTCCCACAGAAGTAGATCAGTTCTGGCATATGATCACTTTTCTCCAGAATATGTGCAGAAATTTGATGCCAGCCTGCCAAGTCATACCAGTCTGCAGCATGAAAACAAAGTGGCAATGGGAAAAATAGTCATTTACAAGCGACAATATAAGAAAATGCATTGTAAAAGTACACCTGGTTCATCTTAATCTAGCAACCTGCATTCATAAGGAAAAGTTCCTGGACTATTGATTGTTGGGAACAGAACGACAGAAGGGGACACAAGAGTGCTGAGAGGAGCTCTGATAGCACCATTTGTTTCACGTCTCTTTGGATGAGGATGACCAGGTTTGTTCAAGTGTACACCCATTACAAGAATAAAGAAAAAGATCTCAAAATAACCAAAAGAAAGTTAGAAAATACCCAGAGGATAAACTTTTTTTAATTAAAAAATATACACTGATCTTAATGCAAACACAGAGGTATATTGTGTTTTTCTTTTTACCTTCGGTAGACTAATACTTTTTCACAATGCATTGTAGATGCACTGAACAGTTATTTTCTTTTACAGTAAGAAACTATTGGGAATACAGTAATATTACTGTGAAAACAACAAAAATCCTTTACAATGTAACATATCTTTAATAATGATGAACAATGGTGAAACATAATTCTCCATCTGTGATTATTAAAGAGCAGAATTGAATTAAATTGAACTATATAGTATAGATGTTATGGTGCAAACAAGTGGAACAAACTGCCAGTGGAGATTAAACTTTCACCAAATGTAGTCATTTTTAAATCCAGGTTAAAAACATTTCTTTTCTCACGTGTCTATGCATGAAATCTGCACGGTATCTTTTAATTTATCTAGACTGTTGCTTGTGTTTAATCATTTTAATGATCTTTCTCTTTATATTCTTTTATGTGTCTTTTAATGCTTCTTCTACTCCCCTCTGTAATGCTTTTATTTCATGTAAAGCACTTTGAGTTGTTTTGTACATGAAATGTGTTGCACTACTTAAAATACTGAAGTAGTGAATGAGTTCACAGTTTATACACAGTATTAAACTTTTCATAGCTTATACATCAGCTGCTGTCTTGAGTTTGTCATAGAGATAACTCAATGTGAGATTCATCTCAAGAACATCTTTGTGTCTGTGTAGAAGAACAAAGCTTCAGTTTTTGTGCCTTAACAGTGATTTCTGTCTCCTCCACTCTGCATCTTCGTAAACTTAATCTAACATTTTTATGAACTTTTTGTTCACTATGTTAATAATGAAGACGTGTTTTAATCTTGAAAGTCGTTGGAAACGTGTTTTTGTTTAATTCAGTATATATCTAACATATGCTTATGAGGTTTAGAAACGGACTGGCGTGTACTACTCCCTTCGCCCTTGGCATCAGCGTCTGGGGTAGAGAATATGGAATTGTCTATGAATTTATTCTGAAAGCTTGTACCGGAAGTGCTGAAGTTTAATTTGTAGACTACTGACGGTTTCGAAGCTGAGGAAACGAAAACAGACTCATAACAGTCGCGAGAAGAAGTCTGTGGACGGATTTAATGAAACGTGAGTAGTTTTTCCACATAATTCCACCGCTCGGAGTGACCGAGCAGTGGAAGCTGCTCTGCTCCACGTGCTCCTTCACACAGCGCGGATTCTCAGTCAGCCCCACCGACAAGAGGACGCTTTCATTCAGCTGAACGCTCCTCCGCCTGCCCCTTAACCGCACTGCTGCGGTTTTAAGCGTTGATGACATGTTTTTGTGCCGAGACACGTCTTTTACTTTTTTTTTAATGTAACAATGTGTTTGTAAGCAGGCTCATTGAAACCTTATGGAGGGATTTCCATTTGTACCTAACTGTATGTTACCGCAGCTGGTCCAAGTTAGGCAGCAGCCTCTCTCTCCTGTGTGATAGGGTAACAGTTGTATGATAAAGATCACTCGTATGATTAGGTATTAGTATAATTAATAATAATGATAAAACAACTAAATTATTATTTAGAGTTGGAGAGCTAAGTCTTCATCTATTTCTCAGCTTGACATCAGAAGTATATTCACCAGGAAACAGCTGGAACTGACATGTGGCTCCAGTCTGCTATCCTCGACAAGAAGTGTCTTTAATGTATTTTGTCATTTGTGGTCATTAGGGTTAGCGTTGTTTTGTGTTAGATACACTTTTTAGTCCTGAATCCAAATATGCCATATATTAACAGCGCCCTTTGGGGAATTAGGGTTGTGATTAACATGGATAAGTAGCCTACAGAAAAAATAGTAGAAAGCAGAAACTGTTTCAAGCTTCATCTAAAAGTCAGAATGCATTCTATTAAAGAAGAGAAGAGATTTTGGTTGTTGGTGGTAAACGTAGTTCAGTGCTGATTCAGGGACATCTGTTCAGCATTTGTTAAAAAGCAGCATGGATTTCACCTCAGAGCTGAATGAACTGCATCAGAATGCATAAACACGATTTAGTCTCAGTTTGTTTTTTAAAAAAATCCATTTAATTTTTTTCATTGCTTATATTTCAGCTACAAGAACCCAGACGGACATTTATCACAGAGAAAACTGACTGTAAAATTACCTTCACTTTGATTTGTACAAAAACTGCAGAGATCTCCTCGTATTCTTCAATAGTCCACCGTGTCAGAGTTAAATATACTTCTTTAGGCTCATGTTTATTGAGTTTATGTTTAAGAGCTTGTCTGCAAGTGTAGATCACCAATGTTAACATTCAGTACTTCAGTTGACTGACCATACAGTGGAAAAGTGGGAGGTGTGCACTTCATACCTGTGTGGTGGCTGACACAGCTGCAGTTTACAGAAGTTCCCTAAATATGTCAAATGCACTCAATCTGTATTTTTTGAAGCACAACAAGAAATAACTGGCAATCAAGACATGAGAACTGTTGGTTATTTGACTTTAAACCCAGCAGTGTACATCTTTAGGGCCCCTAACATACCCACCAAATCGAAGGTAGTCAGAAGGACTGTATTAGCTCTCTGTTTTTATTCTTTCATTTATTTAATGTCCAATGATTCAGTTTGTAGGATTTGTCCTATTTGCACAGGTGGAGGTGGAGGGAGACAAGTCACAGGGGATGTGGGGCATCTAATTATGCTTGGGTGGTGCAATGATTGCACAGTTTTATGACAGCTGGTCAGTACAGGTAGACATTCCTACTTTTTATTAATGATTAATGATTGTTTTGCGTTGACGTTCATTAATTCCACTAATATGTTTTAGAAAGAATTCATGCTTTGTGCTTTCACTCTGTTATTTTTTACATAAATGTGATCATCCTCAGGAGTCTGTGAGGATCCTCTGGGGTCCGACAAATATTTATCACCATGTGGACAGAGCACACAGTCAGTCTCTTTTCAGGAAACAATACACCAGGGAAAGATGATTTATGTAGCCCTGCTCAATGCATGGGAGGCTATCAGATACATGTACAACCAGCCTAATGCAGTTCCTTTTATCCCAATAACATGTTCAAGTCTCTGTAACAGAATGCTGTGATCGATCGTATCAAATGCAGCACTGAGATCCAACAGGACAAGAAACAAGTCCGCTATCAGAGGCTAAGAGGAGATCATTGGTAACTTTCACCAATGCTGTTTCTATGCTATGATGCACTCTGAATCCTGACTGAAACTCTTCAAACAGATTATTTCTATGTAACTGATCACAAAGTTGAGCTGCAACTATTTTTTCAAGAACTTCAGACAAAAAAGGAAATTGGATATAGGTCGATAATTAGCCAACACTTCTGAATCAAGAGTAGGTTTTTTAAGGAAAGGTTTAATTACAGCAACCTTAAAAGTCTGAGGTACATATCCTATCAACAAAGACCGATTGATCAGATCCAATATGGAAGTGTCAGTTAAGGGGAAAACCTCCTTGAACAGTCTGGTTGGGATTGGGTCTAACATACAAGTTGATGGTATTTTCTTTACCAATTTCTTTCAGTCTGCTTTAAAGCACACAGCTGTGAATTACAGCCTCTTCTGAGCAATTAATTTATTTTTCAGAGGGTTGACTTTGTCCAGTGTTGTACACGTTGTCACCATCTCCTGTGGTACAGGATTGTCTGATAGATATAGTCTATGCTGAAGAAGGTAATACTTCAACTTTTTTATAGTACATTTAAAAAACAATTTAATAAAGGAAATATAGAGATTGGAGCAACTTATGGCGGCAACCTCACGTAGTTATGAACCTTTTTCAGGAAAGTCCAATTCACAGTGTTCCACCTAAAGAGCAGCCAGTAGGGGTCACTGCTGACCAGGGCATAAGAACATGGCTGGATTTCTCCGCTCCTCAGGGCTGCTGTGAGACTAGACCTGTGATTGTTCTGAATTTAAAATTATCCATTTCTGTGTGTGTGTGTGTGTAGGCAGCAGCAGCCATGCTGAGCTGTGAAATCTGTGGTAAGGAGATGATGTTGGAGGAGGACATGAGGACGCATCTCCTTCTCAGCCACCTGGAAGATGACTTGAGCTGTCCACTCTGTGGTCTGTCTGGAGTGTCCTACGATGAGCTCTGTTTCCACATAACATCTGCACATCCTGAGGAGCAGCACAGACAGAAGGAGCCAGCTCACCTCACCTGTGCTTCAGGTACCGCTGCCAGAACAAATTCTGCTGTCCATGTGAGCGGGAAATCCTGCACAGATGGGGACAGCAGGAATACGGCTGGGGCAACATCCACCGCTGCTTTTGCTGTCAGCGGAATCACAGTGGTACCAGGTTCATGGCCAGAGGAGACTGCACCCAGCAGTGCAGCTCTGACAGCGCAGGGCCCCAAAACCATGCAGGGCTCTGTCGGCTGCTGGAGGGAGGGAGCCAATGAAATCAATTCTGAACACAACAAAGCCGAGCTGGAGCTGCTGCCTCTATCAAAAAGAGGTAAGTATACACATTAAAACCCCATTTCAACTCTTAAAGCCAACATATAATGGAATTGTTCTGGATTTGTTGTAGAGAAGATTTTCTTCTGCCCAATGTGTTCTCTGGTGTGCAGCAGCTCTTTCATCCTGCAGGAGCATGTCGAGCTACATCTGCAGGACCAGCACTCAGACCAAGGTAACCTCTTTAACTCTAACATTTACGGGACAGTCCATTCAGTGACCATCGTCTGCTGCCATCAGCACACAGCCAACATGTACAATTGTCACATTTTAAGGTCCATAAATACCATTCCTGAACTACATGTTGAAGTGCAAGACACTGAACCCCACATTGCCTCCGATGTGTGAATGTGACAAAAAACAAAAACAAACTAGTAGTATATGTATAAACTAAGACATGCTGTGGGTGTGTGAATGGGTGAAAGGGGCTTGTAGTGTGAAAGTACTTTGTGTGGTCAAACAGACTAGAAAAGCACTATAAAAGTACAGTTCCTTTACCATTTAGCAGCTCACCGTCTGTCCTGCTGTGTGGGCTGATGGTTCAGTCAGAAACAACAAGCTAGAAAGTGGTGTTTATCTGAAAGTGGCCCAACACAGCCAGCAGGATGGTGTGAGAACATCACTTCATGTTGTCATAGTTCCAGGTTTGTACCTTGATCTAAAAACCAGTTTAAACACAACTTATTGTCTTAACAAATAGTTTCACTGTTGGAACACACCTGCTCTGCATGATGTGTACAGTTCATGTCTGATTGTTTGTTTGTTCAGGGTTGACACTGGAGGCGTGTTCACCAGCTGTGACATCAGCATCATCTGGCCGCCTCTCAGGTGTGTTGCCTGGTTACCTGGCACTGTAAATGAACTGTGTGTGAGTCCCTGCACGACATCAGATTGATGACATAGTTTCGCTGTTTATTCAGACTTTTTGTTCTTGTACACTTTGGAACAGTTACAGCAACCGGTTCTACATATTTTTACACTTTTATTTTGAGTTTAGTTATTTGTTTAAAAAGAAAATTATGAATTAGATGGATTGGCTTTTTTATTGTCAAAATCTAAGAAAATATTATACTTAAATTTTGTTATTTTGAATTCCTGTGAAAATCCTACTGATGAGGTGAAAATCTCTTGTGACTAAAACAACACCTTCAGCCCTGCATGTCCTGTCTATAATCTCTTGAACTGGCAAACACAAAGCTCCTCCTGAACACTGAGAGCAGAAAAAACACACATTAATACACTACTCACAAAAAGTTAGGGATATTTGGCTTTCGGGTGAAAATTATGGAAAATGTAAAAAGTTCATGCTACAGTGATATTACATCATGAAAGTAGGGCATTTAGGTAGAAGCATGCACTGGTGATTTCCTCATCTCAAATAATTTACTAACAGTGGTGGGTATACCGCAACAATAAATGCCGATGTCTCAATAACTTGCCATGTGCCATTGAGCATCAATTACAGCTTGATAACGACGTTTCATGCTGTTCACGAGTCAACCTATTGTCTGCTAAGGCATGGCATCCCTCTCCTCTTGAAGGGCGGCCCTCAGGTCATTGAGGTTCTGGGGTACAGAGTTACGAGCCTCTACATGGCAACTCAGCCGATCCCATAGGTTTTCTATGGGATTCAGGTCTGGAGAAAGTGCAGGCCACTCCATTTGAGGTACCCCAGTCTCCAGCAGCCGTTCCCTTATGATGTGACCTCGATGAGCTGGTGCATTGTCGTTCATGAAGATGAAATTAGGCCTGTGTTGTTCATGCAGGGACACAATGACTGGATTAATGATGTTATTCAGGTAGTATGGGCTTGTCATTGTACCATTCACAAAGTGTAGGGCAGTTCTGTACTGACTAGACACACCTGCCCTCACTGTAACACCACCACCACCACCAAAGGCTCATGGTGACAACAGTGGCTGATGCATAGCGCTCTCCTTGACCTCTCAAGTCCCGGATTGCATTCCAGCAGTACTCATCCACGGGCTCGCCCTCTTTATCCAAAGCCATCATATGACTTTTTCTGTGACTTCAGTGATGGAGCGTATGGCTCCCCTCTTGAAAGCTCCAGTAACTCCAAGTCCTGCCAGAGCTTTGCAGATTGTACGGCCAGCAAACCCCCGGAAGCCCACTTCAATTGGTTTGCAGCTTCTGCACTCCTCCACCAGGTCTTTGTATTTTTCTAGCTTCCTCTCATGCACCTCCTCCATGTGCTCTTCCCACGGCACAGTTGGCTCCCACATGATCACCTGTTCGGTGGCGTCTGAGTAGATAAGCAAGTCTGAGCACTGTCTTGTCTGGGTGATGTGTTCAGGGACCTTTAATTGTTTTCTAAGGTCTGTTCCTGTAGACTGTTGTTTTCTAATTACATTGCAAACTGAAGAAATGGCTGCCTGGAAACCTTTTGCTAACACCTTGAGTTTCCAAAGGCAAGGTGATTTCTTGTGTTTGTATCTGGAAGCTCAAATGTCTTGGGGTGTTTAAACTTTTATTTGCTGATGCTTTGCATTTTTCACTCCAAATTTGTACAAAACAGAGAAAAATTTTGAGAATACTGTTTCATTTGTAACTTTCTGTCCTCCTCTCAGTTACCTTTTCTCAGTAACAGAAACTTTGACCGTGTCTGCTCCTGCGGTACTCACGGTCCATCAGCTGAGTTGTATGAATCTTCTTGCTCTAACAGGACTTGAATGCAGCTTTCATTTTGTTTTTTAGGAGAGAGAAGATTTGAGTGCCCTATGTGCTCAGTTGTCTGCAGTGACAGCTTCTCTTTGCAGGAACATGTTGAACTCCATTTAGACCACAACACAGCTGTGAACTGTGCAGGTGGGTACACTCTCATTCATATAACCCTACAGCAACACAAGTCACTTTTCTTCCATGTTAAATGTATTTTATTTGTCTTGTTTCTATGTTATGATACATTTAGAACTTATCATTTCCTTTTGGTTGCCGCAGGAAGCCATGACTCAGATCTGAAGCTAGCCACACAGCTTCAGCAAGAGGAGACAAGGAGGAGGAAACAGGAGGATGAGGAGCAGGAGAGAAAGCAGTTTAAGAGGCTACAGGTCTGGAATCTGATAGTATATTAAAACACAATCAAATATTCTGTTAATTATCAAATTAGATTGGGACAAAAAAGGTAAATGAGCCAACTCTGAGCAGCAGGTCATTCAGAGTGGGTGAACTGTTTGAAATTGTTGTCGTTTTAGGCTACGGTCTCTTCCTTTATGCCATTTAAACTAAACATTAGCACCAGAGTCAGAGTTTGTGACATCATCCAGACACAGAGGGGCAAATTTACTAAACCAAACAAATCAGAAAACATGCCAATGGGAGTGTTCACTTCTGCAGGTGACTTCCTGAAACTGCTCGGAACTACAAACACAGAATCAGCCAGCTCATTTAATCAAACAGGCAGCACAAACAAGCAGAGCTGCTGATAATCAGCAGCCTGGAGTTCATCAACCGCACAGAAGCAGACAACACACAACATGCAAACATGAACCTGTTCAGGTGATATAATAAGATAGTTAATCAGGTGCGCTTTGTTAAATTAACTCCTCCAGGAGAGTCTTCACTCTTCAGTTTGACTACATTCAAATCTGTTGTTTGTTTGGTTCAGAATTAGATAACACATATGAGGGAAGAAGAGTAATTGAAGCTGAACATGGAGCCAAATTATAGCTGCTATTGTAAGTCAATTTTTATAACTGCAGCCTGCTGTCCACCCCTGATATCTGTAAGCAGCTGGTATTCCATTGAATAACGACATGTGACTATAAACTTCTTACATTCCTCTGCACTCATAGACAGTACAGGTGGAACTATGGATGATGACATCCAGCTACACAAGTTATGGTGTAACCATATCCTCCTACCAGTGTTTTGCAACAGCTGTGTGTGCTCAGCACAGCAACAGCCACAGCGATGTCCAGTGCAACGTTAAGGCATGCGTTTTGTTGGAGATAGAAAATGTTGCTGTCAGCAACAAATTGTATGACACAGAGCTAAGTAAATAAGTGTGTGGTTAACTTCACTGGAGAAGTTTTGAAGTTTGTGCTTCTCACTCTTTTTGCAATACACCAACCTTTCATTTTATGGCACTACATTTTGCACCAGCAACTAGATAAGAACATGCTTTTAACATATAAAACAAAAATTTTAAAAAATTACATATTCGCCAGTACAAGTTAAGTTTTGGGGGAAAAAGACAGTTTTCATTGAAAATAAAGTTTTAAAAAACTGGCATATGCAGCAACTTGACCCAAGACAATGCTTCATTGTAGTTATCAGTAAGAAATAATTGATTAGCTCTGTTTATCTGTTTGCTTGAGAACATGAGATTTAACCTTATCGTTATCACCTCTGTCTCACAGATTAAGCCTCAGTTAGCTCCTCAGTTCTATTTCAGACAAACAAAAAAGTTTGGTCATTTTTTGCAAATTTGACCACAAAATCTTTCAAAAATGTGCTGCGCTATCTTCAATACATTACACTGTAATATATATAATGTGCATTACGTCACACAGGTCCTGTAATATTGCCATACACTACCTCTTGACGTATATGGTAGCTTCTAGACGTGTCTTTGTAACCTCTAAATCAAATTCATGTGTATAGCTGTGTGTGTGCAGGGTTCAGACAAATATTTGTTTTTACAAAAGTGATGTTACATCTGTAGGGGGAGCCACAGGGTGAAACAATTTAATATTCTGTAATGAAACTATTAAGTTCTTTCCTCATCAAATTTGTGTCTCTGAAAGAGAAACTTTCATAAATATGAATAAAAGGCAACAGGGTCAAAAACAAAGATCACTGTGTCCAGGCCTCTAACATGGAAGCTTACCACTGTGGCTGGATATGAATACAGAATGTCATAAGAGGCTTTGCAATGGATACAGTATCAGTGTGCCCAGTGATCCAGTTCAGGAAAAGTCTTACAAATTGCATTATTTTCCGAAACTGGGAACACATAAGACATCTTAATGAGAACTCCACTGTTTGCGCTGAGTCATGTCTCGGAAGTAAGTGGCCCAGGACTCTTAGTTCACACTGTTGTAAGAATGTGGCCCAGAAGTGTACTGGACCATCTCTGAATGTGGTCTGAGTGATCAGCTTTGAATATGTCCTGTCCTGAGTCCAGTTGAATTGCCCAGGATGGATGTTAGCACCAGTTCGGAACAGGTTGTAACACTTTACTTTTAATCAAAGTGAGTTGCATTTGTTCATTGTTTAGAGGCAGTTTGGGTTGGATGGTAGAGGAGGCTACCACCGACAGATGGAGAGGACCATGGAGAGAGCTGTGGCCGATGGGCTTCTGGAACCGGCTGAGTTTCACCGTAAGAGGGCTGACATGATGGAGTCTCTGGCCTCCGGAGTTGATGATGGCAGAACCAGAACTCAGGGTGTGTTTCAGTTCAGTTCTGCTCATGTAAATGTAGTGCTAATTCACAACAAAAATAATTTCAGAGCACTTTACTTAGAAAGTAAAGAAGTTCAAGTTCAAATAGATGAAATGCAATACAGTCTAATTCAGTACAGTAGTATTTATAAAATGCTAATCTGTAAAACATTTATTAGCTAAGGAAACCAATGGATCATAGAGAGTGGCTGGTGGGGCAGTGAGGACAGAGACAGGACAGAGAAGAATTTCAAATTCTATTCTGAATTTAACAGGGAGCCAATGAAGAGAAGCTAAAACTGGAGAAATGTGATCTATCCTGTTAGATCTCATCAGAACTCTGGCTGCAGCATTTTGGATCAGCTGGAGACTTTTCAGATATTTTTTGGATAGCCCAATAATAAAGAATTACAGTAGTCCAATCTTGAAGTAACAAATGCATGAACTAGTTTCTCTGCATCACCCTGAGACAGGATGTTCCTGATTTTAGCAATATTACGAAGGTGAAAGAAGGCAGTCCTAGAAACCAGTTTTATATGTGCGTCAAATGATAAATTCTGGTCAAAAATAACTCTTCAAGGTTCTTCACTGTTGAACTAGAAGCCAAGGAAATACCATCTAGAGCAACTATATAGTGAGACAATTTCTCCCTGAAGCGCTCAGGTCCAAAGAGAACAACTTCAGTTTTGTCTGAATTTAAAAGCAGACAGTTCTGAGTCATCCAGGTCTTTATGTCTTTAAGACAGGCTTGTAGTCTAACCAACCTGTTGGTTTCATCTGGTTTCATAGATAAGTACAGCTGAGTATCATCAGCATAACAATGGAAATTTATGCCATGCTGTCTGATAATGTTACCTAATGGAAGCAGGTATAAAGTAAAAAGAATCGGTCCAAGCACAGAACCCTGAGGAACTCCATGACTTACTCCAATGTGTGAGGAATATTCTTCATTTACAAGAACAAACTGGAATCTATCAGATAAATATGACTTAAACCAGCCTAATGCAGTTCCTTTAATCCCTATAATGATAGGATATAAATCGGTAATTGATCACCGAGATCAGAATCAAACTTTTTTTTTTTTAACTTGAGATTTAATTACAGCAACTTTAAAAGCCTGAGTTTCATATCCAGTCAACAAAGTTAGATTGATCAAATCTACTATAGAAGTATTAATTAAAGGAAAAATCTCTCCTACAAAAGTGTCAAAAACATACCACCAGTTAGAGACTAGACAACTCTTCACACACTTGTAAAAATAAGGATTAAGATGAACGTGGTGGCCTTATTAACCCACTGGCAATGAAGACGTCTTTTGTGCTGCACATATTTCGTATCGAAATTTTGAACAATCCCAACTCTTCTTATTTGGAGCTTTAATATGTAAAGCTAATTGAAGAAGAATTAATGATTTAGGTAGAAAACAGCACAAATTCTTATTATACATGAATAATTATGTTAGGTTAATAACATATATATATGAATATATGATAGGTTTTAAGAAATAATAATGATATCTGACAAAAATCCACTTTTAACATTAAAATGGAAAACCATAGAAAATTACAGACTCAGTAAAGGTAACTTGGAAATACAGTAAATAAATTAAACTGAGTTGATGATGAGGTCAAAGTGACAAATTCTTCTGTTGTTAAACAGGAAGTGGGTATTCCTGCCCGTCTATCAGTCCACATCTTAATCCTGAACCGGTTCCTCAGCATTCCTTCTTTTGGTTAATCTTTCTTATTATCTACTGTGAGGAGAAGTTGCTGGAAATCATGTTGTGGGAGGGTGCGTATTCATCTGCCTGATCACATGTGCTTTATTCAGCAGGTTACACAAGCTGAGTGAGGTGATGACAGGGATGGGTGCAGGTCAGGGATAGCACAGCGTCAGCCCTTGTGGTAGTTTTGTGGCGAGCTCATTTCATCGTGGGAGAGATGATCAATCTAGTATTAGATTAAAAAAAGAAGCATCTTGCAGGGCTCATTTCTGCCAGCAGTACTTTAAATAATGAGTTATCTGTGCACATTGTGTTCCTTTGAGACAGCGTCAGTAGTTAGATTCAGCCCATGTCCTCAGTCTGGTTCATAATTGGTCCTTAACCCTTAAACTCCAAAAGTATAATCACATGATCATCACAGTGTTTCTCTACAACATTAAGAATTTATTTTAGGAGATGAACATCATCAGTGCTGCAAACATGTTGTTTTATAGCAAATATTTTTTAATCATTTTAATATATATCCACTCTTCCCTAGTCCCAGCACTCATGTGTGTTGTCATTATAGCTCATCACTGGAGTGTGATCTCTTCTGTTCACCTCTGCCCAGGTGTCATCGGAGCTTTGTATGATTACTATCAGACTGAATGCAGAGACTGTGTCCATGTGTGGCTGAGTGCTGAAACCGACCACTACTGCTCCTCAGCTGGTGATCAAGGCTGGGGCTGTGGATACAGAAACTTCCAGATGCTGCTATCGTCCCTGCACAGAACAGACGAATATTCTTCACTTCTACAAGGTGCACACTGCATTATATCTGACCTGAAATCAGCTCTGCCCTGCCCTCATGCTTTGTGTTGTATACACCTAAAGAAGTGGTGTGAAATAGAAACAGTTGTATAATTGTCTTTTTGCTATTTATGTGGAGACCAGCTGGATGATGTCAGTCAGTTCTGAACAACCGGATGTCAACATGCCCTGTTCTCAGCTAAATCAAGGCAGCAAACAATAACTGCTGAAGAAATGAGAAGAGTATTTGTGTTTACACAATATTTTTATCATGAGTTTGTTGTGACTGTCACTGCACCGATGAAACTGATTAATTGGACATTCCACATAGAGAAGGTGTGGTAGGAATAGACAGAAGCAGATCAGAAAACTGGGAGGCTCCTCACTAAAATATTCTGAGGGATCCTCAAAAGGAAGTCTGTCCTTCAGCTTGGTTCACATAAATCTGCTTGATTGTGTGAATACTCTAAGTGCCATAATGTACCAATTAAATTGTGTATCAAGTGATTTCCTTTTTCCTCTGAGACAGATTTAGTGTCTTCTATTCATCTATCAGATTATCCATAACTGTCAGGGCAGATTCAGACTTGCAAGGTGAGAGACAGAACATGCGCTCTGAGGAAGAAGCCATTAAATGTCGATGATGAAGTCTCTGTTTCCTCAAGTGCACGTGTCTGTCTTGTTAACCACGATGCTTACTCCTGGAACATTATGTGGTGTTCTGGTCTGGTGATGCTGTAGCTCTGAGATCAGTATCTGCTCACTGGTTTTTACCCTGAATGAACTTAAACTGACAGATTTGTCATTTTGATGACACCTTGTCTTTTAGCTACACTACAGCATTTTGGTGTGACATCTGCTCGCCCACACTTGGCCAGTTATCTGTATAGAATCATGAAAGTTTGTACTGTATGGTGATGTTGTTGTTGTTTGCTTTATTCACCTGTTCGCAGTCTAGTTCTATTCACCTGATGCTTTCCTTCCCTGGCAGGAAAGCCAGTGCCTTCTGTTCCTCGGGTGCAAAGTATGATTGAAGAAGCTTGGAAAGAAGGACTGGATCCCCAAGGTGCATCCCATTTCAGCCAGCGGGTACGGGGAACACGGGGGTGGATCGGTGCCACAGAGATCTACATCCTTCTAACCTCTCTTGGAATCAGGTGGGCAAGCTGCACTTTGCTGTTATAGTAAAATTTGTCGTCAGTCTGTGTCATGTGATGGGAAGAGCCAGTTCTCAATCATCATTGGTGACAAGTTTTATTTGTTAGGTTGTCTTTCTGCTATTGTCACAGATTTATTGAAATGATTTATGCAGTTTTCTTCAGACAGGGCTATCGTTTAAATTTACATGCAGCAGTTTAGTTCAGATCCAGTGTGTGAGTGCAAGTGTGCTGACTGGATAGGCAGCTTTACCGTGTTGACCTGGAGTGTAAGCTTTAGAGCTTCAGCATCTTATAAGACAGGCTGATCATTCTGCTCATAATCAAGAACAGAACTGAGCATACCCAGCCTGTCTGGTATGTGTTGCGTCTTTTCATGAGATTGTGCCCAGAACAAGTCGTTAGCTGTGCTGCTTGTCCCTCTGAACTCTGACATGAGCTTACCAGATTTGCTGCATGCTTTGCATGTTGTAGTAAAAAATTGAGAGCTTCAAACCCAACCTGAGTTGACTTTACATCGTCATGAGAGTAGGTAACATTTTGCTTGTGTTTGTTTTCAGTGCACGTATCATTGACTTCCACCAGCCAACTGGTGCCGGTGATACCCACCCCCGCCTGTTTGACTGGGTCAAGCAATACTTCTGTCAGTCCGGCAGGAGCAGCAGACTGCCCCCTCGAGTCATTCAGACTGACCTGCCCCCACTTTACTTACAGCACCAAGGTAGACAGCTTCAGCACTTTTCACAAGTTAAATGTTCCTGCGAAACAGCAGTGAGAATGCTGATGAAGTTGAATGGGTATAGCTGACAATGCTAAAAAAAAGTGGAAAATCTTTCAATTGCTGAAAAATCAGTTGCTGAAGTCTTGGTTGAAGGAATTTGAAGTTGAAATAACAATAGTGGAATGATTTAAACCTATTGGAAAAACAGAAGATTTGATGAAAGGACGAAAAGTTTTTTTCATGTTTTTGAAACCATCATATTTCAAAATTGGCTTAAAATTTGAAAAAGCTGACCCATTTGGTTATAGCTGAATGTCTTGTAAGCCATAATTTCAATAAAATGTTAAATATTTTAAAAAGTGTAAAAGTTCTAAACACCAAAAGTCATAGCAATTATCTCCTGAAAGAGCTGAACGTTTAGATATGAATATAAATATGGTTTTGAAAGGTGAAAGTATGCAGAAGTAGTTGGGTTGAAAAGAGGAGAAATAGTTGAAATTTGTTCATGTTTTTGAAACAGTTATATTTCAATATTGGCTTAATATTTGAAAAAGCTGCCCCAATTGGTAATAGCTGAATGTCTTGTGACCCGTTTAAAGTTTGAATGGTGTCTCTAGCTGAAAATCTGCAGAAATAGTTGATTTTGAAGAGTTGAAAGCACTTTCCATTCATTTGAATGAGGAAAAAAGTTGAATCAAAGTTGAATAGTTTAAAAAGTATAAAAGTTATAAACACCAAAAAAAAGACATCTCCTGAACGAGCTGAACATTTGATATCAAAATTGTAGAAATCGGTGAAAGATTGCAGGAGTAGTTAAACGCCAAAAAATTTACGTAATAATAATAATAAAGGGAAACAGGGAAACAATAGTGAGAATGCTTTAGCTGAGAGGAAGGTGTGGTAGAAATCTTCAGAGGTCTCCATCAGTGGGTTGGGGTGTTGTTTTTGTAGCTTGGCAACAACTTAGCTGATGATGTCACACACAGTGTCAGCAGATAACACAGGTGAACTCTCTCAGTAGACAACCAGAAACTCGATGACCAGAAACTCACAGCCAACAGTTCAACACTGAAACAATTAGGCTGGAACCAATAGTTATTTCAATTAAACGTTCAGACAACTTTTATTGGCAATAAAATAAAACAAACATTCTCACTTTAACATATTTATAGTTCTACAGCCTCTTCAAAAACTCCTCCGAGTCCAGAGCTCTTCTGAGTTGTTCTGCATGTGTCCATTTTCTGTTGTGACATAAAATGAGATAGCAGCTTTTTCTCACTGATGAGACAAAATGAAATAGAAAATAGCAATTAGTAAAAGGACATTCACGCTGAGAGGCTGTCATAAATAATGTACAAACAATACATATAGGTATTAGCACTC
Source organism: Leuresthes tenuis (assembly GCF_036924035.1). NCBI lineage: Eukaryota > Metazoa > Chordata > Actinopteri > Atheriniformes > Atherinopsidae > Leuresthes > Leuresthes tenuis. The sequence continues at coordinate 35,769,329 of NW_027325364.1, forward strand.
TCCTTATGTTTGTAGCAATCCTCAAGTCATACTGCAGTCCACAGTTGTACATTTCTGTGGCTCTGTCAATGGCATGGACAGCTGAAAGGACGTGGACTGTTGCCTGTGTCATGAGGTAAACAAAAAGACATTAAAGTAGTCTGTCATGTTGCAGTTAACAAGATATTAACCAGAAGTTAAAGACTGACAACAGTAATAATACAAAATATGTTAATATGATAAATAGAAAAACTTCAGAATTTACCTCTGGCAGAAGCACATCCAACAATTATTAACAAAATCTTATCGATACCCGTGGTTGGACTTACCTCTATATTTAACCACAGACTTCTGGTGGCCTTGTAAATGGAGAATTAGGGTATGGTATGGCCCTACCTTCGGGCACTGAAAAGTGTCCACTTCCCAGTTTAATTAGTGCCAGGAAGGTGCCCTCCCGAAATGTGATGTTGGTCTATAGGAGAATGAAATACAATTAAAACTCATACTTTTTGAAAAGAGAAATGATTAAAGTAAAAATATCTTGCTAACCTATTTAATTTCAAATCTGCATGCATACATGTGTACACATAACTTTTAAACTTTTACAAAATCAAATTATGGTCAATTTATTCTTTTTGCACTGTTCCCTAGTCAAATTCAAACCTTGGACCCTATTTTCTAATGTTTTTGTGTGTCTAAATGAGAAATCAGGAAAACAACTGATTTCTCATTTAACTGGTCTTTGAACTGGTCTACTAGTAAGAGGCAGCTGCAACTAGAAACAGCCTTACTGTCCTTTCCAAAGCAACCAGACTGCATTACAAGAAACGTGTAACTGTAAACCACACTTCAATCAAACCACAGCAACACACATATTACCGAAACAATTTAGTTTGATATGTTGAGTTAAATAAAGATTAAAAATATAAACAATACAAATACAATAAATACAAATAGTCTGCTTCTGTTATCATCCCTTGCTCACTCATTACTTTGATTTTCATAACACATGTAAAAGATGACACAAAATGGGTTTGAGTTTGAAACAATGTGTTTTTTTTACAGATAGAATCCACTGTCTTTGAAAAACAGTCATTAACGCTCTTTCTGTTAAGCAAAAGATGTCTTAAACGTTACATTAAACGTCAACATCTTCCCAAAATGTAAAAATATAAATGTGTCTTACCTGAACCGCCATTGTCGTCTCGTCTTGCAATGCAGATGTGGGTTACAGGGGCGTGGTTTGTATGGGCGTGGTTTGTAGCGGCTGCTGTGGCTACAGTTGGGTATTATTGGGTAAAGGCCCCAGTATGGTTGCCACTATAGATATGTACACTTAGATGCCGCTTGTCAGGCGCGTCAACACAACCGTCATCTTGGATCGGGGTTTCTGGCAGCAGTCAGACTGTCAGAGCAGGTCTGACAGCTGTGCATCTGGCAAAATGCCAGACTTTTGTGCTGCTTGGATGTTCCCGTGAAAGAAACGCCAAAACAAATAAACTTGCAATAACATTTCACAAGTAAGAAGTTGATTTATATCATTTAACTGTTATGAACGTGTTGAATGGGATGTATCACTTAAGATAACATAAATTAAACTAGCTTATTAGTAGCTTACGCCAGGACAAGAAAACAAGATGTTTTTGTTTGAAAGACATCGGTAAGATGATGAAAGTGACATTTGGCAATCAGCCACTGTATATAACTGTGCTCAGCAGGCTGTGTTATTCCTAAATGATCTATTAAATCAATTTCATAGCACTAACATTAACGTTAACTGCTAACGTAAGTTATGTACCTGAATTGTAGCTACATAAGCATGGAGAACTGAGCGTTGTTCTGATGGAGTTGTTTTGTGTAGGTTTTCAAAAGATAAATAGAAGAGACAGGCATGGGCAGCAGCACTCAGAGGAGAAGTTTTGTCCAAAAGGACCGTTCATTCGTCTGCAGCTGTTACTTTAAACCACAAGACTTTGACAGGACTGGACAGTCAACTCGTTTAAATGAAGGAGTGACACCATTAGCATTTAATTTTCCTTACCATCTTTGCAAAGTTAGTGTCATGACAAATTCTCATATAATCTTAATATTTCACTAACACAACGCAGTGCCCACTAAATGATAATAAAGTACACTATTTGAAATTGTATCTATTGAATGAACCCTTATATAAAGCTTTAAAAACATCGGCGACACCTCCCTGATGTTAAAATGCACAATTCTATTAATAGAATAGAAATAGAAAAATACTTTATTCATCACCCAGTGGTTGAAATTCAAATTAGTCGAGTAGCTCAAAAAATTATAAATATTTTGATTTCATACAAAAAAAAAACAATAATGATAATAATAGTCAATGACGAAATAAATAAAATAAATTTGAGAAGAACATGTCAGCAGTCACTATTAAAAAGCCTTATGGCTGTGGGGACAAAGAACCTCCTGAACCTCAGTCCTGCAGCACAGTGAGATGAGCCTCTCACTGCAGCTGCTCCTCTGACCTGCCAGGATGCTGTGGAGAGGATGTCTGTTATTATCCAAAACAGAATATAATTTCCTCTTCATCTGTTGCTCCACTAACTGGCCTTTTTTACCAGTTTGTCCAGGCGCCTACAGTTTTTGTCTCCAGTGCAACTCCCCCAGCAGACAGCAGCATAGAACAGTGCACTCTCAATGATAGTGTGATAAAACATGCATATCATATCACTACAGACATTGAAGGACCCGAGCCGTCTCCGGAAGAAGAGACGGCTCTGGCCCCTCCTGTACACTGCTTCTATGTTGGTAGACCACTCCAGTTTATTATCCAGCACCACCCCCAGGTATTTGCAGGTCTGAACAGTTTCTATCTCCCCTCCATCAATACAGACTGACTGGTATGGAGTTTTAGATCTCCTGAAGTCCACCACCAGCTCTTTGGTTTTGGTAGTGTTCAGGAGCAAAAAGTTATTTTTGATCAAGCCATAGAAGGACTCCACAAGGTCCCTGTACTCCCTCTCCTGTCCATGGCACACACATGCCACAACGGCCGTAGCGTCAGAATACTTCTGTATGTGGCAGGACTCTGAGTTGTACCTGAAGTCTGATGTGTAGAGGGTGAAAAGAAAACGAGCCAAAACGGTACCCTGCAGAGCCCCATTACTGCATTCTAGTGTTCCAGAAACACATCTCCCCATACTGAAATACTGTGGTCTGGCAGTCAAATAGTCTGTAATCCACGATGTCAGGGAGGGGGCCACACCATTCTCAGAAGCTTTTCTTTCAGTATGGGAGGCCGTATGGTGTTGAAGGCACTGGAAAAGTCAAAGAACATGAATCTCACATATGAACTAGGCACATCCAAATAAGCATATGCCCAATGCAGCATGTACAGAATCGCGTCTTCCACTCCTATCTGGTAGGCAAACTGGAGGGGTTCAAAATCCTCAGCAACCTGCAATCTCATGTGACGAACAAGGAGTCTCTCCAAGGTCTTCATGATATGAGATGTCATAAGATGTCTGCAGTCATTCAGCTCCACCGGTTGCCCTAATTTGGGCATCGGTATGAGACAAGAAGTTTTTCACAGCACCGGGACTTTTTCCATCTGAAGGCTCACATTGAAGAGCCTCTGAAGAGGGACAGATAGTTGACCAGCACAGTCCCTCAGAAGCCTTGGACAGACTCCATCTGGGACTGCAGCCCTCCCTGACTGAAATCCCCTGAGCTCAGCTCCAACCTCCTCTATAGATGGACAAAGAGGTTGTAGCGGAGGGATGACGACAGGAGGGATGTTGCTATCAATTTTAGAGATGGGGGTGGGGATGCAGCTGGACAGAGGAGGGTAAGTGGTGGGAGTTGCAGCTAAACTGCAGAGGCCAGGCAGTGGGAGAAGCCATAGTTGTGAAGGTGCAGCTGTACTCAGGATGCCTGGTGCTGGAAGCTTCCGCAGAGGTGGAGGTGTAGCTTGACTCAGGAGACCTGGTGACGGAAGCTGCCGAAGAGGTGGAGGTACGGCTGGACAGAAGAAGCCTGTTGGTGAGAGTTGCTTCAGAGGTGGAGGTGCACTCAGGCGGAGGAGGAGGATTGGCGATGTGAGTTGCCATTGAGGTGGAAGTACAGCTGGGCATTGGAAGCAGTAAAGTGGAAGCAGCTGTAGTGATGGGGGTGGAGGGAACAGCTGCAGAGGTAGAAAAAGCCACACTATCAAACCTGTTGTAGTATTGGCTCTGTCCACATCACCTTCCACAGACTGAGAGTTTTTCAATCTGTATCCAGTGATGGTCCTCCTGCCCCTCCACACCTCTGCTGACCACTTCCTGAAAGATCTGGTTGTAACAGGAAGTCTTTGTACATAAGGTCTGTATGTGGTTTGTAGATAGAACATGCTGTGATCAGACACAGCCCTGGAAGCCTCCTTCACATTAGCATAAAACAGATGTCTAATGTCTTTTCTCCACGTGTTGGACAGTCAACATACTGTACAAAGCCAGTCAGGCAGGAGGATAGAGATATGTGGTTGAAATCCCCTGTGATTGCAATGAATGCCTCAGTATGCTGGGTCTGTATCCTAGCAACGGCGTCATGGATGACGTCACATGTCGTTGTCGGTGCTGCCCTCGCTGGAATGTAAACAACGATGACCACTGTATATGGGAACTCTCTGGGTGCATTGAACGCATGGAAACCAACTGACAGCAGTTCAATGTCTGGACAACATATCCTCTCCTTAACGGTCACATTGTGGGGGTTAATCCATCTCTGATTTTAAAAAAAAAACACAAAAAAAACAGGATAATACCCCCGCCTTTCTGCTTATCGCTCGTACTCTGGTCACGATCCGCTCGTACGGCTGTGAAGCCGGGTATGTCCACACACGAGTCTGGTGTGTTGTCGTTCAGCCAGAACTCAAACAGATGGATCAAACTGCTTTCCTTATACAGCCGTTGGTTCCGCACAAGCGCCTCTAGCTCATCATGCTTGTTTGGTAGCGAGTTAGCGTTTAGGCAGAAAAGGCTTGTACCTCCACCTCCTGTTGTCCCTCTTTGCCTTTTGTTTTTCTCCAGCTCTGCATCCACGGTACAGCTTTCTTAGCTCGGTCGGAATTGGATGTTTATTTCCGCGACCAATCCTTGACAGTGCCAACAGTTCTTCTCTTGTGTACACTGCTCTAGTACTAATAGCAGTGCACATTGTCAAAAAGTAAAACGAAATGTAAGTAAAAAGCAGATCAAGACATACGTTGTTTTTTTTTTAAAACAACAACACATGATTGAGTTATCCTTAAACACCTTAAATCTTTGTCTAAATATCCAATTTCTAATGTATGTATGATATAAATAAATAAAAATTATACATATATATATATATATATATATATATATATATATATACAAACAAATCAATCTATGTTGTATCACAAATATATGTCTGAAATTTATATCAACCCAAAAGGCTTGAAAATCGGTTGAAAATTCAGTGAATTGTGATGATTTTAATCGTTGATAGGCCAATGCAGTAAGTAGACACGTAGATGCGAAACGTAGTTTATACTTCTCCGTCATTTCCACGATGTAGCCACGTCGTAGCTACGACGTCGACATGGACCCCTACACCGTAGACTTGCATCTCCAAAAAATTCTAACTACACATCGTGTAGACGCCGGCTGTAGGGGCTGTGATTGGTCCGCTCAGAACGTAATTTCCGACAGTTGCTTTTTCGGGTTTAATTGGCTGTATACAGCAAAGAAGCTCATTGAGATTCAAAATTATCGAAAGTGCATTTGTTCATCCAGGTTGTAAATTCACACCAATAAATTCACAACCAGTGTTGGAAATTCCCCCGTTCCCAGCCTCGGCCGGTTCAGTGGTCGTATAGACCACCTCCGCAAACGTCTTCTCTGTTGCCTGCGCTTCAACATTTGCAATACAAGCATTTCTTCTTCAATACTGATGAGCTCCAACTGCAAATACAGCTGCTCCACCACGGTTGCCATTGTTTACTGTTGTTAACTGTGGCCGGAAGAAAAAGCAAGGATTTGGCTATAACCCCTGAAACCACACAAACACACAGCCACACCTACCTACCAGCATGGTGAACTGCAAAGCAATGTGTTCCCTCGACGCAGAACTTCCAATGCTCAATGACAACGTCACATCGACGCTGTCAATGTTATGGAGGAGTATAAACTAAGCGTCTGACAGCAGTGTCAGACGCATGTATATATCTATGGTTGCCACGATGGCTCGTGTGAGCGGTGTTGATGACATCACGGTGTTGCGTCGGCATTCATCAATGATCAATGATCAGCATTCTCACCACTGCTTACATAATAGCTAATTTATTCTAGAGAGGAGTTGCTGGCTCTCAGAAGAAGCACACATGGACAAAGGCACAACATCCCAGAGGAGCTGCATAGGAGGTACAGAGGCTGCAAGGCTGGGGCTAAACTAAAGGCTAGGCTGGCGGAAAACTGGAGGCATTTTAAACCATCACTTCCCTCTGTGATTATGGGGAATGTCAACTCGCTGCCGAACAAGATGGATGAGCTGTCCACTCTGGAAAACCAATGAATTTACCGCGAATGCAACTTGCTCATCCTGAGACTTGGCTAACCGATAGCACACCAGACGCTAACATGGACTTGCGGGGATTTACAGCAGTAAGAGCCGACAGAGACACTAAGGCATGTGGGAAAAGCAAAGGTGGGGGACTCATCCTCTACGTCAACGATCATTGGTGTAACCCCAGCCAAGTCACAGTCAAGTTAGTGTTGTGATGTCCTAATGGAGCTGCTAGCTGTTAGCCTGCGGCCATATTATTTTCCCTGGGAGTTTAGTCACGTGATCTCCCTCTGTTTTTACATCCCTCCGAGGGCGGAAGCAGCCGCTGCCTGTGATAGGATACACAGTGTTACAGCACGGCTGCAAATGCAACATCCTGAAGTCTTCATGATAATATCTGGAGACTTCAATCATGTCACCCTGGACTCAACCCTGGCTGCTTTTCACCAGGTTGTCAACTGCCCCACCAGGAAGAACAGGACAATTGACTTACTGTATGCCAATGTTAAGGAGGCATAAAGAGTCACTGCCCTGCCCCCACTGGGCAAGTCAGACCACAGCCTGGTGCACAGCCCCAGTACACCCCCCTTGTCCAAAGACGGGCTGTCTCCACACGCTCCATCAGAAGATGGACCCCACAAGAAGAGGAGGCCCTGAGAGACTGCTACGACACCAAGGACTGGGATGTGCTGCTGGTGAGGACATAGAGGAGATGACTCACTGTCTCACGGACTATATCAACTTCTGTGCAGATGTGGTTGCCCCCACCAAGACTGTTCGGTGATACCCAAATAACGGTAACATAGGGTAACATAGGGAGTCAAAGCTGTCCTCAACCAGAAGAAGAAGGCCTTCAGGAGCAAGGACAAGGAGGAGATGAAAGCAGCACCAAGGGAGGTGAAACGCTGCCTGAAGGAGGCAAAAGACTGCTGCAGGCAAAAAGTGGAGCAGAAGCTGGAGGAAAACAACATGTGGGACCTGAACACTTTCTTCGATAGGTTCAGCCACACCACCCCACCCTCCACTGTCCCTGCAGTCTGGTGCCACATGTCCAATCTGCAGCTCAACACCTCAAAGACTAAGGAACTGGTCATTGACTTCTGGAGGGACAGAGCCCGTCCCAAAACAGTTCTGTTAAGAATGGAGGAAGTGAAGGTTGTGAAAACCTATAAATATCTTGGGCTGTGGCTAGATCTGGACTGGACGAGTAACACAAGACAGCTGTACAAGAAGGCCCACAGCAGAATGTACTTCCTGAGGAGGTTGATATCTTTCAACATCTGCAAGAAGCTCTTGGGGATTTTCTACCAGTCTGTGGTCGCCAGTGTCCTGTTCTACGATTTTGCGTGCTGACGAAGGAGTACTTCAAAGGGAGACTTCTCCAAGCTGGAGAAGCTGATCAGGCGGGCTGGCTCTGTGGTTGGCACGAAGCTGGACCCTCTGGCAGCAGTGGCAGAGAGGGGAACAATGCACAAACGCCTGGCTATACTGGACAATGCCAGCCACCCTCTGCACACTGTCATCAGCAGCCAGAGAAGCCTGTTCAGCAAGAGGCTACTTCTCCCCAAGTGCAGGACTAACAGACTGAGGAACTCCTTTGTCCCCGGTGCAAACTGTTTAACTTCTCACTGGGGGGGAAGAGGGGTAACAGAAGGACAGAGGGAGTGTAGGACGGGTGGCAGTCAGTCAGTCAGAACGTGCAATAATCTCTGTGGTGTGCAATAATCTTACTTCTCACTGTATATTTACATTTATATACGTATTATTATTCATTAGCATCACTATTATTATTATTATTATTACTACCGTTTTCATTACTATTACTAGTATACTATTATATTATTATCTGTATCTCTGTACGGGTGTTGGGTGTTTTCCACTTTTGTTTATTCTATCTATCTATCTCTCTCTCTCTTTATAGGTGTGTTATCACCATAATAGGCCGATATAGTACTTAGAATATTGTTATAGGACTTTTACGTTTTCTTTGTTTGTTTGTTATGAAATAGTGTGCTTCAATGGACACACTTGGCAATTATCGTTGCCTTTCAGGATGCAATAATAATAGATCAGTTTGCTGTATTACTTGCTTATGCTGTTTCAGTGCAGTGTCTGAGCATGTTTTCGAATTGGTCCATCCGGTTTGTCGTTCTCCGTGCGCCCCAAGTTACAAATTTTGACGCCGTGCCACCTTTACATGGCGCACACCAGGCGGAAATACGTTATTTTGACGTCATGCGCCGTAAGCGATGTGTCAACTATAAAACAAGCTTAAGCCTTTGTGTAGAGCGGACCATAGACATATATATATATAGATATAGATGCCGCATTGACTGCTGCTGTTCACTAGAAGGGCGTGCCATCTTGGTACAGTGCCACTCACTCCTACAGTATATTACATCTATGGAGGAATGGTGTTTCTACACAATGAAAGTGTGTCTCAGTTGTCAAGCTATTTTCACGAGATTTGTTTGTCAAACGTCAGACATGACAGAAAGACATAGATAAAACGAAAATAACCCAGAAAACGTTCAGGTGTATTCAGGTCTTTATTTAAAAAACCTATATAAAATATTCAAATTAGTATTTATTAGTATTTCCATTCCATTTCCATTTCCAGTCGGTCTTTCAGCTCTCCATTTGAGGTTTTTCTCCCTGAGCATGCTAATATTTCCTTCGCAAGTTCATGCACCGCTGCCTCTGCTAGCCCTGTACCAAGATGGCGGCGCTTTAGGCATGCCCTTCCACAGTCAATGCGGCGTCTATGTATGTATGTCTATGGTGGACCGCGGTATATGTAAATAAAAAGGCAAAATTTTAAGTAATAAAAACGTAACGACTCGTTTCATAGGGTGACTATATAGGACTAACAACATAGTTATATGTATTATATTCCATTTCTGTAAATAAATCACTATAATTATTACACACTGCTCCTTTAAGTTTAAGTTAAACACGTTGAACAGGATGTTATTCACTGCTGTTTTCCACAACCAGTCTGCGATGTGATATGATGTCATGAGAAAAGACTGACTGTGTTACCTCCCCTGGACTATGTGGCCTTGTGAGCAGAAGAAATACAGTGCTGCTGTGAATGTGAGCTCTGACTGAGACACTGAATGGTGTAACTTCTACAGACTGATAATACTCATGTTTGAATGCTTGCTTGTGTGTGTGCACGCGCGTGCGTGCGTGCGTGTGTGTGTGTGTGTGTGACTGCAGCTACACAGAACAGGAATTCATCTCCTCTGTTTTTCCTTGTTTGACTTTTCATGTGAAGAACTGACACCACCAGTTTTTTTTTAGTTTTTTTTAACATCCTGAACTGAAGGCATTGTTTGCTTATTGACTAAAGATCAACAAACCTATTCAAGTATGCATACTATGAATGTAATCATCTTTCTTTGGATATCAGCTCTCGCTCTTTGTTTTTGCTGATTAGCATCTTGCATTCCAGGACACAATGTCCTGAGTGGACCCCACGAACACAAGTGCACTTGTTTTACTTCCTCCATATTCTGTCTTTCTGACTGTTTAAAGTGTTGGATGGAAAACAATCTGTCCAAGCACTCACCACTTCCTGATCCCACTCTCTCTCCATGTTCCCCTTCAGGTCACAGCCGCTCTATAGTAGGCATAGAGCAGAAGAAGAATGGGAGCCTGTGCCTGCTGCTGCTGGATCCTGCCTGCTCAGCGTCAGACACCAGGAAGCTGCTGAGCAGGGAGACCGTTTCCTTCTCTATCCGCCATGTCAGGAAGTTCCCCAGAAGCCTGAAGCACAGACAATACCAGCTGGTAGCAGCACAGGGTGTGTTGTCTGCTGAGGACAAACAGGTGAACTGTGTGAATGTGTGTGTCTTCAAGTTGTATAAATGTGCAGAGTATGAAAGATGTGTTCTGTAAATCAGCCCTCTTTGTTTTCCAGGTTAGAATCTTGAACTCCAGGACCTTCTGTGCTGAAAGGATCCCGTGAACAGAAAACCTCTTCTTTATCTCCTCTCTGTGTTAACTTGGTTACTGCTCAGATAGATGATCAGTCCTGACCTTGGACTATTTTTCGTGCTGTCATTTGCTACTAAATATTTTCACGTTCGGTTTTTTATTTTTAAATAAACTCTGTGTTCTCCATGTGTAACAGTTTTCAGTCTGTGGTTTATGCGAGGAAATTATCAGAAAGCATACAAAGTGTGTTAATCTGCCCACACCTGGGCTGAATGATCGCATAACAGCTCGAAACTGTCATTCAGCAGTTATTTACAGGTGATGTGTGGGACAGAAATCTTCTGTCAGGAAACTTACTGCCCTCATAAGAAAACCCAAATGTTTCTGTATTTGTGGTTTTCCTGTAGCAGAAATAAGGTTATGGATATGAAAACAGTGCCACAGCTGGATAATCTGTTGGTCACAGCTTGTTAACACTGTGAACCTTACTTGTAACAGAATCATTCTTCAGTACTTCTAAAGTCACAGTTACTTTTGTGGGGAAAAAAGTTTGTAATTCAACCAAAATAATTTCTTCATGTGTATTATCACTTCTATGAAACCTCCGCCTTTTCACATGTGGGGATGTGAACAGAACCCTACTCAAACATCTGTCTCTGTTCAGCTGTTTGTCCACTTCCTGCAAACATGAATGACTTTCTCAGAATGTGTGTTGATTATTATGCAACCATATGGGTGTGCATTTTCATTCCAGCTCTGTCCCAAAAGTCAGGTTTGCTTGATTGAATTATCTGCATAACTCTGCTGAATATGAACTGAAGCTTGAGGGCTGAATGTTCTTCAGACTGTTCATTTTATCCCTTAGTGGTTAATACTGCTACATGAAATCCTCAAGTGATTTATTGATCTTTGATATGATGTTGATAATGATGAAGAAAATTGTCCACTCGTGGCATGTGTGAATGTGCACAATGAAACTCTGGTTATGTACAGAAGCTGCAGTAGTACAGACTTTGACTGGAGGAATTTATAACGGTGATAAAAGCAGTGGGAATAAGAAGGGGCTGAATTGTGGGTGTGAAGTAGCTCTCCGAACCTACAGAGAGATAAAATCCTGTAACTTTAGATAGGTGCCATATTAAAGTGAGGTTCTTTCTCACATAGTTTGGGAAGGATCTGATGGGCGCTAAAAAAAACCTGGAATGTAGGAGATCTTTCTATTCCAGAGTTCATCTGCTCTGAAAGTTCATTTTAAAAAGCTGATCACAAGTTGTCCCGTCTTGTGCAAGAGACTTTATTCTAAGCAACCAAAGTTTCCACACAATCAAAGACTTTAACAATGAATCCATCGTGATATTTGTGTGGTTTGGCTGAACTGATTTCATTACACAAGACGAAAAGCATCCAAACAGTTCTGTGACAAGGGAGTTATACAGGAACTTTAAAAGATAATGAATCTCAGAGTATGATCTGTCCTCAGGAAGGTCAGCAGGTCACAGCTGTTCATCTGTATCCAGCTCACAGCCTCCAAACACCAGATGTCTTTTGTCTGTGGTGTAGGAGGTTTGTGCAGTCCAGAAATAAATCCTTGTTTCCTCACAGCCCCCATAGAGCTGGACAGAGAAAGGTGTCAGTGTCCAGATGCCTCCTGAAGAGCAGAAATACTTCAGTTTCAGTTTTTTCAGAGCTGCTGGTAGAGATGCAGTTTCTTGCTTAAATACTTCAGAGAGTTTTCACTGCTGTTAAAGGACCAGTCCACAAAAAACAGCCAGTCCTGTTACTGGATCCAACATGTAATACCCAACAGCTGAAAAGAGTCTTGATGTGACTTTTAATTTAAACTTTGACTTGAAATACATAATATATAGTCTGACTCAGAGGCAGATCCAGACTGCAGGAAGATAAAATCTTATTTGACCATGAGTCCAGACCCCTGTTCCCTATACTTACAGCTGCCTCTTGAAATCGTGGAATCGTTTTTAAATGTTGCAAAAAGTCTGAAGCGCTTGAAAGATTCCAGCGAACGAGATCAACTTTGTCGTCGTAGTTTGGCCCTGTTCACCTATAAGCAGGACCTGTATGTTAGGAAACACTGAAAGGGCCACTCACGCAACATGAAAGCATAACAGGGCACGAAGTGATGTTGCGTAATCCCTGATATGTTCCCTGCTGCACCCCCCTGAAGCGTTTTCTGTCTGGACAGCACAACCCGTGCAGCTTCGCCTGAGGATGGGAACATCTCTGTTTGTCTCAGAAGCTGCGTAAAAGCGCGCGGTCGATGCACATCCACAACTTTCAAACAAGCACGAGCGGCTCCACCGACTACCATTTAAAGCAGCACACCGGACACGTCAGATAGGCCACATCGTTTTGTTTGCAAGCGGCGAACGTGGTCTCCTGAAGAGAACAGGTACTCACTGCAGCGTGTGACTGGCGGCACGGTGCGCACACTTCACTGCTTTGCTCTTCAAGTTGATTCAAGGTAAACATTCACACTTCACTCGTTATAGTCTCCCATTTTTAACACTTCCTGCTGCTATAATTTAAATATCTAGCATGTAAAAATATTCTAAACTCATTTTAATGCGCCGTGGCTCTGGATCAGGCTTAGCCGTACCAAACTTCTGTTCTGTACTTCCTTTATGGAGCACATTTATTGTAACAAACCAAGCACAGTGTTAACAAAGGAACCTCTCTCTTGTTTTAGTTATCATGGATTTAAATGATGCCAAGACTCATGATCATAAACTGGTGGCGCACAAAGGCTTTTATCTGATCAACGGAACTCATGATCCAGATGATGTGGACCGGATTTATAACCTGGACATCAGAGACTCCGACGTGTTCATCGTCACGTACCCAAAATCAGGTGAGGATGTTGTCTCTACGCTTTAAGTTCCCCATGTAGAGAAAGACGCCAGTGGAACATGTTTTATTTGTATTTGATATGAGAGAGGTCAGCGGTATTGATTCCCACAGCACGAACATCGCAACATAACGCAGAGAGAAGGCTCTGCTGCTAACGACCACAGACGTCATTCCAGCCATAGTTAATATCTGATAAAAAAGATAAATAAAATTAAATAAAGTGTCGTTGAACAACAGTTTGTGAGTCGTTCCATGCCTTGGGGCATCAGCAGACTAAATAATCAAGATAATGATAAGGAAGGCCATTCACAAAAAAAACAGCCTTCCTCAATATAATTATACTAGTCCATAATTATAATCACTAATTATAATAAAAGTCCAGATATATACTATGTACTATTATAATATAAAGATATAAACAACAAATACATAAGAAAACTCTGATATGTACATGTCCATAAGAATAAAATGCTGGATAAATAGTGTATTGCACATAGGTGTATTTCAGTGTAGTAACGTAACTTTGAAAACAGTCCAGTCTTGTGTCGAGGTCTTTTTCCCCATCGAGATCCGTTCCCTCTCCAGCTCCGCCGCGTCCACTCAGCAAAAGATGCGCTCGCTCGCTGAAAACTCGTTCCAGACATAATGCCAACTTGTTTTCAACAGCATTTTTTTCTTTTTTAGAATATGAGAGGAGATTGAAAACCGTGTGAAAGAACGGACTCTCTTTCTTTAATATTCTCAACAAACTGCTGTTGAGAATATTTCGAGTAAACACAAATGAGTAAACACATCCTGACGGCTGGGAAATTCACATACTGTTCTTCTTGTGTTTAGATAGACATGGGGTTCACACATCTGTTAAATTCATAGTTCTTATTTCTATTGTTATTAATTGGGAAAATTACATTCAGCTAGGTCTTCATTTGTTCATAATGAACAAATAAATGTGTATTCGTGTTCATAATGAACAAATGAAGACCTAGCTGAATGTAATTTTCCAAATAGTGAAATTGTTAATCAGGATATCCTGATAGCTGGACACAATACCATCAAATCTGTGCATACCCATGTTCCTCCTTGTGTTTCAGGTCTACAAGTCAGTGACTTCCCCCCAGTGAGAGATTTCTGACCTTTTTACCTTATATCACAAAAATCCTAAAGTTTTTTGATCCTCCTGAGACATATATGTATCAAATTTATACAGCTGACTCGGGGGAAGTTACTGATTTATAGACCTGAAACACAAGAGGGAATAGCAGTAGCTGTGGTCATCCTCTGTTTCTGCTTGTCCCCCCCACCGGTGTCCCACAGCTGTCCCCAGTCATCCTCCCCTCATCGCTCATATCTGCCTCCCACCATCTGTCTGTCCTGTGTGTGTTCAGTGTGTGTGCTCTCTTTCTCCTCTGCCTTCTTTAATTTTGTAATCTGTGATAGGCATTCCAGGATTTTCCTTGTGACAGTCCAGTAGTGTTTCTGTTTTTTAGGACTGTAAGTCAGATAGCTCTTCCTGCTTTACTGAACTCGTGTGTACCAACCATTCTTGAATAAATCGTGACACTTAAACCTGTCTGTGTTGACTCCAGATTACCCACTTCAGTTACAAGACTGATTAGTATGTCCAGCATTACCAGATGAGAGTCTCGTTCTTTGGTGTGTTTCAAACAGATTTTACCATAGAGCAGGTTATCAAATAATTAGCCAGACCAGTACTCATATACAGACATACATGCTCAGAGTCTGGGAGGTTTCATGAGGCCCATCTGTCCCATTTGACAGGGACCATCTGGATGCAGCAAATCCTGCTGATGCTTGAGGCAAAGGGAGATTTGACTGCCATCAGTAAGCTCAACAACTACTCCAACGCTGATCTCATCCCCTGGATTGAGCTAAATGGAAACAGGCAGGCATTCATCTCAGCTCCGTCCCCCAGGCAGAGGGTCACCCACCTGCAGTACCAGTTCCTGCCCCCTGCTCTGAGCCAGAAGAAGGGCAAGGTCAGCTCTCTAAGCACATGTATTTAATCTAATTTCACAGAGGTTTTAGGCCAAGATTACTTTAGTATTTGTAAGAAATAAATAACCCTTTCCTGGTCTCTATCCCCCTGTTGAATAGTTGTAAAATTATACAAGGTCATATGAATTGACAGTATCTCCAGCAGTTCTGTCATGTCTTGTGAAGTTGTGTCATATCATCTGTGTTTTAACAATACTTTCAGTATCAATCAATTACAGCTATACTATAACATGTTAAAAACGTCTATAAAATCTTTATATGCTTTTGTAATTATTGGTGGATAAGTCACTCTGCAGCATCACTCAGCCATTTATAAGTGTTTGTTTTTTTAATAAAAAGCTTTTCTACTTGAAGGACACACTATTTTTAACACGATCCCCAAAGATACACAACCTACAGTAATTATAATTATAATTATTATTATCATTTGGTGACAGATGGAGGGAGTTAAATGTTAAATGAACTGTATTTATATAGCACATTTTTTTGTCTAGCTGACCACTCACAGCACATCTACTCTACAAACCACATTCACCCATTCACACACACAGGTCACTCAGTGAAGTTCTGCACTTAAACAGAGCTGAGTTTTATTTGAGAGATTTTTCTGATGTAAACTGCAGTAATACTCACTCTCTTTTTCAGTGTCTATAGTCACTTTGGCAGTTGGAGGTATTTCAATCAAATCTCTTTTTGTTTTCTATCCCAAATTCCCTCTGGTTGTCTCAGCTGACTGGGTACATTTTCTGAGTTGTGTTGGCAGGATAAGGAAAAGCAAAAATAAAAGTAACTGTAACTGTTCTGACTCACACTGCAAAAAGTTCAAGGTAGTGTGACTTTGGAATTCTCATTTATCCTCAACTGATGGCTGTCTCCTCCCACCTGACATTAAGTTATTCAGTGTTTGAACGGGATGAGTAAACAATGCAACTGAAAGTGCTGTTAGAGTGCATGATTAAAAATGTGAAATTATCCAAACATATTCAAATGTCTACAATGGAGTCAGAAAGTATTCAGATCCTTTCAAAATGTACTTATTTTGATGTGTTGTTGATTTAATCTGTTGCACCATGCTTAGCACTGTCATCTGCAGTTTCTACTTCAGAGCTCAGCTGAGGTTTTTGCTGCTTCTCTCTGCACCTACTTGGGTTCTCTCCGAGTTCTCCAGCTTCCTCCCACAGTCCAAAAACATGCATGTTAAGTTAATCATTCTAAACTGACTGTAGGTGTGCGTGGTTGTTAGTCTCTGTGTTGGCCCCGTTCTGGACACCCCCTGCCTCTCACCCTATGACAGCTAAGATTGGCTCCACCCCCACACCCTCACCCCGAATAGAATAAAGTGTGTTTAGAAAATGGATGCATTAACAGATTTTCAGGAACTGACGGAGTCTTTTTTTTTTGGAGACTTTGAGCTTTGTAACTTTGCAGACATCTAAAATCCACAAAAAAGTGTATCACACTGCTACTGACAGCAGTACAGGCTGAATACACACAACAGCTGTAAAGTTGCTGATAACTATAAGAAGTTAAATATCTGGGGCTCACCACGACTTAGAGCTGAGGAAGATTTTAGGTTGAAAAGTGAAGTGTATTTGAGAACCAGAAACTTCACTTGTTAATATTTGAGAGGACTATGTATGATTTACCATCTTCAGGTTTTTCTGTAAAAGTTTGGTGGACTTTATGAACTTCAGCTGAGTCACCTAATGACAGAACTGTTCTGCATCTCCAGAAGACGCTCCAACAGTGGTGAGCAGAGTCTGGTGTTTTTCAGACATAACATTATGAGTAAAGTTCAGTTTCTGAAGAGAATCCGGAGAGTAGTGCCAAACTTCTCAGAAATGTCATTGGCAGTTCCCCAGAATGACTTCCATCTGGTCACACCGCCATAAAGATGTGATAGATTCAATTCTGCTCAGATGGTTACTGTCTTGAATGTCTTGAATTTTTCCTGCTTATTCTTGCCTGAGGCTGATTAATGAATGAAGAATTGGTGGAGACCTCTCCAGAAGCTGCTGCTTCCTCTGGGTTCATCCTCAGCTGATGCTGCAAACAGTCACAACAAAGGTCTATTGTTCAGTTTGTTTGATTGCTTTCTCCTCATCCTGCACTCTTCTGTTGTTTGTGGATGGTGTTGGAACTTGCTATCAAGCCAAATCATCCTGTTAACATTCACAAGTTGGGACACTGTGTAAAATGTGGGTAGAAACAGAATGCAATAACTTTATTTGTATTTTCAACAGAACAGAACATAAACAATATACAAATGGTAGAAAGTGAGATATTGTACTGTTTGATGACAAATATTAGCTCTTTTAATTTGATGACAGCAAGTAGGTGAATTCTTTGTGGTATTTCAAATGTTTTCAGTTCAAGTCACTCCACCACCCGACTCTTCTACTACGAAGCCATGCTGTATAAATGCAGTATGTGATTTAACATTGTCTTGTTAAAAAAATGTGCAAAGTCTCCCCAGAAAAAAAGCTTTGTCTCGATAGGTATATATGTTGCTCTAAAACTTGTATATACCTTTCAGCATTGATGGAGCTTTTCCAGATGTGCAGGTTTCCAGTTCCAGTCCCCCCCCCCCCATACAGTCAGAGATGCAGGCTTTGAACTGAGAGCTGAAAACAAGCTGGATTGTCCTTCTCCTCTTTAGTCTGGAGGATGCAGCTTTCATTATTTTCAAAAAGAATTTCAGATTTTGCTCCATCTGACCACAGAACAGTTTTCTGCTTTGCCTCGGTCCATTTTAAATGCCCTTTGGTCCAGAGAAGAAGGCAGTGTTTATGGATCATGTTCACATACGGCATCTTCTCTGCATGATAGAGCTTTAACCTGCATGTGTGGATGGCACGATGAACTGTGTTCAGAAGACAATGATTTCCAGTGTTCCTGGGCCCATGCAGTGATTCCCAGGACAGAATCATATCTGTTTTTAATGCAGAGCTGCTCGAGGGCCTGAAGATTACAGACATCGAGGAATTATTTATGGACTGTGTCCCTTGTTCACAGAGATGTGGATTCTCTGAATCTTTGGACTTTATTTTGTGTATTGTAGAGGATGGAATATTCAAAGTCTTCACAGTTTTACATTGAGGAACAATATTTTGAAATTGCCCCATAAATTCAACCTCGATCAGAAGTTGTCACATTATGGTTTGAGTGACTTATAAAAGGCTTATATTCATAATAAATTACACTTTGGGCTGCACTATGGTGTGGTTGTTACCACCATCATCTCACAGAGAGGGAGGGGTTCCTGGTTCAAATCGCAGCCTTTCTGTGTGGAGTTTGCATGTTCTCTCTGTGTATACATGGGTTCTCTCCTGATATCCTGGCTTTCTCCCACAGTACAAAAACATGCATGTTAGGTTAACTGGTGACTGTAAGTTGTCCCTAGAGGTGAGTGTGAGCGTGCATCGTTGATTGTGTTTGTGTGGCCCTTTGATGTACTGATGAGCCGTCCAGGGCATACCCCGCCTCTCACCCAATGAGAGCTGGGATAGGTTCCAGTACCCCGCAACCCTGAATAGGGTTAAGGGAGGATAGAAAATGGATGAATGGATAAATAACATTTTGTTATCATTAGTAGATGGACATCTGATCGTGACACAATAAGGTACTTCTTATAAACATTATTCATTTGACTGCTTCATTATGATTTGTTTCCAGTATTTTTGCAGATGATACTAATTTATTTAGTCTTGTACACATTTTTCTGTACACATTGCCAACGCCTAGAAATATTTTTAAATGGTTTAGAGTAAGCCAAATGTCTTTAATTCAATTTAAATATGATTTCCTGCCTCTTGCCAAGTGGAAACTTTGATAGGCTGCAGGCCCCTGAATTGGACTAAGCAGGTATGGAAAATGGATGGATGTTTTCTTTGTTGTTGTTTGGAGTAAAACATCCCAATCTATTGACATCATTAGCAATCTTTTTTTTTCTTAACTTTTTTTATTGGAAGTAATTTCACTAAATACAACAGAACAATATAACAGGAAATACTTCCATATTTCCATTTTTCCATCTTTTTATCCCTCCCACATTTCCATCCCATCCTGAGCACACACAACAAACCCATAAACAATAAAAACAAACAAAACAATCAAACATAAATAAATAAATAAAAATGATGAATAAATAAAACAAAATAAATGGGGGGAGAGGGTTTCAGTCATCACAGTAATGCAGAGAAGTCAAAGACTCAATATGACTTAAGAGAGGTCTCCAAGTCTTTTCAAATGAATTTAAGGAGCCATTGAGGGAAAATCTAAGCCTGTCAAGACTCATGAACAGTGATACTTCTTCAACCCACCTACTATGAGATGGAGGTTGAGGGTGTTTCCATTTAAGTAGTATAAGGCATCTGGGTAACATGGTGGTAAAGGCAAGGATAGTCTGGAAAACTCTAGAGGTAAAAGGCTGTAGGGAGGGCCCAAACAAAGCTAAGAGAGGTTCAGGAGAGATAGTAGTGTTATATGCTGTGCTAAGAGTTTTAAAGATTTCAGACCAGAGTGTGGCAAGCCTCGGACAGGACCAAAACATATGGGAATGGTCAGCTGGAGATTGTTTGCCCCTATTACAGGAGTCAGTTACATTGGGATAAATCCGAGATAGCCTCAAATTAGTGTAGTGAACTTTGTGCACTACTTTACATTGTAGGAGGCCATGCCTCGCACAGATTGAAGAGGAAGGAACCAACCGTAATACTTGTTGCCAATAATCATCAGGTAGTGTGACTCCAAGCTCTTGCTCTCAAGAATCCTTGGGGCCCGATGCTGGGCTATCAAGAGAAGAACTGATAAGGCTGTAAATGCTATAAGTTAGCCACTTTTGTTTAGGATCAAGAGCTAATAATGAATCAATCAGTGTTTCTAGGCAACGACTTGGGAATTTGGGGTTCTGATTCTGAACAAAATGCCAAAAAAGAAATAGATGGTATTTAGGTAAGTCAATTTTCTTGAGAGCTCTGAAAAGGACATAAAAGTCCTTTGGTTGTAAAGGTCCTTAAATTTCGTTATCCCTTTGTTGAACCACGTCCAAAAGGTCAAATCAGTGCAAGAGGGCAGAAATACGTGGGGTTTTTTTTACAATAGGGGAAAGGTCTGAGCCCCTATTAAGGCCTAGGTTCCTCCTAATTTGAATCCAAATTCTAACAGAGTTAGTTAGCACTGGATTTGAGGTAAAGTTGGAGGCAGTTAAAGGGAGCTGGGAGCAAACCAGGGAATGAAGAGAGAACTTAGAAGATGCAAGTTCCATATCCACCCACATGGAGTTTATGAATATTACAGGACCAGTAATAGTGCAGAAAATTTGGCAAAGCCTAAGCCACCAAGAGCCTTCGGGAGCTGTAGCACTGATCTTCTGATGTGTGGACTTTTATTGCCCCAGAGGAAAGAACTTGTTGATCGAGTGATCTAAAAAAGACTTTTCAATAAAGACAGGGACGTGAAAAAAAAAATGGAAACTTATGAAAACAACCATTCTAACCAAATTAACTCAACCCACAAGGGATAATGGGAGGCCAGACCATCTGACAAAATCTAGTTTACATTTCTCAACAAGAGGAGAGAAATTTTTAGAGAGACGTTGCCTCATTGAATTAGTAATATGCACCCCCAAATATTTAAATCCACCTGCAGCATATTTGAAAGGGAATAAAGACAGAGGTATATCTTTGGCTGCAGAATTGATGGGAAGAATTTCACTGTAGTGGAGGTTAAGTTTATAACCTGAATAGGACCCAAATTTGTCAAAGATATCTAGAACCACAGGGAGAGAGGCAGCTGGATTCGACATGTATAAAAGAAGGTCATCGGCATAAAATGATAATTTGTGAATTTTCACAGCTCTGATGATGCCCTCAAACCCACCCTCCTGGTGTAGCCAGATGGCTAGAGGCTCAATAACTATGGCAAATAGGAGGGGGGAAAGAGGGCAGCCCTGTCTGGTTCCTCGACAAAGAGGAAATTAAACAGACTGGAGTCCGTTTGAGTGGACTGAGGCAACTGGGCTGGCATAAAGCAATTTAATCCAAGATATAAATTCCGTATTGAAACCAAATGGACTATCGAAGGCCTTCTCTGCGTCCAGTGAGATAATTGATTCCAGAACGCCCGAACCAGGAGAACCAATGATATTTAAGAGCCTCCTCGTGTTATGAAATGTGTGCCGTCCAAGCATGAAACTCATTTGATCGGTTGATATTATACTTGATAGGACCCGTTTTAGGCTTTGGGCTACAATATTTGACAGGATCTTTAAGTCGACATTTAAGAGGGAAATGGGCCTATAGCTACCACACAAAACAGGGTCCTTATCACTCTTAAACAGAAAATAAATAGTGGCCTCCGACAGGATGGGAGGCAGTCAGCCCTCAGCAAAGGACTCATTATACATTCTCTGGAGGGTAGGTGCGATAGCGGCAGAAAATAACTTAAAAAAACTCAACAGGGAACCCATCAGGGCCTGGAGTTTTACCATTCTGAAGTGACATAATTGCCTCCTGAACTTCCCTGGTAGAGACCGGACTCCCCAGCTCCCTACCCAAATCTTCATTTGTTTTAGGGAAAACAATCTTATCTAGTGGGTTAACTCCATCCCAAACAGTCGGAGGACATTGGGAGGAGTAGATGTAATTTCTGTAAGGTCCGAGGTGACTTCACCTGACGCAGATTTAATCTGAGGGATCAGCGTGCATAGTGTAGCTGTGCGTGCCTGATGTGCTAATAGTCTTCCCGCTTTATGAATATGTCCTTGGTGATTATCTCACACTCTGCCCTTTCTGCTTTCTTTAGGGTTGAGCCATATGATATAATCTGCCCACGCGTAAACGCCTTAAAGGCCTCCCATAGAGTACGTCTAGAGATCTCTGGAGAATCATTAGTATCAAAGAACAAGGAGATCTGCATGTGAAGGAATTCTTTAAAGGAAGCCTGGGCTAGCAGAGAAAAGTCTCCACTGCCTGGAGGGAGGGGCAAGACTAGGAAAGCTAATATCTACAGATACAGGGGTGTGGTCTGAGATAACAATACTATGGTACTCAAATGGGCATACTCAAACTCAAAACTCATTTAAAGGAATAAGCTTTGTCTGAGGAAATAAGAACGAATACGCTTTGTAAATGGTAAATGGACTTGTACTTGTATAGCGCTTTTCTAGTCTAACTGACCACTCAAAGCGCTTCACTGCATGCTGCATTCACCCTACTCATACAGCACGTCTTAGGATACATAACTACGTGCTTTTTTTCTAATCATTCATACTTCAAACCCTCTTCATACTGCCTCTCTAAGGGGTTCTTTTTATGTCCCGATCATGTTAATGACCTTTTGCTAATTGATCTAGGAAAGTTAAAAATTCCTCAGTTCCCAGTTAACATCCATCCATCCATTTTGTATATCATCTTAATCCAGTTTAAGGCCTTAGGCTGGAGCCTATCCCAGCTGCCATTGGACGAGAGGCAGGGTATACTCTGGATGGGTCTGCAGTCCATCACAGGGCCACACAGAGAAAAACGAGACAAACAACCATGCATGCTCACACTCACTCCTAAAATCAATCTAGAATCATCAGTCAACCTGATATGCTTGTTTTTGGACGGTGGGAAGAAGCCGGAATACCTGGAGAGAACCCATACATGCACGGAACCCTTTTGCTGTGAGGGGACAGAGCTAACCACAGCACCAATGTGAAGCCCTCCCAGTAAACACCAGTAATAATTTACTGATACCCAGATCTGATTTATTTTAGGTGATCTACGTCGCAAGAAATCCTAAAGATGTTCTTGTGTCTTACTACTACTTCCATAAAGTTGCAAATATGTTGGAAACACCAAAGAGTTTTGATGACTTCTTTGAGAAATTCCTGAGAGGAGAAGGTAAGAGGAGTTCACTTCTGGTTTTCACAAAGTGACTCTTGCAGATTGTCTTGATGGTGGTGACAGTGTGTGTTGTTCATTGTAGTGTTTGGTTCCAGCTGGTTTGAGCACATTAAGACTTGGTACTCACACAAGGATGAAATGAACATGCTGTTCATCACTTATGAAGAAATGATCCAAGTAGGACCTCAAATCATTGCAATATCTGCATGCACTCGTCACATTATACAACACATTCATCAGGCCTAATTTTTCTAATGGATCCCTACATTGTGCTGCTGTGTTTTATTCAGGACCTACAGTCAGCCGTGGAGAGGATCTCCCTGTTCCTGAGCAAAGAGCTGACTAATGAGCAGCTGACAAATGTAGTGAAACACAGCACGTTCAGCAACATGAAGAAGATTCCTCAGGCCAGCTATGAGCAGGTACCAGGGGATCTTCTCAGCCACCACCTGGGAAGATTCATGAGGAAAGGTAAGAATTGTATACAGGAAGTCGAGGCTGATCTGGTCATTCTCCTTATTATAATAAACAACCCCTAAACAACTATCAACCCAGACTCACAAAACTTCACCTGTATTAACACAGTGAAAGCATAATACTAAAAATATCAAACTTATATGGAGGATGTGAGTGACCTACTGCAGTGAAGTGTGCAGAGCAAGGATATGGTTAAGTGAAAATGATTGATGACTATCTTTCTCTCATCTTCATTGTACTGTGAACTTCAGGCACCATCGGCGACTGGAAGAATCACTTCACTGTGGCCCAGAACGAGAGGTTTGATGAAGTCTTTCTAAGAGAGATGGAGGACTTTCCATTTTTGTTTATTTGGGACATCAATGATTTTAAGTGATTACATACTGATCTCATGACAATGCAAAGAAGAACATTGTCACAGCTGGAGCGTCATGGAAATGATGATTTACAGAAAAACATATTCATGTCAGTTTCTTTGTCTGTTTTCTGAAGTATACCACTTATAGACCCTGGAGTTAGTTAACACACAGGGATCATATTTTATTTGTTTGGTTTTGTTTTTTTCAGTGAATCAGATCATTCTGTAATCAATTTGAAAGTAACTGATGCCAAAGTAAGCTTTCTTTTCACAGTGGTTGGTTACATCCAGTGTTGCCAGGAGTACGATGATTATCATATTCGTACGATAATTTTGCCCTGTGTACAGTGCACGATCTATAATCCCAAAAAAGGCCAAATATACGATCATTTGACCATTCTGTGAAAGTGTGGTTGTAATCGGTTGTAATCAGCCTGTCGCAACTGTCTGTCGGATTTTTTTGTGAACCCTGAAGGCATTTCCATTTCCATGTGACAAGTTTCAAGCCAATCGTGCTTTTCTATGTGAGCTACGAGGGACGTGCATGCGTTTGCTGCAGAAGGTCCTAACAGTAGGTGGCCTCCAGGCCTCATGATTTGGCTCATCAGTTCCACTCGTCATTGTTTACGGGGACATTTAGCCTAAAGCAGCTGCTGATGCAAAGCCGCGAGTCTGTTGGACGCTGTTCAACACCAGAGGGACTGTAGCGCATCAGTAGATTTGTTATTTTGGTTATGACGGGTGTACAATGATTTCCCTCAAAATACGATCATTTTATGTCTCTGGTAGATAATACTACATTTCCCACCTGGCAACACTGGTTACATCAAGCTTTTTCAATTTTTCTCCATTTCCAGTATCAGACTGTTCTGCATGGCACTGCTAAATGAAAAAAATCCGCGTGCGAGAGGAACGAGCAACTGTTTTAATTCCAGAAATGTTATCTTAACTGCAAAAGAGAGACTCATGTCACATGACTTTCAACAATCACATCTCCAACCCCACCTTAACAAAGACACCAGAGGCTTTACCTGCCTGGACATGCTAGTGTGTGTGTAGCAGACAGACATCAGGAGACACTTGACATCATCAAAGGATGTTGATTCAAATGTGATCAACAAAACCAGCGTTACTGGACCTGTATTCTACCCACATCTTTGATTTTTTTCCATTGTAACACACATTATATCCTGTAAATGGACTGTGAAATGTAGTCATCTTCAAATGTGTACATTTTCAGTCCCAATGACTTCCTTCCACCTCTGCAGACTTTGCAAAACCATTAACACAGCAAATACACGAATACTGATATATTTCTTCTACAGATCATCCCAGAATGTGTTGATAAAGCAGGTGAATCAAACCGTTTCAGTGTAAAACAGGATGATTCCATATGAAGTTTGGATGTGAGGGGACAGTACTGAAAATAGATTAGTTACAGTCAGATGAGCATTAAAGGATTCCTGACAATTAATATATGTGAGTATAATTCTGTTTAACAACATGGTTTTTGTCCCACTAACCCTCCATACATCACAGATGCTGAAAAGCCTTCCACACAGAACACACCAGTATGCTCCTTACAGCTCCTCCTGCTGCCTCCCCTCTCCTCTGCTGCACCTTAACCACTGAAACATATTTTGCTGAGCTCAGTGTCATGGCAGGACGGAGGAGAGAAGAGACAAGGAAGGACAAGAGCTTTCCCTTTCCCTCGTCATTTCTCATATCTTACTGCCCTCTTCTGGACATGAGGCATCTGAATCACTGTGCAGCACCAGAGGCAAGACAGACATTTTTCTGAAAAGTTTAATTTTTTAGGCATTGAAATAAGCACTCGTGGCTGTATGTTGTATTACAGAAATTTCCATCTTCATCTACTGCAAGAGTCTTTAAAATCTATCTAGTCAGAAGATCGTATTCAGGAGCAGAGCATTTTTTTACAGTCCAGCATCATCCTGCTGCCTCAGTCTTCATCGCTGCCCATCTCTAAAGGGTCAAAGTCTGGGTCGTCCTCATCCAAGTCCAAGTCCTCAATGTCCTGGAACAGTGACTCATCCACTTCAACGTTATTTCCAGCTGCAAAAGAAGAAGAAAAGTGAACAGTGTGCTGAAATCAAAACTGATTTAACCGTCTTTAACTGTGACTCAATAGCAACAAGGTCACCGTTTGTACCAAAGAAGGCAACACTGATTCATGTCTCAGCTAAAGATACCTTTCAAATGTGTAAGTTAACGTGGGGAGATACATAACTGGCAGGGTGAAGAGTGGGGCTTAAAGCATGCCCCAATTCCACCTCCAAAGTCCGTGAAGCAAAACTAGAGCTCTTCAAAATCCCAAATCAAGCACCAATGCAATGTGCAACTTTTCCAGTGATTTGACGAGTACAGAAACATCCGTGTCACCATGGTAACTCAGTCTGTCTCCTGAGTTGAAATGGAGATGCGTACAGCTGCCATGCCAGACATTTCTCTGAACAGGGGACTAGATTTCTACAACAGACTGAAGAAAACTTCTTTGCTCCGCTGCCTAATGCAACATGATAAAAACTGCATGAGTCGCGCGTTCAGAGTCAGAGTCTGAGTACCTATCAATAATCCCATTACTCCAGCTCTCTGACTGTGACTCCACCTTCACAGCTGGATCTGGACCACACTGAGGTAGGGGTCATAAAACTGCTGATTTGCTCGCCCTCAGTAAATAATGTATCTGCTTCACTGCTCCAGCACTCATGCTTACACACTTTCTCTGAGAGAGATGAATATCCAACAGAAGCTGAAACTCCATGATGAAGGCAGCCTGGGTGCGAGTTCTACTATGAGTCCCGACCTGTGGCCTCATTTTACTCGTCCATTAAATGACTTGGAACTTTACAGAAACATTCTTGTTCAAAATCCTTCTTTCTTGTCACAACAACATCACCAAACAGTGCTGCTCACCATCTTCAAGGAACTGGATGTCCGACGTGTCCAGGTTATGGTCAGTCTCAAACAGCTGTTTCCCTGTTAAGGAAAACACGGTGGTTTTTAGGATTTTGTGTTCTCACGGGCCGGTCAAAGAAGTGTCTGAGTTCCAGGTTTACCGGTAAGTTTAGGTTTTCCAGTCTGCTCCTCCTCTTTCTGCTTTTTCCTCCTCACCTCAGCCATCTCAAGCTCAAACCGGGCTTTCCATGCCAGAAAGTTTTCGATGGTTACCACTGTACCCTGGAAGGCCACCTATAAAACAAGCACATCATGACTGTACTGATCCGTCCATACTGGTGACAGCGGTGGCTCCTATAACGACACTGAACTGGTAATGCTCTACACCTAAACAGAAGTGGGCAGAAGGATGAAGGCAAGTCTCACTTCAGTTCACAACATGTTATTCCAGACATATGGCTTCCGTTTCTTACCTTCTCGGCTTCCTCTGCCTCCTTCTCTTTCCGGCGCTTTTCCTCTTCTTGCCTGTTTTTCATCATATCCACAATTTCATTAAGTTTCTCCTGAACAGCCGTCACCAGGGTGAAAATCATCACCATCCCCAGGTTTTCTTCAGCCTGCACAGTAAGCACATGTTGTTCACACCAGTCGTATTTAATTCAACAGCAGTAGCTCAGCTGATCCAATCACAAGTGGACAAACAGGCTGTCGCAATTTGAACATTTCAGAGTAACATTACAGATGTATTCTATCAGTTCTGAACATGTGTGATGGATACACGTGGAGTATGAGATGGTGATAACCAGCACACCTCCTCTGAATAAAGACACACAAACTGAAGCTTTAAAATCGCCCCTTTTTTTCCTTTGAACACTGGAAGAGTGAGACAGACCTGCTGCTGGAGTAAGGTAAGGATGTCCTCTGTGTCGCTGTCCTCCAGATTCTCCTGGAAGCAGATCTCCCATAGGGGGGGCTCATCTGGGTATTTGTCTACATACGTGAACTTCAATGTTGCTTCCACAGCTGCACAAAGAAAACAGATTATTCTATCTCAAACACTTATCGACTAAATGGAACTCTCACAGCCTTTCACTGATACTCACACACTCATCAGTGTGACACCCTGTGTGTGTACTCACTTTCACCATGTTCCCCTGCATCTGATGTTACAGTGATGGTGAAGCTGGTGGGGTCTTCAGAGAGCACTGCGAGCACATGAAGAGCAGACATCCCGTTACAGGCACACTGAGACTGCCTGTCTCCAACAAACTCTTGCTGTTACTCCAATTACTATGAAGCGTATTTAAATGCCAAAAACCTTTTTGAAATCTGCAATTTATCACTGAATCCATGAGTGCTGCTGTTGAAATAGTGAACTAGTCCATATGTAATAACAGTGGAGCTTCCTTCCAGACATATTTTCCAGGCAGAAAATACAGGCAGCAGTCAGCTAACTACCGTCTGCCTGCTAGCTGAAAGCTAACTGTTCGTGTGTGTGTGCTTCGGTGCTTCTCAAACCTGTGAAAGAGTCCGGGTAGATGGCCTCTAAAGCTTCCACCTCATTCCTCTGCTCCTCACCGTAGTCTGTCATATTTATGTGGAAACTGCTAAAACCATCACCGCTGTACCGAAGCAAACACACCGGCTGTGCAGCGTGTTCTCTCTGTTCCACAGTGCCAATCGATGATATCGTGGCTCGTACTGTAGGTCTGACACACACTGACAAACACAGAAACTTCGGATCACTTGGTTTTTCAGTGTGTGTCTCCGGGACATTCTGGATTGATGTGCACGGCTGGCTGCACACGGGGAGCCGTCTCGAACCCTTTCCCCTAAAATACATTGTTTATGGTATCATTATGGTTAACAGTGAATGGGACCTTCTGGTGAATAACTTTATTATTTGGAGAGTTTTTCACACATAAATGTAAATATATGAATGTAAAACACAGATTTTTTTGCATTTCATAATTTTCATTCCTTTACCAAAGCCCTTAATGTTATAGAAAGTAAAAATGCTATGACACTTTTTGGTTTGTTTGAAAAATATGATTTGCGACAAAAGCCCTAGCAAACTTTATTTTATTTGATATAATTTATGAAGATTTCATTTTCACGTTTTCTGTTCTGCATTCTACATATGCACCTGCTCCTTTAAAATGTATATAGAATTATATAAGCCATGTATTTTGTACAGGATTTTGTATAATAATAATAATAATAGAACATTTTAAAAAGGCGGAAAAAAGAAAAGAAAAGGTTGTAGTTTAAAGAGCAGGCTGGTGACTTGGTGAATTTTACTCCTATGACGTCTTTATGGAAAAATATGGTATTGATACTTCTCAAGAAGAGTTTGACATGGTGATCAAATCTATTCCTATCGGTGTTGTCTCTTTAGCACAGAGCTTACTATCAGTCCCTTCTCTACCTGTAACACTCAGCTCTCCTACTATTGCTGGCATCCTAATTACAGACAAGAGATGTAACAATGCTTTTAGCAGAAACCAGCTTGTTCCGGTCTCTACTCCTATATGTAAACATCGGTGGACTCTCATGGACAAGAAACTTTGGAACTTGATCTTCCTGCTACCTTATCAATATATAATCGCTAACTAAATCAAAGAGATAAGTTAAAGATTTTACATCGGTGTTACCCTTCAAAAGAAAATATTTGTAGATGTCTTCCTACTTTAAATAATGTTTGTACATTTTGTGAATGCGACGGTGAAACCATTGAACATATTTTTGTTGATTGTATCCATGTCACTTCTTTCTGGTTCCATTTACAAAGATATATTTCCCAAAAGATAAAAAATTTTTATCTTTCTGAGAAAATTTGAAATACTTCTTATAGTCACTCATCCGAATTTAACAGCCAATGAAAAATATATAATTAATTTAATCATCATTTTAGCAAAATGTTATCTACACAAAATGCTTTGGCAAAAGACCAAACCCTCATTTTATAACTTCAAAATAGAAGATCTGAAAACATACTGGAACACCATTGAAAAACTTAAAAAAATAAAAAATAAATCAACCAAAATAACCAAATTAATAAATCACTTTAATCTACATGAAGCACACCTCTAGGTAATAGTTTTGTGTTTTTTTTGCATTTAATTTCTGAATCTACTTCCCTGTAAATTGGATAATTAAGTTTCAACTTCTACTCTCTAAGTTGTATGTATTTCCGTAACCATCAATAAAGTTCTGATTTAAAAACAACAACAAAAAAAAAGGCTGGTGACTTTTAATAATTTCCTGTTCATAGCTTCCTTCATCAGACCACACAGTCGAGCACGGATTCACTGATGCTTCAACTCAACTGATCCCAGTCTGCCAAACCACCGAAGAAGAAAGAAAACGATCACCTCGTCAGGGTCTTAAGTGGCTGTGTCCGAAATCACTCCCTAACCACTATATAGTGACCACGCCACTTTGTAGTTGTGTCCTAATGTTTAGGGATTTTTGATGGTCACTATATAGTGCAATCAATGTATCCCACAATTCACCGCTAAATGTAGTGAGCATCTGATGGTCACTAACCGGAGTGAGACATCCCATAATGCATTGCCAAAAATTTCTCTGGGCTGCACGTTAGGGATGGCAGACGGACGTTAAATTAATATTTAAACTTTAGTAATAGAGATGGTTGCAGCTTTATCTAGAAAATGTACATAGATCGTTCAATAAGTAAAGCTTAATTGGCCATTTATTAATGATGGCTAGTACAGTGTGTGACTAAAAGCTGAGTGACTCTGACCATTCTGACTGCTCAGACAACTGGATTAATCCATTTGTCCAGTATTGTGAGACAGGAAATAAAGGAGCTGCCTAAGGTTCAGGAAGTTTCGCCAGTAGGGGTTGTAGTTTGACGGAGGATAGTTTATTGTTCAGAAATTAAAAAAAAAATTATATTAGTCTTATTAAAAAGGCAGTAAAAAGTAGGCTGACACTCACAATTTGACAACGTTTTACAAGTCTTACAAGAGCAGCACGTCTTCTCCTTTCACTCTCTCTCACAATTCTAATTCTCCTCCGTATCATCATTAATTGAATTATTGTTAAAAGAAACACGGCCAGATTGATAGAAGACGCATTTCGATAGAGCTACCTGAGTTTTCTAGCCTGTTTTTTTCCCCTGTAAATTGCTAATCACAAAGTTAGTGCTGAGTACAGATAAAGTCATTGTAGTGGGTGACTTTAATATTTATGTAGATGTTGAAAATGACAGCCTAAATATTAACTTTAATTCTATATTAGACTATTGGATTTTCTCAAAGTGTTCACAGACCTACTCACTGCCTTAATCTTACCCTTGACCTTGTGCTGACTTATGGCATTGAGAGTGAACAGTTAACAGTGTTCCCTCATAACCCTGTCTTGTCTGACCATTTTTTAATAACTTTTGAATTTACATTACTTGACTACACGGTTTCTGAGAAGAATTTTACATATAGAAGGAATGCTGTAACCAGATTTAAAGAGTTAATTTCATCATCCTTTTCTTCACTGCCATGTGCTGATATGACAGAGGACAGCTACCTAAACTTTACTCCAGTAGAACTTGACTTTCTTGTAAATTATGTTACGGCTTCAATGTGTACAACACTGGACAATGTTGCCCACTCAGAAGAGCTGTGTACCTTAAAACGGACTACAAGAAAGTTGGAAAGAATATGGCATATCTCAATCAGCCTGGACAGATGGGCTAATAACATAAACAAAGCTAGAACTGCTTACTATTCATCATTGATGGAAAAGAAAAAGAATAATCCCAGGTTTCTTTTCAGTAGCCAGGCTTATTAAGGTGGCCCACTGCTGCACCTGAAACAGTGCTTGGTTTGGTGTCACATTTCAGCGTTGAACCTATTAACCTATTTACCTATTTCAATGAACCACTCATATTTCTGTTGACTTTTCTCTGAGTTATCTCTTTTAGTGAGACACAATTAATTCTTATTTCCCCATTTTCTGACTGTGTTTTTCCATTATAAGGTAAAGTATGGTTCAACTACACACAGTTCTTTAATACTTCATTTTCTGTTACTTACAGTGATGGAAAACTGTACCGTGTAATGGAAAAGCATCAGGGATGAATAGAATATTTCTTAAATGATTAGAGTATCAGAGTTATTTTATTTTTATAGATTTGTTTTAAAAAAAAACTTAAAAAAACAAAGAAACAGGTCACCTGGGGGAAAATTAAACAGCAATATAAAAAGAAAAGAAAAAAAATGCAATCCGGGGGAATCCAAATGGCTATTGAGGGAAAAACAATCACAATTTGACCCAGTACAAGTCCTTCTCGATCCACATTTGTCTTCATCTTCCGCTTCATCTTTAAAACCAAACCAATCTAATTTTAAACGTGCATTGCTGTGTTTGTTGAAAACACATTTTCATGACTGTATTTCAGTTTGTGCTGAATGCCATGGAAATGAGAGGTATATTTTCTTATGCAAGAACACCATAGTGCAGAGATGTCAAACTCCGGTCCTCGAGGGCCGCTGTCCTGCAGGTTTTAGATGCTTCCCTGCTTCAACACACCTGATTCAGATGAAATTGATCTCTTCGAAAGATTGTTAAGTTCTGCACAAACTTGCTAATGATGCATTGATCTGATTCAGCTGCGTTAAAGCAGGGAGGCATCTAAAACCTGCAGGACATCCCTGCCATAGTGTATCGCCATGCTACTACAATAACCTACAAAGAACAAAGCCTACAACAGGCCTGTGTTGTTCAGGAAACAGTAAGAAGTGCTCTAGTGGTTGTAATTTGTATTGCAGATGTCACTACACACATTACAATTTAAGTTGACAGTGCACAAGTGCTACTGGACCATTTTTGGTTAAATGTAATACGGTCAGTAGTCTGACATGCCACTTTTCATCCTGTAAGCCAACTGTTGGTGGAGAAACTTATCTTTCTTCACAGACAGTCTAACAGAATGATGTGTTTGAAATAAACTTTGTTGTGAATTATGAGAAGCATCTTGTAATCCTAATTTGTAAGGCACAGCACAAATCAAGACAACATATCCAAAGCAACATTAAGGTGGTTATTCTTTTCAGAAAGCCATGTACTTTGCCAGCTTGGCAAAGGCCACATTCTTGGTTCAATACAAAAGGCAGCTTTGTCCCTGAAAATTCAGCGGGGACAGTTTTTCTGGATCAGCCTCGAGATTAGATGCTGTTCAGCTCATCTCTATTCCATGCTCTAAATCCATGACAGGTCTCTTCTCTGGTGTGAAATCCCTGTCTGACCTCTCCACATAGCGCTGCAGAATGCTGTAATACTGTTCACTCCTGGAAAAAGTGTAGTATGCAGAGATCTCCTCCCATGCCTTGTGGTTGGGGAAAGGCATAGGTTCAGGTTCCTTGTTCTCATAGAAGCTCTGCAGGTTTCTCTCAGCCATCTTGGTAGCATAGTCCACAGCGAAGACATCAAAGCGCTCCTTCTCCTTTTCCATGTAACGTTTCCAAAATATAAGCTGCAGGTAGCTGACTTTGGAGCGACAGTTTTTGTAGCAGATACCCAGGAGGCTGAAAGTGGAAGCTATAATAATGATACTCCAGCCCAAGATCTGCAGATACAGTCAAAACAAAAGGCAAAGTTTGGGCCATGAAGAACAGCAGAGGGACTGATGAAATGAAGGGGGAAGGCTGGGGGATTACATCAAGCATATAGGACCCTTAAAACTGTGAGCCAACACTAATCACGTTGTATGTAGCTTTATTACATCGCACTGTTAGTTATGATTGGTAGTACAATGCTAAAGTCACTGCACTAATTTGTCTCCTCTATATACACAACAATGCTGAGATAACTCCATCCTTCTCTGCAGTCCCCCACCCACCTCATACGACTGTCAGACTTGATTTAGAGACAAATATGGAAGAATTCCAAATCAATGTTGGTATGTGTTAATTTGATTTCTGTTTTTATCATCAACTTACTCAGGACTGTATTTCTATCAGCTGAGAGGCTTCTGTAGTCATACTGAAAAAGACTGATCCCTAAGGATGTGTCAGAGGTTGATATACTTTGATTGACATCTTATTCAATAGTTTGATTGACTAGATTCAACATTTCCTATAATGCAATTGGATATTACCTTATATTGTATCTTCCTGATTCATAAGCACCCTAATCTTTTAAAACAGCATTCCTTCCAGCTGCTCTCATAAATAGTATGATAAAAAAAAAAGTTAGAAGTCACTTCTCATGTATGATGGTGTTTCTTACTTGTGATTGAGCCCTGAACATCAACAGCAGCTCCATTCGCTCATCAGGGGACAGTTTAGAGCGGTCACAGGGCACCCGGGCCAGCTCCTCCCGACACTTGAGGGTTTTGTTTTTACAGAAAAGATTTACCACCAGGTTGTCATCCAGGCCACTGATGGCACACTCATAAAAGGTCCCATTGAGCAGAGCCACAGAGAGCCACATTATAGGAGCCACACATGCACCTAAGAAAATGCTCATTAACACCCTGAAACAGCCGAAGCAGTTCCCACGAGGACAAAGCTTCATGGGATCAAGACAGCACCCAGTGTAGAGCCTCCACAACCTGGTGCTAAAGAACAGACCTAGAACCAGAAGCACTGCAGCTGGGCCCAGCAGAAAAGTCAGTCCATAGGTGAAGTTCTGTTCGTGGTTGCACGGGCACTGAAAGGACACCAAAGAAAAAACTCGCTCCCCACCTATAGTTAGAAGTGCCATGAAACTGTAACCAATGGTTGCTTTCTGGTTCATGAAAAAACGCAGGACAGTCTGGAAGTTGTCCATGGTGTTGGCCTGGAAGTCTCAGACACTTTCCACAAGAAACAAAGAAAGAAACGCAAAAAGAAAGAAGCTGTGTAGTTATTCCCTCTCTGCTGTTTGTACTGAAGAGAAAGTCATCTGCCAAGCCCGACCGTGCCCCTCCCTGTAGCTGTCTGTCTAGCCTACAGGCTCCACCCTCAGTCAATGTGATACTTCCTCCTGCTTTCCAAAGAGCTCGAATATGGACAACTGGGCTTCTCCTTGGATTTTGAAGATGTATCAGGAAGTATCAGCTTACGAGCAGAGAGGGTCATTACAGTCACGTGTCACTTAACCCCCTCTAGCATCTTTTTTCACCCTATCGACCCCGTCTCTGCTGGAATTATTAGCAGAGACAGCCCCAGTGATTACAACAACACGTCACCCATTACAAGTTCCCTCTCCAGCTCTGACTTTGTTGTGGCAATCATCTGCAAAAATCCTGCTGGTTCATTTCTGTGTGTGCTTTGAGCAGCGTGTTGTATAGACTGAATCCTGACAAAAGTCACGCTGGCAAAAGTATTAAAGCATAAAAGAGACACTAAAACATCAGAAGTGTGGCTGTTCTTTGTTCCTCTTCGTACAAGCACACTCACCCTACAGTCTCTCAGTGGTTAAAACATGACAAAACATGTAGAACATGCCATTGTAGAAAAATTAGGGGCAGTTGGTAAGAGAGGGTGGGGAAGTGCTCACATCCACGTTGTGGTTTCTCTGTTCCAGTTCCACAGGATTGACCACTCAGACTGCCGTCCTCCACCCAGCACTCCAACAGGGCATCTTCTGTTTTCTTTATCTCGATGTTATGAGCATGCAATGAGCATCACAAATTTAAAGGTTTTCACAACTTACTCTTCTTTGCATGATGAGTACATTTATGAAAATTAATCATCCTGGTAGTACACAGGAAGTGGTTAGCTCTTATAGCTACTGAATGAAGATGACACACTTTCTGTTTAAGCGCACACAGACATGGTAAACAGCCAACAAGGCTGACCTGAACATCACCTTAGATGTTTCAGTCTCTGCATTTGCTTCCATCAGGAGACAACCTACACTCCAACCTGTGGAGACCTTAGTTGTAAGCACAACGTCTTACATGGCTGCCTTCATGGAGTGTGTGTTTGTGTGTGTAGGTGTAGGCTAACACTTTAACCAGAACTGTTTCAGTGCTGTGATGACGTCGGAAGCCTGTTTGAAAGTTATCGAGACTTCCACTTTCATTCAGAAGGTTGTTGAGCTGGTTAAATACAACTTTCTCAATAATCTTGGAAAGTTGTATTTAACACCATGCTCAAAAATGTAGCTTGATTTTCTTTTTGTTTTAGTTCTCTAATGCATTGTGGTACATTCCTGACCAGCAACAGGAGTTGTTCACAGTCACTACAATCCTCTCCCCTGCCCCTTGGCAAACCTTCAGAAATTAAACCAATCACAGAACACTGTGGCCAGATCTTCTTGTTCTTGGGAGGATGCTTCCCCCTGGAGAAAAGCACCATGTAAATATCCAAGATTAAAAATCAAATGACTGAAAATGATCGTGCCATGTCCATTTTAACACATAAGGACCCATGGAGACACAGGCGTACCATACAATTTAAAATCAAATCAATTTTCTATTACTGAGCTGTCCCAAAAATTCTCTGAAAAACCTCAGGT
Source organism: Leuresthes tenuis (assembly GCF_036924035.1). Classification (NCBI taxonomy): domain Eukaryota; kingdom Metazoa; phylum Chordata; class Actinopteri; order Atheriniformes; family Atherinopsidae; genus Leuresthes; species Leuresthes tenuis. The sequence goes on from NW_027325364.1 coordinate 35,805,788, forward strand.
TGATCCAAAATGCTGCAGCCAGAGTTCTGATGAGAACAAACAGGAAAATCATATTTTTACTATTTTAGCGTCTCTTCATTGGCTCCCTGTTAAATTCAGAATAGAATAGAATAGAATAGAATAGAATAGAATAGAATAGAATAGAATAGAATAGAATAGAATAGAATGTATCCAACCATATTCTCTCAGTAAAAGGCTAATCTATGGTCAAACATCAAGTGTTTGATTTTGCACACAGACCAAAATATCTGGAGCTAAAGATATCAGCTTGAGGGGTTAACTGGACCAGAAAAAGCACTATATAAGTACAATACATTTATTATCAAACTGAAATTAAATTTAACAATGTGGTCACCAATGTTGAATTAAAAGGAACATTTGTGTGTACAGTTTTCATTCAGGGTAGTTTTAGACATGTTCACATGCCAGTACTAAAAAAAAGTTACACCTGCTCATAGGAGGATGCTGAAACAGGGACATCATTCACATACTGCCTATTTGAACTAAACTATAACCTAGTCACACTCATCTTAGCTTTAGGCTCCTACCTATCACAATGATACATTTGTCATATGATGATGAAGATGATGATGATGCAGACCTGTCTACAGCATTTATATGTCAAAGAGCCACTTTAAGCCAGGGCCAGATGCCCTGCTGAAAACTGAGACATTACCGTAACACAGACAGTCCTCCTCTTATAGTCCCACTGTGCCACCATCCACAAAATGAAGAACAGCAGGGTTGTCAGCTGACGTACTGGACTTGACTGAAGCCATCTTCATCCCACTATCTGTCCCCTGGTTGCTCTCCACATAGCGGTGCAAAGTGCTGTAGTAGTGGTCCTTGGTGCTAAACTTGTAAAGACAGGATATCTTCTCCCAGTCCTTGTTGGAAGGGGTGATGATGTTTTCAGGAGGTGTCTGGGTGAAAAAGCTCTTCAGGTTCCTCTCAGCAAGCTGCTTGGCATGTTTAGTGGTGTATGAATCCATCAGGTCGTTCTCCTCCTGAGTGTATGCACTCCAGAACTTGAGCTGCAGGTAGCTAATGGGGGATGTGCACCGAGCTATGCAGATCAGCAGAAGGTTGGACAACATGATGGAGGCAATGAGGAGCCAACCCAGAATCTGTGGTCATTAGAAACATGCAGTCTGATTTATTATCAAGGACACTTCAACATATTTGTTCAAAACTATTTGTAACACGAAAAGGTGAAAAGGGGAAAATGTACTAATTTGTAATTTCGACATTGTTACAACTGACTTCACCATAAGAATCCTGCGTGAATTTTAGTAATGTGGAGTTAATGTCTGAATTAGCATATGAACACTTCTAAAAACCCAAAGCGGTTGTCAAACATGACTTCTCTGCACAAAGATTCTGCAAATGCGCCTGCTGCACAACTCCAGATGACTCACACAAACTCAACAGGCCACTACCACAAGTCGTGAAGTCCCACTGAAGTCTGCACAGATAGACCTCACACGATATATGTGACACCCACCACATCCGCCATAACATTTCATCACACCATAATTTCAAAGTTTAGGTGATCGAAGCTGCTGCTCTCAGTTTTGAGAGGTCAATCACAAGCTCTCAGTATTTACTATACATACCCGTTACATCACCATAACTGCACAATCATACGTTAAAAAACGAGAGTGCTAACAACACAAGTTTCTATTAATTTTTCTATTTTTTTTTGCTTCCACTTGTGCCGAGGGAGGGTTTTTTTGACAATACTTTTTATTTGAAGCAACACAAACCAACTGCCTTTTTAGACATTTGCAGTATGCCCACATTCAGGCTCACTGTTGTGCTTCACCAATAAGAGCGTCACAGTGGCACGCATCAGCCGGCTGCTTACCTGAGAGTGCGCCCTCAGCATGCGCAGAACATCTTCTCTATCACGGCTGCCTTTCTCACAGGGGAACCTGAACAGCTCCTTCTCACACTGCCCCTCAGCGAGCTTATGTCCACACACATGCTGGTTGTACGCGGTCAAATTGGTACCGGTCATCGCGCACTCATAATAGTTCCCGTTGAGGAGAGCCACAGCGACCCAGCTGCATGGTGCCACCAGCGCAGCGGCGCTGATCTGGAAGAGAGCCGTGCCTACGGTCGCCAGGTTCTTCCAACGCCACAGCCTCGCCTTGCGGTGCCACAGACCCGTTATCAGCTTCCACGTCTTCATACTAAGAATGTAACCGAGGAGCAGCAGAGCCAGGGCCGGCACCAGCAGGAACACCATGCCATAGATGAAGTTCAGCTCATTGCAGGGACACCTGAAGGCCACCGAGGAGAATATCTGCTCTCCACTTGCTGTCAGTATAGCCACCAACCCGAAGCCGAAGTTGCTCTGTTTGTTCACAATGTTCAGAACCGTCTTGAACTTCTCCATGTCTGTCAGCTGAGTGGCAGAGGAACAGTTTCACTTCTATTTATCAGAGCTGCCTGTGGAGTCGTTAACTCTCACTTCCCCAAAGCAGCAACATCCGAGCTGTCGGTGAGGCTGCTGTCTACACTGTGTGAACAGTAAACACAGCTTCAGTTTACACCTGATATCAAAGGTGCGTGTACACGCGCTTCTCCAGTGACCACATGTGATCTGATGTCGCTTTGGTAGCTGTGGGCAACAGAACGGCCTTCAGTAGGTCTGCTGGTGTTCCGTAAAATCCAGTGAGTGGAACCAAATGATCAGAGATTCAGATAAGGTGTCAGGTGTGATAATAACGAACCTACATGTTTCGATCCGGAGGAATGTCATAGTAAAGATGGCTGAAGTGAAAGGTTAGAGATGTTACAGGGGTCACTGGGACTGAACACTCATACACACATCAGCAGTTCTCATGGTGTACCATCTCTGAACAGAAATGTGGTGAAAACCCACCCAGTTGACTGTAACAGATGATATTACTGTCTGTCATCTGTGGGCAAATCTCATCTGTCCAAAAATGAAGCTTTTAAACTACCCCTGCAACCTCTGCAAAAGTGATGGGTGAGTCTTCCCATAAATCCTCAGACTCCATATCGAAAGGAGTCAGATTAAATATTTTGTTAAGCTAATTACGATTCAGTAATCAATTTCAAATGACAACAAAGGCAAGGCAATTTAAAGATAAAGTCCAATTCAAGCCAATTACAATCTAATTCATTATAATACAATTACTTAAAATCCAAATAATTCATACAATTAAAAAATAAAGTTGCTTTGCAAAGGAAATCAACAGATTGCATTGTTGCCTTCTGGTCATTTCCCCATTGAGGATTTTTGGCCACATCCAACCGGGAGGAGGCCCAGGGCAGACCCAGAATTTGCTTGAGGGATTATATATCCCTTTTGACCAGGGAATATCTCGGGATCCCTGAGGAGGAGCTGGAGAGTGTCTTTGGGGAAGGGGATATGAAGGTTTCCTTCCTGAACGTGTTGCTTCCACAACCTAAGCTCAGATAAGCAGGGAAAAAAGATGGAGGGATGGACATAGCAATGTGGGAAAATTCAATTCAATGTGGGAGTTATTAATATGGATGTTTAAATGAGTATGTACAGAATGCGATTGCCACTTGGAACTTCACTGAGCTTTACGAACATCAGTGACATGTTATGTACTGTTACACGTAAGCAGGAGTGGCAGCCTCTTCACTGTCACGCAACTAATCAACACTCATATCTGCTATGCTGATCGGTTTTAGCAGTAAATAAGTACAATATTCACACAACTCTGTAGAGTCTTCTCTCCATGATGTGATGAAGTTGGCATTTTGACACTTTTTAGCTATTAGTTACACTCAGTGTAAGACAGAGATGGAAAGTCACCTTAGACTGAGGAGTATTGTATTTCTATGAGAGGCCGTTTAGGAAACAATTCATATTTACTCTCACTCTTACTATCATACTCTCTCTCACTCTTACTATCATACTCTCTGTCACTATTACTATCATACTCTCTCTCACTCTTACTATCATACTCTCTCTCACTCTTACTATCATACTCTCTCTGACTCATACTGTCATACTCTCTCTCACTCTTACTATCATACTCTCTCTGACTCATACTATCATACTCTCTCTCACTCTTACTATCATACTCTCTCTGACTCATACTATCATACTCTCTCTCACTCTTACTATCATACTCTCTCTGACTCATACTATCATACTCTCTCTGACTCATACTGTCATACTCTCTCTCACTCATACTATCATACTCTCTCACTCTTACTGTCATACTCTCTCTCACTCTTACTATCATACTCTCTCACTCTTAATATCATACTCTCTCTCACTCTTACTATCATACTCTCTCACTCTTACTGTCATACTCTCTCACTCTTACTATCATACTCTCTCTGACTCATACTATCATACTCTCTCTCACTCTTACTATCATACTCTCTCTCACTCTTACTATCATACTCTCTCTGACTCATACTATCATACTCTCTCTCACTCTTACTATCATACTCTCTCACTCTTACTATCATACTCTCTCTCACTCTTACTATCATACTCTCTCACTCTTACTGTCATACTCTCTCACTCTTACTGTCATACTCTCTCTCACTCTTACTATCATACTCTCTCACTCTTACTATCATACTCTCTCTCACTCTTACTATCATACTCTCTCACTCTTACTGTCATACTCTCTCACTCTTACTATCATACTCTCTCTGACTCATACTATCATACTCTCTCTCACTCTTACTATCATACTCTCTCTCACTCTTACTATCATACTCTCTCTGACTCATACTATCATACTCTCTCTCACTCATACTATCATACTCTCTCACTCTTACTGTCATACTCTCTCTCACTCTTACTATCATACTCTCTCACTCTTAATATCATACTCTCTCTCACTCTTACTATCATACTCTCTCACTCTTACTGTCATACTCTCTCACTCTTACTATCATACTCTCTCTGACTCATACTATCATACTCTCTCTCACTCTTACTATCATACTCTCTCACTCTTACTATCATACTCTCTCTCACTCTTACTATCATACTCTCTCACTCTTACTGTCATACTCTCTCACTCTTACTATCATACTCTCTCTGACTCATACTATCATACTCTCTCTAACTCATACTATCATACTCTCTCTCACTCTTACTATCATACTCTCTCTCACTCATACTATCATACTCTCTCACTCTTACTGTCATACTCTCTCTCACTCATACTATCATACTCTCTCACTCTTACTATCATACTCTCTCTCACTCTTACTATCATACTCTCTCACTCTTACTGTCATACTCTCTCTCACTCTTACTATCATACTCTCTCTGACTCATACTATCATACTCTCTCACTCTTACTGTCATACTCTCTCACTCTTACTATCATACTCTCTCTCACTCGTACTATCATACTCTCTCTCACTCTTACTGTCATACTCTCTCTCACTCTTACTGTCATACTCTCTCTCACTCTTACTATCATACTCTCTCACTCTTACTATCATACTCTCTCTCACTCTTACTATCATACTCTCTCTGACTCATACTATCATACTCTCTCTCACTCTTACTATCATACTCTCTCTCACTCTTACTATCATACTCTCTCTCACTCTTACTATCATACTCTCTCTCACTCTTACTATCATACTCTCTCTCACTCTTACTGTCATACTCTCTCTCACTCTTACTATCATACTCTCTCTGACTCTTACTATCATACTCTCTCTCACTCTTACTGTCATACTCTCTCACTTATACTATCATGTGGGAAAATGCTCCCATCTCCCAGACAACATTAATGGCAGTTTTTTCACTTAATTCTTGGATTTAGCCTATCTTTAGTTAATAAAAGATCTTAAATGGCACTTTTTTTCTATGTGCATTTTGTTTAACATTGGTGGTTCTCTTTTAAATTCTACTTTACATTCATGAAAAAGGGAGGACACCACAATGTTTTCTAGTTTAATTATTTTTTTCTTCATTTGGCAGTCCTCATTTGTCTTGGTTGCTTAGATCCTGGAATAGAGAGAGCAAAAGCAACAAAGACTGAAACACTGTATTGCAGTTATGATTACTGTGTGCACTGAAATACTCACTTCTTTTTTTAGTTTCTGGATTTCCAGGTCCAGTTTCCTGAGAAACAGCGTTTAATCTCAAGATCCAGATCCATTTCTTGGAGCTTTCTCTTCTTGAGTTTGATTTTTAATGTCTGCCAGCTCTATCTGTCTCTCCAGGTGCTTTGCATATAGTGTTGTGACAGTTTGAATTCTGCAAAAGAAATGTCAATTAGCAGAGCAGGATTTGTGCATAATGTAGATTTACTTTGGCCAATACTCATAATGTTATCAGGCTGCTTAGGAGACTGTGCAGCATCTGGGTCCTGTTACACATATTTTCTATTAGCACCACATCACTGACTTCATGTCCTTTATGGATTAAATAAGCAGGATATTTCCATGAAATTGACATACCTTAAGCCTTCTGGAGTCCAGTGACAAAGTCTCCTCATCTGTAGAAGATTTCAATACAATGTACTAACCAGATCATCTTCTGGTGGCTCCAAAAGTGTAGGAGTGTTCCCAGACACTGCAAGGAAATCCAAAGTCAGACAGTATAATATATTTATTTGATTGTGTTCCATGTGCAGAAGTACTGCAATATGTACCTTGTATGAAGCGGACAGTTGCTGTGGCATGGACAGAGTCTGTTGCTGTCACTCCCTGGATCCCCTCCATCACTGGCCTCCCTTTATTTAAATGGAGTGCCAGCTCCTCCGCTGGGGTCATATCCTGGCTTGATGGGCCGCCCCCTGTGCCAGTTCTATGGGCTTTTTTTAAACTGCTACAATCACACAGACATTCAACATGTCTGTAGACACCTAATCTATTCACCTCATTTGTTCACAGTTCTACTTTAAAGTCGCTTACCAGCCTGCAAAATGTTCTTATATTTAATTTCAACTTGCTGCCAGGTCCTTTTATGGTCAGACAAGTTTGTTCTTTATGAAGGACAGAAAGATAAAATAGCTCAAAAGGTAACATGAGAAAAAGAGATTAAGGATTATGGATAACTCATACTCTACATTTCCTTAGTTAACATGCACCTCTACTTGCCACTTTTAAAGTAAAGTGTACAAAAGTTTATCTCAAAAGTAACTCCTTCAGTCCTTTAATTGTAGCCTAATTATGACAGTTCCAGTGGAGTGTACAGTTTTTGACCATATTGCCCGAAGGGCTGTTTTGCACCATCGCCTATAAGTAGGTAGGCTGGCTACTACGGTTTTTGAGGTATGACTCTTTAAATTGGTCATAATTTTAATGCTAATGATTGACATGCTGATTTTGGAGCGGTTTTACTCGGCCAAACTGTATTGTACAGACATCGTTCAAACATTTAAAGAATCGGGACAGTTTGGACTACAACATACTTAAGTCTCATTAGGGTGGCATTTACAGTTTTTGAGAATTTTCAACGTTAATTCTATCGTAATTTTAATGCTAATGAATACACATGCTTATTTTATCGTACACACATCGTTCAAACATTTAAAGACTTGGGACGATTTAGACTACAACATATTGTAACCTCATTATGCTGGGATTTACAGTTTCTGAGAAATTTAACTTTACCTTGATGAAATTTTAATGCTAATCGAGTGACACGCTGATTTTGGAAGCTTGTTGTTTACAGTCTTTGAAAAAGTAAACTTTAACTTTATGCTAATTTTAAGCTAATTAATTGATTTAATTGATATGCTGATTTTGAAGGCTTGTTGCCTGGCAACATTTCATCGTCGAGACATCATTCAAACGTTCAAAGACCCAGGGTGCTCTGGAAGCAGGGAGTGTGGTTCATTAACAACACTTCGCTGGGGGTGGGGTTTATCGCCCATTATTAACCACACCAAACATAACCAGAACCACTTCAAACAGAACCAGAACAACCCCAAACAATAACGGGTGTGGTTCATAAACAACCCATAAACAACCCTCAATCACCAGGGGGTGTGGTTTATTTGACCATTATTAACTACCCCAAACACCATTATTAACTACCCCAAACACAACCAGAACAACCAAAACACAACCTTAGACAGAACCAGAAACACAACCAGAACGGGTGTGGTTCATTAACAACCCATAAACAACCTTCAATCACCAGGGGGTGTGGTTTATTTGACCATTATTAACTACCCTAAACACAACCAGAACAACCAAAACACAACCTGAACTCCTTAGACAGAACCAGAAACACAACCTAACGGGTGTGGTTCATTAACAACAGCACCCCAAACACAACCAGAACCACTTTAAACAGAACACAACACAAGCACTACCACCCCAAACCAAAGCAGCAAGAGGGCAGAAATGGGCAGTAGGGCATGCCCATATCAAAATTTCCTAAAATTTTCCAGTTATTATTATTATTATATTCTATTATTTTATGGTAGAGTATAACACAAAATCAACATGTTATAATTTTTTTAAGTATTTATTCACATTATTATATTATCATTTATTCATTTACACACTTCACGCATTACAAGAATGGAGGCCACTAATTAATTATGATTTCATGACAAATGAATGAACATCACAAGTCAGACATCATTCATTTCCTCCTTCGTTTCTCAGTCAACAGCCCCATAGCTGAGCTGCAGTCACATGACAAACAAAAGAACGATCCGTATGAACGATCCGGTTTGTGAACGAACTGTTGTGCCTACTGCTCTTCAGCCCGAGCTGACTGTCACGTGACAAATGAACGAGGACCTGAGGAGTTGAGTCGTGAACGAATCATTTCTGTTTCATGTCCTGCTGACTGAGCTTATGCAGCTGCCGCCTGCCATGTGGCGAGGGAGGGTACTGCATGAAAATGAAGGAATCACTCACTGAGACGACTCGTTACTCCCGAGTCATATAAAAGATGAGTTCATATTGAACAAATCGTTCGCGAACGACACATCACTAAACACTAGCAGGCCCAGAGATTTTCACTTCTGCTGCAAACTTTTTGTTTCTTATTACAATGGGGGTTGACATGCGTTGTGTCTTCCTTCTCATCTGACGTGGCCTCTCTGTGTCTGAACTGTCCTGCTCAATCATATACTTGACCACCCGTCTTTGGAGCAGTCGCATCCTCATCACTTGATGCAAAAGTATATTGAACAGAATTATGCAAATAGTGTAGTCATATTCACAGATGGATCAAAAGAGCCAGAAAATGAGCGCGCTGGAGCTGCAGTGTACATCCCAGAGTTCAAAGTGGCAATTAAGAAAAGAACAACTGATCATGTATCAGAATATACAGTTAAACTCCACGCTATCACACTTGCATTAAAATGGTTAGGGGACAACAGAGACAACAGGGTTGATGCACTCATTGCATCAGATAGCTGGGTAGCACTCAGCAGTATTAAGACCATGAAGTCATGCAGGCAAGATCTAATCATGGAAATCCATCAAATGCTGTACGGCCTTCATAACAGGGGGAGGACGGTCTGTTTTCTGTGGGTTCCTGCTCATGCAGGGGTGGAGGGCAATAAGGATGCAGACATACTCGCAAAACAAGCAATCAGGTCACAAACAGTGAGCAATATCCCACTAGGAACCACACAGTTCCACAAGAGATCCACATTCTGTTGGATCTCAGCGCTGCATTTGATATTACGTAGATCACAGAATCCTGTTGCACAGGCTGGAAAACTGGGTTGGACTTTCTGGAGTGGTCTTTAACTGGTTCAGCTCCTATTTAGAAGGCCGGAGTTATTTTGTTACAATTGGCAGCTATGAATCTGAGTGAGTGACCATGGCTTGTGGAGTCCCCCAGGGGTCAGTTCTTGGACCTCTTCTGTTTAACTTGTATATGCTCCCTTTGGGTCAGATATTGCATAACTTTAACATCAATTATCACAGGTATGCAGACGATACACAACTTTATGTGTCTCTGTCACCAGACGACTGCAGCCCAGCAGATGTACTGTGTCAGTGTCTGGAGGAAATAAACTCTGGATGAGAGAGAATTTTCTACAATTACATGAAGATAAAACTGAGATCATTCTGTTTGGTAGCAAAGAGAAGAGGGTCAGCATTGGTAAATACCTTGAGACTCGGGCCCTTACAATCACTGACCAAATTCGTAACCTTGGAGTGTTGATGGACTCAGATCTGACTTTCAGCAGCCACATCAAAGCTGTTTTTATTGATTTTAATTGATTTTAATTATTTTATTTCTTTCTATTTATATTATTTTACATATTTGTAATGCTTTTTCCTTTCCCTTCTGCAATGCTTTTATTTTATGTAAAGCACTTTGAATTGTTTTGTACATGAAACGTGCTACAAATAAATTTGACTTTGACTTTGACTTTAGGAAAAGCAGAAGGAAATACAATCATTAAGATACAAATGCAAAAGATTTGGCAGGAATATTGGGATATAAATGAGACAGGAAGACACTATTATAATATACAAAAGCAGGTGGGGAAAGGAGGAGTGGTAGGCGGGAGCAGGAAGGAGGAGGCAGTCATTACCCAACTCAAATTAGGATATACAAAGCTTAATAGCACGCTACACAGAATTGGTAAACATCCTACGGGTGAATGTAGATTGTGTGATCATCCTGAGTCTGTGCAGCGTGTTATTATGGAATGCAAGGGTTATGAGAGAGAGGGGAGAGAACTAAAAGCTGCATTGCAAAGGGAAAAACTGAGCTTCATGATAGGTGAACATGATATAACATGATGCAAGGAACGGGGAAATTTGGAGGTATTTGAGTAAGTACTTGAGGGGAACAGGGTTAATGGATAGGGTTTAAATATATATTTATATAAAAAACAAAAACATTATATACATATGTATAATGTTTTTTGTTTTATTTTGTTTTGTTTTATCTGTCGTCTAATGTGCCGCCTTCCAGTTCGGTAGGTGGCGGTAATGCACCTATAAGCTTGATGCCAGTCGCCAATCAACTCTAAAAGAAGAAGAAGAAGCAGAGCGCACATACCAGCTAGTCATTTTGAGTTAAATACATGATATAAAGTCCTTTCTAATACTTTGAAGTTCTACTTCCAAGACCGGAACGATTACAATTTATCTTAACTTAACAGCTACCACGGGGGGTTGGATTGTTCTTTAGCAGCACTGAAATGGCAGAAAATCCCGGTGAGTTTGTCAGTTAGTGCTAGCTGAGTAGCTAGCTGTGTCCATACGAGTTAGCTTCAGTAGATGGACTCGATGCAGTTAGTTGAATGAAAAACTGGTGATGTGCTTTGAAATTATCTGCCAGGTGTCTGAAGCTGTAGGTAAGACACGAGTGAAGCCACAGTTCTCTGAACTTGGTGCACTTTGGTCCTGTAGGCAGCTGAATGGCTGTGCGACAGGACGGGAGGACTGCAGGCAGCAGTGTGTTCCGTAGTACCCCTGTAGCTCAGAGGAGCAGGTGGGAGCCGCTGCTGCTGGAGGGGTCTCTGACCCCCATCGTTTGGGTGTTAGTAAAACCAACCAGCTTGGTGTCAGCATTCTTCTCCTCTGTGTTCAGTCCTTCCTCAGCACCACTATGGAAGGAGCTGGACTCGTTGTTAGTGACCGTTTTCACCATCAATAGACAACAACATGAAACACTTGATGTCATCAGGTTTCTATCGGCGTCAGTTCATGGCAGTCACCTTCAGAGTAATCAGGACTCAATCGGAGTATAGCAGAGAAGGAGCCCTCTTCGTTGTCAGTTGTACGTGTTTTCATCCACAGTGCTCTGAAGTTTGACTTTGTTTTTTATCCTGATTAGAACCAAACGAGACAAAGCTGGATGGCTCAGCCTCTGGGATGACGGACCAAGAGAGGGAACTGGCAGCCAGCGCTTACGAAGCTTATTCTGTAAATAATCAGCTTTTCTTCACATACTTGAGATCTTAACTTCACTTGCAGTGTCTTATGAACATAGTACCTGGTAAACTGATTTCAGATTACCAGGGCAAATGTGCATACATCACATACATGTACACACACACACACACACACACAGATCAGAGAAGACACCCACAGCATTTTGGGATGAATAGGAGGTAGCTGCTGCTTCTTTTTTACTTTGGCTGGTGCAGAGTAGCTGTCACTAAAATGTTAGTTATGTGAGGAACTTGATAACAGGCTGAAATGGAACTTGTCTGAGTCATGAACTTTTTACCTTTTCCTCCTGCTTGAGAAACAAAGTTGAGCTCTTTTAGAAAGCTGAAGCACTAGTTTGCTGTAACTCGTACATAAACACACACATTAGAAAGCTCTGCCGTATGAAATTCTGCTGATGACAGATTCACAGGTACCCCAGCCCCGGATTGTTTCTACATTAACATGTTTATTAAGAGTGTAGACATGTTTTAGATGAACTACAGATCTGTGAGATGGACCTCTGTGTTCCTACAGGCTGGGAAGTACGATGAGTCTCTCAAACATCTTGACGCCCTCCAGGAACTCAACAAAGAAGACTACAAGATCGCCATGAACAAAGCTGTTGTTGAATTTTACAAAAGTGGTCAGAGCACCACGGGGATACTGAAGCAGACACTGACAGCAGTGAAGAACCGGGTAACTGCAGACGTGTTGTTTCTGATAACTCCACACTAACACGGCTGTTTCCTGATGTCCTGAGGTTCTATCTGTTTCAGCTCCACACATCAGCAGAGGACGCTGACGGCTTGGATGATGTCGAGAACAGTCTGCTGTACTATAATCAGTCCATCATCTACTATCACATGCGACAATACTCTGAAGCCATCTCCATAGGAGAGAAGCTCTATCAGTTTCTGGAACCTTTTGGTATGTTGTGCTGCTTTTCATGTATTCACTGTCTACTGTTGGTTTGTGTTATAGTCATCATATGAGTTCATTATTTAGCAAAATATGAATGAAGTGGTCAAGTTGTTGTATCTGATCTCTTTAAGTGAAAAAGTGTCGATGTTTGCTGTTACTTTTGACATGAAATTCGATCTCATCCTCAGAGTCGTATCATCTGTAAAATGCAATGCATAAATGAGTCGACATGAAGCTAATAGCAGTTCTGATAACATGTACAGTATATATCAGAAAATACTAATCCGTGTTGTAGCTGCAGGCTCCACTTTCTTTGCAGCAAATGGTAAAAAAAATGCAGAGCTGCTGTGATTAAATGTTATGACCAAAGTACATAAAGTCTGATAATCACAGGAATCAAGGCTTTGAATATGAATTTTGACCCTGAAGCTATGAAGATGTAAAGTAGTTGTCAGGATAGTAAGAGAACCTGGAGATATCAGACATGTGGATGATCAGTTATCCTGACCACCACAATGTTTCTATTTAATTTTAACCGTTTGGACTTTAAGCCTTTAATTTTCATAACACTAGTGAAGATGGACATGAGGTGCAGGGCTGAAAGATGAAGCCAGGCATTTGTAAAGCTTTAAAGCTCCCATCATGAAGCTGTCAGTGTGACCTGACTCCTTTACAGGGTCAACATCACCTGCTGGACCATACTTAGACACTGTTTACTGTTTTGTGCTTGTATTTTGTGGTGTTTGGCATGGAGTCATTGTGTTGTTTGTCCTAGAAGAGAAGTTTGCCCAGGCCGTGTGCTTCCTGCTGGTGGATCTCTATCTGCTCACTTTCCAGCCGGAGAAGGCCCTCCATCTGCTGGCAGTGCTGGACAAAATCTCCGTGCAGGGAGGCAACAAGAACGGCAAAGGAGAGGTAGCCTTCCACGCTGTGGTGGAGAGAAGGAGAGAAGCAGTAATGCTTTGATGGTTCTCATTCAGAGAGAAGCATTTTATTCCATCATCTGACCTGTGCCATGAGCCTACAACTGCAGGGTTTTTAACAGCTGTGCAGAGGCTCAACATGTTCAGAGGAATTGGGATGATGTAAGAGCCTGTAGTTATCTGTTTATGCTGTGTTTGGTTCCAGAACCATACTTCAAGCAAAGACGGAGCGAACCAGAGGGCAGAGTTTGCAGCCATGATTGAAACAGCCAAATCCAAAATGCACCAGGCAAGCGTTCACGTTTGTTCACCGTTTCACATGGACTTCCCCTCTGTGTGTGCTCGCTCTAACTGCCCGTTTCTGTTCCAGTATAAGGTGAGAGCCTACATTCAGATGAAGTCCTCCAAGGCCTGCAAAAGAGAGATCAAGTCAGTGATGAACACGGCTGGGAACGTGAGTGTCCCACTGAGCCCATGCCACGCACAGTTCTACTGATGCCTGTAGAGTCTCTGCAGCTCCTAAAACACATTACTGACCAAACTCAAGAATTCCTAAGTTTGTGATGTCTTTGATTCTGCCTCAGTATCATGTTGATTCTGTCGGTAACCACAAACTCAGCTCAGATCCTTCAGGTTGCTATGGTGATGTTAACATGGCCGACCACACACACGGCATGCGAGGCATTAACTAAGCACGCTCCCCGGGCCTTGCTCAGGTCAAATGTACGCTCTGTGATGTGTGTTGGTTATCAGTGCACACCTGTCCCGCTGCCCTGACCCTTCTGTCCTGTCCCCTCCTCAGTCTGCACCCTCACTCTTCCTCAAGAGTAATTTTGAGTATCTGAGAGGAAACTACCGGAAAGCAGTGAAGCTGCTGAACAGCTCCAACATCGCAGAGCATCCGGGACCCATCAAGACAGGTGACAGCCACTCGCTGCCTCTGATGAGGCAGCTTTGGTTCTCCTTAGCTTGGCTCACAGTAGCTTTACCTGAGAAAAGCTGGCCTTATTATTGTTCTGTGCTGCTTGATGAATTCTTCACTAACCTGACTTGTTTCATTCAGGTGAATGTGTTCGGTGTATGTTCTGGAACAATCTGGGCTGCATTCACTTTGCAATGGGGAAACATAACCTCGGCATTTTCTACTTCAAGAAGGCACTGCAGGAAAATGACCACACATGTGCACAACTAGGAGATGGCAGCAACGGCCAGTGTAGGTCACAACAAGCACTGCACCCAACCTGACTCCCACAGCAGCTGTGTTGGTCTCAGATCAGCAGTGGTCACAGCTCATGTCTGTTTGATTCAGGCTCATGTCCAAATAAATGTTTTACAATAATATTTAGAACATTTCCTCAGATACATGGATCAATTAAAAGCATGTTGTCATCTGATCACTGTTTGAATCCCCTGAAATCAGTGAATCTACCAGACCAGTAACACGTTCCTCTGTAATAAGTCCAATTTTTTCTGTTGTCATGTTCCAGCTAAGAAATTCACAGGCATCCCCATGTGTGCGTTACTGGCCAACAAGCGCTATGAGCTGCTGTATAACTGTGGTATTCAGCTGCTGCACATCGGCAGACCGCTGGCAGCGTTTGAGTGTCTGATGGAGGCAGTGCAGGTTTATCACTCCAACCCTCGGCTGTGGCTGCGACTCGCGGAGTGCTGCATCTCTGCTAACAAGGGGGTAGGTAGATCCTGACTGTGGTTCAGACTAGAGTATTTATTTATTCAGCATTTTGCAGGGTTCACGTATTCCCTTTCAGTATGTGTTTGTAGAGGCCAACATTAATCTAAATAGTTACTGGGAAACTGGGTGAGGATCCATGAATATGTTATTCTTCTGTCTTGTAAAGGGAAATTTCATCAAATAACTGTTTAGGTAGTTATTCAGAAATGACCATGTTCAACATATTTTATCCTAATGTATTCATTTGTACTTTGTAGTGATGTGAATTTCTGAAGATTCTATCCTGATCTTTGTGGTTGTTTCCAGAGCTCGGAGCAAGAAAGCAAAGGTTTACCTTGTAAGAAGGGTATAGTTCAGTCTGTCATCGGGCAGGGTTACCATCGCAAGATTGTGCTTGCATCCCAGTCAGCACAAAACACCATCTACAGGTCAGTGTCAAATCCCAGGGGCTGATCCTCTGAGACCACACATGAGCATCTTCACCCCTTGTCCAGCAGAGGGCAACAGTGCTGCTTGCCAGTGTGTGTTTTTGCTGCTCTCAGTTCCCAGATGTCTTGTTGGAGATGTAACAGCACATTCAGTGCTCATGGTTCCACATTCACTTTGTTAAAAAACAACGCTGCTGCCACATTCTGAATCAAACTTTTCTGTCTTACTTAATTTATGAGGAGTTGATCTCCCTCCTGATTGACCAGAATGTTCATTTAATGGACACTGATCCATTCCTTTGAACTTGATGGGTCATGTGTGGTCAAGCAGCAGGTAACTGCTCATTAGCTGCAGCTAGCAGACCATGCTGCGTTCACTGTCATTACACAAAAAAATTGCGTCTGTGACATGCTCATTATTAAAGATGTTTAATTAAATTTTTCTATTTTGCTAAACCACTTGTCCATCCATGCGGGGGATGGACGCAGTTTAACTTGATTTTTTTTTTGTTCCTTTGTTATTGAGACTGAAATCGAACATCTGTAATGTCTGCACATAAACCATGAAGCTGCAGCCTGTTAACTGAGCTGATATGAATATGATGTGTCTATATGAAGGCACCAGTTAAGCTGTATCTGCGTTATGTATCAAATGAAAGTCTTACTCACATTTCCCCATTTGATCACATTAACTTTGACGGTTGGAACACGTACTGATATAAGTTGTTAAAGGAGGTCATTCTGGCCTCACACTCTGTGTGTTTGTGTAGTGAGGGTCAATCAGCGGCTATCCCAGTTGCCAGTATGGAGTTTGCAGCCATCTGCCTGAGGAACGCTCTGCTGCTGCTACCTGAACACCAGCAGCAGGACACCAAGACGGAGAACGGATCCAAGAGCTCCAGCCAGTCGGGAAGCACGGAGAGTGGTAGCGAGAACAGTGACGCCTGCAGGTCAGACCAACAAGTGGCTGCTCGCACGTGAGGCTGTGACACAGGCAGACCTGGTTTTTTTTGGTTTTCTTTGTTTTAGTCTCTATTCATTGTGACAGAGAGATAACAGTGACCTTTGTCTTGACCTTGTTGGTTTTGTAAAGCAAAAATAACAGTGGCGTGTCTTGTCTACAGCTGGAGATGCTGCAACTATGAAACATTCAGATTAGCACTTAAACGTTTCCAAAAAAAACCGAACACCTTCTGAAAGATAAAACAAGCGCAACGATCAAATAACAAATCCATACAGTACAGTAAGTACTGAGGTGATGGTGTTTGTGATCTGATGAAATTAATATGACAGCCATGTGAACAGCAGGCAGAGGCCACAGAGTTGTGGTGGTGACATCATGCTGGGAGCGCCATGGTTGATGGGCTTCACTTACATCACAGCTTCTAACCTCCACAAACCATCAGAGGTGTCCAATTACCACGCATGCGGGCACACACCATGTATGCTACTGGACTGCCATCAGGCCCAACTTGGGCTTTGGTGTCTTGCCTCCACTTCTGATGAGAACTTGAATTGAATGATGCACTGTGGGAGCTTTTGCTTGTGGTCTTGCGGAGAGGATTTGGATGTTTACTCTGAATGCTGTTGGTGTGTTTTCCAGTGGAAAAGGTCAGGAAGCTGATAAGTTTTTGTCTGCGGCTCCATCATCTCCTCTCAGAAAGCAGGAGGTAGAAAACCTCAGGTAATCTTCTTTCAGCTTCTCTGATCACTCGAGTTCCTGCATCACAAAGTATCTAAGTGGTGTCTAACTATAACTGACATGCAGGTGCTCCATCCTGGCCTGCAGTGCATATGTGGCGTTGGCGTTGGGAGATAATCTGATGGCTCTAAACCATGCTGAGAAACTGCTTCATCAAACCAAGGTGTCTGGATCCCTCAAGTAAGTGCGGAGTCTGTGTGATGGCCTGTGATCATTTTAAGTCAGCAGGTGGAAATCCCAAACCATGTAGTTGGCTTGGCAGACGGTGTCCACATGCGGTCAGGATGGTATGATGGGATGCTGTTCTTCCTCCTCTGTGTATTCAGATTTCTCGGTCATCTGTATGCTGCTGAAGCCCTCATCTCATTGGACAGGATCTCTGATGCTATTGCTCACCTCAACCCAGAGAACGTCAGCGATGTGTCAGTGGGAGTTCTGACTAGTGAACAAGACCAGGGTCTGTTGTTATCCTCCTTACTGAACACACTAAAAGCTTCCTTGGTCTCTCATTAATGCTTTGTCTGTGTTAACAGGGCCTGACAAAGGAGATGAGCCTGTTGAGCCCTGTGAGTCTTTCTTTCCATAGTACAATGACACTAAATGTCACTAAGAAATCAGTGAAAGTAGGAGATGTGACTGTTGGAGTTTGCTGTGTGTGCAGCAGGGAAGAAGACCCCCTTGTGTTATCCCAGCAGTGTGACATCAGCTCGGGCCATGATGCTCTTCAACCTAGGCAGTGCCTACTGCTTAAGGAGCGAGTATGACAAGGCCCGCAAGTGTCTGCATCAGGTGAACATCATGGAGGGAGGTCGGGTTTAAAGCTTGTGTTGGGTGGTGACTGAGAGACGAGAACATTCTAGAATGTCTCTAGCAGCCCTTTCATAGATAAATTACCTCTCCTTTCGAATAAAACAGCAGTGTGGTATTTCTAAAAGTTGAACTCAATTGATCGTCAGTAATAATGGAATCAATGTGATTCTTTGATCTAGCATGAATTTGTTTGAGGTGCTCTTTAGATGACCTGAATATGAGAAAGCTCCAAGACTCTGCTTTAAAAACAGTTTAAAGTGCCTTACTGAGCCGTGAAGCACTCCACTGGCCTTCCTCAGTGTCCAACAGACTGAGTGGAGTCCACTGTCCTTTCTCAAGTATTCCACCAACAGGAACCCTCCAGCTGTAGTGGAATTTTCCACCAGTGGTACTCTCATAAAAAAAGTGTTTTACAGGTCACTGGGACTGTCCCATGAACGTTTGTAATGCTACCTGCCATGTTCTGTACGTTCTCTGTGTGCTTTAAAAGCCTTGTTGGTTGCCATGTCTCAGCTGACAGACACAATCACATGTAATCATTTGGTTTGTCTTCGCCAGGCTGCATCGATGGTGAACACCAAGGAGATTCCACCTGAGGCCATCCTGCTGGGAGTGTACTTGGAGCTTCAGAATGGTCTGTTCTTCATCCAACACTCGCTGACATACACTACTTTGTCGAGTTGTTACTCACGACAGTTGATAAAATGTATATTTAGAGGGAACATCAGTGTTTAAAGGTTGGGCACAGCCTCCTTCACTCAGCTGTGGGGTTGTCAGGAGTTTCTCCTCCCCTGAAGACAATGAAGTGATGGTTACACTAAGCTCAAAACGAATAAGGAGTGTGTTGCTGCTGGATGAAGGTTTGTGCACTGAGTAATGAATTGATCAGCTCTGGTTCTGATCTCTCAAAGACAAGGTATCTGGCACCAAAAAGCTCTCATGTAGATTAGTCAGACCAAAGTCGATATGTTTCTTTCATGTGTTTTTTGGCCTGCTTTGTGCTTTCTTTGTAGTAGTTCAACCACGAAGTCTCCTCACAACAGTTGTGCTGACATGTTTCAGCAACCTGAAGTCTGCGAGGCTTCAATAAGGGTCAGGCACTTAATGTCAGGCTGGTAACTCTGAACCCCTCCTGCAGCAGCCTGTTTTTAATTTGGACTGGCCTTTAACTTAACTACAGACAGGGGATGTATGTGTGTTGTTGGCAACAGCATTACAAAATCTGTTCAAGTAGTATTCTGAGGTACTGGCCTCAGACTGCTCAGAACAGGTCCAGCTGATCTGTGAAGTGAGTCACCTGCTCTTCCTGTGTTTAGTGTGAATCTATGTGGTGTCTCCTCAGGAAACACTCAGCTGGCTCTGCAGATCATCAAACGGAACCAGCTGCTGCCCACAGTGCTCCACAGGGTCTCCCCAGACTCCCGCAAGAAAGCCCCCCAGTCCTTCCAGTCTGTCCAACCTATCCAGCTGCCCTCATCCTTCACACAGGTTCAACGTAAATGAGTGTCCACTATCACCCCCCCACATGCCCATCCCAGAGGAGCCTCCCCTCAGCATCAGAAACTTTGCTCCTGCTCCACTGGAGTCCACTGACTGAAATCAGCTGGCGTTTTATTTCTATTTCACTCACGAATTTGTGTTTTCTGAACCATGAAAATAAATGTTATTTACTGTAAGAACGATGGACTGTTTGTTTTAGTCAGATGCTGCAGATGCTGCAACTGCCCTACAGAACTCCACACCGATGTAGCAACACTGCAAAGAACCTGTTTTTAATCGTGTCAGTAGTGTGAAAAGTACATCTCATGGAACAAACACCCATCTCTGCTAAAGTGGCTGTGGATGTCCTGAAGTCTTCCTCCGCTCCGTACAGTGGTCACTCCCAGCAGTCACTTTCTAACATTCTCCACTGTCCTTCAACTCAAAAGCTCTTTGGTTTCTCTTCTCTGTGCTTTTTTTCATTCCCGTATAACCCTCTGTGACCGTGGAGGACTTTTTGCTGGATCATTACTCTGACAGATTCACTCACAACTGGCCTCACGTTATATGCCAGCTCCCTTTGGTAAGATGAAGAATTTAAATGTCTGCCATCTGCTCCATTCCTCAGTATAACCTTTCCCCCTTGAAGGCCTCATTCACTCTCATTGGTCCACTTTACTGAAGGTTTCATCAAACAGTGTCAATTGTGCTGGTAAGCAGTAGAGCTCATCAATCAGGACATGATTATATCACAGTTACCTCAGAGGGATCTCTTTGGATTGGTACATTCATAAAGAATGACATGAGTTTTTACTTTAACACCACAGTGCTACCTGGGTTGTTGGTAAGAATGAAGGTTTTATATTTTCGGTCAAAACCAGGCAACACAGTAAGCTTATCCTTGTCTGGTGCGGATCTGTAAAACTAGATATTTTGATAAAAATTCACATTTATTATACCAGTTTTGGTGTTTTTAGTTTGCATGAATTTCAGGCACAGCTGGAGTAGGACCAGACCATGATATGATGGTTAAGATGTAAACAGGACTAAGTATGAAACGGACATATTGAACACAGAGGGAGACGCTGAACACAAGAAAATTTTATTACTTTATCTTCCTTCATTTGGAGCTGAGTCAGGAAGCACGTTTATTCACCATCAGTCCAACGTTTTCACATTCTTAGACCAGTTCAAATCAAAAGGAGGACACATTCCCAGCACTTGAGACTGCACACAGACACAGAAGACTTCTGCATGTAGTGACTGCTGACTGTGGGTGGAGCTGGTGCAAGTCCATCTGTCCACATGTTCTTTAATTCAAACACTGGTCCTTTTTTGTTGTTTGCTGAGTATTTCATTCACAGGTTGGCCTTTTAGTAGAGTTATTTGTTTCTTTGTAGACTCAGTACAATGAACACTGACTTTTTCAAAGCCCACATGACAGGGCCTCAACCCTTGTGTTAAAAAAAAAGTCATGTGACTCCTCTGGCCTGGTTCCCTGTAAACTTTTATGTCCAAGCAATGCTGCCCTGATCTGTTGTCATTATTCAGCAGAACGACGTGTGGCTCTAAGACTTGAAACCTCTACAGTTTAAATCACAACACTTTAAAAACAAACATAAAGTGAAAAGAAAAAACTTGGATGTGAAACCATCTCTTTTTTGCTTTCCGTCACTGTGAATCTTTATCAGTGAGAGGGTAGCTCAGCAGCTTTCATGAATAACCTTATCTCTACTCTTAAAATACTTTGTACACCTAAACTGTGTCAAGTCCTGCAGCTTTGGACAATGTCCCTCCAGATCAGGTCTTCCAGTCCCAGGGAACACAAAGGTCCCCATCTTGCATAACTGAGTAAAAGTGAGACACACACATGTGGAGGCCCTGCATGAGGGGGAAGCGCTGCTCCACCAGCCGGCTACAGCACTGGATCATCTGGCTCGGGCTGACGCTGGGCTCCTTGGACAGGCTGCTCAGAGACAGACTCTGGAGACACAACGTCACCACAGACGCCTCCTCTGCCTGCAGCCTCCACACAAACACAGGAAAATAAGTCATTATCAAAGCTGATCAACCAGTACGAGGTGTGGGGACTTTTACTACACAGAAACAGACTAGCAGCATCCTTGTCTCACTAAATGTTGACGTCAGTGATCTATCATACCCTTTTTGATCGTGTTTGTGAACACGCTTCACAATGCTGGTGCACACAAGATCTAAAACACCAGCCAACTCAAAACATTAACAAAAATAGTTTTAAATCGGTTCAGAAATTCAGCAATTGTGAATGCAGCTCATCAGCCAGTGTTCACAAACACGACGGTAGATATTAAATGATTAAACTTTCAGAAAATAAGAGGAACTTTCTCCGCACGTCCATGTTCAATCTCAGATTTTACTGTTCTCTCGTGGATCAGACAAACTTGATGCTGCACTGAATTTAAACTTGACAGTTAGAGGTTCAGTTGGTCTGGAGTCAGACCCTGATGTCAGCAGTTCTTTGCTCTGGAAGCAGTTTTCCTGCCTTGGAGCCAGTGCTTTGACGGTAGAAGCAGAAAGAACTGGTTCTAGGTTCTGAACCAGCACTGGAACCACTTAGTGGTAAAGAGGTGTCACATAGGACGCTGTCCAGCTATTCCAACTTCCTGCTGAAATGTTACATCAGGATCTGCAGTGATGTGTTAAGTTTAGAGCGAAGCAGTGGAGCACAGAACTGCTCAGCTGCAACTTATAGATGTGGTCATCTATCGGATGAGTACACATTTTTTGACAAGTGGACATGAAACGCCACGTTGTGGTCATTCTGCTCTTGTTTTCCTTCTATGAACCGACGCAGAGCAGAAATACCCTAATTTGTTGCCTCTCATGTCTTTTAGATGTTGTTCACTTGACTTGGATGGATTAAATAAACTCAAATCAAGCTCTGTTTGTATTTAGTACTCTTATGACATGTAGAGTCCAAGCTCTCACAACAGCCCAGGTCAGGTGCTTGCAGCCACATGACATGGCCTTTGTGGGGTTGCAGCTTGAGTTCAGGCAGTGAGTCTTATTATGCTTATTACTGGCACAACCAGCTGCCAAGTCTTTCTTGCAATAAGCCAAACATTAAGGAACACATTAAAAACGCAGATCCTGTTGTCTGGGCCTCATTCATTTAAATCCACTGAAAAACACCAAAGGATTTATCAGACAGGGTTGCAGATATTTCTCAGGATAACTTCCAGTTGGACTCACTGCTTTCTGTGTAGTGTTCGATGTCTGGCCTCAGGGGCGTGGCTCTGGAGGAACACCTGCAGCTTGGGGGGGTCACAGCTGGTGGGGATGATGAAGTGTCCCATCTCATGAAGACTGGGGGTAGAGCGGTCACTGTCATACACACAAACAACAGCTGTTGTCACACATGAACATCACAGATGCTCAGGAGAATGTTTGGACAATTTGGTGACGACCTTTTCTGCAGTTGTTGTTAACAGTTCACACTTGTTTAGCTCCCTTTACCCTCGTCTAGGTTCAACCCAACACTTTACGGTCTTTCTCATTCACATAAACAGCACCCGGACTGCATACTTTTCCAACATCATGGTGAGGCCATGCAGGCTCCTGGGGTGCAGGTGCAGGCGTCTGGACATCAAGCTTTTGTGGAAGGTGTTGAGCGTACTGTATTGCTCAGCAATGGGCTGGACCGGTCCCAGCCTCTCTGTGTGGACCACTTGAGTCCCACCCAGAAGGAGGCTGATCCTCTCCTTCAGCCAGTCTGTCTGCTGCTGGAAGCTACGATAGCTAGGCAGCTGCTGAAACAGCTGGCGACACATGCAGAGGGGGGTCAGAAAACAAAATGAAAGACAAAGAGAGCATGTGCCAGCAGGAGGACCGTAGATGCCTTACTTTGGTCCACTGATGATGAACATCCGTGGTCCCCAGCATGACGTGTCCAGAGGCATTCATTCCCGACTGGTCAGCAAATACAACAGTATGTCCTGGTGGGAGGTGGAAGAGGATGTTAGAGGGGAGTTACTGTGCTGCTTCTCTGTCTCTGTAAGTCCAGTAATTTGTTAAGAGGGAAAGTCCTCAAATCATCACCAGAGCAACACAAGCTTGACTCAACAGCAAAACTAATGAGCTCAGATCAAATGGGTGAAACTCAACATGGAAAGGCATTGAATAAATATATGACAAACTGTCATTTCAGAAAGCAGCCTGATAACAAAACAGAGAGGTTACAGCGCTTCAAGACACAAGAAAAGTTCACAAGTGAAGAAAATAAAGCCACAACTAAGACACAAGAGAAGCACAGCAGTGTAGGGCTGTAGCGATACGATAAACGATACTCAGCCAACGCTTCGATACGATTCAATATGATTCGATTGGATTGGATACACTTACATCATTTTCTGAAAGTTTTTAAAGGGACAGTGTGATTTGACATGAATCCTCGCTGATTGGACTGGTGGTCCGTACTTTGAACCGGAAGAAGCAGAAACAGAAATGTCACAATGTTACGCAGACTCATGTTTGTGTTGTGAATTTTCGACAGCATATCCAGTATCACGTCATATCCATGTTCTGCAGCAAAATATTCTTTAATAGCTGCGTGCACGTCGGCACTCGCGGCACCCACATTTTGAAAAGATGTAAACCATGTCCTACAGGGTCAAGGGATGGAAGGACTTTGTTTTCCCTCAAAATATCGGATTATAAATACGATCTTTTAAAAATGATTCATAGGTTTTATCCCTGTAAATTATTTCTACGTAGATAAAAAAAAAAGGACATTGATGATTGACTGCTCACTCTGGACACAATCTGAAGAAGATCTTTGTCATTTGTTCTGGTCCTTTTTCATATGTTTTCTGGCAACATGTCTGTACATTCATTTCCAAGAAACTGTTATCTGGTTTCTCTCTTACACATGTAAACGTACTGTTTTGGTTCCTCTCCTATCCTGCGAACAACAAAGATCAATTATACATCATCAACCTGCTTGTTTTACTTAAATACCATATACACAAATCCAAATTTTCTAATCACAAACCATCTTTTTTAATTTTTGAGAAGGAGCTCAAACAATACATTATAACAATCCAACACTCTATAAACAGAAAAGCATCAAAACCACTGAGCACTATGTATAACATTTTTATGAACTAATTTATCACTTTTGTATAAGGCCTGGCATTCTATTGTATTATATTAATGTTCTGTGTTTTCACTAATTGTAACGTCTGACTTTTCAATAAAGCTTGCTTAAATTTTTTTTTTTTTTTTAAAGCAAATCGATACTTTATCGGGAAACAAAATATCAATATATATCGCAGTATCCATAAAGTTGCTCAGTCCTACAGCAGTGGATAAAAGTGAAAGGAGAGCTTCCCTGTGTTCCCTCAGCCTTTCAGATAAAAAGTAGTTTAGTCTTTTATAAAGAGAAGTTAAAAAAACATGCAGCAACTGAGTGTTAAAATGTGAGCTTCACATAGACTAACTAAGCTTAGAGATCTGTACACCTGATTGCAAACCTTGCAGGTTGATCAGGGCCTCTGGGTTCTGTTGAGACAGTCGGCTCAGACTCTGAAGCTGAGAGCACCTGTGAGCCACTCCCCAGCTGCGCTGCCACCTGCACCACACAGATGATGTCATCAGAGTCATGTGCATACAGCTTCTTCCTACTTCATCCACAGTTATATTAAACTATTCTGTACCACTGCTGTCAGGTAACCATGCTGTCCAGAGATGTACAACACGAAGGAAGATTTCTGATGTGATGGCGTATTTTCCAGCATTGACTGGGCTACCTACACTGGCTCTTCTCTAATGTGAGAACCAGAACTTGCATGTACTCCGACGGTACCTGATATCAGTCAAATCGAATTTGTGGCACAGTTCCTCCTTCAGTCTGTTCAGCTCTTCTCTCCGTGGAAGACTAGCAGTGTGTTTCCTGGATGCCTCAGGCTCGTTGTTTCTCAGCCAAATGCTGACATAGAAAGGATAACATGAAAAGTGTCTCATTTTTACTGCAGAATCTGAAAGTGTCTGATCAGAGAGGATTGTGTATTTTCTCTTTTACTTATTTCATTATTACTGAAAATGACAAACACAGCTATAGGTCTGCATCGCCTTCACTTGTCTGTCTATGTCAGTGGTAGAAGCCGGCTCCAACAGGTTTCCCGTTTATCTTGTCATGTCATGTTTATGGCAGATGCTTTTATCAAAAGCGACTTACAAATGAGGATATAACATTACAGCTACCATCAAAGCTAACAATAAGCTACATAGAAGGAAAACCACTAATCGGGCTCTGTCAGAGGTGACAGGACTGACAGTGTAGAAACAGAGTGGAGGCATAGAGGGAAGTACAGCGTAAGTGCTAAGGCAGGAGATGCTCTCGATGTAAATTTTTACTGTCTCGATCTAAACAGTTTGATAACCATCACTACATGACAAATATTGTATGAGGGCCACATAGACTTTTCAGTAATGATACAGAACTGAGATCCAGTGTCACTAACTTGAGTGTAGGCTCCACTCTCCTGGCCTGCTGAAGTTCCTGCTCAGGGTCTCTAAAGCCAGTGAAGGTGTAGTAGCTTTTATCCCATTTGATGGGTCTGTAGAAAGGCAACCCTGCCTCAGAGGGACTTTTAGAACTCTCACAACTCCCTTTGAGTCCCTTCATGTGCTCCACAGGAAGGCTGCAGGATGCCAACACATTCATCACAGTGCTCAACACATCATTTGTGTGCAGAGTGAAACTTACTGAGCGGAAACCTAAGAACCAAGCAGAGGGTATTACATATCTAAAAACACACCATAACCATTATCATAAGTCACATGAATACAAACTGTACCTGAAGTGAGTATGTCTGGTTGCACATCACTGTTGTCTTTTGTATCCCTGACATAAAAGGTGAGCTTCAAAGGCTGCACTGAATGTAAGCCAGGCTTCTGCAGGTTTTCCAGATAACCATTTAATCTCTTTAAGGAATTCTCATTCACCTCCTGAAAAAGGGAGTTTTACAAATTATTTTACACCCAAAGCCTCCAAATACAGAGTAAATGCAGGTTCATTTTGAAACCAGCAAGACATTTCCCAAAGGTTGGGGCACATGTTTATCACATAATTTCATTGCTGATTATATTCTCTTTGCACTCGTTACTTTTAATATAGTTGAAATCATAAGCAAATAAACATATTTAAATAAATTTTACAAAGCATTACAGGTTTTTTGGACCCAGTCAGGACCCCAGGCTGGCTGGGTGGGTGATGGTCCAGAAGAGGAGGCATAGCCCTAATGTCAAGCCCTTTGTTCACCATCAACCTTTTCATGTTTCTAATAGATTTTCTCCACTCAGCGACACACCCACTAAGGAAAAGTCCCTAGTAATTGGCAGCCCTCTAGTCAGAAACGTGGCATTAGAGATACCAGCGACCATAGTGAAAAGTATTCCAGGGGCCAGAGCAGGCGACGTAGAATCATATTTAAACTAAGGACAGACGTAGATACAGTAAGATAGTTATTCCATGATCTTGTGCTGACTTATTGCATTGAGAGTGAACAGTTAACATTATTTCCTCATAGCCCTGTCTTATCTGACCATTTTTTGATAACTTTTTAGTTTAAATTACTTGATTACACAGCATCTGAGAAGAAATTTATTCATAGGTGTCTATCAGAGAATGCTGTATCCAGAGTTAATTCCATCATCATTTTCTTTATTGTCATGTGCAACAACAGAGGACGGATACCTAAACTTTACTCCTGCAGAACTTGACTCTCTTGTTAACAGCGCTACAATCAATGCCTACAACACTGGACAATGTTGCCCCTCTGAAAAAGAAGAGTCATAAGAGGTTGGCTCCTTGGTATAATTCACAGCTGCTTTAAAGCAGACTGCAAGAAAGCTGGAGAGACAGTGGCGTTCCTCTAATTTAGAAGAGTCTCAATTAGTCTGGAAAGATAGTTTAATAACGTATAAGAAAGCACTTCGTAAAGCTAGAACTGCTTATTACTCATTATTGATAGAAGAGAATAAGAATAATCCCAGGTTTCTCTTCAGCACTGTTGCCAGGCTGACAAAGAGTCCGAGCTCTGTTGAGCCATGTATTCCTTTAACTCTCAGCAGTGATGATTTCATGAGATTCTTCATCAATAAAATTGTTTCTATCAGAGAGAAGATTAATGGAATCCTTCCCACTATTATCACTGATGTATCATCAAGTACAGCAGCTTTAGAAGTATCTTTAGAACCTGAATTGTATTTAGACAGCTTCTGCCCAGTTGATCTTTCTGAGCTAACAACAGCAATAGTCTCTTCTAAACCATCAACTTGTATGTTAGACCCAATCCCAACCAGACTGTTCAAGGAGGTTTTCCCCTTAATTGACACTTCCATATTGGATTTGATCAATCGGTCTTTGTTGACAGGATATGTACCTCAGACTTTTAAGGTCGCTGTAATTAAACCTTTACTTAAAAACCTACTCTTGATTCAGAAGTGTTGGCTAATTATCGACCTATATCCAATCTCCCTTTTTTGGTCTAAAGTTCTTGAAAAAATAGTTGCAGTTCAACTTTGTGATCATTTCCATAGAAATAATCTGTTTGAAGAGTTTCAGTCAGGATTCAGAGTGCATCATAGCACAGAAACAGCACTGGTGAAAGTTACCAATGATCTCCTCTTAGCCTCTGATAGCGGACTTGTTTCTGTGCTTGTCCTGTTGGATCTCAGAGCTGCATTTGATACGATCGATCACAGCATTCTGTTACAGAGACTTGAACATGTTATTGGGATTAAAGGAACTGCATTAGGCTGGTTTAAGTCATATTTATCTGATAGATTCCAGTTTGTTCTTGTAAATGAAGAATCTTCCTCTCACATTGGAGTAAGTCATGGAGTTCCTCAGGGTTCTGTGCTTGGACCGATTCTTTTTACTTTATACATGCTTCCATTAGGTAACCTTATTATACAGCATGGTATAATTTCCACTGATATGCTGATGATACTCAGCTATACTCTATGAAACCAACCAGTTGGTTAGACTACAAGCATGTCTGAAAGACATAAAGACATAATCCCAAATTTAGACAAAACTGAAATAGTTGCCTGTGGACCTGAATGCCTCCAATTGAAATTCAGGACGGTATTTCCTTGGCTTCTAGTTCTACAGTGAGGAACCTTGGAGTTATTTTTGACCAGAATTTATCATTTGACGCACATATAAAACTGGTTTCTAGGACTGCCTTCTTTCACCTTCGTAATATTGCTAAAATCAGGAACATTCTGTCTCAGGGTGATGCAGAGAAACTAGTTCATGCATTTGTTACTTCAAGATTGGACTACTGTAATTCCTTATTATTGGGCTGTCCCACATATTCTCTGAAAAGCCTCCAGCTGACCCAAAATGCTGCAGCCAGAGTTCTGATGAGATCTAACAGCAGAGATCATGTTTCTCCAGTTTTAGCTTCTCTTCATTGGCTCCCTGTTAAATTCAGAATAGAATTTAAGATTCTTCTCCTCACATATAAAGCTTTTAATGACTGAGCTCCATCATATCTTAAAGATCTCATTGTAAGATATTTTCCTAACAGAGCACTTCGCTCCCAAACTGCAGGTTTACTTGTTGTTCCCAGAGTTTCTAAAAGTAGAATGGGAGGTAGAGCCTTCAGTTATCAGGCCCCTCTCTTGTAGAACCAGCTGCCAGTTTGGATTCAGGAAGCAGACACCCTCTCTACCTTTAAGATCAGGCTGAAACTTTCCTTTTTGATAAAGCTTATAGTTAGGGATATCTCAGGTGATCCTGAAACATCCCATAGTTATGCTGCTGTAGGCTTAGACTGCTGGGGGAGCTCCCATGATGCACCTCTCCTCCCTCCATGTACATATGACATCATTTCTGTCATTAACTTGTGTTTCTCTTTCTCAGCAGGTATCTCTGGCCTGGTGTTATGGTGCTTGTTGTTCCCTCTTTCCTGTCCTCTCAGCCCCAGCTGGTTGAGGGACATGGCTGCCCTTCCTGAGTCTGGTTCTGATGGAGGTTTCTTCCTCTTAAAAGAGAGTTTTTTCTTTCCACAGTCTCCCCGTGCGCGCTAAGGACGGGGGATTGGATCAGAGAGAGGTTTCTGTGCAATCGGTTGGTTTCCTTAGCTAGGCTACTTCCTTTGAATTTGCTCTTTAGGAATTTAACTAATTTGGATTTAATTAACTGGATTATGATTGTATTACAATAAATTTGATTCTACTTGGCTTGAATTGGATTGTATCTTTGAAGAGCCTTGATATGAGATCTGTTGTAATTTGGCAAACAAATTTAATTGAATTCAAATTAAGTTGTATTAAAAGTACTGTATTCTTTAAACTATTCTATTTCTTCTACATGTGTTAGTGTTTCTAAAATAACTTAAGTTTATTAATCCATTCATGGTTTAGCTCACACGCATTCATTTTGAGGGTAGGGGTGGGATGTGTTTGCCTCTCACTGAGCAGAGATACACACAAATACACAAGTCAGAGCACAAACAGAGCAGAAAGACCCACAGTGAGACAATGTTATAGAAACCTTGACAGCTTGCTCCATCCATTATACATCTTCCAGCACATAAAAACACCACAGCATCATGATGACATTTAAAAAGCTTCATTTTCATTGGATATGGTTCTTTAAGAGTCACAAATCAGTGGCTTCAGCTTTGTTTGATCTATATCCTAATCCTTTATTTGGAGAACTTAGTTTTTAAAGAATCTTGATAAAAATGGAACCTACCCGTTCTCTGGGATATTGACCAAAGAAGTCCGGATGGACGGCAAAATAAAAGGGTCGTAGAGCATTGACAGCCTCTGCACCTGACAGAGCTCTCTGCTGGACTAAATGTGTGGCCACATGTTTCCTCTGTGCCCTGCAACAAAAAGCACAAGGATGTCCTGTTAAGAGTTCACTTCATCCACAAACACTCTGCCATTAGAGTAGCTGGTAATATTGTATAGTTACTCTGGGTTTATTCTGACAACCATCTCTCAATTGACTGTTTTTAACTGACTGTTTATATCTTTGATGTTTATCTTGGTAAAGAATGTGGATTTTCTGAATATTTTTCAAACTGACAGGTTTGACTTTTATTTGTCAGGTAATATTCATCCCTCACCTTTATTTCAGAGAACTGGGGAAGCAGAATGCCTGACTTTCTGCACGTGTGACTGTAAACAGTACTGAGATGTGTCAGCGTGCTCACTGTGTGTACAACCATGACATCAGAGGTAAACCCTCTGCTCGCCCTTGGGTCAGGTGTCACGTGTTACCTGAGGGTGCAGCGCAGGAGGCCGCAGACATACATCGTTGGTGCATGAACACAGATGATCATGTTATCACAGAGAGCGATCCTCCGGTGTAAGAAAGCGCCTGTCAGGAGCACAGAGGTTCATGTCACCTTCACCATCTTTTAACGTTTCTGGGTCAAATGGGTGAAATGTTTTCGCTGCTTGTCTCCTAACCTTAGCCAACTACGCCACGTAAACGAGCCCACGTAAGACGGCTCCGGCACATGTTAACAGCTTCAACTGACAGGACACAAACACTGTTTAACGGCTCCATGGGACTGACATGTCTACATGTCTCTACCTGCACGTAAAGTTAGCCTGACGTGAAACGCTCCGGCAGTAGTCCGAGACCGCGAAGAGTTACCAGTAAGATGTTACAGAACTAGCAACAAAAGATGAGATAACTCTGAGTCCTGACCTCAGGACCGCTTGTTGCCTCCTTCTTCTGTTTATGCTCACCTTGGTCTTCTTCTCTTTCTGTGTCTGACCAAATGTCCGCCACCTCGCGGGCGGAGCGCAGAGCTGCTCCACAGTGCGATCACACCGACTGATGCTAATTCCAAAAACCTTTGCCAGTTTCCCAGGCAATACTCAACGTGACTCAAAAATCACATGACCAAAACTTCATCCAACCAGCCTCATTATAAAAGTTTCCGATAGTCGTATGGAATTGTGGTTGTTTTTAGAGAAACAAAACCGGAGATCCTCTAAAAAGGGGGCTGAGCCGTTGTGTTACAATAGGTCACTTCATTAAAAGTCTCCATCAGTAGAGATAATATATGAAACTATCGGGGTGCTTGTGACGCACAGGCTGCAGTCTTACCCATACACCAAATGCCTTGGCTCAGCACCAGCAGTCTGTTGAGCCAACAAACTTCACATTTTGCTGCTGCTGACATTGTACAAGCCTTTTCTCTTTCTTTTTTTTTGGCAAGCAAAGGCACCCCTCCATGGTGTGAACCAGCATGCATTATATGCCAGCCATTTCACTGCAGTGCCTCCATGTAATACTGTTGTTCCTGAACTATATTATTTACACATATACGGAGTAAGAAAGAAGCTATTTCCTTAGTTCCAAAATTGAATAATTACGCACAAAAATCTGTGTAATTAACACTTATTCTGAGTTTCTGTCTGAATTCTCAGAGTTTTTATCCCAGTTAGTGCTGAGTACAGATAAAGTCATTGTAGTGGGTGACTTTAATATTCATGTAGATGTTGAAAATGACAGCCTAAATATTAACTTTAATTCTATATTAGACTATATTGGATTTTCTCAAAGTGTTCACAGACCTACTCACTGCCTTAATCATACCCTTGACCTTGTGCTGACTTATGGCATTGAGAGTGAACAGTTAACAGTGTTCCCTCATAACCCTGTCTTCTATGACCATTTTTTAATTAACTTTTTAAACTTTTGAATTTGCATTACTTGACTATACGGCTTCTGAGAAGAATTCTACATATAGAAGGTGTCTGTCAGAGAATGCTGAAACCAGATTTAAAGAGTTGATTTCATCATCCTTTTCTTCACTGCCATGTGCAGATATGACAGAGGACGGCTACCTAAATTTTACTCCAGTAGAACTTGACTCTCTTGTTGACAGCACTATAGCTTCAATGCGTACAACACTGGACAATGTTGCCCCTGAAAAGGAAGGTAATCAGTCAGAAGAGGTTGGCTCCTTGGTATAATTCACAGCTGCTTTAAAGCAGACTGCAAGAAAGCTGGAGAGACAGTGGCGTTCCTCTAATTTAGAAGAGTCTCAATTAGTCTGGAAAGATAGTTTAATAACGTATAAGAAAGCACTTCGTAAAGCTAGAACTGCTTATTATTCATTATTGATAGAAGAGAATAAGAATAATCCCAGGTTTCTCTTCAGCACTGTTGCCAGGCTGACAAAGAGTCCGAGCTCTGTTGAGCCATGTATTCCTTTAACTCTCAGCAGTGATGATTTCATGAGATTCTTCATCAATAAAATTGTTTCTATCAGAGAGAAGATTAATGGAATCCTTCCCATTATTATCACTGATGTATCATCAAGTAGAGCAGCTTTAGAAGTATCTTTCGAACCTGAATTGTATTTAAACAGCTTCTGTCCAGTTGATCTCTCTGAGCTAACAACAGCAATAGTCTCTTCTAAACCATCAACTTGTATGTTAGACCCAATCCCAACCAGACTGTTCAAGGAGGTTTTCCCCTTAATTGACACTTCCATATTGGATTTGATCAATCGGTCTTTGTTGACAGGATATGTACCTCAGACTTTTAAGGTTGCTGTAATTAAACCTTTCCTTAAAAAACCTACTCTTGATTCAGAAGTGTTGGCTAATTATCGACCTATATCCAATCTCCCTTCTTTGTCTAAAGTTCTTGAAAAAATAGTTGCAGCTCAACTTTGTGATCATTTACATAGAAATAATCTGTTTGAAGAGTTTCAATCAGGATTCAGAGTGCATCATAGCACAGAAACGGCACTGGTGAAAGTTACCAATGATCTCCTGTTAGCTTCTGATAGCGGACTTGTTTCTGTGCTTGTCCTGTTGGATCTCAGTGCTGCATTTGATACGATCGATCACAGCATTCTGTTACAGAGACTTGAACATGTTATTGGGATTAAAGGAACTGCATTAGGCTGGTTTAAGTCATATTTATCTGATAGATTCCAGTTTGTTTTTGTAAATGAAGAATCTTCCTCACACATTGGAGTAAGTCATGGAGTTCCTCAGGGTTCTGTGCTTGGACCAATTCTTTTTACTTTGTACATGCTTCCATTAGGTAACATCATTAGACAGCATGGCATAAATTTCCATTGTTATGCTGATGATACTCAGCTGTACTTATCTATGAAACCAGATGAAACCAACAGGTTGGTCAGACTACAAGCCTGTCTTAAAGACATAAAGACCTGGATGACTCAGAACTGTCTGCTTTTAAATTCAGACAAAACTGAAGTTGTTCTCTTTGGACCTGAGCGCTTCAGGGAGAAATTGTCTAGTTATATAGTTAGATGGTATTTCCTTGGCTTCTAGTTCTACAGTGAAGAACCTTGGAGTTATTTTTGACCAGAATTTATCATTTGACGCACATATAAAACTGGTTTCTAGGACTGCCTTCTTTCACCTTCGTAATATTGCTAAAATCAGGAACATCCTGTCTCAGGGTGATGCAGAGAAACTAGTTCATGCATTTGTTACTTCAGGATTGGACTACTGTAATTCTTTATTATTGGGATGTCCCACATATTCTCTGAAAAGCCTCCAGCTGATTCAAAATGCTGCAGCCAGAGTTCTGATGAGAACTAACAGCAGAGATCATGTTTCTCCAGTTTTAGCTTCTCTTCATTGGCTTCCTGTTAAATTCAGAATAGAATTTAAGATTCTTCTTCTCACATATAAAGTTCTTAATGACCGAGCTCCATCATATCTTAAAGATCTCATTGTAAGATATTTTACTAACAGAGCACTTCGCTCCCAAACTGCAGGTTTACTTGTTGTTCCCAGAGTTTCTAAAAGTAGAATGGGAGGCAGAGCCTTCAGTTATCAGGCCCCTCTCTTGTGGAATAAGCTGCCAGTAAATGTCAGGGAAGCAGACACCCTTTCCACTTTTAAGATTAGGCTTAAAACTTTTCTTTTTGATAAAGCTTATAGTTAGGGATGGCTCAGGTAATCCTGAAACATCCCATAGTTAAGCTGCTATAGGCTTAGACTGCTGGGGGACCTCATCTGTCACACCTTTCCTCACTTTGCTCTCTTTTTCCCCCTGTTTAATTTCACAAATGATTTTATGTACATGTGACATTATTGTGGTTATTAACTTGTGTTTCCCTGTTCCAACAGGTATCCTTTGAATGGTGTTATGGTGTTTTCCCCCCTCTTTTCCCTCTTCTCTGTCTTCTCAAACCCCAGCTGGTCGAGGCGGATGGCCACCCTTCCTGGTTCTGGTTCTGCCAGAGGTTTCTTCCTGTTAAAAGGGAGTCGTTCCTTTCCACAGTCGCCACAGGCACGCTCAGGACGGGAGATTGGACTGAAGACAAGTTTCGGTGCAATCTGTTGGTTTCCTTAGCTAGGATATTATTTTTTTAATTGGCTCTATATGAATTAATTGGATTATGATTACAATGAATTGAATTCCAATTGGCTTGAATTGGACTATATTATTTAAATGCCTTGAGATGACAATTGTTGTAATTTGGCACTATATCAATAAAATTTAATTGAATTTAATTTAATTGAAAAAATCTGGATCCATAGCCTCCGTCAGTGAACAGGCAGCCCTGCTCATCTCTCACATGGAGCCATACGTCTGTGCATAATGGTATTGTGGACAAATCATGGAGTTAGAGCTTTGTATTCAGAGAAGACGTCACTAATCGTGATGTCATTGTGCCTCAGAGTAAAAACTGATACATGGTAATGTGTTGATGACATCATAACAAGCTGTCAGTTGCTTGTTATACCAACAAGGATTTCCCTCTACATCACATCCTGTTATGAGATATAGATATGAGATACAGATATGATACTCATTCTTGTATAATATGATCTGCTGTTTTTAAAAAAAATTTTTTTTTAAAAACTACTGATGTGGAGTAAAGCAAGGGAGTGATTAACATGACTTCAGATCTGTGATTTACAAGGTGTTTAATTTCATGCAAATGAGTGACAGTTATTATTCTAGAAAATATAGAATCAAATCCAATTTTTAACAATCAAAATCAGTACAGTAAAAAAAACGATATAGCCAAACCAGGCTAAGGTTTCAGAGTATCTGGACTGACATAAAGTCATAAAGTGAAACAGATTCAATATTCTTAAGTTGAAGTTGAAAATGTATTCCTTTGTTCAATTTTGATGATGAGAGATCATCTCTTTGATTGGTCTCCTCCCATAACAAATCTGATAGACTGTCTTGAACAGAACCTGGAGAGAACCTGTAGAGAGACAGGAAACAGGGAAGTAAAGTGGAGCAGCAGCCTTCAGAGAAAAAAATAGCTGATGTCCAAAGTCTCAGTCTTTTCATCAAAAATGTATTGTTTCAAAATTAGTAATATTTCTTTAAACATTCTACAAGATAGTCTAAAAGTGTTCTACCTTAATGTATGGACATCAATCTTTAGTCATGTGAAAAAGAAATACCTCTTTTCAGTTCTAAGGTTTGACATTTCAGAAAAAATGATCTGCTAAAACACAGAAGCAGTGTGGAGAAAACTAAGTGAACCCTTGATCCAACAGCTTGTATAACCACATTTAGCAGCAATAAGTTGAAACCAAAGTCAAATTTATTTGTTTAGCACATTTCGTGTACAAAACAATTCAAAGTGCATTACATGAAATAAAAGCATTGTAGCAGGGAGCGGAAAAAGCATTAAAATAATAAAGTAAAATAATATAAACATAAATAAATAAAATAATTAAAATGAATAAAAACAAGCAACAGTCTAGATAAGTTAAAAGATACCGTGCAGATTTCATGCATAGACACATGAAAAAATAAATGTTTTTAACCTGGATTTAAAAATGTCTACATTTGGTGACAGTTTAATCTCCTCTGGCAGTTTGTTCCACTTGTTTGCAGCATAACAGCTAAATGCTGCTTCTCCAGGTTTAGTCTGGACTCTGGACTGGACCAGCTGACCTGAGTCCTTGGATCTAAGAGCTCTGCTGGGTTTATATTCTCTGAACATATCACAGATTCTGGGATTTATAAACCATCAGAAAGCTTTTAAAATCTATTCTGTGACTGACTGGAAGCCAGTGTAAAGATTTTAAAACTGGTGTGATGTGTTCAGATCTCTTAGTCCTGGTTTAAACTCTAGCAGCAGCGTTCTGGATGAGCTGCAGATGTTTAATGCTCTTTTTGGGAAGTCCAGTTAAAAGCATTACAGTAATGGAGTCTACTGGAGATGAATGCATGGATGACTTTCTCCTGGTCTTTTTGGGAGAGAAAACCTTTAATTCTGTTGATGTTTCTGAGTTGGTAAAAAGCTGCCTTGGTGACAGCTTTGATGTGGCTGCTGAAAGTCAGATCTGAGTCCATCAACACTCCAAGGTTACAAACTTGGTCAGAGATTGTAAGGGCCCGAGTCTCAAGGTATTTACCAATGCTGACCCTCTTCTCTCTGCTACCAAACAGAATGATCTCAGTTTTATCTTCATTTAATTGTAGAAAATTCTCTGTCATCTAGGTGTTTATTTCCTCCAGATACTGACACAGTACATCTGCTGGGCTGCAGTCGTCTGGTGACAGAGACACATAAAGTTGTCTATCGTCTGCATAACTGTAATAATTGAGGTTAAGGTTTTGCAATATCTGACCCAAAGGGAGCATATACAAGTTAAACAGAAGAGGTCCAAGAACTGACCCCTGGGGAACTCCACAAGTAACTCCAGCGTTCTAAATAGGAACTGAACCAGTTAAGGACCGCTCCAGAAAGTCCAACCCAGTTTTCCAGCCTGTGCAACAGGATTCTGTGATCTACAGTATCAAATGCAGCGCTGAGATCCAACAGAACCAGGACTGAAACATAACCAGAATCAGTATTCAACCTAATACTGATTCTGTAATAGTTTTCTGTACAACATTATCAGTCTCTTACATGGTTGTGGAGGAATTTTGGCCCACTCTTGTTTTCAACGTTGCTTCAGTTCATTGAGGTTTGCAGCACTGGTTTATGCACAGTTCTCTTTTTTATTTTTTTTTTTGTACTGTCATGAACTTTAACATGCTAACTGACGCTTGTAGTGTCTGATGTGTAGCTATTGGGTTTCTCTGAGCATTGTACGGTCTGACCTTGGAATGGACGTCCCAGAAAGTTCACTCCAAGGTCCTGGAAAGATTGACAGCTGTTTTGAATATTTTTTTCTCTCTGTAGAATGATGTAAATGGCCTTATAACCTTTCCCAGATTGATGGGCAGCAACAACTGCTTCTCTAAGACCATTGCTTGTGTCTTTCCTCCTTGGCATTGTGTTAACACACACCTGAATGCTCCAGACCAGCAAACTGACAAAACTTCTGCTCACACTGTTTGGGTGGTGCTCACACTTGGCTGCTACTTACCCTCTTAATTAATGCGGAAGCAGTAAGGGTCATTTAGTTTTTCACATGCTGCTTCTACATTTTGTCTTAATTTTTCTTGACACAGTGTAATATGTTATGTGTTGTTGTTCATCTGAGGTTAGATTTACCTAATTTTAACACCTGGTGAGAACCAGCAGCAGACACTCTGCCAAGTCCTGGGCCATCTGTAGGGGTTAGAAGAAAGCGGAATAAAAGCAGCAGGGCTCTAGTATTAGAGATCAATACAATAAGCAACTCATACAGAGCTTATGTACATGCTTGTCATATCTGTATACTTTCAGTGTTCCACATAGCTCCACAGTGTCAGCATCATCTACCACTGTGATCCTGAAGTTTGGAGTCTGCAGCAGATCTTTGAACAGCAGACCATTCTCCAGAATCCTGGTGCCTGACAACACACAGACACACAGAGTTAACTGCGAATCTGCAGATTTGATTGTCAAAGGATTGTAAGTTTCTGTGGGATTGAGTATGTGAGCCAAGCAAGAGCTCACTCCACCTGCATCACTGGAATGTCACGAACAGACGACAATACTAAGATCGATAAGCCTCGAACAAGCAACTAGTTAGCAAAGTGTGCTGCCTTCATCAAAGAAACTAGTCTTCTCTGGATGCCAGGATTAGTAGAACTTAGCCAGGCTACTTCAGCCGCAGAGGAACAATGAGAAAAAGAAAAATACTAGAATAATTTTGAGAGGACTGAAGCTTAAGTGCACCACAGCAGATGAGGCGGGCTAATCACTTATTCCAAAATGCCCAAAACATGGCAAATAGATCACTGCATTCCAATTATCACTGCAAATATTTCACACGTGAATGCAAACCTACCCATACCTTGGTCCAAGGATTTATAAGGATTAAAGCTATAAGACTGTCACGGTAGGTTAGATAGGGGAGTAACTCAAATGAAAATATAGAGATAAAAAAACTGGGTGGACTGACACAAACAAGCTGCTTAACTAAACCAAAAAAAAGGACAGCGGGAACAGTGCAAGTGACTCTCAGTATAATGAAAAATAAAAAACAAACTATATTCTGCATTCTGACAATTCTGACAATTTCAATAATCACAATTCAAAACATAATCCAAAGACCAGCTTTCATTTTTGTCACCTGCTGCATCGACATTCCTAACACAGAGAAGCTATATATTAGACATCACAGCAACTTTTAGAATTTTGTGTGGCCACACTGCAATGTCCAAAGAAGTACATGACTCAAAAAAATAAAGGGAACACCAAAACAACACAATGCAATTCCAAGTCAATCACACTTCTGTGAAATCAACCTGTCCAGTTAGGAAGAAGCACTGATTGTGAATCAATTTCACCTGCTGTTGTGCAAATGGAACAGACAACAGGTGGAAATGAGAGGCAACCCCTATAAAGGAGTGGTTCTGCAGGTGGTGACCACAGACCATTTATCTGGTCTCATCCTTTCTGGCTGATGTTTTGGTCATTGTTTGCATTTTGTCAGAGCTCTCACCCTAGAGGTAGCATGAGGCGGTGTCTACAACCCACAGAAGTTGCACAGGTAGTGCAGCTCATCCAGGATGGCACATCATTGCAAGCTGTGGCAAGAACGTTTGCTGTGTCTCTCAGCACAGTGTCTAGAATATGGAGGAGATACCAGGAGACCGGCCAGTACACTGCCAATGGACTGCATCACAAAACTGATATTTGGACAGATTGATTAATCAAGAGCTAAAATGAGACGTTTATAATTACTTCCATCAGTGAGTGAAAACAATTATTTCTTTAGATTTTGTTGCTGTTTCGGTCAAATAATTAACTAACTTTATATTTGAGGGGAACTTTATAAATCCACAGTTAAAAGACTGTAGACTGAATCCCGACTGAAACTCTTCAAACAGATTATTTCTATGTAAATGATCACAATCACCATCTATCTGTCTATCTGTCTATCTGTCTGTCTGTCTGTCTGTCTGTCTGTCTGTCTGTCTGTCTGTCTGTCTGTCTGTCTGTCTGTCTGTCTGTCTGTCTGTCTGTCTGTCTCTCTCTCTCTCTCTCTATCTGTCTGTCCAGGTTTTTTATGAGTCATACTATCTATGTGTTATTCTGGTATGTTGTACACAACTGAGCTGATTTCCAGCTAATGCACAGAATATTAACATAATTACACTTAATGTGTTTTTTTTGTTGTGATGAGATATTGTAAAATATGTTTTTTTAATGTTAATTACATATCATTTAACAAGCTAACTGACCTTTGCTGATGTGAAGACATCTTTTTTTTTTTTACAATAATACTGGATAGAGTAGTGGTATGATTGCCACCTCCCATGGGGGAGACCTGGGTTCAAATCCCATGCATGAAAAGTACTACCTCCAGTAGGGGTCCTCAGTCAAGACTGCCTTACTCTGTCTGCCTACCTATAAGTTGCATTGGATAAAAGTGTCTGCCAAATACATAAACCTCTTTTTAGAAAACTACTTTTGCAGTATATAATGAAAGGTGAAATCTAAGTTTGTAAACAGGCTGAACTTGCTGTTATCGTGCTGTCAAGCTGACTGAATCTACCATCTTTTTCTCATGTTCCACTAATTCACATGTAAGTGGAAGGTGCAGGGGACAGAACACTGGCATAGCATCTCACTCAGTTGTAGTTGGGTAAATGAGCTCACACTGTTCAACTGTTACCAACACAGTGCAGATGTCAATCCTTTGCATCACACTTATCCATCAGTCTTCAACCCTTATGGCACATGATACCTTGCTTCTGCAGAAGTCTGCACCTCTACCCCTCTTTTCAGGAAAAAGGCTTACAAATAAAACATGGACTGGATCTTTCATTTGGTGCAGTGTCCTGTTAATGAGATTTAATGGGGGAATTCCTTTATTTTCTTTTGTTTTGTTTTCTACAACCTACTGAATATTGGTACTATTTTCACAATGGATTTAATTAATATTTTGTGTTGACTGGAGAGAACAACTAATTTGTTAGAAATTGAAAAACAAATACTGGACTTTTGAATTCAGTATTATGAGCTGATCATGAAACTGTTTACTTTTCACTGAAATTTGTGTTTGCAACCATTGTCTTTTCTGTGTGTAACTTTGAGTTGTCTATTTTTTTCCCTTGTCCTGTTCAGCATTATGGCAGCAGAATTGTAATCTGAATACCGTTTATGCCAAACAGATTTGCTTTGCCAAGGGAAGTTTTATAAATGTAAAGCTCCCCTTGATGCCCATCAACAGCTTATTTATTTATTTTTGTTACAATATTTAACATGTAATAGTGCTGAACCGGACCGGGGGACAGGGAAAGAGGAAGAGCAAAGAAGAAGAAACAGAACAAAAATAGAAAGACAAACCAGACAACCAGCTGCTACACCTGTAAAAACAAAACAGACGACAATCCACGGCCTCTGAGGGGAATCCAGCCTTAGCGCCACCAGGAGCACCTGAAAGCAGACAAGCAGAGAAAAAACAAACACACAAACAAACAAAAACAAGCACAAGAAGCGGCAATCGCATACAACACAGCTGTGGATATAGATGACCTGAAACCACAGGATAATACATCCCCCCCCCAACAGCAATCAGAAGCAGGCACAACCACGCATCCACCCAGAAGACTGCAGAGGAAGCCCCCGGACAGAGCCCCCATAAGCATAGGGCAGAGGCCCCCCGGGAACCAGGGGCAACAGCCCACCGACCCTGCCGGTCCCCAGCCACCCAGACATGGACCGTGCACCGGACCCAGGCCCCAGGCCCCAGGAGCACGAGCGCCCCCAAACCCCCCCGGCAGAGGCCCCACCCAATACCCGAGAGGGCCAGGCGCCCCAGACAGCCACACAGTGGGTCAGCACGTGCCCCAAGAAGGCCAGAGGACAGTAAGTCCCAGACCCAGGCGCAGTCATCACCACACACACTTGCACATCACATACATCCGCACATGTCCCCCCTCTCTCAACTCCGCTGGGTTGTGGCGCAGCGGGCCAGCAGCTCCCCAGACACCACAGACCCCGAACCAGCAGAACAACTCATCCTCCTGGCCCCTCTCGTCCCGGGCAGCAAAACAGGCAACAGGGGTGTGGGAAGTATTCTAAGACTTTGAGTTTTCTAAGTTACATCATTTGTTGACTGTTTGGTAGTGGAAATATAGGACACCTTTCCCATGTGTCAGCTGACAGCTGTCCTGTCCTGTCTTTTTTCGCTGCATGAGCCACTGGCCACATTGGGGGAAGCTACACTTAGCCTCCAAATTCTACTCAGAGATATCAAAACAAAATGCTCTTAAGTAACCAAATGTAAGACAAGGAGTGGCTTTTTCAAGATAATTTACTGTGATCAGAGGCACCCTGAAAACAAAGAGGACATGAACAGTGTTTTTCTGATTTGAAATATGAAGAACAAAACCTTTTTTCAAATGATGACAATAGCCAAGGCGAATAAATGAATGAATGAATTAATTAATTAATAAAAATTAGCTGTGAAGTGTAATGTTGACTTTGCAATAGTGTCTACCCTTTCAGTTACTGGTAACTTTCAACTACCTCAGTAACTGCTAAGTTACTGTCAGTAACTGACATATCTCCCAAATGACCATGTTGTTCCAGAGATATTACCATTTTAACATCTTGTTGTTAGTAAACTCTGTTGTTGGTACAAAGTAATTAAAACAACATCCTCAACTTTATTAGTTACCTAATAGATTAATGCCCTCCACAGTGTGTTTTTAAAAGTGTAAATAAGTGTGTGTCTGTCCTTTTTTTTCATATTTGTGGCGTCCAAAAACCAGGAGCCCACTATAGTTGTGAGGTCCAACAGGTTAATGGGTATTAAATGGTGGGCCTCACATGATTAAAGGGATTTTTGAGAGCTGCTTGGATAGGATTGGCTTTGGGAAAGGTTCAGAGTAAAGGTTGGGATAAGGAATTCAGCTGTTATGGTTAGGGGTTAAGGAGTGAATAATGTTAGTGGTGAATCACAACAAGGGTAGAAAGCAAGTTCCTGTGTGGGTGTGTTATGCTATGTGTTTGGCTCAGTGCTTTTGGCTCAACACATGAGGCAAACCTTGCATTGTGAGTGTGAATAGCGCACAGTAGCAGTGCAGGGAATTTGCATGAGAATGGTTTGTGGGTGATGAAAAGCCAGTACTTCTCTACTTTTCTGTCATTCTGCAACACATGCTCTCTCATCTCAACCCTCCAAACAGGCAGCTGTGGCTGCTCAGCACTCCATCTTTGTCATTGTTGGCTTACCTTAAAAGCCCTCTCTCTTCTTCTTGAAAAAACGGATCAAAACATGGAGAAAAATCACACCTTCCTGTACTTTGCATATGGTAGTAACCTGTTGAAGGAGCGGCTCCAGCTCAAGAATCCTTCAGCGGCAGTGTACTGTGTGGCAAGGCTCAAGGTAAAGTTTTACACCAAGACCTCATCATCATTCTGTTTCATGTACAGGAAGCATGCTTAATACATTCTTTGTTTTTTCTCTATTTCAGAACTATAGATTGGTCTTTGGGAACCACAAAGGCCTTGCTAGTGACCGGTGGCATGGAGGTGTGGCCACCATAGAGCACAGCCCGGGAAATGAGGTTTGGGGTGTAGTGTGGAGGATGAACATATCTGATCTTCAGTCACTGGACAGGTAAAGGGTTGTTTGTTTGTTTTTCAATGGCCTGTTTGGGATTTCTTTCTTCCCTGTAAAAATTGCAAAAACGTGTTTTTGTGCGTGTGCATGTGTGAACACATTCAGTCAAGAGAATGTGACGTTAGGTACATACAGTCCTGTGGAGTTGTTAGTGAAGACAAAGGGTCAGGAGCTCAACTGTCGCACCTATATAATGAACAGCTGTGTGTATGCCCCTCCATCGCCACAATATCTACAGGTAAGACCATTTTTTTGCATTTGTCTTTGTGAGCACCTTTATGACTGACTACTTGCTTCTTGGTCTTTAAGTCAGAATGAGTCATATTTTTAACTTAGAAAATATTAAAAAATCATAAAGAAAGCTATAATTTGATTTTTATGAGCCCCTTTAGCTTTCATAGTGTCCTTAGGTAAAACATTGAGCCCTACATTACCACAGTGGCAGAGGGTGGAAGACACACACCTCACCAATCAGCTGCTAGTCTTTTTATCTACAGTTTTTTTTTTTGCTTTTACTTTACCAAAGGTTTTTAAGGAGGACTTCTCAGATGATTCCTTGTAACAAACTGTCTGGCTTGTCAGGTTACTACAACATCACAGAATATTAAAAGATTCAAAGAATTCACAGAAGTCTTTGTCCAAGTTTGAAGAAAGGCCACATTTCTCAGGCCCGCAAGCTTGGCCTGTTGATGTCACTACCTGATGAGAGTTTGTGCCTGATAAAACTGATAAAACGGTAATCCACGCTCAGATTACCATTTGCTATTAAATTTAGTTATTATGACTGGGTCTAATATACCTATTGTGGGAACTCTAATCTATTAACAACAATGTATATAATAAGTGCACTTCTGCATGGAGGACAGATGCCACCAGCCTACTCAAACATGATCTCCCACATTGATTATCTTAAATATTCAACTGTCATCTTTAATTGTTTGTGTTATTAAGAAGATTATGTTTGACCAAAAAGTGGCTTAGAAACACTGTTAGCAATGTCATTTACCAATATATAACTACAATATGTGTGTAATATACAATCGCCAGATAAATTATAGGGGTAGAAT
This sequence comes from Leuresthes tenuis, assembly GCF_036924035.1. Lineage (NCBI taxonomy): Eukaryota > Metazoa > Chordata > Actinopteri > Atheriniformes > Atherinopsidae > Leuresthes > Leuresthes tenuis. The sequence continues at coordinate 35,850,676 of NW_027325364.1, forward strand.
CTTTTTGTCAGTGATGGTATCCCACAGTGTATTTGCAGTTGTGTCTCACATCAGCTGTGACAGTTGTAATAACTGAATGAATTCAGTATTACATCTGATCACTAGCGAACTCACAGACATAGTTATTGTCACATCCACAAATGCCAGTTAAGACTCTTATAAAGAAAATAAGACAGTACGACAAAGAATGCCTGAACTGTGAGGCAAAGTAATGTAATATCCTCAAACACTTACCTGTTGTAACACAGTGGTAAATATAAACCTGTCCCAGGTTTTGTGAAGGGTCTTAATTCCAAAATTAGAATATATTTTACATAACAACAACATTTATGTTTTTCATTTTCAACATTTAATATGTTATGTTTAATTTTACACGAATGTTTAAACGTGTACAATTACTTTATTCTGTTTAAAATATATTGTTCAAGGTGTCCCAGATTTTATGGAGACAAGGTTGTGGTACATAAAGGTTCTAGTTAAGAGTTTACTGATGGATGTTCTGAACAGGACTTTTACATTTACATTTTGCATTTAGATACACTGAGGGAAAAAAAATTAATAGACTGTGGACATAATTTAGGGCTTGGAACTTATCTGTGATATTTGTGTCATTTGACATTCCAAATTAAAGAAGAAATGTGAAACATTTATAGCACAAAACCACAGAATCTACATAAGCTTAGAAAAAATATGTCCACTACAATATGTAGTTGTCGGTTGACTCAAGGCCAGTATTACATTCTGATTCTGTGGTCAATAAAGCTGTCACTAAAGTAAAGATTATTTCAATAACTTTGTTATAGTAGAATTATAACCATCACCATGGATGGCACAGCAAATGACATTTCCAATGACCCAAACGTGCTCTGTTTGATACCAGAGATGGTGATAAAAAGTTGCTTTGTTTATGAAAGACTAAATAATGTGATAATGTATGAAATCAAGGGTGCCACTTTCTATTCACTGCCATCCATTTCTCTTTGTGAAGCATCTGGAAAAGGGACCAGTCTGCTCACAGCCCTCATCAGCTGACTATGTGATTAACAGCTCACAACAGTCAGGACACACCCTGCTCTGCGATGGTTTACAGATCTGACAGCTTGTGAGCCAGAATGCCAGATTGTTCTAAGAGCATGACTTTGCGGTCACACCTTTGTCTTCTATAATGAGCCACACATATTGTGCTCTCCACTGGTGTATGCACGATGTTGTCCGTTTAAGCTGCTAGGTTTTCTCAAATGAATTCTGATCTTTGGATGAAACGTTGGAGCTCACAGGGCAGTTACCTACAAAGAAAAGCAGTATCCACTACGTTCAGTGCCCCATAATCATATGGGACCCCTAATGTATTGAGACATACTGGAATGTGGTGTAGACATACCTATTACCACAGCTGGTGCTAGCATCCTGATGCTAACACGTTGCTGCTCTCAGCAGCAACTGCAGTTATTAATGATGTGATAATTCAGCAGTGAGCAAGAATTTAGTCGGTCAACAGTTTTCATCGTTTCATGATGAATTTCCTTTGATAGAAGGTTCAACGTGAACACAAACTGTCAAACCATTACTCACTTTTGCAGACAGTTGAGTTTCAAAAGGACATGAGTAGGGCTGGGAAGAAGTTTAGGATTTGTGTCTTTATTGTTGCTGTGAGATTATCTGGAACTAGTTTAAAGACAGCTTATACAGTATCTCATCAATGGTTGTAGGTAATTGTGATGGGAGCAGAACAGAATGGCTTGCCAAAGGACTACCAGGAGAAACTTCGAGCAGTCAAGACCAACATGTATGAGGGACCCCTTCCCATGATGAATGAACTAGAGCGAGCCAGAGGAAGGGTCAGAGAGACAACCGACTCCCGTTCTGATCCCTGGTAATCAAACTCCAGTTCCAGTTTATACACTGGGAAAGTCCATATCTGTAAGACCCTAATACTGTAGTTTAACATGTTCACCTTGGCTTGATACTTTGTCTCATGGCTAACCTTCATTTCAGTATCAAGAGATGAAACATTTTAACAGTCAACCACTGACAGAAAATACCGTTGATGATTTTACTTGATTTGCTTATATTAGACAAACTGAATCAACATAATTCAGAGGTGTGAGATTCAGCTCCAGGTTAGAGTCAGTACACTCACTTCATCTGTAAGAACAATGATGCAGATTGTTATTTTCTTTTCAACTTAACAGTCGTGCCTTGGCCATTGATAATTCTTTATCATGTTCATATTTTTGGAGTCAATCCAAAACAGCACAAAGGGGAAAAGAAACGTTTTTGTTGTTCCTTTTTCTCACAAAATGTAATAAAATGAGTCAACTTCTATTTCTCTTTTTTAAAATTGCTAAATCAATATCAACACTGATAGAAAAGAAAAAGTGAGAGGATCATTTAGGTTTTTGTTTTGATCATTCTGTGAGCAAAACTAAAAAAAGCAAGAAAAAAAAAACCTTTCTGAGCCTCTTTGTGAAGCCCCATTTAATCATGAAAAAACCTTTATGAATCCTCAGGTTAAATAATCCAGTTACCTTTGTGCATTTAACAGGAGTTAAATACAGAGTTTGTCAAAATTAGAGCTACATGTGTAAATAAATCAATATGCACTTAACAGGTTATCAAAGGTTTTTGAAGATGCACATTCAACTTTTCTTCCACACACACAAATACATTGTTGATTACCACCTGGACAAGTGCTTGTGCCTTTAATGGAATTGCAGGAAATAAAATAATTGTTAGAAGAGTGCATTCATACCTATGATCAATTTAGAAACACATTAACCAAACATGCATGTCTTTGCACTGTGGGAAGAAACCAGACCACCCAAACAGGCACATCAACAGCACACATAATCCACACAGGACCAAAGACCACCACTCCAATGTACCACACAGTCGGATCCATTTACTAAAATAAAAAATACCCAGTTGTTCTTGCTTGCTTCTGGTTGATATAAAGTCTGTTTGATGCTTCTAGTTGCCTAGCTTTTCACAAAAATATATGCTCTCGAGCAAAATATGCCATGAAAATACATTTAATTTTTCATTAATTTTATAAACATAATGTAAAAGAAATGATCACACATGCCAGAATTTTCAGACATGATGTTGTGTCACAATGGGTTTTTGTGTTTTGCATTTTCCTATGTTCTGATTTTCCTTTTTGTTCATGTCTAGTTACTTCCTGTTTTATTTTGTTAGATCCTGACCTTTTGTCCATTTCTGTTGGATTACAGCTTTCTTATCACACCTGGTTTCTGTTGCCGATTGTCACATGTGCCACTGACTTTACAATTAGTTCCTCGCTAGATTTACTCCTGGTTTTCCGTTTCTGATTGCCTCATATGCCGTTCATTTCATAATTATTTCATCATTATATTTACTCCTGGTTTTCCGTTGCTCCTTGTCAGATCATTTCATGTTGCAAGTATGTTTTCATCATGTGCTCTGCCGTTTTTGATGATCTATTTTTGATGATCTTCTCAGTTCAGTTTTTTTTATTCTTGTATTTTTGTTTCTTCTCACTTGTCCTACTCCAGCAGTGCTTTCTCTTTTTTTTTTTTTGTAAAAAAACTGCTAGTCTTCGGCTCCTCCTATAGTCCTGCTTTGGGGTCCACCATTGACAAACCCTGTGATGGTTCTCCGGCATCTGGTGTTCTCCCTCTTCTGTTCACCTTCCCTTTTCCCCCCCATGTATGTGGATAATATTGTCTCCCCCTGCTGAGAGTTGGCAGTTCGCACCTATCCGTGTGTGAGCGTGGCTGACCTAGTTCTCCAGCAGGCTCTCTCAGCACAGCTGATGCTTATCTACTTCATCAACCCTGCTGCTTATATTCCCTGGGCTGACAAACACTCGTCGCCAGATCGTTGTAACTCCTAAGTGATACAACTGGCCGCTCCTAAGTTAAGTCATTCTACTCTTGACCTTGTCTAATCGTGCTTCTCTCTGCTCTTCTAAGAGAACCAATTCTGGAAAGCCGTGCTTAAGTCCTTAAGATCCCAAATTATCTATTACCAAGTTGCCAGACGACCGCCTCTTCACTGCCAACCTGGAGGATCGACACAAATGATTCCTGCCAGAAATCTGTGGACCCTTTGGACCTGGATACCCTGCAGAAACCTCCTGGATTCTTCTTGCTTGGACACGCACACCCTGTGGAGAGATCTTCATGGAATCCTCCAGACCCTGCAAACTAAGACTCACTCACCTGTTGCACTTACCGCCACCTCTCACACTCTGGATTCTCCTTCTACAGGAAATCAAGTATTAATTTATGCTTTATGCAACTCACCTCATTCCACAACTGCAATAAACCCATTTAATCTTATTTCTCTGTCTCAATCTGCTCATTAAGTCCAAACTGTCCACTTTGTAACAAACCTGTGACGGAAAGTAACTTAAACTGATTTGGACTGATCATAATTGCAGGATTTCTGAGGATTGGCTGTTGTTTTGTTGTTGCATTTATTTCTCGTCAACAATTAACTTTTTCTCTTCACCTCCTCATCTATGATGGTACCCTCTGTTTGTCAAAACAAAAAACAGTTGGATAAGAAATTAGATTTTCAAAACCCGAATTTCCTAATAGTTCAGATCATACGGGATTCTTTTTTTCGACATTGTAACTGACTCACCTTGCATACCACTAGACCTACTGTTTAGAGGGGACATATTATGGGAAAACCCCTTTTTCTGTTCTTGGGAAAATATATTAGGGTCTGAAGTCATCAACAAGTGTAAAACTCTCCAAATGTCATGGCTAGGTGCCTAGACAATTCACAAATCTGACTCAATAGCAGACGCAGACACAGTATTAGAATTAAGACTTTTTTATTTTACTTACAGAAAGGATATTGTTGAAAGCCAGGGGAGGATCTGGGTGGTCAGGGAACACTGAGAGAAGAGGGAAACAGTTAGTGGGAATGTCCACTAAAATGAGAAAATGTCCTAACTAGAGGAATTAATAGTTCTTACGGTGTCCAGAATTATTTCCAGAGTGGAGAGGACGATGCTGGCTGTGGTGTAGTGGAATTGCACAGGAATGCAAGGGAAGTACTAGAAAGAACTCTTAGGTTAATCGCAGGACTCAGCCTAATTACCACTTGTGAAGTGAGACCATCTGGCGAAGACTGGTTGCTCTTGTAGCTCCTTAAGACTGTGTCTTGATGAGGGCAGATGAGGAACAGGTGTAGAAGTAGTAGTCCAGCTCTGTGTCCACCACAGATTCAACCCTCCTCACCAGTCTGTCTAAACGTCTAGCATCCCTCCTTTTAATATTGTCCCCCCAACAAACCACAGCATAAAAAAGAACACTAGACACAACAGACTGGTAAAATATAAGCAGCAGTTTTGTAAAATGTCTTCTCAGGAAGTAAAGATGACTCTTGCCCCTTTTCCACCAAATCGGTTCCAGGGCTGGTTCGGGACCAGTGCTTAGTTTGGAACCAGGTTTTGTTTCCACTGACTGGCTCTGGACCAGAAAAAAAGGTTCAACGGTAGCACCAGCTCTTTTCTGGGCTAGAAGAAAGAACTGCTTACGTCGGCGGGGGAGAGGAATTGTTAAGACCAACAAAAATAGCAAGATGGGGAGACGGCTCATATCCACTGCTGTGGTAGATATGAACAGCGACTTAAAAATCACCAGTAGCCTTATATGTTTGTGAATTTGTGACAATTCCAGCAAGGACATAACACCAGCTAATGTTAGCTCATAACAAAGGCTAACATTACCATATCATATTCAATGTAAGTAAGAGTCAAACCGTTAATAGGTTATTACCTGTCTCCAAGAACGTAATTGACACCCACTTAAAACCTGTCGATTAACACAAACATATTGGATCTGCCGTTTTCTGATCCCAATGAAGCAGCCTAAAGCCAGAAGCAGCAGCTGTACAATCGAAAAGCCATCTATTGTTGTTGCTGCTTCTTCTTCTTCTCCGTGTTGTTGTTGCCTCGATGTTTGCGCGAAGTAGGGCTGCCACGATTAGTCGACTAGTCATGATTATGTCGACTATTAAATTCGTCGACAACTAATTTAATAGTCGACGTGTTGGGGTTTTTTTTGTGGTTTTTTTCAAACTTTTTCTCAAAACTTCTGCGGCACCTTCCACTGCTGCATCTGCCTTTCTGTCCTTAGCGCACATGCGCAGTAGTGGTAACCAGGGGTCAGCCATGATGTCACAGGAAGTTAAACCTCTGGTATCATGGCTACCTGGCAACAGAGTTCAAAAGTGTGGGAGCATTTTAAGAAAACTAAAGACAAATGTGTGCAATGCAATATCTGTAAGGCAGAATTTGCCTTCCATGGCAGCACAACCACGATGCAAGAGCACCTGAAAAGGAAGCATGTTGCTGTAAGAGGGGCCATCATCTTGGTGAACTAACTGGCAAGTTATCTGCTAAAATTACCGTAAACAGAGAGTTAACTTGCTATTTACTCAAACTGAGGTCAGGATTTACGTTCTGTTCCATGTCTTGTCTCGTCACTTCCTGTTTTATTTTGAAAAAGCACTAACTTTCCCCTCTTGTTTCAGGTATCTTGCCCTTCCTCCCGTGTCAAGTGTCTCATTGTCTTCCCTGATTCCCAAGTGTTTCCACCTGTTCCCCTTTGTCCCTCATGTGTTCAAATAGTCTGCGTTTCCCTTGTCTTGTGCCAGTATGTTGTCTCGCCCCATGAGCTACATTACCAGCCTTACCTTGACCCATAGTTTCCACGAGCCTGCAGTAAAGCGAGCCTCCTGTAACGCTATTTTGTTTTGTAATTTATTCTTGTTCATAGTCCTAGTTTATTTATTCTATACGGTAAGTTTCATAGCCTTGTTTGTTTCTTCCGTTTGGAGAGATTTTCGGTTGGTTAATGTTTCATAGAAACTTACGTTAGTGGAGCGATTTGTGTTTGTTCGTTAAGACCTTTTTGTGCCGCCGTTAAAGGCGAGCTTTAAGTTTACAGTTAAAGTTTAATTGCGCCTCTGTTTAAGAGTGCATCCTTTGTTTATATCCATCTCATTTTGTTTTGTTAAATTGTTCATAGCATTTCTGTTTTCCTCCCAGTTTTGAGAGATTTGTTAACTTTCATAGCTTCCAATGTGAGCTTTCACTGTGCTTTCCTGATACACGAGGTTTCCTTCCACCTTACAGCCCCGTCCTGAATCTTATAGGTTTTTTTTCTCTGCGTAGTGGTGGAAGGTCTATGACCGACAGCCCAACACTAGAGAAAGTTTATTGAAGGCAATGGAACCGGCCTGTGATTATATAACTGGAGTCTTGTCAAGGCTTCATTCGGCACACCAAGGGAAAATGTTGCCTGTGACGTGGGTGAAGTCCTCTGGCCCAACCCAGCACAATGACTGAATCTGTCTGTATCTGATTGTACAGTAATGTGCTTTTCATTTTGTTTTTTATTTTTTTGTTATGACAGTGCTGAATGGATAAATCCCTTTGACTATAATTTTTTGCTAGATGCTTTTACAATAAACCTTTCTCGTTAACTACATGCCCTGGTTTTCTAAATTATTTTGAAGGCTGTTGGGTGAATATATATTTTTACTTGCTGTGTGTATGATCTGTATACATTGTTTGGTTTTGAACTGGATCCACCATGCCATGTGTTTTCTCCTGGCTGCTTGGCCAGGGTGACCATTGTAGGTGATGTGGATCAATCCTTTGGGTTGACCAGGGGCAAGATGCAGAGTGATGCTTGATGTATAGCTTTTTTTTTAGCTTTTTTTGTCAGTTCAGGTGGCTGTCTTTGCTTTGCAGTGGCAAAGAGTTTTTTGTTATCATTTTGTATCTGTTTATGGCAGACACTTTTATCCAAAGGGACTTACAGGTAGGCAGATAAGCGAAGGGGGTTTTGCCTACTCCCCTACTGGAGGTAGTACCTTTCATGCAGGGATCTAAACCCAGGTCTCCCACACGAAAGGTGGCAATCTTATCACTACACTATCCAGACCCTCTGTTTCTCTATTTGTGTTTCTCTTTTGTGAAATTATTAGATAGTAATTATAAGAACCTGTGTTGCCAATGGAAGTAATACAGTATGGTATTCCAAGACAAAAATTATGACACTTCATTAACATAACTATTTTCCACATGTATGTATTTGAGTGTTTAACATGACCTCGTGAAGCCAAAATATGCATGAGCACTTCTGATGGTTGTGCTCTGAATTTCTTCAGAACATAGTTTAAAGTGCTGTGTTTAATTTTGCAAGTGATCTGTTAAGCTTTGACAACTCTTACGAGATTGTGTTTAAGGTTTTGCCACAGTTTCTGGAAATGTGTTTAAATGGGCGACAGGCAGAGAGAAGTGCTGGATCCTTCACACCCAGCAGGTGGGTAGAACCAAAGACAACAAAACCTGATTTGCATGGCTTTTAGATGGAAAAGAGCATTCAGATCACAGTCCTGAGACCCTCCTTTGCATTTCAAGGTTCTTGTATATTCTGGGTGATAAAATGACTGAGACTTGCTCCGATGTTAGGAGAGAATCACCAGAAACAGGTTTGAGCTGTTTAGCAGATGGGTGACTCTAAGGTTATCCCAGCTTCAAGGGCTAGTTAGGGGGCAGTGGATGTTTATTGTTTCCTAGCCAGTGAAGCCTCTGGCCATCTGTATAAACTTATGAGTCTGTAAATCAGTAAATCCAATGCAACATTTTTAGTCTGTCTGTAATTGATGGGTCTATTTATTCCAAACTGAGTCTGATACATATGTACATGGAGAGTAAGATTCAAGTTGTGTCATTGTGTTTCTGGAACATAACATAATTGCAGTGAAATAATAAAAAAGAATAAAAATATTTATAAAGAATACAAATATGTATAAGTAGAAATGCAAAAGATACAGATTATGCAGATTGTTTATATTGCACTTGTGGTTATTGCTCTGGAATGGTTCAGAATTATTGCACTGATGATAGAGCAGCATCTCATCATGTAGACCAACTGAATGTTTAAAGAAACAATATAACGTGCAGTTGGTCCGTTAGTGCAAAGAGTTTTTAGCAGTCTTTGTGGTGCAGCAAGCAGATGTGAAAGAGTCTGCAGGAGGTCCAGGTGTCTGTGTGTGTATGAGTCTGCAGGAGGACAGGGGGATGGGGAATGTGAGTGCAGAGGGTCCAGGAGTCTGTCATTCAGTGGGGTTACATGAGTGCCATCGGATCGGATTAATGGCTAAATTACAATAACACTGAGTTATTCAGTTCATGTAGACACCTTAATCTGAAAAAAACTGATCGGATCAGGTTACTTGCGATCGAATTAAGACCCCGAGATAACTCAATCCAAATGTACACTAAACGTGCATGTTGACGGCAGAAGCACGTGGTGGATTGGATTGAATGTTCTGTGCATGCTCGAGATTTTTTCCCAGGGTCATGTACAGGAAGTCGAAGGAGACGATATTACTGTTGTTGTTGCCGGAAAGAAAAAAACAACGCTGTTATAATTGGCTTTGTTCTTACACATTGTGTATTCATTTTCTGTATTTTTCTAAATAACCTATGTCCCTAGTTTGTACTTTTCGAGGACGGTGGTTGGCCTGCTCATGCCACTAAAAACTGGCCAATTATACTCGAGTATAATAGTGTAATACGTCGAGTGTAAGTACAAACTCTGTGAGATATAGGTGAACAAAAATATGAAATGTTTCCAGCTATCGGGGCTCGGCCTGACAGATTTCCTGCGAGAGCCCTGTCACTCTGAGTCCAGCGCTGCCATACTTTACATGTGACCACTAATAAATACTTAGTTGAACTTAAGATTTCTCCAGCTTGTTCTTGGACTTCCAATGAAAGAATCGGGCTATCAACGCGATGGAGAATGCGCCGTTGTGCATCGTGTTTGTGCCATAACCAGCTCATCACAAATGAAATGTAGAGGGACGTAGCTTCATCTTGCCCTTTGTTCGCCATCTTTCTCGAATGCATGAGTTTGTTATTGTTGTTGGTGGTGGTGAAGATGTCAACCGGAAGTGGCTCTATTAGCGATAGTTGAAATGGGTACAGCACCACCTATCGTACTGGGGTATGACATGCTTTGTGCTAATGATTCCATTTATTCACCGCCATTTATACTTGGATAATTTCCCTTGCTCAAATAAGGAGCATAATCCAACTATAGCTATAGCTATAATCTAATTAATCTCATCATGTAGACCCAGCTACGTCCCTCTACATCTTGTTTGTGATGAGCATGGTTACTGCACAAACACGATGCACTACGGCGCATTCTCCATCGCATTGTTTATTTTTTTTCCGATAGTGACAACAACAACAGTAATATCGTCTTCTTCGACTTCCGGGTGATCCCGGGAAAAAATCTCAAGCATGCGCAGAACGCTTAATCCAATCCACCACGTGCTTCTGCCATCTACATGCACGTTTAGTGTACATTTGGTTCGAGTTATCTCGGGGTCTTAATCTGATCGCGAGTAACCCGATCTGATCTGATTTATTTATTTTTTTGTCAGATTAAGGTGTCTACATGAACTGAATAACTCAGTCTTATTGTAATTTAGCCATTAAGCCAATTTCCAAATTGAAGATGGGTTCTTGATAAATTGCTTAAGCCAATTTATTTTGAAAGTATTATTTAAAGTGTAAAAGTCTAAAAAGTTAAGGCCACCATTTTCATATGAGTTCATTATTACTAATTACTGATTTTTTTTATTATAGTAGTTTTTGTTCCTCCATATAAAGTTTAATAACATCTTGTCAGTACATTTTGAGACCTTTTTGTTAACATCAAGAGATAAAGCAGCATGTAAGAAGGGATATTCGCATCAACATAAGCTTTAGCAGTGCGTACGTTGTCACTAGCAGCATTTTGTAAACCATAGGCCTTCCCACACCACCTTCCGGTTCAAAGGACGGACAACCACCAGTCCAATCAGCAACGATTCATGTCGCCCGAGGGTACCTACTTTTTCCGTTATGGTTAATGTCGTCGTAATGTCTCTTTTGCCGTTGTGTTTTTTGATTTGCCGTTATCATTTTCTCTTTTGCCATTGTGTTTTCTCTTTTGCTGTTGTCGTATCTCTATTGCCATTGTCGTATCTCTATTGCCATTGTGATTTGCACCTCAGGGCCACCATAACATAGCTAGAAATGTTGTATTACAGTTTGACTCCCTAAAACTTATATATTGAAACTTTAAGAGGTGCAATTGTGTTTCAACTTTCTAATAGTACAGTTACAAGACTTTTGCACACTTATTGTTCTGTAGATTTTATTTCAAATTAAGGACTTAACTGGCTTCAGTGTTGGTCACTCTAAACAAAAGTAAATGACAGTATGCTCTGTGTTTATACATATGTAAAGTGTATCTATAAAATGAACATGAAATCTGCACCACAACAAAGTGTGAAGAAAGTGAAGTTGTCTGAATAGTGTAGTATCGTGCATCACATTATTTCAATTATTTAATAATTGAGTGCAGACAGGACTAGTCTCAGACGAGACTTGATTGCGCAGTAAGTATTTTCACTTTGGTAAGCAATTCTCAGGAACAATATTGGATAACAGCGACAACTTCACTCACATCACATCAGTTATGGTGTACATTTTCTTAAAATGGAAACACGAACAAAAACCTAGTACTTACACTATCACTAAATACAGAACATAAATGTAAACACATACAAACTCCACCACAGCACTAAATACAGCACATAAACAGGGAACAGAGAGCGCCCATAATGCAATGCATGCGTCACAGCACGCCACAATATGTAATACAGGCCACATGTTTATAGCTCTCCTTTTTCCTGACAATTAGCTATTATCAACTCAGACAACATACCAGGAAATGGCTGCATTTATACCGAAGGAGGCAGTCCAGTGCAGCAGTCAGTTTACCTGTAGTAATGTACAGTATGGTCTGAACAGTTGCACCCCTGAATACACTGCATAGTTTCTAAGAAGTATTTTCTGCTAATCATGAAGCTTTATTATGCCTGCTTTATTTACTTTAAATCTTTAAGTTATTTTGTGTTCTCTTTTCAGGAACCTGTGAGATTGCAAAAAATCATGTGTGTCAAATCATTTCTTACCTTAAGGTCCAGTAATAGGATAGACTCAGGGAGACTGCGAGCTGTGTTAGCTTCAAATTTTGTGGCAACACCCATTCCGAAATCCCACCATTCCGACATCCCGCTATTCCGACATTCAAACGTCCCCCCATTCCAACAAGGCTTTCCGTATAAGGACATGTGCGTTACTCAACAGGCGAGTCCCTTCTTTCTGTTCATGCAATTTATATGTTTAACACATGTTTACAGATGAGCCTTATTAAAGACACAAAGTCTCGGCAACTGGAGGAGGAGAAGCAGACCGCGGTGGTTTTCAATAACACACTCAATGCCACTTGTTTCAACTTCCGAAAATTTAATCCAGGAAAAAAAGGCTTACAAATATGGACCGAAACGGCTCCATAACACGCACAAGAATCCAAAAGAAACGAAAGTTAACTAAAAGAAAGCAAATAAACAGCATGAAGTGGTCAAAATTGGTTTTACGCATGCCTATGTGCGTCTGGCACATGCGTCTTCGGGCTCTCCGACGTTGGTTTGTGGATGAAAGCTAAATGTTCAGCTGTAATGTCATGTAGAAACAATCTCTACATGACATTTACTCCCAGGTGTGACCTGTTAGGACCTTAAGATATCAACAGGCTGTATAAACCCTTGCCCAACGGCTGTGTGTTTGTGCTAAATGCGCAAAGCCCATCCGCGCTTCCCATAATTGGAGCGAGTACTCATAAATCGGGTGAATTACATGAATAAACGTTTTTACTGCATTTTGTTGTGTTTTATACGTTCTATGCTGTCATTTCTCTCCTCTCCTATTGGCAAGGCAAGGCAGAGTGCTCGCAACTGTCCTGTGCAGTAGCCGTGATATCTGTAATTGCAATTATTACTTTTGCATATGATGACAGCGTGCAAAAGACGCATGGGCTCTGTGGAGAGCTCCGCTCCAGCTGGCTGCTGTAACAGCTCACTGACACTGTATTTCTACTTAATCAGTTTCAGCGTGCGCACCGGCATATCAGCCTTCATTAGTGCAAAAATGTTTTGGGTAAAAAATAGGCTATTAAAAGGAACTGTCGGAATGGCGGTATGTTAAAAAAAAAAAAAAACATACAATTGGAGGCCAATGGCGAGATATCGGAATGGCAGCATGTAACCGCCACCCCCTGGGGACAACAAGTTCTGTGCAGCAGCACACTTCCTTGTTCCGTGAAGTTGTTTGAAACTGTGGCAGACAGTTTACAACATTTATCACAGATTTCTCATTTGTGATCACAGATTGTGTTAATGGCCAGTGGATGCATGAACATGTTTATAAACCTGATTTACAGACTGATCTTTGTTTCTCTGCTGACAGGAATTACGCTCTGCACAGCGCTGTCATCATGATCTCTGCCAAAAGATGTTCAAACAACATTCACTACTCTATACTCATAGATCGTAAGCCACTTTGAATAAAAGCATCTGCTGCAGTATAACATATTTGACAATGAAGTCACTGAGAGGGAAGTAGAGTTCATTCACTGTCTTGTCAAAAAGATACTTTGATATGTGGACTTGGGGTCTGAACAACTGACTTTATGATTAACAGATAACTGCACTTCCTCCTGAGCTAAAGTAACTCCGCTTGTATGAAATACAGCTGAAATTAAATTAAATTTAAAGCAACAATTATCCAAAGGAATATTATAAAATCATAGCTATAATTGTATCATATAAGATAATCACTTGTGTGTTATTTACATTACATTTTGTGAGATTCTGTAATTGCATTCTATAGGAATTTGTAAAGTGGTCCTTATTCAGAAATTCTGTCTGAATTTGGAGTTTTATTTTAATTCAAGTTAGTGCTGAGTACAGATAAAATCATTTGATTTTATGAGTGCACACTGACCTACTCATTCTCTTAATCATGCTTTTGATCTTGTGCTGACTTGTGGCATTGAGAGTAAACAATTAACAGTATTTCCTCATAAACCTAGTCTTATCTGACTAGCCTTTAATAACCTTTGTGTTTACACTACTTGACTACACGGCATCAGAGAAGAATTTTTTCTATAGTAGATGTCTATAAGAGAATGCTGTAGACAAATTGATTAAGTCTCACTTCTTTTTCTTTTGTGAAATCTGATGACAAACATAATCTATATTTTCAAATGTTTAAAAGGACTTCTGATTAGTTGCTGAGCCAAATTAATCCATTCATTTTATTCAATTTGACAAAGCGCCTTGCTGTCACCCTCTGATTGTAGTTACATTTACCAAGCCAGCCACATGGCCACCGGTGAAGAATAGCTAAAACTCCTCCCTGCTCTCTTTACTCTCCATGTACATGTGACATCATTGTTGTCATTAACTTGTGTCTCTCTTTCTCAGCAGGTAACCCTGGCCTGGTGTTATGGTGCTTGCTCTTTCCTGTCCTCTCAACCCCCAGCTGGTTGAGGCAGATGGTCAACCTTCCTGAGTCTGGTTCTGATGGAGGTTTCTTCCTGTTAAAAAATATTTTTTTCTTTCCACAGTTACCTCTTGCATACTGGGAGATTGAATCAAAGAAAGGTTTCTGTGAAGTCTGTTGGTTTCCTAACGAGACCCTTTTTTTTTTAATAAACTGGCATTATATGAACACAATTGGAATTCATGTTGGATTCGTTTATATTTCAATGAATTGATATATATTTGGATTGTATCTTTAAAGTGACTTATTGAGAATTGGTACCATATAAATAAATTTATTTGAAGTGAGCTTCTTACTCTACAAAGTTTTTGTGTATGAAACACTCAGAAGTGGCAAACAGTTGCTGACTATATAATCAAAAGACAGATATCTCTTTCATATCTCTTTTAATCTGGTGTTTTTCCACACCCATGAATTCTGAATTAAAATAAATTAGTTGCTGAGAGAAACTTTCAAATGAAATAGTTTCTGAAAAGCCAGTAAAAGGCTCTTCCATTTTGTGGAAATAGGACACCTTATTTGTCTCTTAAAGAGTCTCTTAGCAAAATTTCACATCTTTTGAAAAAATTCCCTCTCGGCACTCCCCTGCCACCTTGGCTGCTTTACAGCTTTCCTCTCCACAAAGGTATCTTTCCTTCACATACTTAGTTGTCTAGGCCTCTCAACCACTCAAGCAGAGTTCTGACAAAATCCCAAATAAACATCTGACGGCGTCTGCAACAGAGGGTTGTATCTAAGAGAGAAAATGATCCTGTCTGTGGGGTACAGGCAAAACAGATTCTTCTGTGCAGCTGCAGCTTACGTTCGCAGAATCCCATAGCTCCAGCAGAGCAGTGCAGAAGGCTAAACACTGAAGATTCTCATCAGCTTCCTGAAAATGAACAATACAAATGTTTATTTGAAGAAATAAAAATCTATTCTTATCTCATTAGACTACAGATACATTTGGGGCAGCTGTATCTCAGGAGGAAGAGCAAAGTTTGCCAGTTGGAGGCTCAATGTCAGGCCACATGTCAGAGTATCCTTGGGAAGACACTTAACCCATATTTCCTCTGACGCTTACATCAGAATGTGAGTGTTTTTATGATAGAGAAAAAAGCACTGCATAGCCTTTGTGATATGAAAGATACTGAGAGGTGCTGTATGAGTGAATGTGTTTGAATAGGTTAATGTTGCTTGTTCAGTCCAAGTGGTTTGAGTTGTTGACTAGATAAGAAAATCTTTAAAAAACAACACAGTCCAGTAACTTCAAAAGCTGCCATGAAAGCCAAACAAATGCTGAAAATATGTGCATTTGAGTCAATTTCACCTAAATAATGATGTTTGTTCTATTCAAAACCATAAAGTTTAATGTTCTTATGTAGACCATGGAGCTAGTTAGTAGATATATAAAGGACCACCAAGGAATAAACAGTTAAATTACATCTTTACTGCTTGTGTTGTTTTAAAACTTATATGTCATGCTCTTTTTCAATTGTGACAATCACAATCACGAAATAACTAGGCTTGTCAATTTTTACAAACTTGTGTTGTTGAGTGTGGTTGTGAGTGGCTGTTTTGTTGACACGATACTGTACATACATTAGTGCTCGAACACCCCAACAAGAAATAAACCAACAACAGTATGCCATCCGTGTGTGTCCAAAAAACAAGAACTATCATATCTGATAAAAATATCTGAAAAAATCTGGCCTGTGATTAAATATTTCTAAGTACATTATTATTATTTGTCACAAATACAAAGTATTAATTTACAACAGAAAATTAATAGCTATGTTACAGTTATCTCAATTCTGAACTGTATCAGAATTTACTGAATCAAACCAAATCATTCTGTTTAAAAATGAATCATCCCTGACACATATTGCACAAAGATCGTGAAACATTTTAAGGGAGAGTTACACACCCCTACTTTATTATTGACATTGTTTGTCATCAAGTGCTTGGTGCCAGGAAATGAAGTGAGTCAGTTTTTTCATTTTGTTTATTGGCATTGGCATGTATGGTGGCTCAGAATGGTCACAGTGATTTGACTGGTGTGATGGCATGCAGGAAATTCAAGCCTGTCCTGAAAACTTCAGTAACAGTAAAAAGCTTGACTGGTCACTGGATAACTACATCTGACATAATGTGATAATGAGACATAATAAGAATGTGCAACAATATCTGACAAGAAATGCAGACTCGATATGCAAAGGCCTTCACTGGCAGTTTTTATTATTCCTATGGTACATGGTCCGTTATACACATACTAATAAAGTATATTCAATTCAATTCAATTCCATTCCATTCCATTCCATTCCATTCCATTCCATTCCATTCCATTCAATTCAATTCAGTTTTATTTATATAGCGCCAAATTACAACAATTGTCATCTCAAAGCACTTAAATAATATAGTCCAATTCAAGCCAATTGGAATTCAATTCATTGTAATCATAATCCAATGGAATCCAATGAATTCATTTGAAAATAATCCAATTCATTCATATAGAGCCAATTAAGAAAACAATAAGGAAGCTAAGGAAACCAACAGATTGCACCGAAACTTGTCTTCAGTCCAATCTCCCGTCCTGAGCCTGAGGGACTGTGGAAAGGAACAACTCCCTTTTAACAGGAAGAAACCTCTGGCAGAACCAGAACCAGGAAGGGTGGCCATCCGCCTTGACCAGCTGGGGTTTGAGAAGACAGAAAAGAGGGGGGAAAAACTTTTAGCGCTTTTTAGAAACTCTGGGAACACAATAAACCTGCAGTTTGGGAGCGAAGTGCTCTGTTAGGAAAATACCGTACAATTAAATCTTTAAGATATGATGGAGCTCGGTCATTAAGAGCTTTATATGTGAGGATAAGAATCTTAAATTCTATTCTGAATTTAACAGGGAGCCAATGAAGAGAAGCTAAAACTGGAGAAACATGATCTCTCCTGTTAGATCTCATCAGAACTCTGGCTGCAGCATTTTGGATCAGCTGGAGGCTTTTCAGAGAATATGTGGGACAGCCCAATAATAAGGAATTACAGTAGTCCAATCTTGAAGTAACAAATGCATGAACTAGTTTCTCTGCATCACCCTGAGACAGAATGTTCCTGATTTTAGCAATATTACGAAGGTGAAAGAAGGCAGTCCTAGAAACCAGTTTTATATGTGCGTCAAATGATAAATTCTGGTCAAAAATAACTCCAAGGTTCCTCACTGTAGAACTAGAAGCCAAGGAAATACCATCTAGAGTAACTATATAACTAGACAATTTCTCCCTGAAGCGCTCAGGTCCAAAGAGAACAACTTCAGTTTGTCTGAGTTTAGAAACAGACAGTTCTGAGTCATCCAGGTCTTTATGTCTTTAAGACAGGCTTGTAGTCTGACCAACCTGTAGGTTTCATCTGGTTTCATAGATAAGTACAGCTGAGTATCATCAGCATAACAATGGACATTTATGCCATGCTGTCTGATAATGTTACCTAATGGAAGCATGTATAAAGTGAAAAGAATTGGTCCAAGTACAGAACCCTGAGGAACTCCATGACTTAACTCTGATGTGTGAGGAATATTCTTCATTTACAAGACGTAAAGTCTGTAACGAGAAGTCTGTAGCTCAGGAGGAAGAGCAGTCGCCCACCAATCAGAAGGTCGGTGGTTTGACTCTGGCTTCCCAGGGCTACATGTCGAAGTGTCCTTGGGCAAGACACTGAACCCCACGTTGCCTCCCAGTGTATCACTGGGGTATGAATGTGTATGTGAATGATTAGAAAAGCACGTAGTTAAGTATCTTAAGACGTGCTGTATGAATGTCAGTTAGACTAGAAAAGCGCTATACAAGTACATTTACCATTTTACCAAATATGACTTAAACCAGCCTAATGCAGTTCCTTTAATCCCAATAACATGTTCAAGTCTCTGTAACAGAATGCTGTGATCGATCGTATCAAATGCAGCACTGAGATCCAACAGGACAAGCACAGAAACAAGTCCGCTATCAGAGGCTAACAGGAGATCATTGGTAACTTTCACCAGTGCTGTTTCTGTGCTATGATGCACTCTGAATCCTGACTGAAACTCTTCAAACAGATTATTTCTGTGGAAATGATCACTAAGTTGAGCTGCAACTATTTTTTCAAGAACTTTAGACAAAAAAGGTAGATTGGATATAGGTCGATAATTAGCCAACACTTCTGAATCAAGAGTAGGTTTTTTAAGTAAAGGTTTAATTACAGCAACCTTAAAAGTCTGAGGTACATATCCTGTCAACAAAGACATAACTTGGCAGCAAGATTAACAATTAAATATATTGTTTATCAATGCACTCTTTCACATCTGACAGACCAGCAAAATCATTTTGTTACTCTCTGCCTGAATAATTCTGTCATAAGTTTTTCAGCACTATTTTAATACAATATCAACGTTATACAGTTCAGCCATTAATTATTAAGGCTGTCACAAAACTACATATTACATTGACAATTTAAAAAGATGATATTATCAGAAAATAATATCAATATAAATCAGGAAAAGAAATTAAACTTTTGACTCCGTGACATTTATGGCAAATAAAATACACTCAAAATAACAGGTGGAAAGAGACTACTCACGAGCCCCTGTCTGAGCGCAAAGGTCACTTTACTGAACTTCAACGTCTGGCTGAGATTCCTGTCCTCGAGGTCTTCAACAACCACATCCTTGAGAATTTTTCTTACATACTAGAGGAGGGTATGGAATATGGATATGGAATCTGAATTTATCATGTTTAGGACCTCCATTGTAAATGTGGCTTCTAAGAGCTGTAGCATGAAGGTTGTTGGTGCCTGTTGTGGAAGTAACTGAAGGAGCTGCAGGAGGATGCCATCGATGAGGGAAGTTGAAGGAGGTTTTTTGACCATCCATACTAAATCTGTTTTGTTGACGTACAACCCTGTTCCTTACGGGATTCTATGAGAAGTGCTGCGGGAGTGTGGGGTACTGGATTCGGTTTTGCGATCTATTTGGTCCCCATTTAATTAAAGTAAGGGCTGTGTCTGCGTTATAGGCACTGGGTCGAACTAATTTACAGTGTATATTGGACTCAGCCAGGGCTGCCCCTTGTCACCAAACCTGTGTGTAATTTTCAACGACAGGATCTCAAAACATAGTCGTGGAGACGAGGAATGTCTGGTTTGCGAATGTCAGGGTTGCATTTCTCTGTTTTGCAGATGATGTGGTTCTGTTGTCTTCTTCAAGTCAAGACTTTCAGCGCACACTGGGGCGTTTCATGTGTGAAGTGTCAGGGATGAGTCAGCTCCTCCAAATCCAAGACCATAGTTCTCAACAGAAAAAGGTGGAATGCTCTCTTCAGGTCCGGGATGAGTCCTTACCTCAATTTAAGAGAGTTTAGCTATCTTGATATACATCCACGAGTGGTAGCAAGTTGGAGTGAAAGATGAACAGATGGATTGAGACTTCGTCAGCAGTAATGAGGGTGCTACTCTGGTCCATTATGGTAAAGAAGGATCTCAGCCAGAAGGCAAAGCTGTCAATTCAATGGTCAATCTTTGTTCCAACCCTCACATAAGATCATTAGATCTGGGTAGTGACCAAAAGAATGAGATCACGGATACAAGAAGCTGAAATGGGTTTTCTTTGTAGGGTGGTCAGGCTCAGCCTTAGAGACAAATGTCAGAATTTCTCTGCTGAACCAGTTGCCTCCACGACTCGACCTCAGATAAGTGGAAGACAATGGATGGATGGATAGATAGATGGATAGATGGATAGATGGATGAATGAATAGATGGATGGATGGACATCAAATCACAATAGTATAATATATGCGCTGTTAACACCATAATGATGTCTAATCTTTTTAACATTATGATTATGGCAACACTGCTATCAATATGTAGTGAGGTGTTGTGAATGCACCTAGGGAGCTCAGTTAGGCTCCTCCTAGCTCCTCCCCCTGCCCTGGTGCAGCATATAAGGCCTCACCTGGCCTAGTCTCATCAGCTCTCTTGCTGGTCTCTGAGGGTGGCTGCCCGGTTTGTTTGTTAGGTTTGGTTTTCTTTTGTTTTTGCCTTAATTGCACCGTTTTGATATTTTGATTTACTTTGGACAGCTTTCCCTGTCATGTTTATTTGTGTATGTGATTTTGAGATATTGTTTATCTTCCAGTTGGGTTGTTGGTTTTGTTTGTTCTGTTGAATTTTATTAAACCCTTATTCATTTGCGTTCTAGGACGTTTCTTTTGTTTCAGTGAGGACTGGGTGTCTCTAAGTTGGTGGCTAGGCACTGTGGTGAGGACCTCACATTTGCATGCAAGTAGGCACTGGGGCACTCTCTATTGCATGTTGTGTGTTTTCTGGGTAGTCTCGCACCCAAGTTAGTGAGGAGGGGCACTTTCCTCAGTAGTCTGCCTCCCACTGAGGCCCCAGCC
The DNA here is from genome assembly GCF_036924035.1 of Leuresthes tenuis. Lineage (NCBI taxonomy): Eukaryota > Metazoa > Chordata > Actinopteri > Atheriniformes > Atherinopsidae > Leuresthes > Leuresthes tenuis. The sequence continues at coordinate 35,871,556 of NW_027325364.1, forward strand.
CACTGATTTTAGTCGTCTATTATAATTGTTAATACTTTGTGGTGTGGTTGGTAATTTGAGTTCATGTATGGGAATGAAATTACCTTTCTTATATTTCATGTCTGCATTTTCTTCTTTCCAGCAGCTTTTATCCTTAATTTCATCTAGGTTTAGTTTTGATTACCAGTAGTATTATTTCAATAAACTTATTTTTTCATTTAAACCTACTGTCTCTGCCTCCTCAGTCCCAAACTGTGTCCTTTTTCCACCACTCTTTGTCACAAATGGGAGAGCAAAGACAGCAAAGATGAGCATTGATAGACCAAGTTAAAGTAATTTTACCATGACTCCAAATAAGTTGTGATGTTTGTGTGAAATGTTTGTGTAATGTTTTACATCCAGTGAGTTTCACTGTAAAATAATACAATTATTAAAAGTGTGAACTGCCAGTCAGGATGGAAGTTTCAAAAGTCTGTGTCTGAAACCACTGAGAATGTATCAAATCTGAATGAAAACAAGTGCAAATTATTTGATTATCGTTTATTCACTGAATTTATTTAAAAATGTTCATTTGCTAAATCAAATATTCAATCTGTAAAAATTGTATGAAAAAAAATGTAAATATTGAAAAAAATGTTTAATCTAACTCTCTGGGTACTCCGGCTTCCTCCCACTGTCCAAAAACATGCATGTTAGGTTAATTTATGTCTCTAAAATGGTCCTTAAGAGTGAGTGTGAGCATGTGTGTTGTTGTTTGTCTTGTTTGTCTCTGTGTGGTCCTGTGATGGACTGGCGACCTGTCCTGGCTGTACCCCGCCTCTCGCTCGATGACCGCTGGGACAGGCTCCAGCCCCCCTGTGACCCAACAGACGGATTAAAATGGATTTAAAATGGATGGATGGATGCTTAATTTAAATTTGATGCCAGCAACTGTTTTAAATTTTATCCTACAAGCTTGGTATGTTGGACAAACAGGATTACTCGTGTGGGGTTGACATCAATGTAGGATACAGCAAGAAGCTCCATGTGGGCCATTATGCAACCAGCTGCATTCCTGACTGGGAGACATGGTACAAGGAACAGTTTCACTGTTTTTTCTAGGATAGTGTCTAATGGAGAAAGACGTTTCAATGAAAAAAACCTTAATAGCACTGATTAAGGAAGTATTAGGCTGATGAAAATAGATAGATAGATAGATAGATAGATAGATAGATAGATAGATAGATAGATAGATAGATAGATAGATAGATAGATAGATAGATAGATAGATAGATAGATAGATAGATAGATAGATAGATAGATAGATAGATAGATAGATAGATAGATAGACCTGAAGCCTAAATTTGATGATCTGAAACAACCAAACCCCTTTTAAACTGTAACTTCAATGATAATATTGAAGTCCATTGGTGGGCTTTATAAATCACATTATATAGTGTTATGGCAGATTTCTCTCCCGCTGACAAAACAAAATCTGATTACATTATTTACTGTGTTAAAACCAGTTTAAAGCAAAAAGTCAGATGTAAAGAATTATTGTGTATTGGTGTCCAAAAGATAATAGTATAATTTCATGGTTTGAACTGACTCGAAAAAAAGACCAGAAGTTTTGACCAGAAGTACTAGGTACTTGTAACACTTCTTTTTCCATTGCTGAAAAGGGAGTACTGGGAAAATTAGGCAAATTATGCCATTAACTCAAACAGACATCCTCTTGGACATCTACCCTAATATGACTGCTTTCTATAAGATTGTGTTGAGCTGCTGTCACCTGATCCTTAGAATATAAACATAAACCCATTAATATATGTTGGAAGAAGGGAAATGGGCAAGAGTGATGAGATGATATGTGACGGATAGATGCCTGTGTCAGAGTATTTTCAAAACAACAAGAGTTCTGGGGTGTACTTTGAATGTATTGAATGAACCTTGAATATATGGAATGAACCTTTGAATATATTGAATGAAACTCTGAATATATTGAATGAAACTTGACTGACGTCAGACTTCACGGAAGTGCCAGCGGCCATCTTGTCTAAGGTGTGGATACTGTGGCGAAAAGCGAATGACAATGAGTCAGTCCGCTCGGAATTTTGTAGGAGGAATATTAAAGTATGAGGACATCATTAACACACTGGCGAATGCATGTACGGGCCAAAATCCTCCCGATAACCCTGCCCGTTCTTCTAACGAAGAAGTCGTGGCAGACTTACGACAACAGGCCAGGCAGCTGTTTATCAGGCCAACCTCAGCATGCCTTCAACCTCTCAGGAGTGCCCCAAAACAGTCCCTGTGTGCAATCTCCACCCGTAAACAAGAAAGGACCCAACAGACAAGATGTTGGAATAGATAGGCTTTATTTAAAACAACACGAGGGCCCTGATGTGATATAGACAATACCTCACTGCAGCCATGAAGAGCCCTGGTAACACGGATTCTCCTTAAAAAAACAAAAGCAGAACTACTAACAGAACAGTCTGCTGTGTGTAGAGGTCTGTATGTACGTCTGTGTAGTTAGCTTGATAAAGTTTTCAGTTGATTTAATAAAGGTGAAACACAGTGAATGGCCGTGCGTAATGACACTGCGCTCTGACGCGGCACTTCTCCAGCACTGGAGAAGCTGCTGAGGCTACAGGGATTTCGTGAACTGAAAGAGAAGCTCTTAATATATTGTTTAGATACAATAAGAATCACCCACATTCATAGACCAATGTAGGCTGAATATTTAGTTTAGTATTGAACGTATTCGATGATCCGCGACACAGCTATGTTCACGTTACTCACAGCAGATTACGGACAGACAAATGCATCGTTCCCAAAGTGGACATTGTGTCACGGATCATCATATACGTTCATTACTTAACTAAATATTCAGCCTGCATTGCCGTTTTGGGGCACTCCTGAGAGGTTGAAGGCATTCTGAGGTTGGCCTGATAAACAGCTGCCTGGCCTGTTGTCGACGACTTCTACGTTAGAAGAACGGGCAGGGTTATCGGGAGGATTTTGGCCCGTACATGCATTCGCCAGTGTGTTAATGATGTCCTCATACTTTAATATTCCTCCTACGAAATTCCGAGTGGACTGACTCATTGTCATTCGCTTTTCGCCACAGTATCCACACCTTAGACAAGATGGCCGCAGGCACTTCCGTGAAGTCTGACGTCAGTCAAGTTTCATTCAATATATTCAAAGGTTCATTCCATATATTCAAGGTTCATTCAATATATTCAGAGTTTCATTCAATATATTCAAAGGTTCGTTCCATATATTCAAGGTTCATTCAATATATTCAGAGTTTCATTCAATATATTCAAAGTTTCATTCAATATATTCAAGGTTCATTCAATATATTCAAGGTTCATTCAATATATTCAGAGTTTCATTCCATATATTCAAGGTTCATTCAATATATTCAAAGTTTCATTCAATATATTCAAGGTTCATTCAATATATTCAAGGTTCATTCAATATATTCAGAGTTTCATTCCATATATTCAAGGTTCATTCAATATATTCAAAGTTTCATTCAATATATTCAAGGTTCATTCAATATATTCAGAGTTTCATTCAATATATTCAAGGTTCATTCAATATATTCAAAGTTTCATTCAATATGTTCAAAGTTTCATTCAATATATTCAAGGTTCATTCAATATATTCAGAGTTTCATTCAATATATTCAAGGTTCATTCAATATATTCAAAGTTTCATTCAATATATTCAAGGTTCATTCAATATATTCAGAGTTTCATTCAATATATTCAAAGGTTCATTCCATATATTCAAGGTTCATTCAATATATTCAGAGTTTCATTCAATATATTCAGAGTTTCATTCAATATATTCAAGGTTCATTCAATATATTCAAGGTTCATTCAATATATTCAGAGTTTCATTCAATATATTCAGAGTTTCATTCAATATATTCAAGGTTCATTCAATATATTCCGAGTTTCATTCAATATATTCAGAGTTTCATTCAATATATTCAAGGTTCATTCAATATATTCAAGGTTCATTCAATATATTCAAGGTTCATTCAATATATTCAAAGTTTCATTCAATATATTCAGAGTTTCATTCAATATATTCAAGGTTCATTCAATATATTCAAGGTTCATTCAATATATTCAGAGTTTCATTCAATATATTCAAGGTTCATTCAATATATTCAAAGTTTCATTCAATATATTCAAGGTTCATTCAATATATTCAGAGTTTCATTCAATATATTCAAGGTTCATTCAATATATTCAGAGTTTCATTCCATATATTCAAGGTTCATTCAATATATTCAGAGTTTCATTCAATATATTCAAGGTTCATTCAATATATTCAGAGTTTCATTCCATATATTCAAGGTTCATTCAATATATTCAAAGTTTCATTCAATATATTCAGAGTTTCATTCAATATATTCAAGGTTCATTCAATATATTCAAGGTTCATTCAATATATTCAGAGTTTCATTCAATATATTCAAGGTTCATTCAATATATTCAAAGTTTCATTCAATATATTCAAGGTTCATTCAATATATTCAGAGTTTCATTCAATATATTCAAGGTTCATTCAATATATTCAGAGTTTCATTCAATATATTCAAGGTTCATTCAATATATTCAGAGTTTCATTCTATATATTCAAGGTTCATTCAATATATTCAAAGTTTCATTCAATATATTCAAGGTTAATTCCATATATTCAGAGTTTCATTCAATATATTCAAAGTTTCATTCAATATGTTCAAAGTTTCATTCAATATATTCAAGGCTCATTCAATATATTCAGAGTTTCAGTCAATATATTCAAGGTTCATTCAATATATTCAGAGTTTCATTCAATATATTCAAGGTTCATTCAATATATTCAGAGTTTCATTCCATATATTCAAGGTTCATTCAATATATTCAGAGTTTCATTCAATATATTCAAGGTTCATTCAATATATTCAGAGTTTCATTCAATATGTTCAAAGTTTCATTCAATATATTCAGAGTTTCATTCAATATATTCAAGGTTCATTCCATATATTCAGAGTTTCATTCCATATATTCAAGGTTCATTCAATATATTCAGAGTTTCATTCAATATATTCAAGGTTCATTCAATATATTCAGAGTTTCATTCCATATATTCAAGGTTCATTCAATATATTCAGAGTTTCATTCCATATATTCAAGGTTTATTCAATATATTCAGAGTTTCATTCAATATATTCAAAGTTTCATTCCATATATTCAAAGATTAATTTCCTGAACGGCATGCCATATAAATTATATATATACATATATATATATATATATATATCTAGTGCGTATATATATGCAACCTTGATCAGTCTATTTCTTTTTAACAGTTCAACTTATAACTTTGGACAATTGTTCTACACTGTACTGTCTCAAAAATAAAAAAAGCCAAACTTCATGGTTTAAATGGCCCTTTATGTCAGAATCTAAAATCCAATTGTCAGCATCAAATCTGTCCTGAATTAGGTTAGTTAATGAGAACTGTGTTTCCCTGTTAAGTCAGGTCTAAGTGTCAGACGGGTAGGCAATGATTTTCCATCGAAGACAGAGCCGAAGACAGTTAAAGATTTACCTGGCTCCTCATCCATGTCCCACCCACATGACTGACAGCAACTTCTCAGTCAGTCATAATAATGATAAGTTTTGCTGAGTATTTTATTACATATAGATGTGATGACAGAGTCTTCGGGCCAAAACTTGTAAACGGGGATGAAGATTGTGTGTAATAATTAATCGTTCTTTATAAGGTAAGAACTACATTTCCCTGGAAGCCTTAAAAGTGCAATTTCCTCAAAGCGTCCCGGTAGGTGTAGTCATTTCATAACACAAACATAACCATAAGTGTGCGAGAAGACCCTCCTCCTGTAAGTGACCACAACAGTCAGGGAGCTTAAAACCCGCCGGCAGAGCGCACTGCCGCTCACACTCAGCTGCAGTGCCGCTGACGTATTGGGCTCCGATTGCTTTGCCAATTTCTGGAGAAGTGCACAAAGCGACGACATGGTAAAAGATGCAAGAGCTAGCTGGGACAGCCCCACGGAGTTTTTCCTGGCATGTGTGTCGTATGCAGTCGGACTGGGAAACGTATGGAGGTTTCCTTACCTCTGTCAGATGCACGGCGGAGGTAAGTCTCAGACCACAACCGTGTAACTCGCGGTTCATTTTTCTAAACTATGCGCCCTGAAATAACATGCCTATGAGCCGTAAGAAGATTAGTATTCACGCGCTCTAATTTCTTTTTATATAGTGGCACCAGTACATTTCCAGTTTGGGTGCACATCCTGTTAGAGTCATTCATTCAACGTATTCTTATTATCTTATTATGATGTTGACTAACGCTTGTTTAAACATCTCTGTGCTCTCTATATTTTACCTAATGTTTTAAAGATCACATCTTAATATTCTGTAGATTATTCAATAATCGTAGTGATGGGGTGAGCATATATATCCTGGGTTACTGATTTATAGCACTTATTCTGAGTCCTGTAGGTGGTCTGATGGTAAATTTCCATCATGAATCCTGTCAGACTGCCTATTGTTACCACACACTTGTATTACAGTCACAAATAATTGCAAACCACATTCACATCACATTCCACATACTACAGAAAACATTTACTTGAATAGATATGTAAAGATGCAAAACACATTAGAAACAGATCAGTTGCCTCATTCACTTCCTTATTAGACTCTATTTTAAATCGTGGACTAGATAGTAGATAATGATTATATACATTAAAACACTATTTTGGTTAATCATTAGGAAATGATCATGTTGTAATTATCAGTCAGATTCTCATTTGCCCCTGAACAACCCTCATCATCCCAACAGAACCAGAACCTGTTCGACCTTTGCTCTGTACTTCTGCACTGCAGGGACACTCACAGAAGTAAACTCTGTAAATGTGGTGTGTTGCTTAAAGATGTAGGATCCACTGCCGGACTTGATGCTTTTGTTTTAAGTGATTCTGTGGGGGTGTTCTTAAGTTTCTTCATTATTTTAAAGTGAATGTCATGCATCCTGTTTTATAGCGTGTCTGAAACATGTGAGTAAGATTTTTCTTTTCAGAATAGAGACAGATTTTGGCGCAGAAATGAGCATAGCATCTAAAGTGTACAATCTGTTTTTGTGGTCCATTATGTGGCTGCTAATACTTTCTGCTTTTTCAATGAAAATTCTAAATACCAATTTATCCTCACTTTCTCCTCTGTTCTTTACAAGTTTTGGACTAAATACACTTACTCGGTCACAGTGATATTAATTATTTCCCATAATAAAGACACTGTTGAATAGCATCAACATTGTATTACTGTACAATGTTATCAGATCAATTTAAAGTTGGACATGTTTCCCCTGCTGGCATCAGGAATCATGGCAGCTTATTTTTATTCAGCTTGATTGTTCTACGCAGTCCTGCAGCTTGACTTAAATCTTTAAATGTTGTTGAAGCTTGCTGCTTGGAACCTAAAGACCAACTCCCCCTGCAGGTTGACTGTGGAAGAAATCATGTCTGTAAGGCAGAGAAAAGTGTACAGCTGTTAAAGATAATTAATGGTACACTGTTCCTCTTTTTCTTTATTTATTCATTCATTCATTATCTTGATTTAACACAAATTCTACAAAGTTAAGGGATAGAGAAACCTGAATTATTTCTCAGTTGTGTGCAGTGCCAATAATTCTAACTCATCCTATCAGCTCTGTTGTGTAAAATAAAAAGTTTCAGAACAAACACCAAATATTCCATTTATAGTAGAATGATAAGATAGTTTCGCAGCATATCAAGGTTGATTTTCAAATACAAATGGTGCTCCGAAAGTGCTTTTTCTTCCAATAATAAAATTAGCACTCGAAACTTGATAACTTTTTACTGAATAAGAGACATTAACCCTCAGTACACGGTGTTGTGATGTAGAAGTGGTCCTTTGACAGTGATAAGAATGAGTTTGTGTCTGAGCAATAACAAATAAGATGAAACTTTCATGAGCTAGCATCGAAACTAGGTAATGTTCAGCAGACAGTTGGACCGCAGGTACAGCCATGTCAAGTACCTTCTGACCTGTTGGCACTGTGTGTTTTACCCACAGGCTCTGCACTACAATCCAGGATCAGGGTTAATAGCAATTCAGTTGGTCCTTCTTTAGCAGCTATAAAGTCTTCAATACTTTGAGAAAAATGTGGTGGGTGATGGTGGGTGGTCCTACTTGATGCTCCAAAATACACCACCAGTGATTAAGATTAGACAAAACTGTGTGTACACTCAAAGGCAGAAATGTGTACACATATTATTGTCTTCAGTTTTGTAAATCTGTGTTTATATACACTTCTTTTTTACAACTCTCAACCTAGTGAAACCTTTAGCACATGCATGAACCTGATTTTCACTCCCATTTCAACCATGTATGGATGCAGACACTCCCCTCATTTGGCATATTCTGAGACATTGTTTGCACCACAAGTAAAGAAGAAGCTCAGTTTCACAGAATATAAACTGAGACCCTGATGGTTATTATCTTGGGTCCAAGCAGTCTCACTCAGCTGACATTCATAGCACTCATTCTTGTTTAAATGTTCCATGATGTAAAAAGCAGCACGGAGTCCTGTCTGTCCAGTTTTTCCTTATCTGTCAGCAGCCAACACATTGACAACTTCTTCTCTGATTAAGTGCTTTGTATGTTGGGATAGTACTTATGAACAAACCATGAGGTACCTGACTTGTTCCTCACTCATTCGTATGTGGGTAGTAGAGTGTTGGTGGTATGCATGTACAGACCATCAACAGACCAACAAGACAATGCAAATAAAAGCAAAATAGTCTAAGGTGTAAAATATATTCAAAATATATATAAGTGTCAGGATTAAACCAGGCCAAGCAACTGATTTTCTGATTTTCACCCTTATGAATGTAGACTTTGTCAGTATACTTAAACCCTTTTTTGCATCACAGGGTTTTAAGGTTCTACTATGTGAAATACAGAGATACAAAATATGTTTGTTAGAGTTCAGGGGACAAATTACAGAATCATCTCATTGAATAATGAATGAGAAAGGGGCTGTGGACTGTGGGCGGAGTGGGAGTGGGATTAAGGTGAAGGAATGTTACATAAATACACAGTTCAAAGGTCAATCTTATGTGAGAACTTTCTGGAGTCTTAGATTGTCTTCATACAATAGGTTTGAACGAGAAACACATAGTAAGGTGTTTTGTAGAGCTTAAAATAAATACAGACATTTACCATTTACTGTCATTCTCAATTAAAATACAATAACTCACAATAAATTATCGCACTGGACTTTGCAGTTTAAAGTTTGCATATTTCTCTGTCAGGTTATATAAGATTATATAAAACCTAACAACTGTTCACCACCAAAACACTGACGGGTACAGTGGACAGCTGATTATAGTCCATATTTCGCGCACTATTTTCAAAGACAGGTGTTCCAAAAAAGGGGGCAGATATAGTTTGTTTGCTGGCCACCGTTATGCTTGTTACTAAATATAAAAATTTAATTGAAAGGAAAATTAAGTGATGCTTTTATACTTTTCTTCCCAGTTACTACTGCTTGAATCCACAAATATAAAACAGTGGATAAAACACCATGGGTAGGAACAAACAAGGACAGAAATTACAATGACATGTCCCATAAGTGTTCAAGGTGGACATAATGTGATTGGATGGGGGGATTGTTGTGTCTTTAATGGTCCTTCACAGATCATTGAACAATGAGAACACATCTACTGTAATTGCTCTCCTGATGTGTAACTTCCACACCAGAAACCAGTGGAGTTGTGACAGCATGCACTCAAGGTTGGAATGAAACAACTGAACCTTGGTTCACTGACTCCTTAAAATGTCGCTGAATCATATTTTTGGCATTGATGTTGAAATGTTGGTGGATTATGGATTATCTGATTCAGTAAGAATGCATCAACTATTTATCCGACCATACCAATTAAAAACTTTTCATTTTACAGTGCACATGAACAATTTTTAACAATGTGACAAAAGATCAAGAAGGTGATGAACATTTACAAAAACCAAGTCAGCCATCTGCTTCTACCTAATGATTATGAAAGGTCCATGATGCCCTTTTAGGTTTATTGAAAATATGACGATAAAGACATACATGTAAAGCTGAGTAAATATTCATCCGTCACTCATTAAAAAATTTCATTGTACTTAGATTGAACTATGCTCTGCCTGCAGACTGAGCCTGCTGCACTCTGACAGCATGGTGGTGACTAAAAGGCTAACATGGAATTAGAAGATTTTTGCTGATTAGTTGAACTTTGATATCTGACACGGCAGGGTGTTGAATCACAGTTAAATTTTCAATATTAATAGACTGTTATCTTCTAAGCTCTACAGAGTTTATTTGTTTTAGAGTTCAAGTACAACTGCTGGGCTTTAAGAAGGAAAAACTGTTTAAATGTTTTTTTAGTCTTGCAACTGAAACTCTGGCTCTGATATGGAAAAACAACCTGCCCTGGCAATAAAATGTGCATCAACTACAAGTCTTGCTCAGCAGCACTGTAATGATTTATTAGCATAAACACTGATTAGAAAAACAACTTTCAATTTCACTCCTCTTCCAGACAAGTCAAAGAGATGGGTCAATGTGTAAAACAAGTGATCAATATCAATGAAATATCCAATCCAATCCAGCTTTATTCATAAAGGTTGAAACAAGTGAGTTGAACCAAAGTGCTGTATAGTCAAATACATACATACACACACACACACACACACACATATATATATATGAAAACACAGATATAAGACATACAAATGCAAACATAAAAACACAACTTGAATAACAACTTGAAACAAGAGTTCAAAAACTCACATTGTGATAAAAGCTAAAAAAACAAATGTGATTGTAAAAGAGATTTATAATCAGGAAGAAAAGAAGCCTTCCTGACACCTAAATATCCTGGTAGTACTGAGGCTTATCAGATACAGCTTAATCATTTCTTAAGATTTTATGATTCCACACACCCTAACACCACAAGTATATGATATATGGTGTGATTCAGAAGGAAGTCGTGCAATAACTGGGTTTGTTTAGTTTTTATGATGTTATCTTTGTAGTAAGCTTACAAAACATACAACATAACTGTAGATCAAGTGGCATGCCAATGAACTCATAATGATGACTTCCTAGTACTTTGATTGACTACGTGTGTGCTTTCGTGCACCACGTGTTAATACTGGGAAGTTCAAACTGTTTTGGCCCTTTGCACACAAACATTGGTATTTGTATTAACAGAGTTTTTCTGTACTGTATCGTCTAAAGAAAAGTTTTCTGCAACTGTGTGCAAAACATTTTTTAAACACAGGCAAGGGTGAAAACGCTTTATAACTCTGTTTACAGTGATGTGTGAATGGGGTATCCATAGTTCTTGACTCACCTCATCAGAGCATGCACCATTCTCCCCTTTGTTTACACCAACAAGATGCTAACCTTGGAACAGGACTTACTACATATTTGTACATAAATGTACAGTCACTTACCAACTATGCTGAGGAACGGAGGCATCAGAATGTGCTACAGAGGTCAATGCTCCATCATTTACCACAGAACAAGTTGCCACTGTTGGCCAGTTTTGGACGTGAGCCGTTTAGACCAATTGTTGCTGGGACAGATGGAAGGGGATGTTTTTTCAGAATGGTGAGAAAGTTTTAGCCTTTTGTCTCTAAGTGAACTGCTTCCCCCTCACACTGAGAGAAGGCGGTCAGAAAAATTTCACCATGAACCATTTATCAGGAGAGGGAAGATTATGCACGACAGCAGCACCTTTAGCTTGTGGTTTGGAAATAATCAGGCAAGTGTGTTCCACTGGTGCGTTAGCCATTAGCTGTCTCCATTGAACTTGTTCTGGATGATACTCTTTTCTGAGTGCGTTTTGCATTTCCGTGGGAAAAAGATTTTTATTTTTCATTTTTTTCAAAACATAAAAAAGAACTTAGTTTTTGAAAATATTCATGTACTTATGGACTTGACTTTAGCCTTAGTGCACCTCTTCACTGACAAAGATCTGAGCTCTTATGTGTACACTAGAAAAGACTACCTCCTGGTTTTGCTGCGCTCTTTCTGAGGATGTATGTAGTGCAGCTGCTTTGGCATCCCTGTGAACCTTCACAAGGTGTCAACAGCTGAGTCTGACTCAACGCAGCCAATGTGTGAGTTATTCCGTGTTTCTCATTGCTGTCGTGGGCCTACTTTTGTTTGCTCTCCCCTCCTGTGGCCCTGGCTCATGCTCATGAGTGCTTTTTTGCCACATAACCATTAACAGTGAACAGATTGCTCAGCTGATTTGTTCAGTTTTAGTTAGACAAATATCTTTTTTTCCTCCACCATCTTCATGACTGATTTGGTATGCTGTAGTCGCATGTTTACATTTAATAAAATTAGATAAAACAAGTGTTTGCACATGTGAGCAGGGATGAAAATGAAACTTTGATCATTTTTTGTCAGTCTGCAGCGATGGTTGGCCCTGCCTTTTCTCCCCTGTCAGCAGTTTGACAGAGAGTATGACGATGTGAGGCAGATGACATCACAACCACACGTGTAATTGAGTATAACCCTAACTTGAGGGTGGAAGTCACATGGTTACACTGCAGGAGGTTCGCTTTCATTCATAAAAACAAGTTATGTGTGAAAACACAAATATCTCGGGTCCACCCATGTAGTCAAAGGTTGTCTGTGTGATTGTGCAGCTGTTGAACACCATTTCAGAGAAATGTTTTGTTATATTGTTATTTCTGAGTATACTATTCTGATTATACTGGAAACAAATGTCCTTATTTTATGTTATGTGTGTTTTTTTAAGTTTTTGCTCTGAGTCAGCTTAATGATATGTTGCTATTTTCAGGGGGGTTCTTGATTCCATATCTCATCATGCTGCTTCTGGAGGGTGTGCCTTTATTCTATATGGAGCTTGCCATTGGTCAGAAGATGCGATTAGGTAGCATTGGGGCATGGACTGCTATCAGCCCTTATTTGGGAGGAGTTGGTAAGTGTTAACTTCTACATTGTACTGGCAACAGTGCATGTAAATCTACACTTGGACTTCTCACTCCATGCACATAGATAATAACTAACAGTACTTTTGCCTAACCGTTGGCAGCAAGCAGCATGTGATGTGAAGTGTAAAATACAGTAAAGGAGATGCTTAGGCCTCTGGTGCTTTGTGTTGTTTGATTACTTGGTTTAAACTATGCTCCCTGAATGGAAAACCATTACTTTTCATTGATATAAAGATATAAACCAAACGTCTGGCAGCCTGGGCTTTCAGGGAGAGTACATCAAAAACGCTGGACTTAGTTATTGATGCATAGAGCTTGAATGCATATGAATCAGCCCAGACGCACAAAGGTGTAAAATGTAGAAAAACTTATTTTGTATGGCCTTTGATCTTTAATTTTCTCTGTAATTCTCTTGTTTTAGGTCTTGCTAGTGTTGTGACATCCTTGTACCTGTGTCTCTATTACAACATCATCAATGCATGGAGTTTCTGGTATCTCTTTCATTCATTTCAAGTGAGCTGCTAACTAATAAACTATCTTAGTTTTGCTGTAGCACATACAGCTGCTTTATATACACAATGCTGGATCTCATTTGGACTGTATGGTAACACATCTCTGCTTCTCTTTGTTTGTTCCCATCCCAGTCAGTCTTGCCCTGGTCAGTTTGCCCCATAAATTTGAACCGGACAGGACCTATAGAGGAATGTGAAAAAGCTTCACCCACCCAATATTTCTTCTACAGGGAAACACTGAATATTTCTCCCTCCATTCAAGAGAATGGAGGCATTCATACTGGTCAGGCACTGTGTCTCCTGCTTGCATGGGTGATAACATACCTATTCATTATTCGTGGACTAAAGTCAACTGGAAAGGTAAGACAGCTCCCTGCCTTTTATAGACATGTTTTCTTTCTATCTATCTATCTATCTATCTATCTATCTATCTATCTATCTATCTATCTATCTATCTATCTATCTATCTATCTATCTATCTATCTATCTATCTATCTATCTATGTATCTATCTATCTATCTATCTATCTATCTATCTATCTATCTATCTATCTATCTATCTATCTATCTATCTATCTATCTATGTATCTATGTATCTATCTATCTATCTATCTATCTATCTATCTATCTATCTATCTATCTATCTATCTAACTATCTATCTATCTGTCTGACTGACTGACTGTCTGTCCCATATCTATAAATAGATAGATAGATAGATACAGGGTGCGATTTGCTTCCCCCCCTCTGGTTTACACGTCCTACTCTCTGCTGAATTACCCCCCCCTCCACACGCACACACACAAAATAATTTCACCATTACATCGTAATTATTAACAACCAAAATACAAAGAGTCCGTGTTCATTTCGATTGTGTTTTTGGAAAAAAGTGAATGAAACCTAGAGTAGCATATCGTCATATTTTACAGGAACACAACAAAAAAATTCAGAGAAAAAATATAACAGAAGATGAAACAAGATCTGATATTGCTGATTGGATGGTGGACAGCAGCATCTCCCTGGCTGAGAAGATAGATAGAAAACATGAGCTCCCAGGCCGAGGTGTCACTTGCTAATCCCTCGCCCCCCGAAACTATGGCTGGGGGCTGCATTGAGCCGGGTCGCTTCGCTAAATGGCGAGAGGGTTGAGAGTGGCTTACTGGCACCACAGACAGGTCAGTCCAGTGCACAGCCTGCTCTGAAATGAAAGAACTGGGTCCCTATATTCAAGAGAGGCTCCACATTGACCCTTCCTATTTTTTTTTTGGCAAATTCAAAAACAAAATTTTGAGAAAATATTTCTGCAAGTACCGTGGTTAAGTTCAAAATAGGCCTACCGCCTTTATGTAACCTAAGTGTAAGGTTGATCTACACAAGAATCAATTTTTCAATCAGTTTTCATGTTTTCACACTGTTGTGTAGTAATTTTTCTGAATAAAATGTTTCTCAAAATCCCCCCCCTCTCTGTTTTTTTCACAAATCGCACCCTGGATATATATATACTGTATATATAAATATAAATATCTATATTTATATTGTACTGTACACATCCATTTGAATATCAGCATTACTTTGTTCTGTTTGGCTTCTGTAGGTTGTCTACTTTACAGCCATATTTCCATATGTGGTCCTCTTTATTTACCTGATTCGGGGCATCACCCTTCATGGCGCTATCAGTGGTGTCAAATACATGTTCACACCCAAGGTAAGATTGGATGTGGGTCTAGGAATATAGAGAAAAAGCGCTGAATTTTTTCAGGTTGACTGTAGTGTCTGTGTACTGTCATTTGCTGACATGTGCTTGTGCATTTCTGTGATTGTAGATGGAAGAGCTCGCCAATCCTACCACATGGATAAATGCGGGCACTCAGATCTTTTTCTCTCTGGGTTTGGGTTTTGGGTCACTCATAGCTTTCTCCAGCTACAACCAGTACCACAACAACTTTGAGCGCCAGGCCATAGTTATCTCTCTCATCAACAGTGGGACCTCCATCTTTTCTAGCATTGTCACCTTTGCAATCTATGGTTTCAAGGCCACTGTCAACTATGAGAATTGCCTGGAAAGGTATGTGTGTTTTATGTTAAAGTATGAAGATAAGACCTTTACACCTGTATGCATGAGTGTGAATCTGGATGTATGTACCATTAAATGGTATACAGTTGTTGTTTCTCATGAGGTAATTTAGGCACCCCAAAGGCAGTAAAAGAAAGTAAAACAACTGGGTCCCTCCGTTGGTCCCAGGATTGTCGTCTAGCAGCTCCTACACCACGCCTAAGACAATCCAAACTCTGTTCATGTGTCGTCCCACGATGGTGGAATGACCTACCGAGCGCTACCAGAACAGGGGCGTCCCTGTCTATCTTCAAGAAGCTCCTGAAAACCCAGCTCTTCAGAGAGCATCTCCTATCCCAGCACTTACCTTGTACTTCCCTCCCCCCTCTATCTCTGCACTTTATCTTTCTGCACTTCCTTCTATGCCTGCACCCTATCTCTACTCTGTCCCCTCTGACAGAGTCGGACTCCTGGGTTCCTTCTATGTAGTTTATTGTTAGCTTTTTATAAAGCTGTTATATCTTCATTTGTAAGTCGCTTTGGATAAAAGCGTCTGATAAATACAGAAACATGAATATAAACATAAAACAAAATATCTGGATGGTTTACATGTGTTGGTACAGTAAGTTAAAAAGCGAGGTAGGTGCAGTGATATAAAGTAATGTAACCAAGAGGCAGAATACTAGGATTTGTTTTATTTATTGTGTATTTTTGTGGACTGACTGTGCAAGTAAGGTGAAAATAGGATGTGATAGCATGGATGTGCAGGTGTACACGAAGCACAAGAGAACATAACAAAAAACAAGTTGTTATTGTGTAGTGAACATCTGGAATGACCTGGTCTGTTTTATTTTTCCTTGTCAGAGATGGTCAGTTTTTCCAGGGCTTCTGGAATTTATTAAACAATTTATGCATCCAAACAGGATCTGGTTTATATTATGAACCACAGAAAGCTTTGCTCAATAGTTACAGAATTGCCTCTGCTTCATGTTCTTGGTGAAAGCCGTATTAAGGTAGTTTTTTTATATATATAATTGTCAATTTTCCTCCTCTTTTAGGTCACGCACATTGCTGTTGAATACCTTCAATCTGGCTGAAGATAGCATCACCATAGACAATGTCTTTGACTGGATTGAGAGGCTGAACACAACGAACCCACAGCAGTTTGCTGAACTTTCTGACAAACTGGAGGAGTGCAACCTTGAGAATGAACTAAACACTGTATGTTCCGAATTTATTTTATTCTTCTAAATAGTACACACAAAAATATTGTTTTTATTTATCAAAATTATTGGAATATACGTGTTTGATCCACCTTTTAATGAAAAGAACACTTTATATGTAATGTAAGGTGATGTACTCTGAAGAGACTTTAGAGATTTAGAAACACAGATTTCTTTGAAAAAGAAATGGTAAATGGTCTGCACTTGTCTAGCCTTTTGTTACGACCAGCTCAAAGTCACAACAACATTAAGGAAAACCATACTGAGTATGATTCAAAAGAATAACATTTATTTACAACCAAAAAGAAGTGCAACACAAACGAAGGATGGGATCTTGTGCCAGGGAGTTGAGAGAGGGAGGACGGAGGAAAGATCCACTTATATAAGTCGCACCCTCAGCTTCATGCAGGTGACCTCAATCATCCCTCAGGGAACTGCACCTTAAACATAGAGACATGGCAGACACATACAAAGGATGGCAACAAAAATATACAGTGACCTGTAACACTTTATAAAACCATTTACACACACACATGTATATTTATATTTACATATATATATATATATATGGATGTATGTATGTATATAATGTTGTAGAGGTGTTTAGAGTGGTGACATGTGAGAACTCAAATGCAACATTTGCTCTGAATTTGCAAATATGTTCCACCCAGTCCTCTAGTAAAATCATCAGCAGGTGAGACAATGTATGAATATATCAGCAAATATTCAGGAGCGTTTACTGCCATCGTGTGTGTGGGTGTGTGTGAGTGTGTGCGTGTGCTACTGCTGACCTGTCTGCTGCTATCTGCT
Organism: Leuresthes tenuis; assembly: GCF_036924035.1. Taxonomy (NCBI): domain Eukaryota; kingdom Metazoa; phylum Chordata; class Actinopteri; order Atheriniformes; family Atherinopsidae; genus Leuresthes; species Leuresthes tenuis. The sequence goes on from NW_027325364.1 coordinate 35,889,188, forward strand.
CCAAGCTGGACATGTACAGATACATGCAGTACTAATATCAACACAGTCTAATTTGAACATCAGACATTGTGTCCTGTGCATTCTAGACACCCCTTGTAACTCCCCCTTGTATTTCCGTGCATTTCCGTATGAGATGATCTCCATCAGAAAGCCTCTTACTGTGATGCGCTTGTGTGAACCCGATCTGTGGAAAAAGACCCGATCAAACATGTGAACATTTCCAATATTCATGTGTGAAAGCGGCTTTTGACTTGTGAAGAGGCTGGGGATCAAATTGCCAACCTTCTGACTGCAACTCTATATTTACTTGTAGCCTGTATATGTTTTTGTTACTGGAGAGACACTATTTGTGGCAAATTAATTTAATTAATCTGGATAGGATAGAAACTATGAAAGATATGCAACAACTATGCAAAATAGAACTCTAAACGAATACCATTATTCATCATAAGACATCCATTAACAGTATTACTGACTGTTTTAAGCTATTTTTTTATTTTATTAAATGGCCATGAAAAATATCCCATTTTTAAAGGCTGCAACAGTGGTGAAAATGAATTTTCATAGTGTTTTGCATCATTTCTAAACTCTGATGTATAAAACATAAGCAGTCTTGCTACTGTCATTGCTGGAGTCCCTAGTCAATTAAAGCTGTAGCCAATAGGAATTTTGTATGTTTTCTTGGTCACGATGGGTTACTAGAAGGCTACAAGTCTAAAAATGACAAAACCCTTCTGGTTGCTTATGCTGAGTGAGTCACTGAATTAAATACAAATGAAAGTGTAGCCTGTTGACACTGCTAACTCTGTCTCAAATGCAAGTGAAGTACCACAGTAGCTTCAAGGGCAAATACAAGGCTTCAAGGGTGTTTTTTTAGAGTGGGACTGTGTCCTACTGTGACTTGTGCACAGTCACTGGACTACCAAAAAAACTTCAAAGCTTTAAGATTAAGTTAAAATATTTGTTGCATTTATATTATTTTATAATATTTTTACTGCTATACTTACTGTCAAGCAGCAACTGACACTGCTACCGGAGTTGCTGCTCACTTGCTGCCTCAACTTGTTAGTTTGGTTAATGGTAACACACAAACTAGCTGATGGAGGCTACAGTATACCAACAGTGTGGTATTTGTAAAGAAAGATTTACTTTTATACAAAGGATTTTAAAAATTTTGCTGTGGCAAAGCGGTATAACATTTGTCTAAAGATAAGTAAAGCAGTGGACATATTGTAAAACTGTGATCCAATCCAACACTTTTATGTAGTTGGTGAGAGTCCACGTCTCCGTCTGTTCATCTGTGAAACACCAACTCAGCTGGCCTTTTGTCAGACTTTCCATCTGTTTGTGCCTCTCCTCCCTCTGTGCTCACTTAGCTGCACTGTACTGATGCAGCCACATCCCTGTCTGAAATGATGACATAGATGCAGCCACGTTAACATGCAAACCGTTATCCAGACTGCAGCTCTGCACTGATAAAGTCCTGATTTCATAGCTGTCAGATGGAATCACAGTCATAGGCTAAAAACATCTTTAGATTCTGCTATGTTTACATGTAAAATGGTCACACAGAGAAAGTTGGAGGCGTCTGACAGTGTTCTGACCATCTGTGTTGGTTGCTCTTCTTTCAGTCACTGACCTCTTCCTGAAAGAGTCGTGGTCAGCAGACGAACATTTAGACCTTTACACACTGAAACGGTCTGTAAGGATAGGACTGAAAAACTGGGCTAAACTGAGAGGACAACCTGAACTGTCACTGGAAAAAAACTTTTTCTGAGGTTAATCTGATATCAATGTGCTGAAAAGGAGCATGATATAGGACCTTTAAAGCAATGGCTGTTAAGCTGCAACTAAATTAGTACTCTGAATACAGAGAACGGCTATACACCTCAGACGGTCACCAGGAAAACTCAAGCCTTTGCCAAGAAATGTACCAAACAATGCAGAAGCTTCTTTTTCCTGCCCTATGCAGTGTTTTTGGAGAATGTCTTTGAATGAGGCTTTATTACTGCATCTGCTTAGAATTGTATGTTTTTATAAAAACTAAAGTCACAAATATTTTCTCTTTTTCTATAAACATTCAAGTAAACACAATCACATATACCCATTTTATCAATAACACAATTAGTGTATTATGTTCACCTTTAGTTTAATCAACCTTTAGTTTGGTCATAACTCAGGGCTACTCAAGACTACCTTTTCCCACTAGTAGCTCTGGTACTCCTAAGTAAACAGACACTGACATTCAACACCTCACATGCAAACTTTTTTTTTTCCATTATTACTTTATTTGTGATTAAAAAAAAATTTTTTAGGGAATTCATCGATCAATTACAGAATACCATATTGTTATTTTATTTGAAAGAAAACAAGCTACAAACTGGAGTTGGAAAGTATTTACGCTTTTTTTAAAACAGACACCAAATTAACCAATCAAGAATTACTGTCCAGTAAGTAACAAATGCATCAGTCTGAGACAGGATCTTCCTAACATTGGCAATATTACGAAGGTGAAAGAAGGCAGTTCTAGAAACCAGTTTTATATGTGAGTTAAAGGACAGATCCTAATAAAAATAACTCCAAGGTTCCTCACTGTAGTACTAGAAGCCAAGGAAATGTCATCTACAGTAACTGTATAGCAAGATAGTTTCTCCCTGAAGCGCTCAGGTCCAAAGAGAACAACTTCAGTTTTGTCTGAATTTAGAAGCAGAAACTTATGAGTCATCCATGGCTCTATGTCTTTGAGACGTGCTTTTAGTGTAATCAACTGATTGGTTTCATCAGGCTTCTTGAATAAGAATAGCTCAGGACCACCTGGGTAGTAATGGAAATTTCTGCTATGCTCTCTTGTAATATTACCAAATGGAAGTATGTACAAAGTGAAAAGAATCTGTCCAAGCACAGCCAATGTGTCTTCAGCAGTCAGGTGAAGAGGCAGCGGGAGAGATTGAACCAGAACAAGACTGCAGGTTAAGATGGTGTCAGCCCCAGAGTCCTGAAGACCTGTGCAGAACAGCTATGTGGGATTCTACAGCACCTCTTCAACCTTAGCCTGAGTCAGGAGAAAGTTCCAGTGCTGTGGAAGACATCCTGACTTGTTCCAGTACCCAAAAATATCACCAATCTGCCTTCAGTGACTACAGACTAGTTGCCCTAACATCACACATCATAAAAGTCATGGAGACTGTTATTGGCCCTCTCAAATAAGCAAATGAAAACCTTTCAGTACCCACTACAGTTTGCCATTCGTTCTGGGATGGGTATTAAAGATGCCCTCATCTACCGGCTTCAGTGAGCCCACTCTCACCTGGGTAAAACAGGCAGCACTGTGAGGATCATATATTTAATTTCGTCAGAATCATCTTTATTTGGCCAAGTTTGTGCACACAAACAAGGAATTTGACTCTGGGTTCCCTTTGCTCTCTGTATTGAAAAAAAATAATAATTTAAATGGGGAATATATACACAAGGAAAAATGTAAATACAAGAAGAAGATAAAAATAAGTAAAAACAAGTTACAGAAAAGTCTTAAAAAATATTAAGAAAATCTACAAACTATTGTTTTAACAGTGCAAGTTGAGAAGTGCAAATGTGCATTTCGTGGGTTATTGCACAGTGTTCATCAGAATGACAGCCTGGGAGAAGAAACTGTCTCTATGGTGGCTGGTTTTTGCAAACTTTGTAGCACCTGCCTGAAGGCAGCAGTTTAAAGAGTTTATGTCCAGGATGTGAGGGGTCTGCAGAGATGTTTTCTGCCCTTTCTCTTACCCTGGACCTGTACATGTTTTGAATGGATGGAAGATCAGCAACGATGATCCTCTCTGCAGACCTGATTGTCTGTTGCAGTCTAGCCCTGTTCTGCTTCATGGCTGAGCCAAATCAGACAATGATTGATGTGCACAGGACTGACTGGATGATGGCATTGGAGAAGGTGACCAGCAACTTCCTGACTTGCAGCAGGAAGCACAAACTCTGCTGGGCCTTCTGTTGGAAAGAGTATATATGTCATGACCACTTCAAATCCCGGGAAAGTGCGAATCCTAGGAATCTGAAGTGATCCACAGTAGGCACTGTATTCTTGAGGATAGGCGCATTCCCACTGTAGGAACCTTTTGCAGTTCCTATGACCTTTTCAGGAACAGGGCCGTTTTTTTGCGCATTCCGACACACAGGAACTAGGGACCACGGCCCTCAGTTCCTATAACCATTTTAGCTCCATCTCCGAAGCAGGGTCTTTTCTGGGGTCTATAGGAACACATATGACGTAGGTGTTTGGTGGTTGGTAGCTACGCCCCTTGTCTGAAATGTTTACTCATATGACACGGACACAACCGGCACAAGTTTAATAAGTTAAACTTACAAGTTGTCTCCTTTGTCTGCAGTGCTCTGCTCTCCTTCTTTCCTTCATGAAATGAAGAAGTATTGCCCACTGTTCAATTCTTTGTCTCCTGACTCTCGCTGTGTGCTCTTCCAGCCTTGATCTTAGACACCTGATGTGATCGTCTATGATTAATATTATCGTCATGCAGACCATGAACATGGTGGCCTCCTCGCTCTTCATATTAGCTTCTTGGTGGTGTTGTTTTCTTCTCTCCTTACTTTTCGCGGTTTTGTTCTGTTGCTTAGTGTAGTGCAAAAGTAACACGCCTATCGCAGATAGTTGCGTCACATCAGTCCCTGACTCATGTCAATGAAACAGTTCCCCTGGGGAAGGGCAGTTCTTCCAACAAAATTTCCAGAACTGTGTTCTTAGAACCTCTCTGTCCAAATGCGGCTGATGATGAGGGGTTTTCTCTGACAGTCCACCATCATCTTCACAGTCTTGAGCGAGTTCAGCTCCAGGTGGTTCTGACTGCACCAATGGACCATCTGGTCCACCTCCTATCTATACACAGACTCGTCATCGTTCTGGATCAGACCAATGACAGTGGTGTCATCAGCGAATTGAGGGGTTTTACAGTTTCCCCTGAGGTACAGTCATTTGTGTATATGGAGAGTAGCTAGGAGAGAAGACACCCAAGGCGAGGCAAGATGTAGTGCACTGACTGCATCATTGGCCGATCTGTTTGCCCTGTAAGCAAACTGCAGGGGATCCAGCAGGGGGCTTGTGATGTTGTTCATATGGCTCAACACCAGTCTCTCAAAGGACTTCATGACCACAAACGTCAGGGTGACAGGCCTATAGTCATTTATTCGTGTGATGGTGAACTTCTTTGGGACCAGGATGATGGTGGAGTGTTTGAAGCAAGAGGGCACTTCACACAGCTCCAGAGATCTGTTGAAGATCTGGGTAAAGATGGGGGCCAGTTGGTCAGCAGAAGGGGGACAAACAGGTGTGAGGTGAGGATGAGCAGATAGGAGGTGTGAATGGTTGTTTTCCAAATCTACAGTAGAAATTGTTTAGTCATCAGCCAGTCGGGGATGTTCCTTGGGGTGGGGGGATGGACTCCTGTTGTTGGTGATGTGCTGCAGGCCTCGTTGGCTGTGAAGCTTCTTGTATTTAAACTCCTCACTGTAGCTCCTCTTAGCTACCCTGATCTCCTTGGTCAGCTCATTTCTGGCCTGCTTGTACAGGGTCCAGTCCCCTTTGCTGTAGGCCTCCTCCTTGGTCTGGCGCAGTTTCCTCAGATTTGGAGTGAACCAATGTTTTGTTGTTATTGTATTTTCAAAATGTCTTGGTCTGCACACTCTAGTCCAGTCAGATGTCTTCTCCATATGTGGGAAAATTCCTCCCTATCTCCCTGTGTCTGGTAATTTTAAACTGTAGGCCTCATCCCAACTGTTTTGACTCTGTTGTGTAAGCATATAGAGGTTTCTGTCAACACTCAACTCAGTACCTTTCCTGTTTTAACTCTTCACACCGTGCGGTTAATACTTGTTCCCTTCAAAAAGGAGTGGATTCGACTCTGTATAAGCACAATGCATAAATATATACAATGAAAGGTAATATTACATTTTCAACAAGAAGCAAATTCCACCTCATCTTGTTTTCTCCGAAAGCTCCGCTCTGTGGTCTGCTCAAAAAACCAGTGAAGCCCGGCATTCAATGTGTTCCCTGAGCCAGGTTTCAGTGAAGCTGAGGGTGGTGGATTCACAAAAGTCTTGTATTTTAGAGTTCAAGAGCACCAGTTCATCCATTTCATTTGCAAGTGATAGGACATTCACCAGGTGTATAGATGGGAGCAGGGTGCACAGTCCCCGCTGACTCACTTTTATGAGCAAAAAACGGAGTAAACATACAAAAACACGCAAAGCACGAGAGAGCTAAGTACTGAGGAAGTCATCCGCGGCGCCATATTGGATCTATGCTTTAGATACAATTTAGCCTGCACTGTTATGTAAGAAGCTGCAAAAATACAGATGGATGCCCCCACAACCACCTGGATTATTGACTACCTGACAAAAAGACCACAGTTTGTGAGACCGAAGGGTTGTGTGTGAAAGGGTGGTCAGCAGCACAGGAGTACCACAGGGTACTGCACTCATTGTTTCTATTCAATTTGTACACCTTAGATTTCCAGTACAACTCTTGTCTTGTCATCTCCAGAAATACTCTGCAGTTGTTGGGTGTATCAGTGATGGACAAGATGCTAAGTACAGGGAACTGGTGAATCACTTTGTGTCATGGTGTGGAAACAATCACTCTCACATCTCATCTGGAATAAAAAATAAATAAAGTGAGGGTTGTGGATTTCAGGTGGAACAGGAAATCTGATGGTGACTTAGTTGTTATGTTTGAATCCATGGCTGTGAATGCATCCCTTCGTTCTCTGTCTCCTCCTTTGAAGTGGGTCCCACAGTCAGAGAGGAGCTCAAAGGGGCGTCCTCTATAGGCAATGAAACGCCTGAGGGACATAAGGAAACTATCAGAGTTAAGACTTGTCAAGAGTTCTATATGGGTACATCTGGTGATCATGCACTTGAATAATGTTCCCCATCGTTTCTCTACCCGGCACCCCAATTTAATGCGTTGGGGCCCAAAGGAGTCTACTCCTGTTGACCAGAAAGGAGGTCTCATTCTGGAGGACGACAGGTCAGCCATCTTAGGACAGACAGATTTACCACGCCATTTTCTGCACTCATTACATGCCCATTGATGCTTTAGTTGTGGCTTGTCAGTCCCGCAAGATCCAGTATGCACGTCAGACCTCAGCAAACACTCGGTCAGGTCCTGGGTGGAGGAGATGTTAGTCTTGTCTCAGAAGCAGTGTTAGTGGATGCTTAGGATCTAGAACAACGTGGTGTATAGTATCAGACCAAAGCTTGTCACTTTGTTTTAATCTGCCACCCACTCTTATGACCTCAAATGTTTTATCGAACTGGAGGGATAGAGGCAGAAGGCGACTACATGAGGGGGTCTCCTTTCCAGGTTTCATAGCCAGGAATTCCTCAGGGAAACTTTCAGATTGTGCATTAGAGATCAGGGCAATTTCAGCATTGCTTCTTATTGAGGCTGGGGTTTCAGAATCAGAGCCACTGGTTTCAGTTTGCATAATTTGGTATGTGACATCCACTAGATCTGTCCAAGCGCTGTAGTGTTTTGGGTCAGGTAGGTCAAATAAATTAGTGGTCTGTGTGAGACCACAGAACATGGGTTTTCTTATCTCAGCCTGGGCAGGACAGATTAGCCACTCACTAGAGGGAAGGTGAAGGGATACGGGCCTGTATGCCATCAATGTGTACTGATTAGGGCCTTGAGTGGCTTACCTATAGTAATGTCGTCAGCTGGGTTCGGTCTTGTAGCCGCATACCTCCATTCACCAGTTGAGGTTAGGTTGAGTATCTCTGCAATTCTGTTGGCAAAGGGTTTATACCTGCAGGACTCAGAATGAAGCCATGTTAGTACTACAATGGAATCAGACCACAGCCAAATTCTGGTAATAGACTGTCAGTTCAGTTTTGATTAGTTTACTTAGTTGAGCTACTGTTAAAGCTGCAGACAGTTCCAAGCGAGGTATGGTCAGTTGCTTTAGAGGTGCTCTGGCCATGACAAATGAGACGTTGGTCTGATCCTATGAAAATGTGCGGCTGAACTTTGAAGAAGGATCTTAGTGGGAGACCATGTAGATAGGAATAGCGCTGCTTTAGTTTCTCAACTGGATAACTCTGCTCAACAAACATTATTGTGTTTAGTGTGAAAGCCCTCTCAATTAAATATTTTTTCTCAGTGCTTGAGGCAGCAGATAATTTGAAGTTTACAGTTCTTCATTCAAGCTTTTCAGTCTTTGCTCAGGCTCTCCCCCCAAGCCCAGATATTCAGCTGCAACGGGTAACAAGATTGTGCCCTCAGATCCATTCAGATCCATTATCTAAGATGGCATAGGTATTGAAGGTTTTGTTGTGACTAGAGACAAGGGTATAGCGAGCATTTGGTGATGCTGAGCGGTCGTGTCTCGCAAAATTAGAAACTTGCTCTGTGGGAAGCTTACTCAACAATCTCTGAACATCACCTTCTCTTGCTCTTAATGATTGTAACATGCCCACTAATGATCTCACTGGCTGCAATGATGGTCCTTCCACACATGTTGAAAACCTGGAACCTATAGTTTGCTGCACAGGAGCAATAGATAAGGAGAAGCTTGGATTGGCAGGAGGGAAACCTCAACTAAGGAGTGGGGCTTATGTAACTGGAGGTGGCTGAGACACACAACCTTGAACTTGAGGCTGCTGTATAGGCTGAGGGGGCATGTAATGGAACTGTTATGGACCGACATTGCTTGGGTGATAAACAAAAGACTGTGAACTAGTTGGCGGAGTTTGAGTTTAAACTTAACTCGCTTTTAACAAATGCATCCACAATTAAATGTAGTAAGGTAAGAGGATACGTTGGTGAGTTCCTTTGACTGGTGTGGAGGGAAAAGAGAGAGGGCTAATGTTTGAGGGCAGGTCTTTATAACCTCAGGAGGTGTGGTGTGGTCCAGACAGGGTCGAGTCTCATGTGATTTTTAACATGTGTTTTGTTCGCCAACTTAACGGTAATAGTTTTGCTCTGACCTTCCAAACAGAGGAAGGAAAAATGCTGATGTTATTTTGGGCAAACTAGCTGGCCCCGTGAGGCGAATTTTAGAACTGATTGGTTAAAGAAACAGTCCCTATGTTGGGGCATCAACATCAGAGCCAGAGACTCAAAGAAACGTAATAAACTGATAAAGAAGCCGAATGGAAAAATAATGAAGAATGCTGCACAAGTTAATCAACATAAAGAAAAACACAGACCACCCTCTAAATAACTTAGTGATCAAACACAGATTGTGTTCAGTCTGAGGCTTCTTCAGCTTCGATGCAACAACAACCAGGAAAGAAGGTAATTTCTGCCGACAGCAGACTTTCAACAATGAGTGTGTGTGCTGGGGGCTCCTCAGTTATGATGGAATATATAACATAGATTTTGCTTATGCTTATGTTTTAATGTTATCTAAATTTTTGTTTTTCTAATTGTGAAAAGTAGATTTTTCTTATTTGGATGGGAGCATATGTTGCTCTACAACCTGTATATACCTTTCAGCATTTATGGAGCCTTTCCAGATGTTCAGGTTTCCAGTTCCATAGGCACTAATGCACCTCCATACCATCAGATTCTGACTTTGAACTGAGAGCTGATAACAAGCTAGATGGTCCCTTTCCTCTTTAGTCTGGAAAAAACAGTGTCCATGATTATCAAAAAAGAAAGAGTGCAGAAGAATATCAACTGAGTCCCTTGTACACAGAGATGTCTCCAGATTCTCTGATCTTATGATGATATTATGCACTGTAGAAGATGGACTGTTCAAAATTGTTACAGTTTTACATTGAGGATATTTTTTTCAAAATTGTTCCACAGTTTTAGACACAATTTTTATGCTGATTGCTTCCCATCTAAGAGACTCTGCCTCTCTAAGGTGCTCTTTGTATATCCAATCACATTACTGACCTGTTGCCAATTAACTTAAATAGTTGCAGTTGTTCCTCCAGTTGTTCCTTTGTGGCACCACTTAATTTTCCAGCCTTTCGTTGTTATACCTTGTTCTCATTTCTTTGAGACATTTGCTGCATTAAATTCAGGTGTAATGTCTCACTCTCAGTTTATGATATATTTTTATGTTCTATTATGAATACAATAGTAATTTGTGAGATTCTGTTTTTATTGTTTTTTTTTTTGTATTTTACATTATCACAAATTTTTTGGAATTGAGGCTGTATTATGGGCTGCAAGGGGGTGTGGTGTTTAGCACCATTGCCTCACAGCAAGAGGGTTCCAGGTTTGATTCCTGTCTGGGGCCTTTCTGTGTGGAGTCTGCATGTTCTCCCCGTGTATGCGTGGGTTCTCTCCAGGTACTCAAGCTTCCTCCCACCATCCAAAAACATGCACGTTAGGTTAGTTGGTGACTCTAAATTGTCCCTTGGAGTGAGTGTGATTGCATGGTTGTGTGTTTCATTTGTTTGTCTGTGTGGCCCTGTGATAGACTGGCGACCTGTCCAGGTCCAGGCTGTACTCTGCCTCTCGCCCTATGACAGCTGGGATAGGCTCCAGCCCCCTGTGACCCAAAACTGGAATAAGCGGGTATAGAAAATGTATGAATGGATGGCTTTATTATTCTATTTTATTCTGTACAAAAGGTATAGAAAATTGATGAATGGACTTTAGTATGAAACCACAAAATGTTTCAGCAACATATAATTCCAAATGGTTTTCATTTGACCCTGAAAGCACCTCCATTTGATTTAAAAAGATAATAATGGAGTGATAAATAAGTTGACAGGACCTTTGCAATCCTATACATCTGAGATAGTTTAAGATGAGCTGAAGCAGAGTAAACAAAAAGCAGCCAGTAAGTACTTGACATAACCCGGAAATCTGTCTCTGTGTTGTCAGTTTCAGCCTGGACGGGATGATCTGACAAACTCAACACTTAGGCTCAGTCAAATTAGCATAGATATTTTATATAGCAAACTTTTTCTTCTGCATTTGCATTTATCATCAATATGTATATAATGCTATAATGAGTTTTTAAAATGCCTTCCAATGTGAAGATGTTTAAAATCTCCATCGTCAGTGAATCAGTATGTAAATGACAACAGAAGGTGATGGGCATCTCAGGCCACTTTGCACATGCCCTCTGTCAGATATTTTCTCTGGCTTTCATCAATTTGTGCTGTAATGTCACTTTGAGCACCAATTCTAGTTCTGTTGCATTGGTCTTGCCATTGCACAAACTACTGTTTTAGTTCTAAAGTTTTTGCTAAAGGAAAATCAGATTACGAGACATGCTCTAAATATTCTTCTCTTGTATTTTTTGTGTTGCCAGTGTTGACATTATCACCACCTGCTGGCTCACAATAATTTCAACATTTGTGGGAATTTCTCCATTCTCATCTGGACAGAGATTTTTTCAAATGGAGGAAAAAATATCAGTTCATATATTAAGTCCATACTATCAGAAAAATAAATAGAGGTCTGTTCAAATCACCGTTCAACAATTCAGTTAAAAAAAGATCACTTGAATACAGCAGAATTCACGAAGTTTCATGCATTTGGAAGTGCATTATACTGGAGAGAAAAAAGGCGCACAAACATGCAAGTCAACCTGGGGAGACTAAATTTTGGCTCCCTTTAACCTCTCCTTATGTTCCTTAGTCAATCACCTGATCTCTTTAACTTTTCTTAAGCTTTTTGTACACCTATGTTAACTAGAACCCTCTCTGGCAGCCCCTAACAGATCCTTTTTCTTTGGATGTAACAGTTGATGTAGAGTCTATATTGGACAGAGTTTATAAAAAGGCACAAGGTTCATTATTGTCAACCTCACAGGTGGGTGAGGACAAAAAGGACAATAAATATCTGTGCCTTGAACTCTTTGTTGTAAAATTAAAATGAGTCCTCAGCGAAAAACTTTGATTTCTATAATACTTTATTATCAAAGGTTAAAAGATTAATAACACAACAGCTACTTTGAAGAACAAAGGCCACCTCAATGCCTCACATTCATGACTCTAGTCTAAGCCAAAAATAGGTCTGTAACATGTCCTCATACATAATATTTGTTTTGTCTTTTTCAGGCAGTGGAGGGGACAGGTTTGGCTTTCATAGTGTACAGTGAGGCAATTATGAACATGCCATTGTCTCAGTTGTGGTCAGTGCTGTACTTCTTCATGCTCCTGCTGCTGGGAATGGGAAGTATGCTTGGCAATATCACAGCCATCATCACCCCTCTCCGTGACTTCAAACTTATGTCCGGCATCAGCGATGAGTTATTTAATGGTAAGGCTGATGTTAAACGTTCATTGTCCCAGTGAACATTAATCTTTGCTGTATTGTCTTCACAAAATCTTGCAGTATGGGTGTTATTCACACTGGTTTAAATATTAAAGACAATCAGATTTGGCAACTTAGTGATGTGAAAAAATAAAACAGCACCAAATCTGTTCATCCACAGAGGAAACACTTAAACACTAGTTTAGGAAAAAATATTCCTAAAGTTACATGTGAGCCTAGGCAGCACCTGTTCAAATATAAGGATCAGTGTTATGAAAAGTAAACAAGGCAGTCTAGGTTTGGTATTCTCCCCACTTCTTACAAGTATAACAGTCTACAACTGTAAATCACCTTACAATTGATGTATGGAGACTGCTGCAGTTTTTCGTAAAGTCAAAGTCAAATTTATTTGTAGCACATTTCATGTACAAAACAATTCAAGGTGCTTTACATGAAATAAAAACATTGCAGCAGGGAGCGGAAAAAGCATTAAAAATATGTAAAATAATATAAACATAAATAAATAAAATAATTAAAATGAATAAAAACAAGCAACAGTCTGGATAAGTTAAAAGATACGTGCAGATTTCATGCATAGACACATGAAAAAATAAATGTTTTTAACCTAGATTTAAAAATGTCTACATTTGGTGACAGTTTAATCTCCACTGGCAGTTTGTTCCACTTGTTTGCAGCATAACAGCTAAATGCTGCTTCTCCATGTTTAGTCTGGACTCTGGACTGGACCAGCTGACCTGAGTCCTTGGATCTAAGAGCTCTGCTGGGTTTATATTCTCTGAACATATCACAGATGTATTTTGGGCCTAAACCATTCTGGGATTTGTAAACCATCAGTAGGCTTTTAAAATCTATTCTGTGACTGACTGGAAGCCAGTATAAAGATTTTAAAACTGGTGTGATGTGTTCAGATCTCTTAGTCCTGGTTTAAACTCTAGCAGCAGCGTTCTGGATGAGCTGCAGATGTTTAATGCTCTTTTTGGGAAGTCCAGTTAAAAGACCATTACAATAATCGAGTCTACTGGAGATGAATGCATGGATGAGTTTCTCCTGGTCTTTTTGGGAGAGAAAACCTTTAATTCTGTTGATGTTTCTGAGTTGGTAAAAAGCTGCCTTGGTGACAGCTTTGATGTGGCTGCTGAAAGTCAGATCTGAGTCTATCAACACTCCAAGGTTACAAACTTGGTCAGTGATTGTAAGGGCCCGAGTCTCAAGGTATTTACCAATGCTGACCCTCTTCTCTTTGCTACCAAACAGAATGATCTCAGTTTTGTCTTAATTTAATAGTAGAAAATTCTCTCTCATCCAGGTGTTTATTTCCTCCAGACACTGACACAGTACATCTGCTGGGCTGCAGTCGTCTGGTGACAGAGACACATAAAGTTGTGTATCGTCTGCTTAACTGTGGTAATTGATGTTAAAGTTCTGCAATATCTGACCCAAAGGGAGCATATACAAGTTAAACAGAGGTCCAAGAATTGACCCCTGGGGGACTCCACAAGTCATGGCCATTTGCTCAGATTCATAGCTGCGAATTATAACAAAATAACTCCGGCCTTCTAAATAGGACCTGAACCAGTTAAGGACCGCTAATAGCACAAGTGTATTTTAATACCACTTTACAGAGTGACTAAATTTATAGTCCCAAAACCCGTCAGTGTTACTCATTTATTTGCAGGTTGGGCAGGTTAAGCTTAGCTTGATGGAAACTATGGCAGCAATCGGATGAGTCAGGTCAAAAATTGACAAATGTGGGTGAGAAAAACAATCCTGCCTGCATAAACTAAGATTACTCATGCAAAGGTGTTTATATTCTAATACACAAATCAAGAAAGAGTTCTAGGGAAGAAAGAATTTGTAGATTTTCAGACATCACACTTTTGGTTATGGTGCCCCATAATAAAAGGGGCCAGATGCTTGATTCGTTGGGTTGGGAGATTGGAATTTATTCCATAACCGATCAGAATGGATGTGGATATTTGAAACTATCTGAATAATTGATGTCAGTGACTGGAGGTTGATTTTCTTGCAGGTTTCGTGTGTTTGTTCTGTCTGCTGCTTGGCCTGGGCTTCACCACCACGTCTGGAAATTACTGGTTTGTCATGTTCAATGACTATGGAGCCACTTTCTCCCTGCTGTTCATCGTCCTCATTGAGGTCATAACTGTCAGCTACTTTTATGGAATTAAAAGGTATGTGTGTGATTGTAAAAACTTCATTGGCTCTCAGTTCTGCTTTGTTTTGTCTCAACTAGTAGCCATAACTAAATGTAGCCCCTTTCAGACACATGTTTAAATGAGCACAGATTTAATCTGATAACAATTATGCATCAGTTTCAGCACAGAATAAGTCCTAAGTGCATTCAGTTGCATTAACTGACAGGCATGCTCAGTAGTGGTGGAATAATTTGCCATAGCATGTGGCAAAATGAAAACTGTGATATCCATGAAGATACCCATGAAGTACTTTTATATGTCCTGTCCTGCTCTGCTCTATCCATCACCTATACACCAGTAATTGGTTCCTTTCTGACAAAGAGATATTTCTGTACATATTTTAATGGGAATTTAGAGTTTGAAATAGCCAAACTGAAAAAAAAAATAAAGATTTTAGAATTGTTGATGATTTGCCCTGCACTAGCGGCTGTATTCTAACTTTGTGTTCCATGAAATGCTTTGCCAAACTTCTGTATCACAAGAAACACAAACATATTTGATACTCAGGAAACTGTTGTTCTCTTCATCCCTTTTGTAGACTTATCTGAATTAAGCGTAACAAACATATAAAAGTCACCAATGTCTGGATAACTGAGTAACATTGCTTTAACAAGCCAAAAAATCCATTCATTTTGGGTATCCTATATCTGAAAAGGGCTTGACTAACTGGAGGAGCATTTGAAATGTGCCTTTGTCCACCGTTGTCAACACCCTGTCTCATCGTTTTTAGCAAAGTGATCTGCATTAGGACCAAAACCGAATGGGTTCTTTCTTAGCTCATGATCCATCTCTCCACCAAAGTTCATTTCAGTCTGGTAGTTTTTGTGTACAATAAGAAACGCACTGAAAGCACAGTTTGGCTCAGGCTGGGCCCTCTGCCTTGGCAGAAATGCTGTCACAAACTTGACTGAATAACTTGACTGAATAATTTTGAATGCATTTTTTATTAATTCAAGGTTTGAAAAAGATATAGAAGACATGCTTGGTCATCGTCCCAACTGGTACTGGAAGATTATGTGGGCAGCAGTAAGTCCCCTTCTCCTTATCGGCCTCTTCTTATTCTACATTGCCAACTACATCCGAGGAGGGACACCCACCTACCAAGCTTGGAACAGAGATCTGGTGAGTTTTGGCCTTTTTTTCACTACATGTGTTGCACATGCTAATTTTCACTGTCCAAGCTGCTGCAAATATGTACACATTCAGAGGTCAAATTGGGTAGAAGCTAGAGAAAAGTTCTTTGTCCTGAAGTCCAAATCAAAATAATCTTCTTCACAGTCATATACATATACATCAATAACCCACCAGCTAAACCACCATGACTCCGACTTTGTCCTCTGTCAGAAATCAAGTTGTAATATGAATACTGAGTTTCTTTAGTCTTCACTACATATACTACATGAGTCTGAACAAACTTGCCTGGTTGGTAGAGGTGTACGACTGTGAGCTCGTAGTTCCAGCTTGGTTTAATCATGCTGGCTTGATACTCAGATTTCCAGTTACAAATTCTGTGAAGAAGCCAAACAGCCACTATGCAGGAAATAAAAATTCAATTCAATTCAATCTTGTGAATATAGCGCCAAATCACAACAAATGTAATCTCAGGGCACTTCAATGATACAGCCCAATTCAAGCCAATTACAGTCAACGTCATTGTAATAGAATAATAAATAAAATAAAATCCAATTAATTAAATTCCAAATTAGTCAATTCACACAGAGCCAATTAAAAATTGTAGCCTAGCTAAGGAAACCAACAGATTGCACCAAAACTTCTCTTTGATTCAAAACCCCATCCTGAGCGTGCACAAGGTGACTGTGGAAAGAAAAAACTCCATTTTAACAAGAAGAAACCTCCATCAGAACCAGAACCATGATGGGTGTTCATCTGCCTCGATCGGCTGGGGGTTGAGAGGACAGGAAAGAGGGGACAACAAGCAGCGTAACACCAGGCCAGAGATACCTGCTGAGAGAGAGAAACACAAGTTAATGACAGCAATGATGTCATATGTACATGGAGGGAGGAGAGGTGCATCATGGGAGCTCCCCCAGCAGGCTGGGCCTATAGCAGCAGAACTATGGGATGTTTCAGGGTCACCTGAGCCATCCCTAACTAAAAGCTTTATCAGAAAGGAAAGTTTGAAGCCTAATCTTAACGATAGAGAGGGTGTCTGCTTCCTGAAGCCAAACTGCCTCCCGTTCTACTACTAAAATCTAACTATGAGATCTTTAAAATATGAAGTAGCTTGCTTATTAAGTTATTCAGTTATGAATTTAACAGGGATCCAATGAAGAGAAGCTAAAACTGGAGAAACATGATCTCTGCTGTTAGTTCTCATCAGAACTCTGGCTGCAGCATTTTGGATCAGCTGGAGGCTTTTCAGAGAATATGTGGGACAGCCCAATAATAAGGAATTACAGTAGTCCAATCTTGAAGTAACAAATGCATGAAGCAGTTTTTCTGCATCACTCTGAGTCAGAATGTTTATGATTTTGGCAATATTACGAAGGTGAAAGAAAGCAGTCCTAGAAAACTGATATATATGTGTGTCAAAGTACAGATCCTGATCAAAAATAACTCCAGTAATCATTACAAGGAATATTAGTCAGATGTTGAATGGCCCTTACTTATATAGCACAACTTCATAATCCATATGATGCATTCTCTCTAGCATACACACACAGACTTACAAACCACGGAAAGCATTGAGGCGATGTGAGTTCAGTGTCTTATCAACATGTGGAGGGGCTGGGGATTGAACCACCAACCAATCACCAACTCTGCTGTTTTGGAAGGACCATGAAAGAAACCTCATCTCTCCTTCAGCTGTTTTGTAATAACATCCAACATAGTGTAGTATGTAGGGGTTGGATTTACCCTCTAACAATACAAGCAAATTGTGAAATAACCTAAATCTTAAGGAGCTGGTTAGATTAAACAAATGTGTGCAAATTTCAGCATATTAGATGTGTCTGGTTGTAAATCCTGTGACTGGTCATTCTGCCCCCAGTTAGCCTGAGATGACTGTGGTGATTACAGTTTCTGATGTCTTGGTGTCTTAAGTTTTTGTTGTTTTAACTTATGACATTTCATAGTTCCTGTTTAAGCTATCTACATTTACTTTTAAGTTGTGTTCAGTGTATGTCTGTTTACTGCTGCTGACCTATAAATGAAGTGAAAATAAAGCCTGCACTGCCCCCAGGCTTTGAGGAGAGCAGGGAAAATCGCTGCTGACCCTTCCCACCCCGGACACAGTTGTTTTCAGACTCTCTGGAAAGAAGGCAGCGGCCTATCAAGACCAAAACTTCTGGCTATCAGAACAGCTTCTTTCCTTGTGCAATCAGCCTCCTCAACAAGACACCCCCCTCTCTCCACCACATAAACACTTAAAAAAACAATCTATAGTTTACTACTATAGTTTATTTATTATTACTTTATTGATTATTTGTATTTAATTGATTATTACTTCATTGATTTTTTTTAATTCATTGACTGATTATGTGCCCAGACAAGAGAAGCCATCATTTTTTTTTCTTGTGAAAAATCTTGGTGAAATAAACTCTGATTCTGATATCAAAAGCCACTGGTGAAACACATTGTTCCTGTGCTCTAAACATGTTCAGCAGCGCATAGAAGATCTCCCATATTTCAAAGATGTAAAAACAAACTGAAAGAGCATGCGTTCACCTTGGTGACATAACGATAAAATTAATAAAAAACTGATTGATGATTTTTGCGAAACTCAAACACTTTGGTGATAAAATAACCCACAAAACTACGATGTCAGCCACACACAAGGTTGTTTGCTCTATTGAAATGCCTGTGTAATTGATGAACTAGTGAGGTCAGGTATTAACTGTACCTGTTGAATCTTCAGGGTAAAACGGAGCAGATGGACTATCCGATCTTTGGCCAAGTCTTCATTGGGTTGCTGTTGGTGTCGTCAGTGAGCTGTGTCCCCCTCACAGCTCTCTATGTCTTTTGCCAGAAGAGAAAACATGGAAAACACCACAAGCAGCAGCAAACAGTGAGCACACTCACTGCTTAGTGACCAGACTGTGACAGAGACTGACTTTCTGCCAGGACCAGCCCCCCTACTCCTCATTATGTCCGTGACCTCCAGCTAAACAGTCAGTGAATCTTTGATCAAGAAACAGTGACCCACGATCAGCCATTTGTATTTTCTTTGCATTTTACTTTCACTCCTGTTGAATTTCACATCAGCCAAAGCTTTTTGAGGTGTTCTGACTGCAAGAGAATATGTTTTTTAATGGCATTAAGAGTGCAGTGTTTCTAGAAAAATCCAGAGTTAAAGATCAGACTCAACCTTTGTTTTTGGGTTATTTTTCTGGTAAATCAAAGGTTCACTCAGTATTAAAGGCTTCAGAGTCAGATTTCAATCAATATCCCGTACATTCAAAGAGATTCACATTTCACATAGAAGTAAAAAAATACCTGTGATGGACTGGCGACCTGTATAGGGTGTACTCCGCCTCTCGCCCGATGACTGCTGGGATAGGCTCCAGCTCCCCCCCAACGGCCCGACAGTTGGATTAAGCGGGTATAGAAAATGGATAGATGGATGGAGTAGAAAAATACACATCTGAACTGATATTGGTCATGTTATTAGTGTAGATACACTGTAGTGTGTCTAATTGTCAGACATTTAAAAAAAAATGTATAATAACATAAAGTATTACAGATACATTAGTTCACTAAATGGTAGTAGGCTAATGAAATGAATGTATGTAGGTTTTTAGTTTACTCGATGAGCTATAAAATGTAGTGTTTGAGTACTTTTTTTATATTCTATACGTTGTAAACAAGTCATGCTACTTCACATTCAGCTTAAAATGTTAATTTCTTTCTGTGGTTGGGTGAGCCACGTCATGCTTAAATCAATTAAGAAATATTAGTAGAAATTCAAATTGCACAGTTGGATTGTAGCCTAGCAACAACACTTGCTGGCACCTTTTTCTCATGTCAGGTAGCTTTCAGTAAGTAAAGGTTAGTATTTTTATATTTGAGCAAAGGAGCAGTTTGCTCACTATTGCCAAAAATGATGATTTCAGAAAGACAAGTCGTTTGATATAATTGTGGAAACATTTGCTAAAATATATCACAATATTGCCTGAATTCTATTTTTACTTGCTTGATAAAAAAATATGTTGAACTTTGATTAAAGTGTTGTTGAATTAATAGTCTATTAATCTGAAGATAGCTTGCTTTGATGTTTTGATGAGCAGATTTATATGTGTGGTCTTTGTAAGAAGGTGTACAAAATTTACTTTTCCTACATAAGTATTTTTTTAATAATTAGTTTCATATCTGTTTTTTAAGGCTTTTTAAGATACTGTCATTGGGAACCAGTAAACATAGTTTGAACCTGTAGTAGATATGCTGCATCAAACATGAATTTACTACAGAGACCTTTGCTCTGGACACCTTTACATGTGTATTGGATATATTGTAGATATTTGATATCTAATCAATTGAGAACTCGTCAAGTCTTATATATTTGACTAGATGTCAGTGATTACCAGTGACAATGAACTGCCATTAAGAATTAGTTTGATGGGAATTGTTATTAACACATCACGTCTCATGAGTAGTCCTTTGTTGTCTTTCAGCTTTATGGGGATGCGTTTTTTTATCAAATAAATATGAAGTTCATGCTAATAATTGTCCTGTGTGTATGTGAGTGGGTGTGTTCTTGTTGTTGTTACCTCATCATGTTACCTTTAAATGGTATTATCACAAGTCATGTTGGGACTAATACTCCTTATGGGGACCAAAGTCTGATCCTTATAATGAGAAAGAACATCATTTCTGATCAGTCAAACTAATTTGACAAATTCAGGTCATACAGACACTGGTAAGCTGATTTTCCTGACAGCTGTGTTCACATTCAGGAACAGACACACTCATCATCATTAAAATATGAAACATTACCTAGAGAATGGTTCTGAGTGTATGTGGTTTGGTACTGCAACGGGGACTAGTTATCATGACTGTATCTACATTGTAATCCCCATCAAGGCATGTTGCAGCTCAATGAAAAATCCCCATAACTCATTTGTAAAACCCATTTTGTGAGAGAAGACTTACTAGTTCCTCTCTTTATATTCAGTGGCTTTGTTTTCAACCTGCCAGGCTGAGCTTTTTCTTAAGTTGCATTCTTCCCTTTGAGCTAGTCCTTGGTGACAGTATTCACAGACAAACAGCATTTTGATAAATGATAATGGAATATCTAGCTCAGCTACAAGAGGTGAAAGAGGTGAAATTAGAAGAGTGTATTCCAGTCTATGATATGCAGCTGAAAGGTTTTGAGAGTAAACTTTTAGATTTTGATTGTCTTGTGAAGCTGAGGCTGAATATATATATGTGTGTGTGTGTGTGTATTATTTTTTTAATTAAAACGATACCTGCTTGTCCTAAAAGAGATTAAATGTGATTTTGTGCTTCTGCCTTATTTAGTTTTATAGAAGCTGTAAGTAAACACTTGCCTACAGCCTTCTCCCAACTCTCGGCAGCGACTAGCAGTCCCGTCTGCTCCTTCGCTGACACAAAGTGCCATCAAATTCAGACAAGTTATGACTTTACAAGCAGAGGAAAAAACTGAATTGAATGTTTACATCAGGAGCTCCCAGAATGCAGAGAGCTGTGACTTTCAGGGTAACTTATACAATAACTTGCTAAATTTCATCCTCTTCAAACTGTGTTTTTGTGTGTTTGTGTGTGTGTGTGTGTGTGTGTGTGTGTGTGTGTGTGTGTGTGTGTGTGTGTGTGTGTGTGTGTGTGTGTGTGTGTGTGTGTGTGTGTGTGCGTGCTGTGGCGGCCTCATTGAGCGTGACAGTCACGCTTTTTGGTCTTTTGCCACACACTCCCACCACACTTTATATTGTTCACGCTGAAAAAAAATTGTCACTTTTGCCTGCATTCAAAAGTTGAGAGCCCTGGTTGCCGCTGAAAGCGAGAATAATGATGTGAGGAATAAAAAGTAAGTTATGTCTTACACAATTACAAAATACATATACTGCAAACACTTTTTTGAACCTTTCCAGAGCTTTTCATGACTTTTCAGAGGGATATAGGATTTCAGTCACCGCTTCCCCATAATCCTGAAAAGTTAACGTTTGAGAAAAAGGTACAAATGCTTTCGCCACATGTTCAATGTATGATGTGAAGAAGTCTGTAAGTTTGCTTTTCTTCGGTCAGATATTTTATGCAGCTCCTAAGAAATTAAAGAAATGAGCAAAAAACTATTTAAATTCAAACTTATCTATGTAAAATGGAATGTAAAAAGATCAATAAACCAATGTTTAAAAAATCTTGCCCCTATGATAAACAAGGCAAAGAAAGAGAGACAAAGACTGCAGGTTGACTCATTTTCATTGGTCAATGCCATAATTAAGAGCTGGTCAGATTCAGATTCATTAATGACAGTGTGCAGTGTATTTCTACCTTAGCAGCTAGCTTTATTCAACAGTTAAAGGAGGAATCCTGCTTCAAATCTGCATCTAAACACTGTTTAAGCAAGCAATTTGTTGGGTGTGTGTGTGTTAAAACACTTTTTTTCTTCTGACTTTTCCATCCTGTCTGTCTCTCTCATTTGACTGAATGGGGAGACTAAGGCTGCCACAGGAAGTATGATGGACTGAGTCACAAGCGGAGGAAAGGGATTGTGTGGAGGATGTGCAGATGTGTTTGTAAGTGCTCTGGACCATAACCACTGTGAATGAATTGTGAAATAAGATCTCATAATTTGTTCTGAATATAGTTTTGACCCAGTGTTTCACTGAAAAATGGCTGGATAAAAAAAGTGTTGTATTCGTCCAGAATAATGTTCAAAATATGTACAAGAATCAGCAGTCATGTGAAAAAAACTAATAATTGGCATTTTAAACATGATTAAATAAATATCCTGAGTATTCCTGCTGTTACGAAGCCCTTGTTTTATTTTTAATTGATCTTAATACAGCTTAACCCATTACATCATGGTGCTAGCAGCCTCAAATGTGATGTTGTTTCTTCTTCCTCCTAGTAATGGTTTTCTTTTACCATACACACTTTTAAACAACATCAACTATAAAATATTGTGAAGACCATTCCATTTTTATGTAGCCTTATTCGAAAGAAAAATGCCATGTGTGCATGATAAGGAAAACTGTACCTCTTTATTGACCAAGATCTATTTTCTTATCTTTCCAACACTGTCATAATTGTACCACAGTGCAAGCCATGAACTTTGTGATATCTTTTTTATAGTGTAATCCACTCATTATCTCAATGCATATCTATGTCCATTCTTGCTGAATCCAAGATTTCAGCTGCTCAACAGTAGTTGTTGTTGTCAGATTCTCCTCTTCATGATGCTCCATACATTTTCAATGGGAGACAGATGTGGACTGCAGGCAGGCCAGTTAAGCACACACATGAAGCCACGCTGTTAGAAGTCGTGCAGTATGAGGTCTGACGCTGTCCTGCTGAAATAACCACGGACCTCCCGGGAAAAGACTTCACTTTGATGGTAGCATCTGTCACTCCAAATCTCCAACATCCACCTCTGCATCAATGGTACTTTCGCACAGATGAAGTTATCCATGCCATGGACACTGATCCACCGACATGCCATCACAGACGCTGGCTTTTTCCCAAAAGCAGCTGAAATATGGACTCATCTGACCACAGAGCACGTGTCCACTGGCTTGTGTCCTGAGAACTCAGCTGTGTTTCTGTACAGAGCTGATATATGGCTTCCTCCTGATGTGATACAGTTTCAGGTTACATTTCTGGATGCAGTAATGGACTTTATTGAGTGGAAATGCTTTTCCCAGCTCCTCCTGAGCCCATGTGGCTGTATGGATCATGGTGGCCTGACGGTTTCTCATGCAGGGCTCCAAGCTCATCCAACGATGGTTTCTGTTCTTGGCCTTTACACACTGAAATTTACCCTGAATCTGTTCACAATATTCTGTTCTGTAGATGCCGAAAGACCAAAGTTCTTTACAATCTTACACTGAGAAATATTTTTTTAACTTATTGATGATTCTCTGATGGAATTTGGGACAAAGTGGTGAGCCACGACCCATCCTTGTTGGAAAGACTAAACCTTTGGGGGATGCTTCTTTTATATCCAATCCTGACACCCTCACCTGTCAGCAGGTAACCTGCTGTCATCAGGTGCTTCCAGAATGCTGTTACTGTAGATTCTGTCAAATTTTCTGCCTATCTATAAAACTAGAACAGCTTTTACTACATTTGTTTCTATTTTCTAAATGAAGTTAGTCAATGTAAACAATGAAAATCAGTTCTTTGTACTTGTGTGTGTTAAATAAAGGTATAAGTTTCAATTCAATTCAATTTTAGAAATTTCACAACTTTCCTGTAAATGGGGTTCATGTTGAAATGGAAGCATTTGATGTTAAATTTACAAAATACATATCAGCCCTGGAACATAGCTGTCAGTCCGTGGACATGTGTTACCAAAATGAGTTTAACAAAGTGCAGAGGGAAATGAATTTGAAAATGCCCCATAAAATGATATAGCCCAATAAAACAAGAAAAAGATACAGAGAAAAAATAGACTCAGGAGCAATATACACACAATAAAACGATAAGTGAGGAAGCACTTCTGTGCATCAAATACTGTAAAATCAAGGTTGTTCAAAGTATCACGATCATTAGAGTAGCTACTCTGATAAATAACTTAATAGTTAACATCATATCTAATCAGCTGATAAAGTGTCCCCAAAATGGTTCACAACTATAAACCTGGCTTACAGCATGAAGGATATAAAGGCAGAAATGTTTAATATAATGAAGAAGAAAGTGAAGAAATCTATGGATTAATCATACAAAACAGGCTCATATTTTTGATCAGCCGTAGAGACACACAGAGAAATCATTCATATTTATGCTCAAGGTCAAGATTATTTATATGCAACAATGTCAGCGGTGTAAGACTCAAAGACTCTTCTGAGAAAATATCCCCTTATATATTATATTATATCAGGAAATGCCAGTCAGAAACTTCTGCCATAAATAGTACCTTTGAGCATCTCACAAAAGATTTTACCGACCCTGCATCACAGTGTTATCAGTTCATTTGTGTGAGAAGAGTAGCGTCACTGAGTTTTATGATGTTTGTGAGATCCAGATTTTAGTACATATTTATATATTTGTTTATAAACAAATATATCAAAATTGAGTATTTCAAAGCAATGCATGTATGTACAGGTATTTGCTTGTTTGACCTCTTTTAACTGCATATTAAGTTCACATAAATAGCAAACACTATATTTCACAGCCCGTACTGTAACTGCCCTATTGATTTAATGAAAACAGAATTCTGGTGCTTTGTTGATTTTCCCAGACAACTCTGGAAAAGAAAAACAATGAAATGTTGAAAATTGTTGATGTTCCTTACTACCTTTGAGCTTTACCTTGATAATGCACGCACACGCACACACACACACACACACACACACACACACACACACACACACAATACAGTTGTAGTCTGCCAAGTTTCTGACTGTATCACTCCAACTGGTCTCAGTGGAAGCCCATAATAGGCAGTCTGAAATGTATAATGACAAAAACATCAGGTGATAAGATAAGCACTCCTACTATTGCCTAACAGCTCTTTCCATGATCTGTTCAGAGGTCATGCTGAATACAAAGAGATGGTTGTAAATGATTAAGCACAGTCAAACAAAACCAGCACCAGTGGAAAAAAAGACACAAAGACATGAAAAAATAATGTCAGATCAAGGATGTGAGAATCAAAGCTGCTGAGGAACTGACAACTGACATGAAATAGTAGCATGGTAGCATGATTCATGGCAGAGCACAAAAGAACATACAGTGCTTGTCATACATATACTATTTATTGTCATTCATATATATATATATATATATATATATGCCTTTAAGATCAGCTCTCTCTTTACATTAACAGCACCCTCATTACTACTAACAAAGTCCCAGTCTGTTCATCTTTTGCGCCAACTTGCCATCACTCAGGATGAAGATCCTAAGACACTTCAATTCCCCTGCCTGTTGTAGAAACTTATCCCTGACCCAGAGGTAGCCCTTCAAAGATAGATAGTTTTCAAATATTGGAAGGTCTCTGGTTTAGGACAAAAAGAGCACAACTGAAATCCACACAATTTTCCTTTTACCATAAAAATTGAGGGATGAGTTAAGTTCCTTCACAAAAGCATTTGCCAGAATGCTGTTGGGTCGGCAGAGAAAGTCGTAATTATCTTTTTAATGTGCTTACCAATGGTTAGAGGTAGCTATGACAGAAGACAGGTAACAATTCAAATATCATGTTTGTGATCATTGAGTTGTATTACTAATTCAGTTCATTTCAGTTATATTTATATCATGCCAAATAACAACAAATGTCATCTCAAGGCACTTCAAAGATACAATCCAATTCATCGCAATACAACCATAACCCAATAAAATGAAATTCATTGAATTACAAATTGGTCCCATTCATACACAATTAAAGAGAGACAATTTAAAACAAAAGTTGCCTCGCTAAGGAAACTAACTTCTCTTCGATCCAATCCTCCATCCTGAGCATGCACAAGGCAAAACTCCCTTTTAACAGGAAGAAACCTGCATCAGAACCACAACCAGCAAGAATGGCCATCTGGCTCAAACAAACGCCACAACACCAGACCTGCTGAGAAGGAGAAACACAAGTTAATGACAACAATAATCTCATATGCACATGGACAGTATGGAGAGTACTTCCCTCTATGCCTGCACTCTAGTTCTACTCTGTCACCCCTGTCAGCTCTGACAGAGCCTGACTACTGGTTTCTTTCCATGTAGCTTATTGTTAGCTTTGATGTTAGCTGCACTGTTATATCCTCATTTGTAAGTTCCTTTGGATTTGCCTCCCATTCTACTTTTAGTAACTCTGGGAATCACAAGTAAACCTGCAGTTTGAGAGAAAGTACTGTGCTGGTAAAAAATATCTAACTATGAGATCTTTAAGATATTATGGAGCTTGGTCATTAAGAACTTTTAGTTATGAATTGTTTAATTAATTACCTCAAATTATGACGAACCTCAGTTTTACGTTAAGTGCACTGTTTGTTTACTATGTCAATATCTAATCTCAATGGTCTTTGAACTCACAAGAACATTGATTTGGGTGTCTCCCACTTGAAACAGCTCCAAGTCTGCCTGTGTTTATAGAGGACATTGCTGCTTTAAGGCATGGCTGTTTCTAGTTCTTGTTCACTAGCAAAATATAACAACTTTCACAGCTTGTTATGAGGAAAGGAAACTTGTAGTTTAAACCAAAATTTCTGCAACAAGGCTCTTGGATCAAGAAACAGCCATCTTTAGTAATCTAGAATTGTTGGTTAAGATGCTCTAGAAGCCAAGAATGCTTCAAGAATAATTATCCAGAAAGGAAATGAGTATTATTAGAAGAATGGCAATATAATATTTGAAAATATGTTTCATGAAAATATTATGTGGCATAAAAAAACATTTTAAGCAACAGGATACTATATGATAATTATATATGGGCAATCCATTTATATAAAAGAAATAACGTGACACCATACCACAGTGTGATTTGAATATCTAAACCTGTCAATTTTAAGGGATTGCTATTCTTAATACTATCAGGGTTAGCTTCTTCAAAGCTGAACAAAGTATCATTGGATAAATCAAAAGAAAAGTTGGAAAAAGTTTCAGTGCATGGAAGATCACTGCACTCCTGCCTGCTTTTGCAGCAGATGGTGCAGGAGGAGGACTGCAGATGAATAACCGATGAGATTACTCTGAGCAGCACTCATGGGAGCCAATGAATGGTGATTACATAGAGATTAGATTAGAATGAAAATGAGTTTTTCACTGTGTGAAGACAATCTGTGATATGAGAGTATAAATGCATGTAAACACTGATATTATACTGCAGTTGAACATTAACTGCATTATTATTAGAAAGAGACGTGACTCATTGGCTGTTTCTGATCAGATATGACAAACTCAGTGACTGACCGGCATCTTCCCAGATATGATATAATATCCCAGATATGCCCAGAGATAAAAGTAATTCTTAAAGAAAAGCTCTCTCTATTTTCCTCTTGTGGATGCCCACAAGTTGTTTTTTCTTCCTCTGGATTTGTTTCCTGTTAGGGCAACTATTTCTTCTACTGAATTACAAAGACCAACAGCTTAGCCTATACTGTTAGTGGCCAGCTGAATTGGTTATGCTTTATTCATGTTCCAGGTTTCACTGTAGCAGCCCTTGGCATTAATAAACAGCGTAGAGTTCAATGGGGACAGTTCAGCTGGCCACTAACACTCCTACCAAATCATCCATTTTCTATACCGTCAAGCGGTTGGGCTGGAGCCTATCCCAGCAGTCATCGGGCAAAAGGCAGGATACACCCTGGACAGGTCGCCATGCAAACAACCATGCACGCTCACACTCACTCCTAGGATAATTTAGAGCCACCAATTAACCTAACATGCATGTTTTTGGACAGTGGGAGGAAGCTGGAGTACCTGGAGGGAACCCATGCATACATGGGGAGAACAAGCAAAGTCCACACAGAAAAGGCCCAGGCAGGGATTGAACCCTCTTGCTGTGAGGTGACGGTGCTAACCACCACACCACCGTGCAGCCCAATACCAGAACATAACATGATTAAATGTAACCAAATCAAGAGTTACTCACATACGATTTCACCTATTCAAGTTTTTGAATAGGTTGTTCAGTGATTGAGGGCTTTGAAGGAAAGTCTTTTCCCCTTTGCAGATTTGGGCTGTCCAACTTGAACCTTGACGGCGGCTGTAGCTCAGGAGGAAGAGCAATCGGAAGGTCGGTGGTTTGACTCCGGCTTCCTCGGAGTGTGTTGAAGTGTCCTTGGGCAAGACACTGAACCCCACGTTGCCTACCGATGTATCCATCGGTCTACGAGTGTGTGTATGAATGGTTAGAAAGCACGTAGTTATGTATATAAGATGTGCTGTATGAGTGGGTGAATGCAGCATGTAGTGTTAGAAGCGCTTTGAGTGGTCAGCTAGACTAGAAAAGTGCTGTACATGTACAGTCCATTTACCCAACAAACCAATCCATCAGACCCCTCTGCAGTTTCAACATATCAACCCAAACACCACTCATTTCTTGGAAGAGTGTCCTCTTGATAATGATAATATCATTAACCTTCAAGTTGCGCCAAAGAAGAAGCCATTTTTGTCTCAGCGAGAGGTTTAGGAAGTACTCCCTTTTCCATCTGCTCCAGAACTGTTCTGTTAAATATTGTACTCGGCGCCATCTTCCTGTGCCATATACATCCTCCGTTACAAAGCTTCCAAGGGGTGGCAAAGCAACCTTGAACTTCATTAGAAGAAGATGGTTTGGAATTAAGGGCTCAAGTAACCTTGGATCATTGATTACATTAACATTGAGAGGGCGGCTGTTTACAATTGCCACTGCTCAATAGAACAAAGTTCTAACTGATGCATCTTCAAGTCTTCCTGCACACGGGGCAACAGTAATGCGGATGGTACACATTTGCCGCTTCCAGATGAATAATTTCTGCGTCTTTTGTGGCCATTCATGAAACAGATGAGAAATAGACGAAGGCATTGCAGCAGTCATTCGTGTGTGTGTGTGTGTGTGTGTATGATAGGGACTGCATCGTACAACTGGAGCAAGGAAAGTTGGCTTCCAAGTACAAGTGCTGTGTAGGCTGCAAGCTATAATCAATGCAGTTCCAGGTGAGTCCTGCATGTTTGTATAATGAAGGAGATTAACTCCAAACTTAGCTGCAGCTTCGATCATGGAGGAAACACCTGCTCCATGGAAGCAGGAAACAATCCCTCTCTGGTACCATCATTAAATGCATAATAAATAATGTTTCTGTCTTCCCAAAGATGCAGCTAATTAAAGGTTTAATGTATTATACTCTAATGTATTTTTAATGTTACTATGAAGAAACTTACATCAAGGGCTAATGGATGTTTTATAATCTAACCCTTACTTTATGATTTTATTAACCATTATCTAGCCTGATTAACACGTTAATACGTATCTTTTATGGACTTTTGACATAGACTGATGATTATCATAACGACTTCAGAAATTCTAACCAAGTAAGAGGACAAGGACAAATTACATTAGATAACAGTTTAAAGGAATGAACTTGGTACATGTAGACAGTTAAATAGCAAAACATGCTGCTAACCTGCCACTGATAGTCCTCCAACATAAACCAGTACCAACTGCTGAAGTTATTTGGTGGCGTCTTCTTCTCGCTTTGCACTCTTTTAAGAGGCTAAACAAAGAGCTAACAGGGCTGCTGGAAGGGACAAAGCATGCAGTTTGTCTGCATTCTACAGCATTGCTACACTCAATATTCCTATAATCAGCCTCTCCTGTCTTTTTCAATGACAAACGTCACTTGGTGGTCGGTCTTACAGTTAACTGACTGATCCAGCCAAGCACATCAGCTGTTAGAAAAAAATAGACTTTCACTTAATTTACAGAACAATAATCCACAATGTAATTGGTTGAAAACTCATAGTTTAGCAAATGAAGGAATTACAGTGATACCCTAACTGTTATTCATTCTTAAAGGTTAGATTTCTGTGAAACTGAATTTTTCTACTCATGATATTTAAACAGTTGGTGTTTAATCACAGACACAGCAACTGATTAACAATAAATATACTGTGTTTTACGAAATGCATATATGAAAAGACAAATGACTGACACATACAGTAAATCTTTTCCAGCTATGCTGTCATATCACTTGTTCCATATCTGATCCCAAAGCATCCCTTCAGAGAATTAATAAAAAAAAAAAAGAAACTTTACAAATCAGGTGCAATGCAGTCAGAACAGACTCCGGTGGTTTGGTAAAATCCGTGAACAGACAGTCCTGTCCACTCAGTGGCTGCCGTGTGGAAAGCAGCAGGCCCCTGCTCTCCCAGTCTTGGATGTTCTGCTGTTGTAGACACAGGGTGGGCTCTTTGCATCATTCTCCTCTGCTCCAACCTGTGTTAGTAAAGGCTCCAGGCCTGCTGATGCCGATGCTGGAGTGGAAGAGACGAAGAGCTAGAGGAAGAGGTGATGAGTTCGCCAGGGCCAAGCTGCTTTCCACACGCACACATTCAGTCCAATTTCTCTTTCTGGACCAGCTTGGGAGCATCTACAAAATCTCGCCCGTTAAAGAGGATAAGGCCACCTGTCACAACGCTGGCTGTTCCCCAGAAAAGAACATAAGCCAGCATCTCAGTCCACGTGTCACCTGCCAAGACAAAACAAGCAATAAATATTTTCAGATTAAGTATTGCAAATATTACATCTTCTCTGTCATTTATTAATTACCTAAAACAAGCCTTCATTGGTTAGTCTTTTTCTTTTTTAATTTTTCAATCTTGTCAATTTATAGTCTCTTTCATATATTCACTGGAGTCCTGCAACATTCTAAAGATGTGGTGACATGTAAGAACTCAAATGTCTGCAAGATTTGCTCTGAACTTCTTGCAGACATTTTCCACTCAGTCATTTAGTAAAATCATCAGCAAGAGAGAAAATGTACAAACATGTCAGCAAATATTCTGGAGCATTACTGTGTGGTGTGCGCTGGTGAGAGGCCTTTCAGCTCCTCACTATTGTACATGCATAGAGATACGTGCAGAATTTATATCAACACAATAAGGAACTTCATCTGCTGTTCTCAGTGTAGTAAAGAAAGCATATTTCTACAGAATAACTTCTGCATCACCTGTGCAGAAGATTCTCCTGCACCTCATCTTCTGCAGAAAACCTCCTGTGGTGATGTGTGAACAGAAACTGTCCGCATATTCTGAACATCTCTGGTTTTTATGAGCGAAAAAAATGATTTAGATCTTACTTTAGCCTTTTCAGCCCAGAATTGGTTATCTGGGTCATTACTTTATCTAGGTCTTCTTTGTGTTTCATGTGGCTCCAAATGTTTTCAGTTGGTGAAAGGTCTGGACTGCAGGCAGGTCAATCCAGCACCAAGATTTTTCTACTATGAAGCCATGCTGTTGGAATAGATGCAGTATGTTTTTTAACATGGTCCTACTGAAATATGCAAGGTTTCCCCAGAAAAAGACGTCATCTGGATGGGAGCAAATGTTGCTCTAAAACCTCTATGTACGTTTCAGCATTGATGGAGCTTTTCCAGATGTGCAGGTTTCAAGTTCCATAGACACTATTCTCTGAATCTTTGGACTTTATTTTGTGTATTGCAGAGGATGAAACTTTCAAAGTCTTCATAACTTTACATTGAGGAACAACATTTTGAAATTTCCCCATAAATTGTGGACAGTTTTATGAGGATATCTGAACCTCTGTCCACATTTACTTCTGAGAGACTCTGCCTCTACCAGTCATGTTGCAAGCTAGATAACTAGATACAGAGAGACAGATGCAAGGTGCAAGGTGGAACCAGAGCAGAAGGAGGGTATCAAAACAGCAGGAGACACTCTTCTACTGGCCTGAAATTATACTTCTGCACAAAGGTCATATGAGGCTTAGACTTGCCTGTGTTAGCACAAAGCTAATATTATGTTACTAAATGATAATATTAGGATACCTAGTTCCCATTAGATGTGTTCATGTGTGACTTTAGCTGACTTAACAGTAAGTTGCTGGCTGCCAGATAGAATTGAGTTTAAAATGGCTGAAGTGGGGTCAAACATGCGAGTGTGCACACTATACAACAGCTGATGCAGCAGGAATAGTTGCAAGAGCAACACTGTGAAAAAAACATTTTTGTCTGTTTTAGTGAGCGCCATGGCTTGGCAGAAACATTGTGTTGTCAGAAGAGGGAAGAATAAATCAGACAAAAACAAAATTAGAATTTACAAGCCACTACTTCTTTTACAGTTATTTTCAGACTACTTTTACAGCTTTCTTGCTGGAAATGATAACTATAGACTGTGGTTCACATGTCTGCAGAACATGCATGTCGGCCAAAGTTATGTTATCACACCAGTGCTTCCCAGCCAGTGCAGGCTGAGCCAGCCTAACCACAGCTACCATGCTTCTGCAAAGTTTTAATGTCATGTGACTTCTGCAGCTCCAGAAAATCAGACAGATTTTCTAACAATCATGGAAATGTTCAACCATGTTGTTAATTGTTAACTCAATTTGTCTTGTAGCATATAAAAACATCACATGGACACATAAAGAAGGTTGATTTTCACCAGAGACAGGCTTCAAAATGACTGCTACTTGTAGTGAGGTCCAGTTTGTCTTACCAGCCATTAGGAGGCAGATGATGCACATGGAGAAGGCTACAACCATGATGATAGGCAACTACAAAAAACAAAAGACGACAAGGGTCACAAAAAATATATCAGAAAAATGCATTAGTCTCTGTCCCTGACATTTTCTTACTGTCAAAAACTTCCAGTCCTTCGGGTCACGCAGTGGGGTGATCCAGTCAGCTTCATCCACAGCATAATTCCCCAGGAACAAATCGATGGAGTCCTGCATTAAAACAGAGCAGCTGAAGTGTTACAGCTGTCATGTCGGAATAGTTCCGATAAAGAAGTAAGAGTTATACTACATGACAAACTGTTCAGTTGTATTCAGACAGTTTGGTCTGAACACAACTGGCTCTATGCTTCAGATATTCATATGAGTGAAACATTTTTATCAAGTCATTTTTAAGTTCTATACATCCTTACACAGTCCAGACTATAAGAATGTGAACATTTACATTTTTTTGTGTCAGAATTTCTGCTCTATACAAAGCAATGGACACTAATGGTTCAGGTCTCAGCTTTAATGAAAGAAGCTTGAGGATGCAGCCATTTCAACATAAAGTTAAGACCTAATAAGACATTGAACATGGTTCTCTGTACACACTGTTTATGCCTCACAAAGCACGTCTATCTGTTATAGTGTTTGGCTGCCACTTGGGGCAGTCTCAAATATGTGGAACAGTCTGAACGGTGGGCAGCTGTTGGTCCATTAGCTTTGCTCGGTCTACTTTGACTTCTGTCTGACCTGCTTTGTTATGTAGTAAATCTAAGTGTTAATTGATTAAGATTGTTCAGTGCAGCTGTTGTCTGAACCATCCATCTGGACTTCTTTATCATTTTGTCCATTTTGTTGTGAAATCAGTTGCTGTCATCACCCTCTAACCAACTTTCAAACAATCAGCAACTGATCAACTAGGCAGAGCCTATGTGTTGTTAGCTTTTCAGAGGACTGCATATGTCCGTGAACAAATGGCCATCTGCAGAGGCTGAGAGTGATGTGGACAGATATCCTTGTGGATGCATCAAACAAACCTAAGTCTCTCTAGCAAGTCCCTGGAGGTTCTGGTCATTAAATCTGTACTTCGTTGATATGAAACATTTCCCAATTTGGAGTGCTTTTCTCTATATCCGAATGTCCTCAAGCTTGGCTTTCAGTTCTTAGCCATGTTTCATCCCAGTAAGAAAAGACCTACAGTTGAAAACAGACAACTACACAAGGAACACTTGGAATTTTGACATTTGTGGTAAAAGGGCCACATCATACACAGTAAAACACAATTTCAGTGAAGTTTTAGTACATACTATGTTGTAGTGGTAAAGCTACAGCAGCGGCTCAATCTTTAAAAACATGTTTTGGAAGGTTTATTTCACCTTGCACCAACTTTAAACCATCAGATGCCTGTAATACTTTATGTAATATGACTGTACCGCATCAATAACTAATCAACTGTATTACAGCTGGCTTTGAAACGATAGCTGTCCACACTCACCTGTCTAAACCCATCAGAGAAGTTGTTTTTGTAATATCGAATCATGGAGTTCCAGCCATCCATAAGCAGGCCCAAATGAGTTCTCTTTCCTGTCCTGAAAGATCAACATGCAGTACAACATCAATCAGAAAATCAATCTTATAGATGATAATGATGTGTGCGTGTGTGTGTGTGTGTGCGTGTGCATGTACGTAACACAACAACAACACAAGGAACGGTATAACAGTATACCCCATGGAAAACAAAATTGAAGAACAAGATCGGCTTCTCACCCTATCCTTAACCCAGAACTCAGACACCCTGCGGAGGAAGCCCATTTCGGCCGCTTGTATTCGCGATCTCGTTCTGTCGGTCCCTACCCACAGCTCGTTACCATAGGTGAGGGTAGGAACGTAGCTTGACCGGTAAATTAAGAGCTTTGGATTCTGGCTCAGCTCCTTCTTCACCACGACCGGGCGATGCAGAGCCTGCATCACTGCATTCCGCCTGTCAATCTCCCGCTCCATTCGTCCCTCACTGTGAACAAGACCTCGAGATACTTGAACTCCTCCACTTAGGAAAGGATCTCATTCCTAATCCGAAGAGGGCATTCCACCCTTTTCCTGCTGAGGACCATGGTCTCGGATTTGGAGGTGTTGATTCTCATCCCAGCCGCTTCACAAATGGCTTCGGTGAGAGCTGAAGATCACGGCCCAATGATGCAAACAGAACCACATCATCGTCAAAAATCAGAGACCTGATTCTGAGGTCGCCCAACCGAACCCCCACAATGCCCAGACTTGCACCTAGAAATTCTGTCCATAAAAATTATGAACAGAATCGGTGACAAAGGGCAGCCCTGACGGAGTCCAACTCTCACCGGAAACACATCCGACTTACTGCCGGAAATGCAGACCAGACACCGGTTATACAGAGACCGAACAGTCCCTATTAAGGGGCCCGGCACTCCATACTCCCAAAGCACCCCCACAGGACTCCCCGAGGGACACGGTCAAACCACTATGTTCTTCCTGAAACCGAGATTCGACTATTATTGTTTATATAATTATATGTCATTTTTAGTTTTTATCTAAACTTTTTAGTGATTTTTAGTGATCTGCTTTTTACTTACATTTCGTTTTATTTTTTGACTATGTGCACTGCTATTAGTACTAGAGCAGTGTACACAAGAGAAGAACTGTTGGCGCAAGGATTGGTCGCGGAATTAAACATCCAATTCCGACCGAGCTAAAAAAGCTGTACCGTGGATGCAGAGCTGGAGCAAAACAAAAGGCAAAGAGGGACAACAGGAGGTGGAGGTACAAGCCTTTTCTGCCCTCTGTGATTATGGGAAACACTAACTCGGTACCAAACAAGTGTGATGAGCTAGAGGCGCTTGTGCGGAACCAACGGCTGTATAAGGAAAGCAATTTTATTTTATTTTTATTTTTTTTATTTTTTTAAATTGGCTCTATATGAATGTATTGGATTATGATTACAATTAATTGAATTCCAATTGGCTTGAATTGGACTATATTATTTAAGTGCCTTGGGATGACAATTGTTGTAATTTGGCGCTATATAAATAAAATTTAATTGAATTGAAAAACAGGCTTCTTCTGTCCAGCCGTACCTCCACCTCTTCAGCAGCTCCCACCACCATGTCTCCTGAGTCAAGCTACAACCTCTTTGTCCATCTATAGAGGAGGTTGGAGCTGAGCTCAGGAGACTTCAGTCAGGGAGGGCTGCAGTCCCAGATGGAGTCTGTCCAAGGCTTCTGAGGGACTGTGCTGGTCAACTATCTGTCCCTCTTCAGAGGCTCTTCAATGTGAGCCTTCAGATGGAAAAAGTCCCGGTGCTGTGGAAAACTTCTTGTCTCATAATGGTGTCCAAATTAGGGCAACCGGTGGAGCTGAATGACTACAGACCAGTGGCTTTGGCATCTCATATCATGAAGACCTTGGAGAGACTCCTTATTTGTCGCATGAGATTGCATGTTGCTGAGGATCTTGACCCCCTCCAGTTTGCCTACCAGAAACACTTAGGAGTGGAAGACGCGATTCTGTACATGCTGCATTGGGCATATGCTTATTTGGATGTGCCTGGTTCATATGTGAGATTCATGTTCTTTGACTTCTCCAGTGCCTTCAACACCGTACGGCCTCCCATACTGAAAGAAAAGCTTCTGAGAATGGTGTGGCCCCCTCCCTGACATCGTGGATTACAGACTATTTGACTGCCAGACCACAGTATGTCAGGATGGGGAGATGTATTTCTGGAACACTAGAATGCAGTACTGGGGCTCCGCAGGGTACCGTTTTGGCTCGTTTTCTTTTCACTCTGTACACATCAGACTTCAGATATAACACAGAGTCCTGCCACATCCACATCCATTTGGTAGTGCTCCTGAACACTACCAAAACCCAAGAGCTGGTGGTGGACTTCAGGAGATCTAAAACTCCATATCAGTCAGTCTGCATTGATGGAGGGGAGATAGAGACTGTTCAGACCTGCAAATACCTGGGGGTGGTGCTGGATAATAAACTGGAGTGGTCTACCAACATAGAAGCAGTGTACAGGAGGGGCCAGAGCCGTCTCTTCTTCCGGAGACGGCTCGGGTCCTTCAATGTCTGTAGTGATATGATATGCATGTTTTATCACACTATCATTGAGAGTGCACTGTTCTATGCTGCTGTCTGCTGGGGGAGTTGCACTACAGACAAAAACTGTAGGCGCCTGGACAAACTGGTGAAAAAGGCCAGTTCTGTTGTAGGTAGAAGGCGAGACCTTCTCAGTGCTGTGGTGGAGCAACGGATGAGGAGTAAATTATATTCTGTTTTGGATAATAAAAGACATCCTCTCCACAGCATCCTGGCAGGTCAGAGGAGCAGCTGCAGTGAGAAGCTCATCTCACTGTGCTGCAGGACTGAGAGGTTCAGGAGGTTCTTTGTCCCCACAGCCATAAGGCTTTTTAATAGTGACATGTTCTTCTCAAATGTATTTATTTCATCATTGATTATTATTATCATTATTATTGTTGATGTTGTTGTCTAGTATGAAATCATTGTAAATATTTATAATTTTTGAGCTACTCGACTCATTTGAATTTTCCCCACTGGGGGATGAATAAAGTATTTTTCTATTTCTATCCAACGGATCATCCTCTCCAGTACCCCTGAATGGACCTTACCAGGAAGGCACCCTCAGGTCCCCCTTTTTAAAGAGGGGGACCACCATCCCGATCTGCCTGTCCAGAGGCACTGTCCCCGATGTCCACACGATGTTGCAGAGGCGTGTCAACCAAGACAGCCCTACAACATCCAGAGCCTTGAGGAACTCCGGACGGACCTCATCCACCCCCATGTCCAGGTTTTTGCCTCAGCAACCTCTGAGGCTGTGTTCATCAGCTGCTTCCAGAGTCCCACTGGTCAAAAAGGCCCGATAAGACTCCTTTTTCAGCTTGACGGGTTCGGGGGTTGCCGCCACAACAGGCACCGACCACCTTACGGCCACAGTCAGCAACCTCAACAATGGAGCCACAGAAAGAGAGTTCCGAAGCCCAACCCATGCATCGAGGTGAGGCCGACTATATCTAGCCGGAACCTCTCAGCCTCACGCACCAGCTTAGGCTTCTTCCCCAATAGAGAGGTGACATTCCATGTCCCAAGAGCGAGCTTCAGTAGCCGAGGATCAGACCTCCAAAGTCTCTGCCTTCGGCTGCTACCCAGCTCACACTGCACCCGACCACATTGGCCCCTGCCACGGGTGGTGAGCCCACGTCATCTCTTCGGGCTGTGCCCGGGCCCCGCATCCAGCCCTGGCTCCAGGGGGAGGCCCCGGTGACCCACATCTGGGCAAGGGAAAACGTGCAATTGTCTTTTTCTTCATGGGGGTCTTAGAGCTGTTTTTTGTCTTGTCCCTTATCTAGGATATGTTCGCCTTGGGTGGCCCTACCAGGGGCTTAAAGCCTCGCACAAAAATAGCTCACAGAATCATTGGGACACGCAAAGCCCTCCACCACGGTAAGGTGACAGCTCATGGGGGGCATTGGAATGTCATTAGGAGAAACTTAATGCTGCCAAATGATATACAAAAGAGGCAGGATGATCACAACAGAAGGAGTTCAGCTACCAGAAGACAATAGAGCAGATGTTCAGGAAAGCTACAGATACCCTAGAGTTCCACAGTCAAATGGCAACTATGAAGAAGTCACAAGAAAGTCAGCCCCAACCAGAGACAGAAGTCACAGACCAATACAAGAAATCTCCCCACAAAACACAGAGGGTTTCACCTCAAGTCCAGCACCCTGAGATTGTACTCTAAGTGGAAGAAAGGAGGCTGGGGGGCTAGTGAGGGTCAGAGCTGCTCTTCAGGACGAAACAACAAAGATCCAGGAATACATCATTAAGATGGTCCCCAGGGATTAACTGCTAAGTGAGTGAATCAGACAGCTGAAGTTCAATGAAGGAGAGGAGGAAGTGGAGGAACCATCTTGGAAGGATGAGCCTCTGTACGGAAACTATCTCCATTTTCATAAATTCGTGAGCTTACTTTTTTATGTGAACTTTGCATTCATTATTCTTACACTCTAAACATGATTATCTTTTTTAACTTTTTTTAAGCTGGAAAATATTTCATATCATTTATACGATGGTGCCTGTCTCAAACAGAGCACCTCTGGCTGAACACAAATACAGGCAGCATTTAGAAGAACACAAACAGTAACGACAATACAGTAACAGGGATATGTAGCAGGAAATAGATTCTCACTGGCTGCAAAGACAGACACAAGAAAAAACAGACAGCACACTTCCAGACAGTTGGTAAATGTATTATATGAAATAATGCAACTGTTAACCAATGTTTTCCTGCTGTTTCTTATTGTATTCTGTGTTTAACACAGGAAAATAACATTGTTTGGTTCGTTATTCATACGTCATAAAAAAACCAAAAAACAGTACAGTGATCTGCTTTAATGACTATTGGCTCATTGCTCTAACTCCCATCTTCACCAGATGTTTTGAGAGACTCCCGCAAAAAGTCCATCAAACCTGCTGACCTCACCTGAGCCGCACAAACTCACACTAGGTGGAGTGGACTGAACCAAGGCTAACAGACAACAAACCAGCTTCTTCCCACAAGCAGTTAAATGCAGAACTGCTAATGTGTTTACAGGATACATAACCTCAATGTGTTTATTTTAAGTTCATGTTCATGACTATTATTGTCTATTTATGCCGTCCAAGAGCTGCTAAATGCTGTTTCATTGCCTTTTAAAAAAAGATAATTCTGATCTAATCTATTCTATCCAATCATCAGCTGTTTACAACAAACTGCCCCAAGGTGGAGCCAGAGAACATGAATTAGAAGTCCACAAAAAGTGTGCCATGACATACTTGCTGAGCTTTGTTCAAATAGTCAGGTTGCTTGAAAACTCAATGTGTTGGTCTTAATTGTTTAAAGAGAACATATGGGCTGCATATATGTAAAAGTGTGACACTCAGAAGGCCGTTCAGATTTTCAGAGTAAAGTTATGTCACTTTACACGTTTTCCAGCCTCCTTCCCTCTGTACCACTACAACTTGAGATGATGCTACAGACACTGTACCTTGAAAATGGATGTTGAACTCTTTTGTCTTTTGCTTTTGTAGCGAACTCAAGTGTGGAATTTAATACAAACTTAAGACTTTAAATGACTGTAACATTCTTTTGTGGGGATGGTCAATGTGGAAATACCAGATGGGGGATTTCTACATCAAAGAAGAGAAATTTACAACAACCTTTGTCCACGAAAGCATTTTGGGGAAGTTTCTCATCCCCTCTTTCCACAGACCTGTGCCATAAATTT
The DNA here is from genome assembly GCF_036924035.1 of Leuresthes tenuis. Lineage (NCBI taxonomy): Eukaryota > Metazoa > Chordata > Actinopteri > Atheriniformes > Atherinopsidae > Leuresthes > Leuresthes tenuis. The sequence continues at coordinate 35,929,262 of NW_027325364.1, forward strand.
AGGTAAATGCATTAATAGCTTAGTGCTAACTAAGCTGAACAAACAACAGACCCTCTCAGGAGAGTATTGGGGAAAACCAGAACAGGACCCTTCCGACCCCATATGGGTCAAAGTAAACAATGGTGACAGTTTGCCCTGACTCTGACTCAAGCCAGAGACGGTCGCTGCATGGACCTCTCAAAAGGATCTATCTTTGTACAAGTTCTTTCATGTTCTCAGTTTTTCATGATCGTACGTGGAAGGATATGAAAGAAGTAATCATTTTGGAAAATGACTAACCAGCTTATGGAGCCACATTGGCCCCCTAGTGTTCCGTAGAACTGAATAGTTAAACCCAAAATTAAATCAGCAACTCGCATATGACATGTGACATTTATATGAAATAATGCAACTGTTAACCAATGTTTTCCTGCTGTTTCTTATTGTATTCTGTGTTTAACACAGGAAGATAACATTGTTTGGTTCGTTATTCATACGTCATAATTTTACAGATATCTGATATCAGATATCTGAATTTTGAGACTCATAACCATCATTATGTTATGTTATGTTGATGTCTTCATAGCCTAAGTTTATGCTATATCTTTACCCTTTATATCTTAACAAGTTATGGTGTTTTAGAATCCTCTGAACAAATGTTTATGAGATGGAAGAATGCAGGAGTTGCTTTGAGGCACCCTCCTTGCAGGTCGCCTTACAAAACACACCCAGGCAGACGTCACAACAGTTTCAGGCATACCATTGGCTGACAGTGTAGCGTAGGCCTACGTCATGCCCCGCCTCCACGAATCAAACTCTGGAAACCGCGAGGAAAAGTCAGAATATTGAAAGTTCAGCAGTCCAGAAAAGAGATCAGTAGAGAAGATGAAGAGCAGAGAGTTTTAAGATTGATGGAATGGGAGTCTGGCGGAGAGTCTTTGAAAATCGCAGGAGAGGAAGATGAGATGGAAGAAGAAGGTCCAAACAAAACAGAAAGAGAAGACTGTAGTAGAAAGAAATACATTTTGCGTTTTTGTTCGTCCGTCATCCTGCCTCCTTTCTATAGCACGTTTTAAACTCTGCTGCTGCAGCATCCTCACCTATTTTTGATCACCAAAAGGAGCCAGCCTTAAGCTTGTCAACCTTTTTGTCAATCTTTGGTGAATTTAAGTTCACCTCATCAGAGTTGGTCAGCAACCAAAACCAACTCCACCCTTGGACAATTTTGTCATTATTTGCGGTGAATTCCGACACACCACCCGTTCGTCTTCAAGCTACCAAAAGCTACCAGAAGCCCTCCGGCGCATGAAACCGACCGGTCCAGTCCCTGATAGTCAACCACAATGAAGGCTGTGAGACGCGGAACCGAGAGAGACAAACCTGTGGTTTGGAGCTGACCTAACAGTAAGATCCACCCTGTTCTTACATTTCAGACGGTATGCGGTGGGTGCCGAGAATTTGCTGTTAAAATGACAAATTAACCCAAGTTGTTAGCTTTTAAATTCAAATAGTAACAAACCTAGACTATATGAATGATTCCGGTATCCATCCATCCCCTCCCCTTAGTTCCTTTCAATTCACTAAGTGTTTCTTATATCCATCCATCCATCCATCCATCCATCATCTGCCGCTTATCCGGGGGTCGGGTCGCGGGGGCAGCAGCTTTAACAGAGAAACCCTGACGTCCCTGTCCCCGGCCACTTCCTCCAGCTCTACCGGGGGGACCCCGAGGCATTCCCAGGCCAGCCGAGAGACGTGTCCTGGGTCTTCCCCGGGGTCTCCTCCCAGTGGGACGGGCCAGGAACACCTCCCCAGGGAGGCATCCAGGGGGCATCCTAACCAGATGCCCGAGCCACCTCATCTGACTTTCTTATATAATCATCCATATTCGAAGCATTTCTCCTGTTGTCTTAAGGTTCTTGTCTTTGGTCTTGTCATTTTAATAAATGATTCATATATATATAAATAAATATATATATATATATATATATATATATATATATATATATATATATATGTCAAATCAACCGATTTTTGTGTATGTGTTCTTTACGTAAGTGTGAGTCCAACAAAATGAGAATTCACGAGTAACGGCTATATGAGACTGGAATTTATTAATTATTCATTAATAATTAATTATTGATTTAATATACCAGAATCGTAAGATTCTGTCTTTTTCCTTCAATTGACGGTGGTGTCCTAAAACGAGGTAAAAAAAAATTCTTATTCAGATAGTGAGAACTTTTGGATAAATCCTTATATCTTATCACATCACGCTACGTGTGTCCGCTATAAATATATATTGTTGGTGCCTCGTGTGCCGGCTAAATATAATTTGGCTACACTTTGCTATCCTAGTCAAAGCTCACCAGTGGTCATATATATTCACTTTACTGGAGAAATAAATGGCCTAATATTGCTTCCATAGCACCATGTTTAAAGTTGTATATCCTGTCAGAGAAACTTGACATCTAATTGGTGTTCTTTGATTTCATCATCAGTAAAAACCAGGAATTACAATTTTCCATTTGCACCATCAGTACAGCACCCTTAACAGCCTTTTACAAAAAAAAAATATCAGTGAAGTATTCCCAATGTAGACAACAGTTCTTAGTTCCACTAAACAGTTGCACTAAAAACCTTAAGGTGAAGTGAAAAAAAGAAATCTTTTTCCAATGTTTTTCCAAATTTTTCTCCCCAAATCACTTTTTCCTGTTTTTGAGAACCCATATGTGGGTGTTTGAAGTCACTACAAACTGAAAAATTTGAAGAAGATATCTTACAATATCGGCCCGTAGATTTGAAAACATCTCAGTTAGTTACCAGCTCAGATGTTCGGTGTACATGTACGTATTTGTTCACCCCACCCTGTTTGGCCTCCATCTGATTCAACTGCATGCATCTTGCATCTACCCCAGCCTCAGAGGATGTAAGAGCAGTGGATAAAGCTTACATTTGAAGCAAAGGGTTAGCCAAAAGCTGTGTGTTTGCGGCAAATACTTTTCATTAGTTTTTACCAACTTGGACCAGTTCAACACTGGATGTGTGCATCAAAGAGAGATCAATTCCATCTTTGTAACTGAACTTAAGACAAAAGGAAATGTAAAAAATGACTTTTTTCTCTTTAATTTTTTACCAATAACAGTAGCTACTGGTAACAGATTTGGTAATGAAGTTAATGTACAAACTTCCCCGAGGTTATTTCTGTTACTTTCTGAAAGATTGATATCATTATTACTTTGTTGACTGAATGTTTCCTTGTTGGAAAGTTATTTTATGTTATTCTGACAACTTTCAGTTGTGAGGATAAGGTAAATGACGAGACTCATCATTCCAACAGAAACTGTGCGAGATTACATGCTCCTGGTCCTAGTCTGTCTCTTCTGCTACATTGGACACCATCTGCTGCTTACAATGTGTTAATGCTGCATATGTTTTCAATCCAAGTATAATTCTTTAATGACCATTTATGATGATTATTACAAGTAATACAGAGTACATGTACTTGGTCAACTAAGGTGGATGAGAAAGCAATGTTCATCGTCAGTCACACCTTCAGGAAAAGTGGGGTGAAGTATAAAGCCTAGTTTATGCTTCTCCGTCACGTCGTTGGCATAGCTACAGCGTAGCTATGGCGTAGGTACACCGTCGACACAGACCCCTACGCTGTAGCCTGACGCGCTCCTCCAAAAACTCCTAACTACGCGTTGCGTTGACGCGGACAGCAAGGGTCGTTATTGTTCCGCTCAGAACGTAATTTCTGAAGATGCTCTTCAAATCGGCCCGTCGACATTCGAAAGTATTGAAAGTGCATTTGTTCATCCAGGTCCCTCAGTGGGTGAACCAGTGTTGTGAATTCCCCCGTTCCCAGCCTCGACCGGTTTAGTGGTCGTCCAGACCCCCCCGCAAACGTCTTCTCTGTCGCCTGCGCTTCAACATTTGCAATTTAATCATTTGTTCTTCAATACTGATGAGCTCCAACTGCAAGTACAGCTGCTGCACCTCGGTTGCCATTGTTTACTGTTGTTAACTGTGACCGGAAGAAAAAGCAAGGATTCGGCTTTAACCTGAAACCACACAAACACACAGCCACACCCTCCTGAATTGCAGAGCAACGCGTTACCTTGATGCAGAACTTCGAATACTCAATGATGGTTGACGTGACGCAGAAGCATAAACTAGGCTTAAGGCTGCTCACTTCTTAACCCCCCCACCCCTAAAACAGGCTGATTTGTTTCAATAGCAGTGAGAAGACAGCTGTTGTGCTTAAACTAAGTGATATTTTTGACCAAAGCATGTCTCATACATTTTAATAAGAACACATGAAACTGTGCCAACTTGTTTGAAAAAGGCCAGAATAAGTCCCCCTTAAAGTCCACAGTTTACCGAGGTAAAATGTGACGGTGGAATTACAACAGGAATTCTCGGTAGTGTTCCTAACTGGCCAGACACTGCTGTGTTCTACAGTTAATGCTTTAACAACAGACTTTTGGTCATTTTCTGTTTACATCCACATCATGTTTTCATGTTTGTTACGTTTATCAAAAACATCTTACATCTCCCACTTTGTCATTTTTCCCTCTGTGGTAGAAAATGGTACAGAATATCATCCTTGTTTATCAGTATTGAGTTTGAAATTTTACATCGTGACAACCCAACTAGCTTCTCTCGTAAACCAGCTCTGTGCAAAATTGAATTCAGAAATATTGCTTTGAATCTTAATGATAGTCTTTTTTTGTTTGTTTTTTGGGCAGCAGTGGCCTTTATGTGACACTGGGTATACAGTAAAAGGGGGCAAAGAGAGTGGGGGAAAACATGCAGCAAAAGTGCCCAAGACAGGCCTTGAACCTGGCCCCAGCTTTTTTTTCCCCACAGTGAGAGTGAGAGGAAATACAGTCAGAGAGGAATGACATGCACTAAAGAAGCAGGGGTCAGGACCCAAAAAACGTTGCAGCATTTATTGCAACTTGCAAGGAAAGCTGTTGTAAATTAAAACATTTTAGGCTGCAATAATCACAAATAAAGCCCACAAAAGCGTGGAGGGACTCGCAGACAAACTGGTTAGCATGTACTTCACTGCTTTATGAAAACTGACCTGGTGAAGTCGGTCTTTAAGGCACCGGTGCCAGCATACTGCTTGGCACAAGCATCAGCGTTGTCTGCCCAGGCTGCATGTAAATAGACAGAACACAAAAGAAAACTAAAAGCAAGGAAAGAGTTGTATTAAACTAGACAAATGAGCCAAAACATTTACAAACAAAGTAGAGAACACAAACTCACAACAGCAGTGCTGCATCTTTAAAGGAGATGACTTTTTTTCTGAATTGGGGCTATGTAAATTAAACTGAATTTAATTAATTCTGGGGTTGCTTGATGTCCTACCTCAACTCTAGAATGTTAACTTTTATCACAACTACATCTGAAAATTTACAGGGCGCCTTATGGCAGATAGCTAAAAGAACCTGTAAAATCCCCGCCTTGGGGTTCAGCAGCACACACGAGAAAAAGTTGATATTAGGCTTCGGTTTTGTTGGTATAACGTTTTGGCTTATCAGTTTGTGACTGCAAATGTAGGCATGCAAGAGTATTCATTTGACTGAAATCACAGAGTAGTGTTGTGCAAGGGAACACCCACCACTCTTGTACACCTTCTCAAAGTCTGTCTGCTCTTCAATCTTCTGGCCCATGTGCAGGACTGCCATTCTCTGAACGCATAAACACACACAGGTACATTTCAGTTGATAAATTCCAAAGTCCAAAACTTTTTTTCCCCCCCTCAATGGCTGTTAAGACTATAAACAACTACTGTATCGTGATAAGTAATGTGGTTGCCTCTTTGACTCTCATAACATTTTCTTCTCGTTCAACTGTTGTCTTGGTCAGCTTATAATGTGACCCATCCTGTGAAAATTTAATTCAAGCTGATGATGGCACATCACTGTGTGAAAAACAGAGCTTTGGTTGAGTACAGTTGAGTACCACAGATTACTTGACTCCAACTACTTTACCACACCCCCTGTTTTCCCTTTTGTTTATTGGTCTTGCCAATAATGAAGACAGTGAACAATTACATATAATATATATTTGCCTGTGGCTTAGTGTCTTTGACAACAGATTATTGCACCACCTCCTGTTAAAGATGTCAGCTGAACCAAAACATACATCCACTCATAGACGCAGGTAATCAGTGAGTGTTACTGTGTTATGAGCAACACCAGCAGACAATAGGATGACTGAGCATGACAACCTTAGAACTGCAGAGTACCAATAAGAGTCTACATAAAAAAGTGAATCAACCAAGGTTTCAAACCAGACAAAAATATCTTATCTACTTGTGGGTGTGGCTTATTAGTCAGAGCTAGAGACATTAATATTCAACACCACATTATCAGCTGTGCTCTACCGATGTTAAGCCCCCTTTAAGACATGTACTGCTTTTTAATAATCACATGGCAACTGAACATATTAGTGCCACACCTGAACCAGCAATCTGATACTGTTCAGCTTCAATTTGCCATAGTAATCTTACAGTCAGACATGGTTAACATTTATGTATTGTTCTGAACCATGACACAAGTCTGCACTGTATGCAGTCATATTAACACCACGTTCTGGACCATCTGCAGAGGTTTCACAGCACAGGCTGGGTGATCAGTTTGGAGAGCATTGCAGTAGTCAAGGCGGGAGATGACCATGGTCTGCACCAGGAGCTGGGGGGCTTATGTATGGCCTGATCTTTCTTATGTTTAGCAATGCAAAGCGGGATGAACGAGCAACAGAGGTAACATGATCTTTAAAGGTTAGTTGATCATCAATGACCCAAGTTTCTAGCAACCTTTGATAGAGCAAGATATAGGGATTCAGTTTGGATGCAGATACTATGGTGCATGGTTGGTTTGGCTGGGAAGACAAGCAGTTCAGTTATAGAGCGGTTTAGTTGGAGGTGATGGGCTTTCATCCATTTCGATAGATAAGACAGTCTGAGATTCATGCTGAGACCGTGTGGTCATCAGATGGGAATGACAGATAGAGCTGGGTGGTATGAGAAGCCATGTGATCGGATGATCTGTCCCAGTGAGGTGGTGTATATGGCAAAGAGAAGAGGTCCCAGTACTGAACCTTGGGGGACCCCTGTGGCAAGGTGGTGCGCTGCAGAAGTGTGACCAAGCCAGGATACTTTAAATGTATGTTTCGTCTGTTTCGAACCGGGAGTTTGTTCTCCCTGTGATGCCCATGCTGTAGAGTATGAACAAAAGGATACTGTGGTTGAAAGTGTCAAATACAGCCGATAAGTCAAACAGGATAAGTACAGAGGACTTAGCTGTCGCTCTGGCTTCTTTTAAGGCTTCTGTCACAGCCAACAGAGCCGTTTCAGTGGAGTGTCCACTTTTAAACCCAGATTGGTTTGGATCAAGGAGGTTGTTTTGTGAGAGGTAATCAGTCGAATAGCAGGGTTGTCCAAACTTTACGTGAGAGTGGAGGCTGCAGGCTATCTGAACAGATGGACTGTATTATGAGTTTAGGTAAACTTTCCCACTATATGTAATTCAGAAATACTGTTTTAGAAAAGTCAGTGCAGTACAGGGGGGGTTTAATGATTTGGGAGCTGTGGACAAACACAGACTTGACTTTCTCTATCCAAATTCCAATATTGGCAATGCTAATTAGTACAACTGCTGACATCAGCTGAGGGAAGTTCTTTTAATTCTCACGAGACCAGACACTTCACTGTATTGTTATATTCTGTGTAAAATCATCTGTCCAAGTATTAAAAATGCTACACTGAGGGCTGTATAGATGGGTATTGACACACTTACCTTATTACTATTGTTGCGTCCTTGTGTCTTAGTCAATAACAAATAACAGAGTCCAATATGTACACCTGATGCTCAGACGGAAGATTTATTGCTCAGCAGATGTTGTCCTGATAATATATGCACGTATTCATATTGTGTTTACAAATCTCCATGAGTCCAGCAGGTTATCAGACAACAAAGCGTGACACAAATGTCCTATTCCATCTAAAAGCACCTGTTACCTGAATGCAGGCTTCCCATCCATGACAAACAGCTCAAAGGTGACACCTGTTGGACTAACTGGTGTTGACACTCATCTTCAAAAAACCGCTTTTACAGTAGGCACTAACTAACCCGCCATATACCAGGTTTTTATGTAATTTTGTTTCACATTCAATACATCATCACTGAAATCCAGCTGAGTGCAGCCAGTGTACTTTATGTAAAACAACTGATCGTTGTTGAGTTATTTGAATTATCATATTCACTTCAAGTATACCGTAAGTATGCAGTTCTACCTGCAGCTGTGACTGAAGCGAGCGTCGGGCCAGCAGGCTCTGGATGACATTGGTACGGTCCAGACAGTCCATGCAGTTGCTCCGAAATGTACCCTCTTGGTTCAACAACACCTTCCCATCAGCATCCACCATGAAATACCTGAATCAATATGGAGACCATAACCTTTCATAAAGAGCATACTGAGGTCTGCCTGATCAGGCTTCATACTGGACTACACACAGTAAGAAGAACACACTGACCCAAATTCATCCTGCATGTCACTGATCATGTCCAGTAAGAGCTGAAGGCGGTGCCACCGCATCCGACTGCATTCTTTATGGAAGTCAAATGCTATGTACCTGAAGAAAAAGAAGCTTTTTCTAAAATACAGACACCAGCCAAAAGTAAGGGCCAAGGGCTAGATTATGTGGTAATCTTACTTGATCATGCCATTACCCAAGCTGGTTACCATCTTGTCAAATGTCAGCTCTAATGGCTTTTCTGAGCCCTTTTGGTTGATCTGTAAGAGAATAATTAAACTTAATTTAATAATTGAATTAAAAATGTAATAGAATCAATGTTAAAAACTGCAACTTTCTAATCAAAGTTCAATCTGCATGAAAAGTTAAAGATAAAAAGACCAACAGACAGAAGTATCATCATATTTGCCCAATAATAGTGAGTTCTGATTAGCATGAGTGAAATTTTTAAACTGTCCATTACTGTCGTAAAATCTATGTGTTATAGATATATAGCCTTTTTTTCCATCTTACCAAGTTCAAAACTACTTGTCTTCCATAGAGGATAATCTGTGAGTCAAAGTGCCTCTGGAATCCATCCAACTAAGAAGAGAACAGGATGAAAGATTAAAAATGAAACAATGCAAAGAAAACCTTGTTTGATGCCATGTAAGTGGAAAATACTGACATGGTTGATGGTTTTACTGATCTGTGGTTTTGGCTTGTATTTAAGATTGGGCCTTTGGGACCAGTAGAAGGGGATGGAGCCTCTGGTCTAAGAATAGAAAGGACATATTGCAGTAGCATACCATGTGAGCTTTCATACAATCATTCCCTCATTATAACAGACAACCCAACAAAGACTGTCTTCAAACTTAAAATCCAGTTTGCAGTGGCTTTACAGCCCGATTTTAAACACGTCAGAGCTTAGTGACGTGTTAAAACATGAATGTTGTGTCGGAGTTCAACTCCATCACTATTCTCACAGGTCTGATAAGCTTTGATCAGGGCCCTGAAGGGACTCTATATGACAAAAATTAAGTTCTATCAGTTCCTGCATGGAAAATCACTTTGGTATTAGGTTTACAGATGTAAAATAGGTCCACATCCTTAGTATGTCATGTGAAATCCATATAAGGTTTATACAACACAGTTATCAGGATAACTAGACATCCTCTAAAGTTGTACAGGCTTAATTCTAAAAGTGCCCCAGTTTGCTGGACAGTCGTAAATCATATCTTGTTTTTCCCCACTGTTATTTAAATGAGGTTGTGAAAAAAGGTCTTATTCAGGTGAACTCTGTGTAAAAGCTGATAAAATGTCTGACATTAAGAACATGGACTGGAGGTCAGTGAACATTACTTTTACTATGTCTTCAGACTGTCCAACAACATTCTGAGGGTTAAAACTGGATCTTATTGAGCAGCTGTGGCATGACTTGAAAACAAACGATGACATTAAATCAGCACTGTAATCATTCCTACCACAATTGTCCTTTCACTGAATTTTGACTTTTAATTCTTCTTTATAGATAATCTAAATGGCAGAGTTCCGTAAATTCCAGCTGTTTGACTGACCTGAACAAATGAAGCCGTGGCACCGTTGTACTGAACTAACTGCTCCGTTTCCACAAAGTTAGCAGCATGTCCTTCCAAATCTATGCCTACAAACAAATAGATGAGTAGTTTGAGGTGTTAGATATCTAATTCGTTTAAAGTCCTAGGATTTAGAGACAGTTAACTTGGCATTGACTTGATGTCCACTGAATTCTGAAGGTCAAACACAGTTATGGAGCAGACAGAAGGGTTCATCTTGTGGAAAAAGGGGACAGTGTACAGCAGTTACCTCGTACATAGTAGCGGACACCAGCTCTGAAACAGCTCCTCCTGGAGATAATACTCCACTCAAACACCTTTCCATTGATGGAGCTTGAATTAATGGTGATGACTAGTCAGGAGATGTGTTAAGAACAGTGACATGGAAAACTAAGGATTCAGTGCTAAAAACAAGCAAAAACACAACACTTCCATAGAAACATCTACCCAAAAAATGAATATGAATGCAACGAACAGTAAAAAGCATCTGAGACAAACCGTCTCAAGAGTCATAAATCTAACATTAAGCTAAGAACCAATTTAACAAGAGCTTGGGTATTATGTACCAAGGGAATTTCTGACAAACACTGAAGCTGCTTTCACACTCAACAATACGCTCACTAAACTCTTCCTTTTGTTTGAATTAGGAAAGGCTACAGCTGGCACACAGTCCCATGTCAGATGTTTCTACAGTGGTCATGAGCATTTACTGACTCCAGCTCCGATCAACAGTGATATACGGCAAAAACCCGGGGGGTGCACTCATTTTCAGGGAGTCTGGTGCTGGAAGCTCATGGATACTTAATTGGATACTTAATTGCCTCAGTAGCTACCTATGTGGTACTTACCATTGACTTACTCATAATTCAAATCCCATGAGTATATCGTATTCGTAGTGTAAACACACTGCTTACAGCCTTGGAAGAGGATTCAACAGACACATGGAATAAGAAAGATTTTTCCTTCACACATCTGGGCTCAACACTTTTCCATAAATTTTATTTAATTAACCCTCTTGAAGCAGACCACCACATTATAAAAGCTATAAAAACTAGCTCCCGCTGACGGGCCGATGCATTCAACAGGGCACACCTGGTGAACCTTTGGGCCACTAGCTGTAGACAGCACAGAAGGACAGGACACTGAGAACAGACTGAAACTTGTGATGGCGGCGCGACTCTGAAGCTTCGACACGTGCTTCAAACCATGAACTACAATTCCATAGAAGCACTGCTTCGAAGCTTGCTTTGGTGAAGCAGTAACTGCTTGGATGCCGGAATGAATCACCAGACTGGTTCGCCGTCTAATCAGGTGATTCACTGGCGCTGCCTCTCACGATTCTGACAGGTGACAGGTTGAGACGGTTGTGAATTTGAGCGCCTTCAACACTTTATAACCGCTCTAAACGATGCACTTTTTGTGGGTTGTTGTAGTAGGAGCGTTGTTGTTGCTATTGCTGTTGATTTGTCGGTATTCCGTTTTGGATAATTATGGAGCCAGCCAGGAAGAGAGGTCGTTCTGACATGTGGGAACACTTCAGTCTGATCGCTCCTGGCTGTATAATAATGTAATAAGTACCGTAGGAAAAGTAAAGTTACATATACAACAATAAGAAGACCCACTGGCATACTGGCAGAACAGTCAAAATGTCTACCCTCACCTCTTTAAACTGGCAAAACCATTTTTATGCACAGCTGCCTCATCGGTTCCCTGTGAGCGGGTGTTTTCAAAATGTGGAGAAATTGTGATCAAAAAAAGAAACCGGCTCAATCCAAAAACTGTTGAAAGAATAATGTATCTGAATAAAAATCTTTCAGTTCCCCATCCTACATAACCACCCTCTGCCATAAGTTACACAAGCACACCTCTGTCATAGGTTTACCACCTGAACCCATATTTTCCCAGCAATCTCCTCAATAACACAACACACAATCCCCTCATTGATATTTATTTGTCAATAGAACATAATCAGTGCGTGTGTGCGTGCGGGTGCGTATGTATGTAGGTATTTAACTAGCCTGCCTAGTTGGTGGTCACCTGGGTCACTGTAACTAAAGTTTCGAGTAATGAACCCATTTTCAAAACAATTGGCTCAAGTGATTCAAGGCTTCACAAAAGCTTCATTTGGCCATCACTAACTGAAACCTTTCCTTGGAGCAAAGACTCGGACAATTTTGAACCCTGAACTTTTCTACAAAACTTTCCATGTGACAGAGTGTCATCTTTCACTTTAACTCACATATAAAACTGGTTTCTAGGACTGCCTTCTTTCACCTTCGTAATATTGCTAAAATCAGGAACATCCTGTCTCAGGGTGATGCAGAGAAACTAGTTCATGCATTTGTTACTTCAAGATTGGACTACTGTAATTCCTTATTATTGGGCTGTCCCACATATTCTCTGAAAAGCCTCCAGCTGATCCAAAATGCTGCAGCCAGAGTTCTGATGAGAACTAACAGCAGAGATCATGTTTCTCCAGTTTTAGCTTCTCTTCATTGGCTCCCTGTTAAATTCAGAATAGAATTTAAGATTCTTCTCCTCACATATAAAGCTGTTAATGACCGAGCTCCATCATACCCTAAAAGATCTCATAGTTGGATATTTTCCCAACAGAGCACTTTTCTCCCAAAGTTTCTAAAAGCAGAATGGGAGGCAGAGCCTTCAGTTATCAGGCCCCTAAAAGTAGAATGGGAGGCAGAGCCTTCAGTTATCAGGCCCCTCTCTTGTGGAATAAGCTGCCAGTAAATGTCCGGGAAGCAGACACCCTTTCCACTTTTAAGATTAGGCTTCAAACTTTCCTTTTTGATAAAGCTTATAGTTAGGGATGGCTCAGGTACTCCTGAAACATCCCATAGTTAAGCTGCTATAGGCTTAGACTGCTGGGGGAGCTCCCATGATGCACCTCTCCTCCCTCCATGTACAGATGACATCATTGCTGTCATTAACTTGTGTTTCTCTCTCTCAGCAGGTATCTCTGGCCTGGTGTTATGGTGCTTGTTGTCCCCTCTTTCCTGTCCTCTCAGCCCCAGCTGGTCGAGGCAGATGTCCAACCTTCCTGGTTCTGATGGAGGTTTCTTCCTGTTAAAAAGGAGGTTTTTTTCTTTCCAGCCGCCTCGTGCACGCCCAGAAAGGGAGATTGGAGCAGAGAGAAGTTTCAGGGCAATCTGTTGGTTTTCTTAGCTAGTCTGCTTTTTTTTCTTCTTCTTTTTTTTCTTTTAAATAAATTGGCTTTGTATAACCTGGACTTATTTTGGAATTTAATTAACTGGATTTGATTATGCTTGTATTACAATGAATTTCATTGTAATTGACTTGAATTAGACTGTATATCTGAAGTGCCCCAAGACGATTTGTCTATGTTGTGATTTGGCACTATACAAAATAAAACTGAATGGAATTGAATCTTATCATTCTGAGAGTGCCTAAATGAGGTGAGCAGAACAGGAGAGCTTCATTTGAGACAAACTATTGTTTCCTTTAACCTGCTGATGTCTGTTTGTTGGTAATGGATGAAGCCATTTACAAACTGAAAAGTTAACCTCTGACTGTTTAGGTATCTAAGGTAAAAGATGTGGTTGAAGAGTATTAGGAGCAGATGAGCAAAAGCTCTGCTTTTCTCATGCTGTTCAAAACTGCTTAAGTGATCCCTGTCTATGGGCACACTCCAACAGTTTGACTATTGAGAGAAGGGTTTTTTAGCCTGACCGTCTTTTTAAAGCTATGTCTTGAAAAATTATTTTATTCAATTTACACTAATTTATTTTAAGACTTCATTTCCTGACATTAAGCTAATTTTCCCACAAGACGAAATACAGAGTGACAGACAACCACAGAAAAGGATACAGCCATGGACAACAGGGTATACGAATCTGTGCAACTGTAAAAGAAGAGTAGTATTAGATTACAAAATGTTATCATCATTCTGTGCGCAGTTCTTCTCAGATAAATCTGAAGGTGTCCCGCAGTCCAGACTGCAGTATTAGGGCAGTTTGTTTCATCTGCTGCTGCAGATTATGACAGATTCAACCTGTATTCTTCACCTTGTGAGCTCTTTTGCTTATCCAATTATGTATGTACCATTGCAATTTTATTCTTATTTCATTGTTTTATTTCAATCACAATATGAAGAACACCATCTGGAGAGTAATAAAAATGTACAACTGTCCAAATATTCAGTCTCGACTGTAAGTTACCCCCAAAGACAAATTCAGCCATCAACTTTTCATTAGGATGGAAATTAATGCTTCTGTGACCACATGGTTGCGCCACTTCTTTGGCATAACCTAACCTGTGGAAGTTTCACACTTCCAGAGGTGCCTTAGAGTTTACTCAAATCAGTGTGTGACCAGCAGTAACTTAGACTTACCTCTGGCTGTGTCATAAATTCCCTCAACAGGTGACCGTTCCAGACAAAACGCTGATCAGCCTGGAACAAAGAGTTAACAAATGTAAAAGGCAGCTGTGAGATGTAAGAGGAGGCTGTCTACAGAGCGGGCCTGCAACAAACTGTGGCTTAAAGAGAAAGATAGTTTCCCTGTTTCACACAGAGACAGACTCTGTGCTTCTTAAAAACTGCTTCAAATGCATTTACTCTGAATGTGTAAGCACTTTGCGAAATCAAGAGCTGAACAATAAATCCAGCTGCCTCTCCAGTGAGTATCTCCTCCAGGACACAGACTGCGACTCCACCACCATCTCCACCAAGTAGAGCGGACTTGCAGGCATTCCAACTCGGCGCTGAAACCATTACAAACTTGATATATTAGCACAACACAGTCCTCTTACTGCTGCGAGTTCTGCTTGAAATGGTCCTCCAACTTGTGGTGCTCAACAAAAAAAAAAAGCAGAACAAGAACTGGAGCTGCAGGTCATCCAGGAAATGAAAGACTCGTCTATACTAAGTCTATTCAGCTGGACTGGTCCATTCAGCTGGACCACCGTCCTTGTCCCAGAATACATACAAAGGAGGAGAATCCAACTATTGACTGAAGTATGTGAGGCAGTGGCGCTGTGGACTGTGTGAGAAAACATTGAAGATATCCTGCTGCTTCTAACTTCCTCTGTGAGAGATCATGGAACAGCTGGATTCACTGCACAGACATTGTCTTTAAGTTACTTCAATGGTGATTTTGTCTGATGAGGCTGCGGTTATAAAAATCAGGATTGCTTTAAGTGACCACCAGTTGGCATGTCGTCTTAATGGGCTGATTTTAAGTCCCAGTTTCTGACAAAAGAAACGAGAGCAGCTTTATTGGGAATTTATCTGGACTAATACACACTTACACTGTACTGTTTTAACTAAAAGATGGAACTTTGGAGCATGTTGGTACATCTAAGTCTAGCGAACCGAGTGTTCACATGCATTCATCTCCCAGCTGGACTAACACACCCTGCTAACCACGTAACCTTGAAGACCGCCACTATCAGAAACATGTCTACCCTGCAGGAACGGCCCATGTGAAGAGCATAAGAGGTCAAATGCATTTGCTGAAATTCAATCTCAAAACCACGGGTCATCATCTGACAACAACTAGGAATTCATTCAGTTTTACTCTGCAGTCAAACAAAGACAGAACATGAAGTCTTGGCCCTTGTATCTGTTTTCTGGACATTCATAGGATGAACCAGAAAAAAATAAACATCAGCCATTTCCTAGAGTCAGACATTCTCAACAGGTTACCAATCCGAGCTCACCTATTGCGTTTAGTCTTTACGTGGTATGGTACAGTACAGTTTGACTTGGCACAGCTCTTCAGTGTTTCATTTTCTATAACAGACAGAATTTTCTCACAGTGCACAGAATCAGCTATTCATCATTGCAGTGTGAATGAAGCTGTGGCAACACAGAGAGCAGAGCTCAACTCCTGTCAGCAGAGAAACAAAGATCAATCTGTAAATCCATAATCAGGTTGATTAACATGCTTTCATTGGTCATGAACACAATCTGTGATCTGTTTTAAACTCTCTGCCAGACTTCCAAACAACTCGGAACAAGGAAGTGTGTTTGTGTGTGTGTGCTGCTGCACAGATGCTGATGTTACCAGCCACAGGTGCTCTCTGACCAGCCTGCAATAGAATTGGGCAAGTACAGACCCAATGCCACCCTTGAGATTGTGTAACCACGGCTCAACAGGACAAAGGTGCCACTAACAAAATATTAGGCAGTTTTTTTAATGTTAGTCTGTGTATCTTACCCTTTCCAGAAGGCTCATGTCATGAAACTCCGGGCTGGTGTTCGCCAAGCGCTGCAGTGTATGGGTAAGGTCATAGTCTGTTGCAAAGTAGAAGGCATCTGTATGAAGCACATTGTTGATCATCGACAGGAAGGCCTTGTTGTCTTGCATCTGCAACAGACAGATCCAGCACCAGAGATGAGAGATAAAATCACAGAAGCTACAGCACTGCTAGTAAATAAGACTGGCTGACCTCAGGTTAATCTGTTTTAGGTTTGGTTTTTATTCCCACATTTTATGTCTCAGTACTACTGACCTTTTTTTAACTACATTTTTCTTAGTTAAGGGCAGATCAGTAGCATGATCAGGTTACAAAAAAAAAAAAAGAGGCAGAGTCTCGCAGAAGTAAAAATGTGGAGGGTTCAGCAGTCTGTGAGATAGTCTGTTGGCATCTAAAGTGCATGGAAACATACATGTTGGACAATGTGTTCGCCAGAGTCATGGACAGTGGATTTTCTGGTTGGAATTTTTTGACTAGAACAGAGTTCCATGACACAACAGAGAGGCACAAAAAAGTCAACCCCAACTCTAACACTGGAACATTGGAAAGAGACCTACGGCACTACAAAGCATCAACCTGGGACTATCAATAAGCACGCTAACTGTTCCGCCTGTGTCACAGAACTGAGTCTTAGCTGGATGCCAGAATGCACAGAACTGGCAACTTAACAACTTAAATCTCAAAAAAATAACGAGAACAAGAAAAACTGGCATTTTCTCAAGACTGAAACTTATGAGAGAGGCAGCCTGGATTAGCAGATATCCCACTGCAACCACTGGACTGAGCGTTTTCCTCCCCGCTGCCGTGTTCACACTGCACATAGAAAGCAAAGTGACCAGCCGGTCCAGTAGATATTCTAATGGACTGCTGGGTTACAAATGAGTGAATGACCATCTTATCAGTTACCA
This sequence comes from Leuresthes tenuis, assembly GCF_036924035.1. Classification (NCBI taxonomy): domain Eukaryota; kingdom Metazoa; phylum Chordata; class Actinopteri; order Atheriniformes; family Atherinopsidae; genus Leuresthes; species Leuresthes tenuis. The sequence continues at coordinate 35,946,511 of NW_027325364.1, forward strand.
GAACCAGCTTATCATTAGTCAGATCTCTACTGCCTTCTCATAGGTCTTTATGTTGTCCCATGACCTCTATATGTGAAAATGAGTCAGTGACAGAGATCCAATCAATAGGCAGCTGTTACAAAGCAGCTCACCCAAGTATCATCAGAGTGATAGGGGATACAGTTATGACCATGGGACAAGAACAGTTGTATTAATGAGGTTCTGCTGCTTACATCCAACCAGCACTCACAGCTACATAAGTGGAATGCTGTCCTCATTAATTCACCTGAGCTCAACACCATGTAATTACGTATTTCTTTCCATACTGAAGGTCACATCATCATCACAGTCTTGAACAATGCATCTTTTCCTAAGAACATGCAGTATTTCTCTCTTTTACTCTGTTTGAAGCAGCACCTCCAAGCTCCCACCAAAGGTCCTGACTCTTCTGAGAATGTGCAACTTCTGCTGCACTCTGGAACAAACATATTCCACATGGAGCTTCCGCTCGCGTGTGTTTTTCATGTGAAGTCCACCTGCAAAATGGTCATGGATCACCACAGGTGAATGGTGACCCAGACATGCTCCTGTGTTTGTGAAGATGGATTTGTGCTTTTCACACTGTTGTAATAAGCACTTGATTGTGGAATTTCACACCTGAGTATCAGAGGCCAAGAACAGAATCCAAACAATGGGAGTATCATCAGAGGACTGAATAATGCCCTGGTTCGCAGTTTTTCTGGTGCTTGTGTTGTAAACAGCACAGGTGCTGCTGCACTGATGGTCAGGGACACAGTTCTGAGTACTCCAACCTGCCGGGGCAGTTTATGAGGAACCACCACCTGATAACAAACGGGCTGACACTGACATGACTGTACGTGTTGAGTTGTATCACGGCCTGCCAGGTGTTACAAGGACAAACGAAACTATGGAACCAAAGTGTGGTGCAGGCCTCAAGATTCTCCAGATGTTTAACAACTGGTGCACTGCACAGTTGTTGGCACTGTCTGAATACACACTGATATGGATCCTACCACTGTTCTTTACAAACATTTCATTATAGAGGTCACAGCAACGGGTCAGATACAGTTCCCTTTAGCATATGCCTGAGTTTTACCTTTTAAACTATGTCTTAACTGCATGGCTTTAGTGACTGTAAATACAACCACATGAGAGCAGTCGTTTGTTTGCCATTTATTTACTGAAAATATGAGCAACATATTGTATGACAAATCAAGTGCTTTCAAACACTGTATTTTGTACACATCAGTCACATGGACATGGACAAATACAGACTTACTTTTATATATCATTTAGTAACTTTAGTATCTTGATGATTCTGGTTTTTGCATGTGAACTTAAATCCATAGAGGGTATGTTCATTTGACCCATCACTTTATTTGGCTCATGTTTCCCAAGTGCAAAAGGTTCTTCAGTCATTAAATACAAGCAAAGGCCCCTTCTTTAAACCTTGGCTCCAACTAACTAACATTCCCACAGTACATGGAACATTGGTAAATTTCAGCATTCAAAAAAGGTCTGCCAGACTTATGTCATCAACATATTATAGCCTGCTTTTCAACACCTGACACAGAGCAGCAGCTGCTGCTCCAGCCTCATGCGGGCTGACAGCCTACATTACCCCCTGCCCTGCTCGACACCGTCTGACACCTGTGGACATCCTGGATGAATGTCCACACGGCCTTATCACTGCAGCGCTCTGGTCCCTGCCACCGTTAAGAAAGCTCATTCCAATGTAAATATCTGTTTCACCAGCTTTGCTGTCATCTCAAGGATTTTATGGCGAACAACACAAACAGCAACATCCTGGAACAAGGGTGCAGTCACATAAATAAAAGCTCAAATGTAGATGTCTGAACACTGATCAGCACCTGACTCTACAGAAAACACACACAAGGCTTAGAAACAAGACAATAATGTATGCAGGACTGACCAAAACCAGATCAGTCAGGTGTACAGCGCCCTATCACACACACACAATCCTGTACACTTACTCTTATTACGACACAGCATGACCTCCAGTAACTGTGGGAACATTAACCATTACCAGTTCATACCTAATCTAAATCCTAACATCAATTCATATTGTAGCCCTAACCCCAAAAAAGAACCTCAGAAATTATGTTCTGCATCATTCGGACGGGGCTTTGGTCCCCATAAGGACTACTGGGCCCCACAGGGTCAGTAGATGTACCAAAAGAGGTCCGAGTGAGGTAACAAAAAACAAGAACAAACACACACCATACACATGAACACATAGATAAAGGAGATTCATTAGTATTAAAAACATCATTAGTATAAGTATTTTACTAACCGCTTCAGTATTGCAATATCAAATGAATATATGGGGCTTCTGGATATGCAGCTATGGTAAACCTTTAAAAATAGAACCAACCTGGTTGTCATTTAGGTGCAGTATTGTCTTCTTATAAGAGAGTATTTCAAAGTCCAAAGCCTTCCAAACAACATGGCCCAGCAAGTCTCCCACCTTTTTCTTCTTTGTGATGACCACCAGGTACATGCCTAAGAAACAGGAAGCTGGAGGTGAGACTGCACAGCAGGGGATGACACACTGTTGCCATTTATCATGTTTTCCCAAGATGGCTTTTAATACAATTCCCACGATTGTGTGGAACATAATCTGAACATACTGACATTACCTGCAATCAAACGTATGGTTCCCATGAGTCCACATATTGGCATGGTCTCAGCTGACACAGGAATGTCCCTCCTCACTGAGGGCCACAACAGTGGTTAGTAACAGTTTGGTCAGAGGACTAACAGCTGGATCATCATCTGAGCTGTGTCCCAGCTGTGAACATACTGGTAAATATCATAACCTGACAAACATATTGCTCAGTACGACAGCACATGCAGAACATTTTGTTTTGTTATTCCAAACAAGGGGCACATCACAATTTCATATATAAATTACATTGCTTACTGGCGTATTTTATTTTATTTATTTAAGAAAGTCTTCTAAGTTTAAAATCTGAGCAGGATGGTTGGAATAATGGAAGAACACACCTCCAGGAGGAATTCTCCTACTGAGAACCTACTAAATGAAGGGGGGGGGGTTTGAAAGACGGTTTGAGACATTTTCTATGTATATCAATCTTTACTCAGCATAGCCAGGATGAAATCTTTTAAAAATTAACTTAAAACTATGAAATTTGATTATTCTAATTTTAGAGACAATTTTGGACTTGTTGAAATTTGCATCTGTTAATTCAACAAATTATTATGTAGTTATATCATTCCATTTCAGACTCTCTTTGACTTTATGCATTTTTCAACAGAAAGATGCATCCCTGGTGGTCGGCCAATGGGGATGCATTTCTCGACAGGCGTGCACTCCTCAGCATAACACCGTTACCCTCACTGGCTGCTGTAGCAACCAGATTTCTCTGTGCGCCCAGCTGTAGAGTGAGAGCAAGAGTTGAACTCAACATGGAGCATATTTATGAGGTGATAATAAACCAGTGCTCTGCAAGTTTTTTACTTGAATGGTGTTTTTCTCAATAAGATGGAAATCTTTTATTGCATGTTAAAGTTAAGCTGCTCCACCACTTTGAATGGACATTTCTGTTGTTCATTTTAATACTAGTTAGTCTAATTCCGCACGAAGGGATTTATTTTATTTTCTGATTTGTGACTGAATGTGAAGCTACTTCTTAGAAGTGGAATTAAGTGTTTTAGTTTTACTTCTACAATGCAGCACTATGTGGGATTATTGAGACTTTATTTTACTTCATCTAAAAAAGATATTTATTTAAATTGAATTTGTTTACATGCTTATTTTGTGCTGCACCACTGATAAGCTACAAAGAGATTTTATTTTGTCTCCCTGGTTTGAACCAATGCTTTGTGATAAAAGAAGGTATCATGTTGGATACTGCCATATAAATAATAATAAAAGGACAACTTGGATTTATTTTTTCTTATTAATATTAATGCATTACGGAAGTATTGGATCGGGACTCAGTATCCGCAAAAAAAAATGTGATTGGGACATCCCTAATATATTCCCATCTGTGCAAAGTGTAAATTAGAACAATAATATATATATATATTATTGTTTCTATTTTTTTCATCTCTTGCTGCTACTACTGTAACATGAACATTTCCCCACTGTGGGACGATTAAAGGTATTCTTATTCTTAAATTCGCTGACTAACAACATAATCCATCATCTCTGTGTTAAAGCTACTTTTTTTTTCTTTATATATCAGCAACAACCGAAGATTAAATTAAATGTTTAGAAACGATATTTGTTTGCTGAACAATTGGAAGGATGGTGATTATTATGGTGATAAGACACAGAGGGACTCTGTAGGCTCTTAGTGTCTCACATTGATGTGGCTCCTTCTCTCTCCCTGACAGCCATGTGTGAATGAAGTGTGAGGAACACTAGGACAACAATGAGATGCTTCAGTGTTGCACATCTCCTGAGTGAAAAGGGCTTTACTCACTCAGCATTTGTCTGCTTTGTACAGCCTGTTTCATGTCATGTAAGAAATACTCCCAGCACTCTTTGATTGACTTCATTTCAAATCCATTGTGATACTAATCGGAGGTACAATCACACAAACCGTGTCATGAGCTATAAGCTTACCAGTGAGAGTCATGTCGGTGGATACTCGGTCAATAACCAGGACATCCACGGCGCCATCATCACACGCCTCAATGTAGAACTTCTCCGGTGTGGTGCGCCTGCGGTGACAGAGGGAGCAAAGAGACACAGCGACATCACATCACCATCATCATCAGCAGCAGCAGCATCAGCAGCAGCAGCAGGCTGAAGCCTTAACAACACAAAGCAACCACGGCCGTCTGCGTCCAGAGCTCACAGCCGATCCACGGAGCCGCCTCGCTGGCTACAAACGCGGCTGTGTGAGCCATAAGCTGGTAACACTCCTCCTGAAATGAGCCCCATCACCTAAATGTCGTCACGTGTCGCTGCCGACTTCACGCAAGAAAGCACAACTTCATTCAAACTCATTAATAGTCAAGAAAACTTTAACCACAGACGTTATGTTATGTTAGCCTGAGTTGAACCATGAGTGCCACCATGTTAGCGTCTACAGAGCAGAGCTGTCATGGGAACTGTGAGCCACGTCAGCTCGAGCTCCTCACAGACTCTTCATTAGCAGCGAACAGAGAACGACTGGCATGCTCCAACCTTCATCTGTATCACTTACAAGTTGAAACTCTCATAAGTGCTGGCCATCTTCACTCCCGTATAACCTCTGTGACGTGTCATCTTATTCTTCGTCGTCTCTGGAGTTTAACAGCAGTTGATTGTGCGTTACTGCCCCCCTCTGGATGTAGCCTTCATTCCATCCTGAGGAGTTCTGCATTTATCCAAACCTTCGGGCTGTAATTTCTTCAGTGTGAGGTTTTGTCATGGGGACTAGGGAAAAGCATTTATTCTATTCTATGTACACTGATAAGAAAAAAGATAAGTGGGATATTTTGAGCATTCTTTACAGCTGCTTTAATCATCCCTGATGTGACAAATATTGCTCTCAGGATATCAATACAGGTCCATTGTCTCTTGTTATTAACAATATTCACATACAGTAAAACTACGGGGTGTCTTATGCTATTTCTTTCTTTTAACAAGACATACAAATGAGTGAAGTGCAATAGGAACAAAACAAACAAGAAATGACAAGAAATTAAAATAAAAAAATAAACAGAGGGCAATAACAAGAGACAAAAAACACAAAAAAACAATGTCAATAGTTAAAAAAGGGTAAACAGAACAAGTAATAAAACACAAATGAGATAGGAGTAGGGGGTATCAGTCACAAGTGTTCGGAATGTATGATAAAGAACACTGTTGCTTGAGTGTGTGGATGAGTAAAATGTATGAGGTTTAGGGGTAAAATTGTATGTAGAATAAAAGATAATTTAAAAAAACAAACAAACAATTGAAAAAGAAAGAAAGTAAGATAACAAAATAATGTTAACGCTTTTAAGACATCACTTGTCAGGTTGGGGGCACAGGCTCACAGGTAGCAAGTGTAGGGCTCACAGAAGAAGAGGGGTCCAGGTTGCTTCAAAATAATGAGTTTGGTCTTGGGGAGCAGCTTTTCCATAGGTATGGATATTTAACCAGTGTGATATGCTGAGTTTGTGTTTTGTATGTTTGTGTTGAGTATGGTCTTTTTGGCAGTGGTTATGGCTTATAAGGATTGGTCTTGGGTCCGTTTCACAAAGCAGGTTTAGTGAAAACTCTGAGTTTATTAACCCTAAAATGACGGTCTCTCTGGTCTGTTTCAGAGAGAGGTAACTTAAGCTCTCGTTCAGTTACCGTAGTAACAGACTCTATGAATCTAACCTGGTCGGGATGAGGTTTTTCCCAGTAAACCCTGAGTTTCTCTCTGTCTCCACCCTCTTTTAGCTACTCACGCCATTTGGTTTCCTCATTCGTTCATTTGTATAGTCAGCAGGTGAGTTTTGGCGTAGCCTAGTTTTTCTAGTTCTAGAAGTCCATTTGGCACAGTTGGAGGCAACTTTTTTCGCGAACATGGCACGTCCTTTAGACAACAATGCTGTGGATGAAGGTGCAGCATTACTGCGCGGAGAATTAAATATTCGTCGGGAGATGGTTATCAGACCGCATAGATATTTTAGCATTTCCAGACAATTATCTTTTTGAGCGGCACCGTCAGAATCTGTTGGGACGGAAAAAAAAGATATAAAGGTCAAATAAATATTTGTATGAATAGGCTTTATATTTGGCACTTATGTTTTGGGGGGTGGACTCGGAGGATGAGCTCCCTCCAGGGATTCCCTCAGCCACTGGCCTTCCAACATTGTGGTTTAGGTCCAACTCCTCTGCCTCTGTTAGAGGTGGCGGTGCTGGGCCACCACCTGTTTTACAGGCATCTGCCTTCTTTCTGTTGGCTGAGTAGAAGTCTGTGTTAGTCTGAATTGGTTTAATTATTTAACAGAACATGATATAGATGAGAAGACATTTACGTGTGTGAAAACAGAATTATGTTGGGGATAAAACAGCTGCACAGTCAAATAGCTGAATTAATATTTAGTTTACAGTGTAAAACATGATAATAATGAGGTGCCTCCATGCTGAGGTCTTACCTGTTTAAATAATGTTTACATATTTCATCTTAAGCTGCTGCCAAGTGCGCTTCTCCCCTGTGGAATTGCACCTAAATGAAATAAATGAATAGGCTACCATTCAAGCAGTTTCCCCTGTAATATTATTGTGATTGCAAAGGACTACATTTGAACTTACGCATTGACCCGAGCAGCAATGTTCTTTTGCAGCTGCAGCGTGTTGCAATTCTTTCTAAAAACTTGTTGAAATTTGCCATATGAGCGCATCAAGATTTCTAATTCGAGGTTGGTGAAAAACGTAGCCCTCCTCTTCCCTGTTGCCATGGTGACTCGTCATATCGGGGGTCCATTGATGCTGATTTTTTATAGTTGTGGTGCACGCGCTTAACTCCAGATGAAACTTCTCAGAGTTGACTAAACTAACTCAAATCAGCATTTCTGGAACCAAAAACTCAGAGTTTTCTAACTCAGAGTAGATCAACTCAGAGTTTAGGATAAGAGTCAGAATTTGTTGAACCTGCTTTGTAAAACGGACCCCTGGTATTATTGGGGGTTGGGTTAATTACTGTGAGGCCTCCTAGTAAACAGAGTGAGGGGGATAAGGCTGCATCTGACATTTTTTTCAATGACCCCCTCCCAGAAGTACTGGGGGGCAGAGCCACATGGCATGGTAGTAATTGTCTACGGTGTTTAGTATATTTTATGTATTTTATGTGTGGTGAGGTGAGTTTGTGGATGATTTTATACTGTATTAGCTGTAGATTTGTGACCAGTAGTCAGCAATGGGACTGACCAGTAGAATAGAATAGAAAAATATGTCATTCATCCCCCTATGGGGGAAATTCAAAATAAAAAAAAAATGTAAAAAATTTTCAATGATTGTATATTAGAACAATAATAATAATAAATGAATACATGAATAAATAAATAAATTTGAGAAAAACATGTCAGAAGTCGCTGTTAAAAAGCCTTACGGCTGTGGGGACAAATTAGCTCCTGAACCTTTCAGTCCTGCAATGCAGTGAGGTGAGTCTCTCAATGCAGCTGCTCCTCTGTCCTGCCAGGATGCTGTGATCCTCTCCTTTATTATTATCCAAAACAGAATATAATTTCCTCCTCATTCATTGCTCCACCAGCATGTACAGAATCGCGTCTTCCACTCCTATGTGTTCCTGGTAGGCAAACTGGAGGGGGTCAAGATCCTCTGCAACCTGCAATCTAATGCGACAAATAAGGAGTCTCTCCAAGGTCTTCATGATATGAGATGTCAAAGCCACTGATCTGTAGTCATTCAGCTCCACCTGTTGCCCTAATTTGAGGGAGCTGCCGCAGATGTGGATGTGCAGTTGGGCTCAGGAGTGCTGGTGGTGGAAGTTGCTGTAGAGGTGGATGTGCAGTTGGGCTCAGGAGTGCTGGTGGTGGACGTTGCTGTAGAGGTGGATGTGCAGTTGGGCTCAGGAGTGCTGGTGGTGGACGTTGCTGTAGAGGTGGATGTGCAGTTGGGCTCAGGAGTGCTGGTGGTGGAAGTTGGGCTCAGTCACAAACGTTAAGTCTGGTTTTGCCTCATAGTCTTGTTCTTTATTTCAGCCATAGTCGTGTTTTCCATAGCTTTCTTTATCCATAGTCTTGCTTTGTTAACCCTGTTTAAGTATTTTTGATAATTCGTCTCAGCCGCGCTTTTTGTTCTTGCTCCTTGTCTTTTTGGAATAAACCTTTTTTGAATTTGAAGTTCTGCATCTGGGTCCTACCTTCCTCCACCGATCCTGACAGAAGGATTCTGCCAAAAATGGACCCAGCAGTTCTCCATGTTCTCCACGGCCGGCTCGCGGTTCTGCACAAGTGCATGGCCGAGGGGGCCGACAGTCTCGCCCGGTGGAAAGTGTCCGAAGACTTCTTGGAGGAGTTCCAGAAGGGGCTAGTTCCGGAGATCCCCGAACTCCAGGAGGCTTGGAAGGTCACGAGAGACATTTATTGCGCGGCTGCGATGGACATTTTCGGCCCGCACTCGACCTGGATCCACCAGCTTCACCCCTCTCCTTTTGCTCCTTTTGTTGGCTCCTGTGTTGCCGCCTCCACAGCCCGCTAACGCCACCGAGCTACATCCGGCTTTTCCGTCGGGCTCCTCCTTGTCCGAGCCGGCCTTTCCGCGGGCTCCTCCTCACCAGAGCAGGCCTTTCCGCCGGGCTTCTCCTCGCCAGAGCCGGCCTTTCCGCGGGCTCGTCCTCCACGTCCCTGTTGGCCTCCCAGCCGGCCTCCCAGCCGGCCTCCACGCCTCAGCCTCCTCCGAGGCCGTTCTGCCACAGCACCCTGCCACAACGCCGAGGTCCCGTACCAGAAGCCCGCTGACTCCGCCACAACCCCGACTGTGGTTCCCGCCACGACCAAGCCTGTTGCTGCGACCAAGCCTGTTGCCACGACCACGCCTGACCCACCCATGATCCAGTCTGCTCCGGCATTCAAAGTCCCTCCCTCCCACCCTGAATTTGGAACATCTGGGAGCCGTTCCTTGAGGAGGGGGCTGTGGGCTCGCCCACACCCATGGAAGCCCAGGTAGGCGCACCCCCACCACTGCCTTCACCAGTGGGAGTCCAGGTGGGCCCACGCCTGTCCTCTCTATTGCCAGGGGGAGCCTGGGCTGGTCCACCGATCTCCTGTCCTCGCCTCGCTGCCCTGAAGGGGCGTCCGGGTCGCCGGAGATCTGGCCGTCCATCAGACGGCCTCCGGTCCCGGGGACGGTGTCACCAAAAGTCTGGCCATCCCCCAGACGGGACCCGGCACTAGGCCCTTCAGAGCCCCTCCCTCCCACCCTTGTTGGATGTCTGGGAGCCATCCTTGAGGGGAGGGCTCTGTCACGGTTTAGGGTTTAATATTCTTGTTTTCAGGTTCTTGAAGACAGTGCGGAGACAGAACCCGGACTCGCTAAAGTGCTGGATTTGATGACCAATAAATCAATGATGGCTATTAACAACAAACTTGAGCCTTTGGTTAAAACAGTCCTCTCTCATACTACCGAGCTGAAGAGGGCTAATGACTGCTTGGATTAAGCAGAGGCTAGGATGCTACAGCTTGAGACCGTTATTGAGCCACAAGCTAATCGAATAGTAGCGTTGGAAAGAAAAGTTGAATCCCTCCACGACCATATATACACGAACTGGAAAACAGAGAGCGGCGGAAAAATATCCACATCTTCAACCTGCCTGAGATTATGGAGGGGAGAAATGCTTTGGACATCTTTGAACACTGGTTACCGGATTTTCTCGGCATAGATGCTAAAAGGGACAGGGTCAAACTAGAACGGGCTCACCGCTCTCTAATGCCCAGGCCCTGGTCTGACCAGCGACCGCTCCCTGTCATCATCTGGTTCCACGAATTCCCGGACATCAGAGAGTGATGGCAGTAGTACAGCCAAAAGCAGCAGACAGGCATATTACTCTGGCAGGAAGGAAAATATCCTTCTACCATGACCTGTTCACCGCAGTACTTCATAAACGGAAATAGTTCAATGAAGCCAAACAACATCTCAGAGAAATCGGTGCTGATTACTCCATGCTCTTCCCTGCAAAGTTACAAGTATCACTGAATGGCACCAGGAAAACCTTCTTCTCCCGACAGAGCTCTGACCTTTGCAACCAGTGCAGTATGTCAGGAATGACGGATTCTCCGATCATATGAGAGCTAAGTTTGGACACTCGGTCATGTATACTGGTGACTATAAGTATTAAGGTACCCCCCCTTGCTTAATTATACACCAGTATTCATTCAGTGGCAGTCTAGCTGGTTTAAGAGTAGATAACGGTTCATATTCAAAGGCTCATAAGTTGAACATTTTTGTTTATCATGTAATCATTGGGTGTTGCTGTGAGCCCTGGTCAACTGGGTTCTGTCACTTGCTTTGTTTTTTTTTTCTGTTTACATGGTGTGAGAAACACATTTGGTCCTATTGGAGGCACCTTACAGAACAGCAATCCCCCCGCAACCTGGGAAAGGACCCCCATTATCCATTTTCCTTTCTTTCAGAATTTCTGCTTATGGTTTTGTATGTTCTTTTTTTTTTTTTTTGTTACTTGTAGTTCATAGTCAGTACTGGTCCCTTACATTCAGCGTGCCATGTCCACATATTCGGATAAACTGCCTAAATTATATTTGCCAATAGAATGATGCCACGTTATAAGTTAAAACTATGTTCATGGAATATAAGGGGTTTAAGGGGTAATGTGAAGCGAAGACAGGTCTATTCTTTGTTGAAAAGGGAGGGGTGAGATGTGGCTCTATTACAGGAGTCCCACTTAGAGGTCAATGAGCATCTCAAACTGAAATACAGCTGGGTTGGCCAGGTGTATTTTTCTTCTTTTACCACCTGTAGCAGAGGGGTTGTTATATTGATACACAAGAATCTACCATTCCAATTAAAAAAGTGTACAAAAGACAAGTACAGAAGATTTGTGTTTATGATATGGAAGTTTTTCACGCTTCCTTCCTAATACCTCTTCCTAATAGCAATGAAATAGAGAACTTTTCTTTTTCTGCCGGCCGGCTAAATTTTATTTTTCGTTGCCAGGAAAAATATCAGTCTCAGCACACCATTCAGTGGCAATGGTATGAAAAGATAGAAACAAAAGGAACCAAGAACATTTATACCTGAGGGGGGCCCTGTTCTTTGGGTGTGTATAGTTCGACTGTCATAAAATTTACCATCACAATTTTCCCTTTTGATTATTGATTAATCACTAACAGAAAACAAACTTAAGAAAAAGAAAAGAAAAGAAAAGAAAGAAAGAAAGCTAAATGAAAGGGGAAAAAAAATAAGTAGTCACAACTTAAGTATCCGATACACCAATTCACGCAGATTTCAAAATGTATCATCATGGCAGTTGTTTAGAGGAGAAAAATAACAACAAAACAAACAAAACAACCCAAAAAATAAAATAAAATAAAAATGTACAAAATGTCATCATCAGAGTCAGAGTCTGAGCTGGGGTAGCGATCCATTAATTTTGTTCAGGGCCGCAGCCATCCCAACCTCCTAGAAATAGGAACCAACCCACATTAGCGTTGGGGGTAGTCCAGGGATCAGCTAGTACATAACCATCATATTTGAAAGGAACACCAGTAATTTCTCTGCAAGGTTGAAAACGTGGTGGATTGAATGCTGGTGACAGGAGCCTTCTTATGGAAGACTTTTGTATCAGTTGCAACAATTGACGGATGACAACAGCCGGACCACTGAAATAGAGGTGGCAAATCATGATAGGCCTTTCTACCACAAGACCACATTATTCCTGGTGTCACAGTTTATGTTTTGATCATTGTTATGTTCAGGTTCTTTATGTTCTTGTCATGTTTCTCCCCTGCCATCAGCTTCACTCATGTCACCTGTTTCCTTGTCATCAGCTGCACGCACTCAGTAATCACTAGCTCCACAGCATTTAGTCTCCTGGTTTCCTCTCATTCATCGCAGAATCCTCACGAACCTTTCATGCCACAGCCACGATTGCCAAGTCAGGTTTTTACCACCATAGCCACAGATATTTAATAGTCTTGTTAATCATAGTTCTTTTGTTATTTATCCATAGTCTTGCCTAACACTAAGTATTTAGCGCTCAGCTGCGCTTTATATTTTTGCCTTGTCTTGTGTTTGGAATAAACCTTTTTTGAATTTGAAGAACTGCATCTGGGTCCTACCTTCACCACCGTTCCTAACACCTGGTTGGGATTACAATTGTCTAAAGGGACAGGCAAATCTTGTCTGGGTGTTATTAGTCTATGTGTGAGAACAATTAGTTGGTGTTGTAGTATTCACAAATATTCTAGTTTGACAACTTGATTGGCCTATATAGGCCCCGATGATGATGTTGAACAAAGTCTCTGCATGCTGTAGATAAACTTCAAATGCCATGTTAGTCGTTCGTTGAATGGGAGTCAGCACAGGTAATATTGGGATGTGGAGCAACCGTGGCATTATTGCTGATTTGTTGACCAGCAATTAATAACATCATCATTCCCAGGGGAACAGTGCATTTACCGTGATCTTCTCTGCCCCAAATTCTTTCACATGACCTTGTAATACAACATTTGCTGTTAGAGGTTTTGCTTGCCATCTAGCTGTTAAAGCATGGCACATCCAACAGTCACCAGGAATTTTCAGCTTCTTTTTGTGTAAAAGAGCTACAGCACACGCACTGTTGTCATTACATTGTCTGAGGGCTTGCTGAACTGTGTTGTCTTTGGGCTTTGCAATGTTTAAGCTGCTGGAGTGGTTGTCTTCCATTGCAGAGGTTACAGAGACAGTTTTAACACCTGACAGCATGTTAGATGTTGCTTCAGTTGGGTCTGGTAGCCCACTGACTATGACTGTGAGTTGTCTGTACATATCCGAGCTTGGATATTCAATTCCAAACCAATACGTGCCTGCATCAGTGGGCTTGACATCAGAGATGGTGATTTGAGCTCCGTTTGAATTTGGGACTTTTGTTATTGTTATTGTTTTGTCAGTGGTGGCAACGATCAAGTGCCAATCGTGTGGGGCGCAGGGGTCTCTGCATAGGTACTTGTCATACTTGGCATAATATGCCTGAACCCGTCCTGATTGCCAGATTTCAGGATAAACGAGGCAGGTGAATGTTGCACTTTGTCCTTCTGTCAAAGTGACAGTCCTGGCAGGTTTGTAGGTGTAAGCCTCCATTAGTTGCGCCAGACATGACAGCATCGGAATCAGGTGATGCATGGTGGAGTTTGGTGAAACACCTATAGTTGGTGTTCGTTGAATTTACAGAGTTGATTCTTCGTGTTGTCCTCCTTGGCGTCTGTGCGTCCTTGCACCGTCTTCTTTGTCGTCTGTGCATCCTTGCACTGTCCGTCCTCCTTGGCCTCTGTTCGTCCTAATCTCGTCCGTCCTCCTCTGCCTCTGTTCGTCCAGGTGTCGTCCGTCCTCGTGTCGATCGGGTTGGCCTCTTGGTTCCTCCGTTGGCTCTGGGATCTTCCTGCAGTGGCTGGTGTGAAACTACGTTCCCCTCTCAACTATCTTCACAACGGTATGTGTCGTCAGAAGCACCTGGAATGGACCTCGCCACTGTTTGGAATGCCAGGGCTTTCTTCTTAGGTCCTTTATTACCACCCAGTCGCCGGGCTGGAAGTCATGGAGTGATGTGGAAGCTGGTGGTGGAAGGGCTGATTTCACCTGCTGTGAAATCTGAGCGAGAGTGGAGGATCTTTTGCAATATTGTAACATATTGTCCTCACATTGGCCAGTGGAGGGGAGTGGCCTGGTTACAAGTTCTACTCCCAGCGATGGAGGTCTGCCAAGAAGAATTTCAAAGTGTTTTCTCTAGATCATTTCCTCATCCTCATATGCATTAGAACAATAGGCAAAGCTTTTGTCCATGGCAGTCCTGTTTCCTCACAACACTTGGCCAATTTTGATTTTAGAGTGACATTTTCTCGTTTAACAGCACATCCACTGGCAGGGTGATATGCACAATGTTTTCTGAGGTCAATAGCGAGAAATTCACTGATTTGGGTTATTGCAGAATTGACAAAGTGAGAGCCATTATCGCTGCTCAGATTAGTTAGTATTCTCCAACTGGGAATAATCTCTGTTAGCAGAGCCTTTGCTACCACTTGGCTACTCTGGTGTTTTGCTGGAAATACTTCAATACATTTTGACCACATGTCAACTATTACCAAGCAGTATTTCTTTCCTTCTGCTGGTGACAGTTCTATGAAATCCATCATTAAGTGTTCGAATGGTCTGTCTAGTGATGGGTGAGAGGTATGTGTGATTGTTTTGGTTTTACCTGCGTGAAAACTTGCACAAACCATACACGATTGACAGAACTTCTGCGCATGAACTGAAAATCAAAAAGGTGGGAATAGTGACAGGAATTGATACAAACAAAGTATCAGTTATTGTGGGTTGGAGTGAGGCTCTTTTTGCAGCAGCATCGGCCCGTGCATTTCCTTGAGAGACAGGATCTGTGTTGTTAGTGTGAGCAAGGCATTTACAAACAGCAATTGACTTTGGGAGCAAAATGGCATCAAGAAAAGCTGCGACTTTGTCATGATGGAGAATGTAATGTTATGTTTATGTATTTAGCAGACGCTTTTATCCAAAGCGACTTACAAATGAAGAATTAACAAGCTATATAAAGCTAACAATAAACTACATAGAAGGAACCCACTAGTCTGACTATGTCAGAGGTGACAGAGTAGAGATAGGGTGCAGGCATAGAAGGAAGTGCAGAAAGATAAAGTGCAGAGATAGAGGGGGTAGGGAAGTACAAGGTAAGTGCTGGGATAGGAGATGCTCTCTGAAGATCTGGGTTTTCAGGAGCTTCTTGAAGATAGACAGGGACGCCCCTGTTCTGGTAGCGCTCGGTAGGTCATTCCACCATCGTGGGACGACACATGAACAGAGTTTGGATTGTCTTAGGCGTGGTGTAGGAGCTGCTAGACGACAATCCTGGGACCAACGGAGGGACCCAGTTGGGACAGAAGCCTTTGCAAGAGCAGAGAATGTGTTTGCTGTCAGATTTTAGGGATTGTCTGTGTTTCCACACAGTGCCGAAATCATACACAACACCAAAAGCATATCTGGAATCATTGTAGATGGTTACTACTTTGTTGTTAGCTAGTCTTCATGCCTCTGTCAACGCTATCAGTTCTGCCGCCTGTGCAGAATAGTGAGGGGGAAGTGAGCTGGAGAGAAGAGTTTCACAGCAAAACCAACTCTGTTGTGACCAATTTGTGGGTCACTTGAAGCTGATTCATCTACAAAGAGAACCAAATCAGGATGTGTTAATGGTGTTTCTTGTAGATCAGGTCTTGGCGAGCAAGCCTGTTGGAGGACGACAACGCAGTTATGTTGTTCTCCATCGTCTGGTGTGGGGAGGAGGGTGGCAGGTTTAACACATTACAGCGTTTGACAGTAATGTTAGACATTTGTAAAAGTACTGTGTTGTATTGTAGCCATCGTGCTGTGGAGAGGTGAGAAGTCTTTTGTTCAAGTAAAATCATGGACACATCATGTGGGACCAGGAGAGCTACATCAGAATAGCCCACAATGTCTCTGGAGGCCATAACTGCCTTTTCAGCTGCCGCCACATATCTGAGACATCTTGGGAGACCTGCAGCCACGGGGTCCAGTTTTGAAGAAAAATAAGCTACAGGGCGCAGCTTATTTCCATGGTCCTGTAACAAAACAGAAGTCATGCATCCATCTTTTTCATCTATTGTTTGAGGGAAGGCAAGTTGAGTGAAGTGCTTTGTAAGGCAAGTTTTAGTTCAGTGAAAGATTGTTCCACTTCAGGAGTTCATTTGATCTCATGTTTTGCTTGCAGGCCTTGAATGAGAGAGGCAAGTGGAGCTTCAAGAATGGCATAGTTAGAAATTAATTGTCGACAATAAGAGCACATACCAAGAAATGACATCATCTGCTTCTTTGTGACGGGTTTTGGAAGGTTCTGAATTACATCAACTCTTTTTGGTGAAAGAGTTTTAGCTTCAGAAGTGATGACATGACCTAAGAAGACAACCTTTTCCTGGACAAATTGGAGTTTAGACAAGCTGGCTTTGTGACCAGTTTTTAGCCAGATGTTTCAAGAGTGTGACTGTGTTGGCTTCACACTGCTCTTTAGTCAGACTGCAGATCATGAGGTCATCAACATACTGTAACAAGGCAGTACCTGGGGAGAGAAAAACAGATTCCAGACTTTGTCTGAGAGCCTCATTCAGTGGGTTTACATGATGAGATTAACTCGATTATAGCTATAGTTGGGTTCTGCTCCTTATCTGAGGGTAATTATCCTTTGTTACATGGCGGTGAATGAATGGAATCACTGGCACAAAACATGCAATACCACAGTAGATAAGTGGCACTGTACCCATTTCAACTATCGCTAGAGCCACTTCTGGTTGACGTCTTCACCAAAAACAACAACAAAACTAAGGCATTCGAGAAAGATGGCGAACGAAGAGCGAGATGAAGTTACGTCTCTCTACATTTGTGATGAGCTGGTTATGGCACAAACGCCAAATGCATTCTCCATCGCGTTGTTTGTTTCTTTCTGACGGCGGCGACAACAGTAATATCGCCTCCTTAGACTTCCGGGTGACGATCGCGGGAAAAATGTCCCGCATGTGCAGAACACTTGATCTTATCCACTGTCGTCTCCAGGCAGGTTAAAGTGGGCAATCGGATCGAGCTATCCTGGGATCTTAATTCGATCGCAAGTAACCCGATCCGATTACATTTCTTGTCGGATTAAGCTTGTTACATGAGCTGAATAACTCAATCTTATTGTAATATAGCCATTAATCCGATCCAATTGCCCGCATGTAACCGCACTGATTGTAAATGGTGGGACTTTTGCAGTATCCTTGGCACAGACGTGTGAAAGTGTAGCCTCGCCCATTGAAGTTGAATGCAAACCAGAATTGGCTGTCTGGGTGGATTGGAACACTGAAGAAGGCATTTGAAAGGTCCACCAGTGAAAATAATTTTGCATTGTTTGGAACCTGAGACAAGATGGTGTAAGGGTTTAGAACATGTGGGGCCCTGGGTTGGACTTCTGCATTAACTGCTTGCAGATCCTGAACAAAACGCCATTCTGTTGGTTGGTCTTTATCTCTAATCTTCTTGACAGGAAACAAAGGTGTGCGTACCGGCGAATCATTACATGGAACAATTACTCCTGTTGTCTTAAAAGACTCAAAGATTAGTGTTATGTCATCGAGGGCTTCTTGTTTAAGTGGATACTGAGCCTTGCAAGGTCTAAAGTCTGATTTTGGAGTGATGATTACAGGTTCACAATCTTTGATGAGGCCTACATCATATTTACCAACAGCCCAAAGTGTCTTAGGAACTTCTTGTAGGGCTGCGATATGTGTGGATTGATCTTCGAACAAACTTACTTACAAACAAGAAAGTACTTCTGGGTATCAGCTGGATTGTTCTTTGTGCGTGCACAACAGATGTCAGCCTTTTTGAGTAGCGCTGCAGTGTAGGTCGAAAAAAGGACAGATCGATCAGATGTTTCTTGCCAATCGGCTGCGCACTTACATGACTCCATGAATTGGCACAAATCTTCCCAATTATCTGATGTGTTTTGCGAGAGGGATGTGTGGGACTGAATAGTCCATGGTGGTTACATTGAGCTTGTGTGAGAGAGACTGACACAGCGCATTTATGTTCCGTCCAAAAAATGTGTGTCAGTGTTAGTTTATCAAACCTCTCCCTTAACCAGCCTTCCTCATATGATTCGTCAGATTCCGATGACAGATGGGAGGTGATACCAGTGCCAATACCGATATCTTCACTTCAATACCGGTTCCTGAGCGATACTTTTTTTTTATACCAATTTTATGATATCAATTCTAACAAAAAGGAAATTACACATAACACATAACAGTTCAAACCTTCAGTTTTATTTTTCACCTCAGTATTTTTTAGACCTCAGTGGCATTGTTTAACCAGTTCGACGATACACACACAACTACAGTTCCCAACACAGATGCATGTGAGCCCCGTCTGTGAGCATAACCACATTTTCCTGCATGCGGCAAAGTGTAACGTTAATACAGCCAATCGAGAGTAGCATGATCAGTTCTTGATCACGTGATTTATCTTTGGGTACAGAAACTTGGCACCGAAAGAATAGGCATGTTTTGATACTCGGTACTACCAAAGCATTTCGGTCAGTGCCTCAAAAGAACCAAAGTTCGGTACCCAGCCCTAATCAGGAGTATGCTGCATTTTCCCCCCCTAAGATTGCATTGCCATTACCCACACTGCCTGTGACTGGCTATTACTCATCTCCTTCAATGGATGGGTTGGTTAGGTTAAAGCATTAAGCAGGGTGGGCTGAGCACTACTGAAGTTTGCTGTACTGATGGTTTTTAACCTTCAGATAATTTCATGAACAACTGTAAAAGATATAGTTTTGCAAATGATGTCATGATGCTACAGCTAAATAGCTATTCCATGAGATAGTTTGCAAAAGAGAGAACTGTCTACAGCCACTTTGACACATGCAATGAGACTCTCAAATGTTCTAGCGATGTTTCAGAGCGGTGACATGTTAGAACACAAATGTCTAAATCTTTCTCTCTAGACTTTCCAACCTGTCCTCTAACTAAATCTGTGGATTGATAGCAGGTGAGGCAATGTATTAACATATCAGCAAATATTCTGGAGCATTTACTTCCACTATGTGAGTGTGTGTGCCAGTGAGAGTTTGTTCTTTCTGCTGACCTGTACGCTGCTTTCTGTCTCCTGCTATTACAAATATGTACAGATACATACAGTGTTTATATCAACACAATAGGGAGTGTCATCTGCTAATCTCAATTGGAAAACACTGAAAAACAGAATCATTTCTGCATTACCTTCTCTTGCACTCTTTAAACACAAACAACAACCATTCCACTGCACCTTCTCCCACACATTTCCAGCCAGGAGAGCACATCTCCATCGATCTGGCATGTTTGTGTGAACAACAGCTGGACATTGGAAATGTCCAATGTCCATGTGTGAAAGCTGTTAGGGTTTGTGGGTTTTTCTTTGTTTTTCTTCCTCCACTCTCTCTCTCCCTCTCTCCTGTTTCATTGCCTTCCTTGGGCAGTGTTCTCAGAGTGGCAAATTAGTGATCCAACTCACCTGTGCTGGACTGATTATCTCCTGCTTAGAATTTCAACTCTCCGCTCAAAACTAATTTGAGTCTCTGGTTTCAGTTATGATTGACTTCAGAAATGTGTGTGTTGTTTTCACCTCCAGGAATTATCAATCTCTGTACCTTTGTCATCCAGCCTCTTGGATTGTTTGGAGATCTGGGGCCTCATGTACAAAGGGTGCATACGCACAAAAAAAGTGGCGTATGCGCTTTTTCACATCAACGATTATAAGCATCAAGAGCAAAACGACCGTAGAAATGTGCGGTGCCTCACGCCAACTTCAGGGCTGGCGTACGCACTTTTCTACAGCTGATGATTCTTTGGCAACACTTAGAGGTGATGTTGGGAAACTGTTATAATAAATAAATGTGAACACAATTTGTCCTCAGACTGAGGGATGTGCACATCTGAGACACATGAACAATTAATACTGATGAACATTTAACACATCCATGTGTCTGAAATTGCATGAGTGGATATAAAAGCATGCGCGAAGTGGTGCAATGCATACCATTATAAACAATGGCTGCTTTAGCGGTATTAGAAGACATTGCATTGTGCAATTCGAAGAGAGTGTGTGTTCAGAGACAGAGAGGATTTGCTGGCGACAGGCTCATCAGCTGCTTTTGAGGGCAATCCTGGCTCTACGACAGCCTTCAACATAGTGCGGTGGACCTGCCTGGTTTTGGTCTCGTCATCCACCGGTACAATGTGTACACGAACCACCCTCCTTGGCCATCCTCAGCACTCTGTACTTCACAGACCTTTCTTTCTGTTGCAGTTGCTGATGGCCGGTGGTGGCGGTGGTTTTGTTTGGGAAGCAGGTCTAATTAAGTGTGTGTGTCTGCCACATGGGTGATTTTGGTTGCTTTTCTTTACCCCCCCAATCCTCGTCTCATGCTGCCTGATTAACTCACCTGTGTGCCTTTAATATGGCAACCTAATTATCTGGGTGCAATTCCCAGGGTGGCGTTGTTGGTTTTCCTTGTTTTCTCTTTAGTTAAGTCTAGTTTTATTTGGTTCCTCTTCCTCGCCACAAACTTGTCTGCAGGACATGAGGCAGGCACACATGACAATCCCGTTTTCAGGATACAGGCAGAATGCACAGCAAATTGTGGAGCATCCGGTTGAACCGCTCACACTGACCATTCCCTTGGGGGTGGTATGGGGTGGTGCGCGATTTTAACAGTGAAGCATTAATATGTGGGTCACACACTCACATAATATAGTCACAAAGTATGATGATGCGTGTTGATTATTGGGTTATAAATAAACTAAGCAGGGGCATTATATTTGTGCAGTACATCTCATACAGACACAATTCAGCATGCTTTATGTAAAAAATGTATAACACAAAGAGGAAAGCATAAAAACATAAGGACAGTGAAATAAACATGTAACAATTGACAATGGTATGAAACTTGTATAACTTACGCATTTAGTTCGTCGGTAATTGTTTGCGGCCATTTCCCTCGCTTTATTGATTGCACCTGTATTACCTTTTCTGGTGATCACACTTTTAAACTCATCATACAGCTCCATCAGCATTCTTTGTTCTCCATTCTACTTTTCTGCTGTCTCCTTTTTTCCACAATCCACTTGTCAGGGCTTCTTACGTTCCTCGGGCACTCGCACATAGCCAGGCTATGAAAGCCTCGCTTGAATTAGCCTTGATTAGATGTAGCTGAAATGTCTTAGTGGAATGACTTGAGGCTTAATTATGAGATGTTGTTAGTTTAAGCGAGGCTTTCCTGGTACAGCCTGGCTTTCTTTAGCTACGTTCGTGGAACACCCCTCTTGTATTGTGAGGATTTGCCATACTTGTACTTGTATTTGTGAGTGTTTCCTGTTTGTCCGGCTCTGTTTGAGGGACTTTCTGGTGGGTGCTGCTGGCTGATTGCTCATTTAACTCACCGGTGGTGGCTTCTGGCTCACTGAGTACTTAAAAGGGAAGATGTTGGTTTTTTTTGTTTTTTTTTTAACCTGGACCTTATTTCTGGCATAAAATGTGTTCATCTACTCACAACATTTTGGTGAAAGTCGGTGTTCTTCGGATGCTATTTATATCACTTGAGATCCACATATATCCATATTGTCACAGTCGGCTATAGAAGTTTGTTATGTCACAGTTTGTTTAATCATGGTTTCAGTTATGTTCTAGTCCTGTTTTTCCTGCCACCTCAGTTCACTCAAGTCACCTGGTTTATTGTTCACAGCTGCACCTCATTCACTGATCACTCCCTCCACAGTATTTAGTCTTCTGGTTTCCTTTCAGTCACTGCAGAATCCTTACCTCACTATCCCTTCATGCTTCCACGAAAAAGATAAGTTTGATTGCCAGCCTCATAGCCGTTTAAGATAGCCGTAGTCAGTGGTTTTTCATAGCCTGGTTTTGTTAGTGTCTCTTTTTTATGTTAAGTATTTTTGATAATCCGGCTCTGCCGCGCCTTTTGTTCCTGCTCCCTGTTTTGGAAATAAACCTTTTGATTTTTGGAAAAGAACTGCATCTGGGTCCCTTCTCGCACCACGCACCGTGACACATATAACAGGAGTGAATGGGGCATAGACAATACAGCCTCTAAATAAGGCATTATCTGTCTTTATTTCACCAATACTTTAAGACGAATGAATGAACGCATACTATTACACTCTTAGTTCAGAGCTGCCGTGTTGTTGTTAATGGGGGCTTTCTACACCTGGGTCACTTGGGATAAAGTCATCGACACGCGCCCCTGCAGCACAGCTTATTTGCTCCGTGCTCTGTGACGGTCGGCTATCTTCACACAAAGTTTGCTACTGCTCGTTTTGTGCAACATGGCATGGCATTTACTTTGTAACTTGAAACTGAGCTGTATGAATTCAAGACGGACAAAAGTTTTAGGATGGAGGTATCGAGATTAGATAAATAGATCAATATTTCATCAGAAAATAACAATGTTTGGTTCTTGACCATGCATTCTTATAGCTGCAGTGGCTTTATTCTGTCGAATAGCGCAAACGATTAAGGACTGATCAGGCAACCTTGTTTGGTTTGCCATCCTAAGTTGAATGCGTTTGATTCTGATTCTTTGAGGAAGGATCATTTAAAGTATTTTTGCTTGAAAGTCAGTAGCTTCCACAATCAAGTCTGTCTTTGCTTTTTTTTTTTGGTATTAAAGAGATAAGGGGTTCTTTCCAGGATGGAGCGGTTGCACCAGTCCTGAGCTCTTTGTTAAGCTTAACTCTCACTTTTGAGATCAGAAGGTCTTTCATCTCTTTGTACCACTCCCTTAGGGATTTTTTTTATGAATTGTTCAAGTTCCTTTGGATTCTTCAGGGCAAGAAACAAGTTCGAGTTATCAGCAAATAATACTCTGTGTAATACAGACAAGGAATTCACAAAATAATTTATATACAGACTGAAGAGAAGTGGCTCCAAGATAGAACCCTGGGAGACCCCATGACTGATGGATGTGTATGATAAGTTGCAATTTTCTCTCTTTTTTTTCCTCCCACATATTGGTATCTTCCGTACAGAGAATGACTGAACCAATCTAGCGCTAGGCCTCTTCAGTTTCAGTTTCTTTGAGTCTCTGGCTCTGATGCTGCTGCCCCAACGGATGCAGCAAAATCTGCAAAATCTGTATTCTCCACCAAAGACTTGTAGAAGATATGCAGCATCTTGTTGTGGACACTGGAGGACCTAAGCTTCCTTAAGAAGTGCAGTCTGTTTTGTCCTTTCTTGTAGGCAGCGTGTTACATTTCCACTCCAGTCTGCTGTCCAGGTAAACTCCCAGGAATCTGTAGTCCTCAACCACCTCCACTTCTTCTCCCATGTTTCGAAAAAGTGTTTGGTTTATACCTGGTCCTCCTAAAATCCAGAATCATCTCTTTTGTTTTGTTCATATTGAAGATGAGGTGAATGTTCCCACATCATGCCGTACAGTGATTGACCACTCCCCTGTATTCAACCTCTGGTCCATCACTGATGGACACAGATCACTGATCACATCCAACAACTGTAGAGTATTTCTATATATCCTCTACATAAATATTGGCCTCAAGATGTCATTAGGTTAGGTTAGTGGAGGATTGGACTTGTATGTATGAGTTTGTACAACTCAGTATCTCATGCCAAGATACAAGCAGTTGCCACACCTTAGGCCAGTGCTTGATTTAAAAAAAAAAAAAAATTAAAGGTTTCACTGGAACATCAGTAATGCATTAAGCTTTTTCTGGTCATGTTTGAAGTGAACAAAGTCAACAGACTGAAAGCAAAACTAATACAGATAAATTATTCCTCCCATGGAGGAGGAGACGAAGGAGTTTAGACAAATAGGTGGCGGTATAGCAAGATCCTATTGTCCAACCAACATTAGATTAGGTGAAGAAGAACTATGAGTCTGTATGGTCTGAGCATGCGCTACAGCTGCACACGTGCGCAGACTATATCTTCCGAGAGTAACAGCCGCCGGAGGAGAAACAGAAGAAGTCAGTAAGCAGATCGATTCGACGCTTTTCTGCAGATAACATGAGGCCAGGTACGGTAACATTACACACGACAGTATTTTAAATGGCGCTAGCTTTTATACAAAGTCAAGTATTTGTGTTTGAGGCGCGGGTGTGTGAGTGGCCTGCGACGCCATGCTCCTCAGTGAACATCATGGTCAGATAGACGGACTGGAAATACTCCGCTGCCAACCGTATTAATGTGTTTGACTGAATACATATGGATGTAGTGTAGGAGAGCCGTTAACAAGCAGAAGTGCTCGTTAAAATGACTTCTGGAGCATCACGTGTGAATGAAGAACTCATGAAGCCTCGCGCCGCTCAACACGTGTTTTAAAACTCCCTGAGCAGCACAACACGGCCGAAGACTTGAGCCACAGTTGGACAGAAAGTACCGGTCAGCTCTCCCGTCCACACTGCAGACAATGAGTTTGAAGCTCGGAGGGTGAGGGTCATGCAGCCTCTGCTGGAGTTGACCGCTTTATGAACGTCCATGTTGGCCCACAGACACTCAAGTGGAGCAGAAACGTGGCTGTAGGAGGCGGCTCTGGTTATCCAGCAGAGGTGGAAGTGTTGACTTCACCGCGTGTTAGAAGTTTCTGCCAATCTTTCATTGTTGGTGTTTCTCCTAGTCTGTTTTCTGTGAATAAGTAGTCATTCTTTGTCATATTTCGATAGTCTGGGGAAATTGTGTTAATGATTTCTCTTCCAGATTCAATCAGTGAGATACTTGTTAAAGTTTGGCGCTAAATAGATGAACCGAAGTGAAAAGAGAAGAACTCTGAACATAAGTTGAGATATGTGAAATGTTTGTTGTTAAAATCTTGAACACCAGATATAACATCCTAATACTCCCTCCATAATGATGGTCTAAGCCACGATCAGAATAAAATAAATCTTAGAAGAAGCCAACATTTAGGTTGAAGAATGAAGGTGCTCCATGTTCCTGGACATAGGAAGTGTTGTGGAACATCCAATAGTTTGTTTTAATAGTAACTTGCTTGTGTTAAAAACGTTCAAACAACAGGATAGAATCAAAGTCCATATAGCTTTCAGCTAATTTTGGCAGTAATAAATAGAGTTCAGATTAGTCTGACTGCTTTGGTTTGTTTCTTAACATGTATCAGTATTATTGATTTGTGGATGGGTGAAACTCCTGTTCTCCTGCTTTTTCCTCACCGTAAAGAAGGATGGAGGAGATACAAAGTGACTGAGCATTAAATTGATGTTCTGTATCAGCACCGTGTCGTGTAAACACGCCACATGGAGCAGCCAGTCTTACAGTGCTGCAATGTAGAGAAGTGGAATGCAGCCTTTAACACACATCAGATTTCAATCATGTATTGAAGTATTTGCTTATATATATATTGCGAGTCGTGTCATCATTGCAATATCCAACAAATCTGAAGCATATTGCATTTTCCCTGATATTGTGTCATCCTGATAAAGGCAAAATATTTGTTTTCTAAAAGAAGGAAAGAAAAGAAGACAAACGCATGTTTTCCAGTCCCAGTAAGGGGGAGTCAGCTGATGCACCTTCTGTGTTTCAGGTTTCAGTCCTCGTGGTGACAGAGGAGGAAGAGGAGGACGAGGGGGATTTGGCGACCGTGGAGGACGAGGGGGATTTGGTGACCGAGGAGGACGAGGGGGATTCAGAGGAGGAAGAGGTGAGTGTGCTGTTATTCAAATAATGTGTAATCCTTCTTTATTTATGTTATTTTGTGTCAGGTACAACAATGTAGGCTCTTAAATGTGGTTACGAGAGGAAGCATGCATGTCATGCTCAGTATGTTCATTATTGACGTCAGGAAGTCAGTTCCTCATAATCAAAACATTTTAGTTAGAAATGGAAGTAATGACAAACATATTCACAAAGACTTTGACAGTGAGGGATAATTCATGATTGGATTTATGCTCCAAAACAGGAGAAATGGCTCAAAATGAAGACAATGACTGATGTAGATCAAACCAAAAAGGAGGAAGTTGAAACCAAACTGTTATTTAATGATCAGATCTATTGGAGTCCCCTGAAGAGCTGATCAGATGCCAGCTGAACCCACTCTGTTTCTGTTATTGTGACCCCGCTGTTTCGGAGGTTACACGCTGAAGCCTAGTTCCTGCTTCTGCGTCACGTGGACACGGCGCCGTCATTGAGCATTCAAAGCTCTGCATCAAGGGAACATGTTGAGTTTGATTGATCCTGATTCACACACCCGCTAGGGCTGTGTGGTTTCAGGGGTTATTTATAGCCCAATCCTTGCTTTTTCTTTCGGTCACACTTAGCAACAGTAAACAAATGTTGAAGCGCAGGCGACAAAAGACGTTAGCGGAGGTGGTCTGTACGACCACTGAACCGGTCGAGGCTGGGAACGGGGGAATTCACAACACTGGTTCACCCACTGAGGGAGCTGGATGAACAAATGTCAACGGGCCGATTTGAGGAGCTTCTTCACCGTGTACAGCCATTAAGGCTGGGAAAGGCAACTGCAGGAAATTACGTTCTGAGCGGACCAATCACAGCCCTTACGGCGTAGGGGTCGACGCCGTAGCTACAGCGTTGAAATGACGGAGGAGCATAAACTGCGCTTTACACATTTCACTAGTTCCAACATTGTACATTCATTTGTCACTGCAAAGAGCTCCAGGAAAGCACCAGGAGGTCTTTCACATCCGTTACCACCAATTTAACAGAAAGCAGAAAAGAGCTCAACATAAGGAGACACTGAGTTTTACAAAGCTATGGGTGTTCCACAGAGACTGGGGACCAACAAACGTACAAGATAAACCAACAGAGGTGTCAAATATTAGAAAAGAAGGTAAATTTGATTTCTCAATGTTCTGTCATGATCAGTCTTAACTGGTGTCCTGTCAACTGATGATGATGTGAACTGCCATCAAAGTTTCGCACCACTCGAACACAGATATGGCGGTGAAGTCCTCGCTCTTCACATTATACATCCCGGAAAAAGAGTTTTCTGTTAGGTCAGAAAGCTGGACTGTTCCCTGAAAGGCTGCAGTGTGAGTGACGTGCACATGCACATGCACGGTATTCTCAGTGATCTCACACAAGCTGCAGGTAATGCTCAGTGTGACAATAAGCAACTACTTTAATATTCTAATGTATGGTGAGCTCATCAGTCGACCCTCTGCCACTGAAAGAGCAAACAAATGATAGAATTCCACGGAAAAGACCCCAGTCTGCTCGAGCTTCAGCTAAAGCTCTGTCTTCCATGTCATATGAGAAGTGCAGCACGTTGGTTGTTGGTGTGCTAATTATTTAAAAGACTTGTTGAGGTCTGAATAATGGAACGAGGTTGGATGTATTTTAGATTCAATAAGTCAGTGTACCACATGAATTTCAAATGAAATTCAAATGAAAACTGAGTTATACTTGTTGTATGCTGTGCTTCTTACTTTGACATATGTCAAAACAGGAAATGTGGTGTGTTTTTGACTACTTGTTAATTACCGATTTACAGATTACCCTGTTAGTAGCTGTATTAAAGTAGCTCTTTCTTTTTTTCAGGAGGGGGATTCAGGTCCCCAGATGGTGGAGGATTTCGGGGACGAGGAGGTGGCAGAGGCACCCCAAGAGGAAGAGGAGGAGGAAGGGGTGGCAGAGGAGGCTTTGGAGGAGGGAAGAAGATCTTGATTGAGCCACACAGACATGAAGGTTTTTATACTTTATTACCTTAGTGTTGTCATTTATGTGTATTTGTAATGATTGAAGTTTAAAGAGATGTGTAAATGAAAAACTAAAAGGAAGCATGGATTCAATTTCAGATGGGGCACAAAAAGGATGGATTTAGATTTGGGAGAAAGACGAGTTTAAAAAGTCCGTTCTGTTTTCTAACTGATGGAAAAGGAAAAAACTTCTAATCAACTGATCAATTAAGCAGAGTGTGTTTCACAGGTTGTATATAATAGATGGGTGTGTCCACTCTGAACTCACATTCTGCTTGTGGACATGAGATTGACCTCAGAGCAAAGTTTCATCATTTGTAGAATTACTTTGGGTAATGCTTTTCAGGAGTGTTCATCTGTAGAGGGAAGGAGGACGCCCTGGTGACCAAGAACATGGTGGTGGGCGAGTCTGTATATGGAGAGAAGAGGATGAATGTGGAGGTAAGGAAAGAGTGCTGCTTTGTACTGGATCAGGAACACGATGGTTAGTTATCTTCCACACTACTCCATCAGCTTTGAATGGTTCCTGGCTTTGTGAAATCAAATATGGTTGCGATTCAGTGTCATTTCCACAATGCTTTAGAATGCACTGCACCGAAGTTACAGGAGCTCCAATAGTATTTTTGTGATTTTATCTTTTATTTTTCTCACCTGTTTGTGTGTCCGACAACAGCACACACACTACATTCTCTCCTCAGCACAGAAGATCATTCCTGCCAGCAGAAATAACTATTCGTTTTGATTATTTATGCTGCAAAACGTGATGTCCTATTGGGATCAATAAAGTAATATTTAAATCGATTTCTGTGTTAGGAAGGAGAGACGAAGATTGAGTACAGAGCCTGGAACCCTTTCAGATCTAAGCTGGCCGCTGCCATCCTGGGAGGAGTTGATCAGATCCATATCAAGCCTGGAGCGAAGGTCATGTACCTGGGGGCTGCCTCTGGCACCACAGTGTCCCACGTTTCTGACATTGTTGGACCGGTGAGTACTGCATGCATTCTTTGACAAAAATCGCATGATAGGGGGCAGAATTCTAGCAAATATCTCCAAATAACACTAATTTTCGAGTTGGTGCCCTTTACACATAGAGAAAGCCATTGATTACCCCTCAGGAAGAATAAACTGTTTCACAGTATGGAGTCTCAGACAGGAAATGACCCAGTAACAGGATTCGTTGAGCAGTTTGTCCTAAAGTACTTGCAAAGAGAGCTGTTGGAAACTGTTTCTGAAGTGTCCACGCAAATGGATGTCGTGACATGGAAATTTGAGGTAGCGTAAAACTCCATGGGAACATGGTGATAAAATAGCTTTTTCTTCAAATGTTTGCTTGAAAACACGCAGGTGAACCCAGGCTGTGCCCAGCCTGACTCTAGCTTTTTAAACTGTGACATGCAAGTTGACACAGAGCATGACCCACTCGGTTCTGCCTGTGACTTTTCTTGTCTAAATACGTCCATCATCATGCCTAAACCTGACCAAGCCATCAGAGAAAGGACTTGATGCCCATCAGGGAAGTAGGCAGCACTGGCAGGAAAGTAAAAGGGCCTGTGCGTTCTCACGTGTTGTTTCACTTCAATGTGGGTGGTGTGTTTTCTACTTAAATAGTTTTGATTTCTGGTAATGATTGTACTCTGTCTTGTGGTATAGGAGGGCTTGGTCTATGCTGTGGAGTTTTCCCATCGATCAGGTCGTGACCTTCTTAATGTGGCCAAAAAACGTACCAACATCATCCCAATCATTGAAGACGCTCGACATCCACACAAATACAGAATGCTGGTTGGTAAGTAGTTAGTTCAGAGCCGCAGCATGTCCAAGGTGCAGCTAAAGCACCTTCGCTGCATGCAACGGTCCTGTTGGAAGTCATGCAGGTGATTGCCCGCCCCCCATAGTCTATCTGGGGCAGGATTAACATAGTTTTTGCCTGATAAGTAAAGCAGCGAACATATTAAAATGATGCAAACAAACACTTTTATGTAGTTGGTGAGAGTCCCCGTCTCCGTCTGTTCATCTGTGAAACACCAACTCATCTGTTTGTGCCTCTCCTCCCTCTGTGCTCACTTAGCTGCACTGTACTGATGCAGCCACATCCCTGTCTGAAATGATGACATAGATGCAGCCACGTTAACATGCAAACCATTATCCAGGCTGCAGCTCTGCACTGATAAAGTCCTCATACCATAGCTGTCAGATAGAATCACAGTCATAGGCTAAAAACATCTTTAGATTCTGCTATGTTTACACGTAAAATGGTCACACAGAGAAAGTTGGAGGCGTCTGACAGTGTTCTGACCATCTGTGTTGGTTGCTCTTCTTTCAGTCACTGACCTCTTCCTGAAAGAGTCGTGGTCAGCAGACGGACATTTAGACCTTTACACACTGAAACGGTCTGTAAGGATAGGACTGAAAAACTGGGCTAAACTGAGAGGACAGCCTGAACTATCTGTGATATTTTGAGCTGTCACTTTAAATAAACTGTGCTGAAGAGAGGCACAACATAGGCCCATAAAACCTGAGTTTAGCACTGTCCCAAGTATATACAGTGCTGGGACATTCATCATATATTAAATAAGATGAAATATCTACATGATATACACATGAACTTTCCATCAATATCTATGATTTTCTATTACTCTTACTGAAAATTGTAGTATTAACTGGAAATGAACACGATGTAGTTATGAGACTCCTACACAAAAGTCAACCTGCATTGTGTACTGAGACAGTGGTGTTGTGTGTCCCTACAGGCATGGTGGATGTGATCTTTGCTGATGTTGCCCAGCCTGACCAGACGAGGATTGTTGCTTTAAATGCTCACAACTTCCTGAAGAACGGTGGACACTTTGTGATATCAATAAAGGTACAGCAATGGCTGCCTCAACTTGTTGTGACTAAAACAGAGGTCACTGGCACACAACCAGTTATATTACACAGAAAAATGCACATTACCTTATAGATGAACCAGTAATGTGACTGTCACAATTAGAAATGATTATAAATTCCAGTTTACAGGCTTTTGACGTGTTAATATCTGATACATTTTCAGCCACTTGAGCTCTGAAAAGATCAGCTACAAGGAAAAGATTGCACTAGTGAAGGAACACAAACCTGCTGCTCAATTTGCAGTTCTGTTCATTTTGGTGTATGAGCTATGTTGATGTGTCAATCTGAATTATGATGCCACACAGTCCTGTGGTCATTGGTAATTGTATTCAAACACATTTGCAGTTTGTTCATGGGTTTTTGAGCTTTTTTTAAAGGCTTTTTTTCCTTTTCTTTAAGGCTAACTGTATAGACTCCACAGCAGCTCCAGAGGCAGTGTTTGCATCAGAGGTGAAGAAGATGAGCGCTGAGAACATGAAGCCACAAGAACAGCTCACACTGGAACCCTATGAAAGAGACCATGCTGTGGTGGTCGGCATCTACAGGTAAACCAACATTCCTGTTCTCCGACACCTGCTCTGACTTTTTGGTCTGATTTTTAAGAAGACTTGATGCACATCAGGGTGAATGGAAACAACTATGAATTTAGTCTGACCTCCAAAGATTAAAATGATGTGACTCACCAGCTGTTTCTGGTCTGAATTGACCAACAACAAACTCTGTGACTGACCGGAATCTTCCCAGATATGATATGTCTCTAATTCCTAAAGAGGAGCTCTCTCCATTTCGCTCTTATGGGTGTGAACTACTTCTTTTACTGAATTACAACCACTAACTGGATTGTACTTATATAGTGCTTTCTTAGTGGAATTAATCACTCAAAGCCCTTTTACACTGCAAACCATCTATTCACACACTCCTACAGCAAGCCTATACACCGACCAGGTTTTATAATGACTCAGCCCTCGGTGTATGAAAGGCCAGTACCTGTCAAATTATGGGGGCTTTTTTAGTCGAGCATACTTTCTTTGTGTGTGTAACAATCAGAAAGCAAATTAGGCCCATTATAATTTAATTTAAACATTTCTGTAGGAATTCCTGTTAAGTAAAACGGGACACGGTCATTCTCTTGATTATAGCAAACCCAAGGAAACATTTCAACCCTGTAGACATTTCTGTCGTGACACTATTTCGTCATACAGGCTGCTCTTTTCTTTTTCCGTTTGTTTTAGTGGCTTTTTCCCCCCAAGGAACTTGATTTAAAAACTTTGGTGGCTTGAGAAACACTTTAAGCCCGAATTCACAGCTTCTTGTTATTCCATTGCTCTTTGTCTGTGATAACTAAACAGACTCATCATAGATGACTTACAACAATTGTCAGCATGGGAAATTTAAATAAAAAAAAAATAGTCCTCACACTTGCCACTTGTCAGATTCCCGTTTGGGACGCTTATTGTTTTCTCTCTAAAATAAGATTGTGTAGCCTTTTCTATTCCTTTAGTGTCCATCATGATAACTGCAGTATCTGAAGGTGAACTGCTGTAACAGCCTAGTCGATTCTGACGGTATAATATCAGGTGGTAAGTACAGTGAAAAACAAATAATGTGTGGCATTGTGGGGAATCTGGACTATGTGAAGACATGGAGCCAAATCAGCCAAATCCTAATTGGTGTGCAGAGATACGTAGTTATAGGAAGGGGACAAAGTAACATCCATGTGAACACCAAGATGAAAGGTTTCCAAGCAGAACATTGACTTATAACATGAGCTGTGTCAGTGCTTTAAGGTGATCACTTTACATATTCTATTGGAAAAGAAATGTAATGAATAATGACTGCCCCCCTTTCTTTCTCCACCAGACCTCCACCTAAACAGAAGAAGTAAGGTGTGGAAGAAAAACAACCAAGCAGCGGCGACCCCCCCCCCGGATCTCTTCAGTGTGAAGCCGGGTCTAACCTGCAGTGCAAATTTTGTTTGAGTTCTTTCCTTCAAGTTCTTTGATAGTTAAATAAGCAACCATTAACTGCTGAAGGTTTATTTCTTGATAAGGTTGGGAGCACATTAAATAGCCACGTCCTTATCTTTTATGGAAAAAGAGTTAGTTGACACATTCGTAGTTTCCTATGTGAAAGATGACTTCTCTATGAACCACTCATGTTATGCAAATATTACTCGTGCATACTTTAGTGTGAGCTCAGCCTTAAGAGTTCTCAGAAAATGTTTGGCTTCACCAGCTGCTGCCCTGTAAACATGTTCTGTGCTGTTTATTTACAGAATATATCTTTAAAAAAAAAAAAGATTGTTTTATAGTTCTGATCATTTGAATAATTACCATGTGGTTTAAATTAGGCTCTGCTGAGACTGTTCTATAGTCAGTGCTTTTATTTCAGTTTTGTTACATTGTAATCTCAGTTATTTTCTCCATGTTTTATTGAACTGTATGAGGGTAAGCGGTGAGTGCGAGTAGGGGGTCACATTGTTAGGGAAATTATAAATATTTAAGCTTCCAGGCTACCATGCAAGTACTGTAATCTGTCAGAGCCGGCTTGCAGCAGTGTTTGTGCCTGTGGCAGCTCATGTGAAGAGGAGCCTCAGGCTGCCTGTCCCCTCAGTGTTCCTCAGGGAGGAACCCTGTAATGCTGACCTGATCATGGCTGAGGTGGTAAACTGACCCTCTGTTTACAGACCAACGTAGATGTTTTTTTCACTCTGACCTGTAATTTGATTCTGGTATTACCTTTTTGTCAGCCCAGTTTATGATTGAAGACATAATGATGGAAACAGCTACAGTTTTTGTTTTTTTTGTATCAAATATTTTAAATAAAAACGAGTGTATTCGTGTATTTTGGTCATTAATTTATTTCTATTTAACTATATAGCCAATCTCACAACATGGAAACGCCTTTGAGTTCTGTATACAGAACGTCGGCTTTGGTCCAGTTGTCACCTGTACGAAGCTCGCCTGCTCGGGTATCGGTAAATCTAAATTTGAGGTCTTTCATGACAGTAGCCCTCCATATATTCAGTGAAATAGATGGATGCAAAGATGTGCGTTTACTGCTGACTGGAGGCACATACAGCGGTTTAAAAAAAAAAAAACTGTTTCCGACCTCGTAAACTGGCACCAAACTGCTCCTTTTCTCTTACAAGTCTATTTTCCTGAATGCTCGATGTCTAAACCACACGATCATGTTTGGTTTCAGAGACTAGCTCTGGGAAGTTTGTGAACATTAACAGTGGATTTGTTTTGGCAGCCATTTTGTGGGAAATTTCTCTGGAGCGCGCTGGATCACACTTGCCTGCTGTCGGGAGTGCGCTCTCAATGCAGCCCCTCTCGTTTGACCGATATTAACATCACAGAGGGGCTGAATAGAATAGCGCTTGCTGTAGCTGTGCCTGCTAAACTACAGAGTCTTATTTTCATTTCGATTGCAGGTTTGGTCCGTCGGCTGGCCGTTGCCCCGAGGCAGCCTGCAGTGTGCGGACTGTCTTCCAATTCCAATGGCAGTGTTTTATTAGACGGCTAGCATGCTAGCTACTAGCTAGCTAATGTTAGCTTTTTACCTTTAAATTAATTAGAGTGCCGACGGGATCAGTGATAATTTTGCCCTACGCTTTAGTTATATGGTGATCTCCTGTACACCAGATAATAACCCTCGTTCTAGTTAACAAGGTCTGCAGAGCAGAGGAGTGAGTTGTCGGTGGTTGAAGCAGCGGTCTGCCCACCTCTAGGCTGGGCTAGCTGTGCAGCGCCGGCAATCTGTCCTTATCGATAACCAGCTCCCTGGAGCTCCTGAGAAAAGATATCGCAGTTTTACTGGACGCTTAAATCACCAGGATTCTATCTACAGATAACTTTGCTTAACAATTTTTGGATTTCTACTGTGGAAAACGAGCGACTGATCCGGAGGAGGGGGCTCGGTTCGTGTGGACGAAGGGAGACGGGGGTTCCGAACATGGCTGCTCCGCGGAACTTGGTTCGACACACCGCCTGAGGTAAGAAACTGCAGGAGGCGTTTGCCTTAGATCTGCAATAGGGTTGAAATGATTGTTGAGAGATGTGTGTTAGCGGCTTGGTAGAAATAACTGTCATCCACTCCCGGAGTTCTTTGCCCCTGCCAGCCGGCCTCGTGTCACCGCTTCTCTGCCGCCGCTGCTGGTCAGATGGCTAATGGGGCGAGCCTCAGTAGAACCAGCGGGTAACCTCGGTGATGGACAGACTATTCAAAGCAGTGCGACCGTTGTAAAAAAATGACACGAACGTGTTCACGATGAGCCTGCTGCCCCGTTTTGGTTTGCAGCATCGTCTGAATCTTGCGTTAAGCAACCCCTGTCCCCCCACCTCCCACATCTGGAGGTTAGACCAAGGGTTAGACTACCCGCCAGATGTTTGTCATAAATTGGCTGATAGTTGGTTTGGTCAGTTTGTTTGGATCTAAGCAGCTTCCGTCGGCGGTGGTATTGTCACCGGTCTTAAACTGAGGCACGACAAACATGAGATTGGGACAGGATGCCGGCGAAGCTGAAGGGAGGGAGATGAATGAATGTGGTGCTGAGACGTGCTGTTTTGCTGTAGTGTCGCTAAAATACACGAGTGTTCTGTGTGGATGGAGACCGCCTTAGAGGTTACAGCAGCCAGCAGCCCTGGGCTGTCCTCGGTGGTCTTTTTTCTTACGGTAGCTAACAGCAGCCGTTAGCTTAGCTACCGCATCAGCCCCTACCCTGCCCTGGAGTACAGGGACACAGGACTCTCTCTTGTCTGCTGATGGCTACTCCCAGTTTAAGGTGCAGGACGACGAGGAGACGGTGCGGATGCACATCTGCAAGAATCCTGACTACACGCCTCTCTGTCTGTTGATTGTTCTGTCGTTGCTCAACAGAATATGTGGTCTGAAATCAGTGATGTTTTAAATACGAAGGTTGTCCTTCTTTCACACACACACACACACACACTACCCTCCCTCCATGTTCAAGCCACTGGTTTATATTTGGAGCTTTAAAATAGGCGATGGCCAGTGTAACACATTGTTTTCATTCGTTCCTAAACCATGTCAGGGTTTCTCTGCAACATCACGGATAATGTATTTCCCTAGCACGTGAAATTGCTCTTTCACTCAGCTGAACAACTCTTCAGAATCATTTGCCTTTATTCTGTAGGACGCCTGATAAACTGGCGCTCATGAAGGTCCCCATATGAGGGCATATTGTTTCTTTTTTAAATGTATGATTATTATTTTAGATATTTCTAAATACTTTCTATTCAAAGACGGGATACATCTTATACTTACCAAGTCATACTCAGTTGATGCTTACTACCTGATGTCACAAATACAGCCAACACACAGGAAATTTTGATGTCATCTGACATTTTATGAATAGGTCTCGATATATAGTTCTCAGTGACATGGAAGCATGTAAAGCTGAGTGTAGGATCATGGGTATCCAACCAAAGCAGACAGACTTGCTTGCTGTCCTCCAGGAAGCTTGAAGCGCATTGTCCTTATTGATGATGCGACATGTGAGTTGAATGCTGACTGGCTGAAAGTTAGTTTGAAACGGAAGAGGGACGACTACAGCACATCTACTTGAAGAACAAGAACCAAGAAGTATGGATGAAGGACACAGTGCACAGGACAATGTGGATTTTTTTTGATGCTTCGTTTCACTTCAGCACGAAGCAGATGTTTGTCCAGTGAGGGTGTTTAATAGAAAGTCATTCAGTAAGTGGAACTCAGCTCAGCTCTGGAGTCTGTCTCTGTCTTCACAATGATATTTACAATAAAATAAGAATGAAATGAAGTGGGCCAATTGAATGTGCTCACCTTAAAAAGCACATGAATCCAAACATTAGAATCAAATAGGTACACCGACTGTTTCAAGATGCATCTATGAAACATTTAAAGTGGCAGGTTCTCAAAACACTGGGCTGTTGACATCATTTTGATAAAGAATGGCATAAACAGTAGGGTGATGGTTTCTCACTGTATTGAATTGAAAAATGACATTATTAATCATTACTGTAACACGAAACATGTCACTGTAGACTTCAATTTTAGCTGCCTTTTTATGTTCCTTTTGTGGACTATGAATTATTTTCTAATAATTAAGAGTGTGCTGAAGGGTTTCATACTGATAATATATTAAATATTATTAAAATGATATTGCCTCATGATCCCTTAGAAGGGAAGAATTCAGAGACACTTCACATATCTACCTGCCTTCAGCCCAACATTGTTGGCAGACATCTAAGAGGGGGGACCATATGTTTCTTTGTAAGAAGAAATGTCTTTAGACCCCTTTTAAAAGAGTCAGTGGGTTGTGGTGTCCTCGGGGGGGCAGGGAGGGCACTCCACAGGCGTGGGGCAGCAGCACAGAAAGCTCCATCTCCCACGGTCCTGAGCTTGGTTCTGGGTGGGTGGAGGAAGTTTAAGAGAGTGCAGCGAGAGAAACGGGTTGTTTTTTGTAGATGGAGGAGTTCTTTGAGCTGGGGGGGGGGGGGGGGGGGGGGGGGCATTTCCATAGAGGCATTGGTGTGTGAGGAGGGAAACTTTGTAATCAATCCTGGTGGAGACAGGAAGCCAGTGGAGTAAGTGGAGGATGGGGGTGATGTGCTCATATTTGTGAACTCTCATCAGGATCCTAGCTGCAGAGTTTTGGATGTGTTGGAGCCTCTGAAGGCTCTTACTGGGGATCCCGATGAGAAGTGCATTACAATAGTCCAGTCTGGAGGAGATCAAGGCGTGGACGAGCTTCTCAGCATCTGTGGGGGAGAGAATGGGACGGAGTTTGGAGATGTTTCAGAGGTGATAAAAGGAGGTCTTGCAGAGATGGTTGATATGGGAATTAAAGGTGAGTTGGGGGTCCATTTTATCATTTATCATTATTATGATGATCAGTTTAATTCATTATTACAGTTAAGAGCAATTATTCAAGTATATTTACAATACATATACAGATAATGAAATGGTTCAATACAAAATGACCAACATTATCAACACGCATTCATGTGTCTAGAAAGAAAATTAACAAGGGGAAGGGAGGCAGACCATCTGAGGGGGCAATGGGCCTGACCTGGACAAAGAAGCTGAAGACCACCGGGCTCTCTGCAGGGTCCAGTAATCATGGAAAGGGTTTCCCGTCACATGTGTTAAGTTCTCTCTACATGCAAACTGTAAATTTACCTAAAATATTTCAGCACTTCCTGAAAGAGGAGGGGACAGTTCAATCCCAGCGAATGAGCCCCCAGCTCCTTTTCCTTTACACAGTGCAGCAAGGTGATGTGGAAATGCAGCAGACTGCTGATTGGTCAGAGAATCCTCACCTGTGTGCAACAACTCGTCTCTGCAGCATCACGCCTCTTTGTTCTCTGAACAGCTTTGAAAATATGAAGTGATAACATATTATGTGCTTGAATTAGGACTCCTGGAATTCAAAAGACTTCTTTTTGCTTTCTCAGCTCACAGGAGGTGAACTTTAGTTGTTTTAAACTCTCCAATAAGTTATTCAGTAATGAAAGCCTGTTGCAGTAACCACCCAACACAAAGTAATGAATCTTAACTGCATCACAATTCCATCACCATTCCGCTGAGTCAAAGCATCTCAAATGACCATATAAACATACACAGAAACTCTTTCATTAATGGGTAGAAGCACTCAGATCACTCTTAAGTCCCCTTTTATGTAGTATTATTTAGTATTCAGTAAAATTTGAAAATCTTTTCAGTATCCGTGTCTTGACTGACCCACCTCTGTGAGAGACTGGCCTTGCTCACAGTGTCACTAAGCAGGGCCTCAGTTAGGCAGCAGAGTGCAGGTCCAGCTGTTTCTGTAAAGTTCACTTTGCGATGGCAGCAGATTATACTGCAGCTGGAACAGCTGCAGAAAGCCACAGAATAAAGTTGGGAATCTTTGACTGGGAAAGCTGCCACAGATTTGGTGGATCTCCTCCCTCTGTCAGTGCTGTCTGCAGCTTCGACAGCACCTTGTTAGGTCTTACCTGATTGGTTGCGCTGACTCTGTTCCTTAATGTGGCAGATCTGACTTTTAGTGGTATCTTCAAAGTATTGAGTTTTTGTGTGGCAGAGTTTGCATCCTGGGTGCTTGTTATCTGATACTTACTTTGTGGTAAGTTTATGAATTGGTTGTCTGGAGGTGTGTTTTTAAATGGCTTGCTGGCGATCTCAGTCTTCTGCAGATGCTACAGATAAATGTAAAATTGAATATTACACAATGCAAAATATTGAGGAATTTTGGAAATGATTTGTTTAGGTGTATTTAGAAAGAAGTAGAATGGAGTGCATTTAAAAATAACTTGAATTTCAGTGCTGTGAATTAGGTTCAAATTAACTCGCAGCTGAGATGAAGCTCCCCTGTGCCTCTTACTGAAGGACAGCGAAGCTCTTCCAGTGCTAAACCCTCAACGGCGTTAGAGGTAAGGGGGGAAAGAAACTTCACTCCTGTGCCTCACAGAAGGTATTGCTGTATTCTCCTTTGCACCAAACATGTGTGGGCCCAAAGCAGAGCCTGTGCTGAACACGCAGCACATGGGACACAGCTGGACTTGAGCACTTCACTTCACACACACACACACACACACACACACACACACACACACACACACACACACACACACACACACACACACACACACACACACACTGCCTTCTCCTGTTGCCTTGCCCAGCACACTTTTACCAGCACACATATGGGCTGAGTAAATCTGGCAAACATTGCTAATCATTTTGGCAAGGTGTAAATCAATCTGTCTGATTGTTGTAATCATGAACACAGTGTTGTCACTTGTTAATTATTTTAGAATAATTGGACTTTTTTCTGAATGGGACAGCACTTGCATTGAAATAGATTTTGCTAAATGCAGAAAATCTGACCTTTTACACTTGATTTCAGCACATAAAACAGTGGATCAGCCCCCCCATGGCCTATTGTTGGTCAGTCAGTGTTGGCAGAGTGGAGCACTAAATTCTGAGTGTTGCTCCTCAGCAGTTCACCATGTTTTGCAAGTATGGGTTTAAAGATTCCAGGTTATCCAAGATCCCTGAAAAGTGAGTAAATTGGTTTCACAAAAATAAAATAGAACACCTGCTTCCTGTTTGTATCAAGCAGAAAAAAAGTTCTAGTAAGATGAGCTTGTCCTACTTCACATTGCACAACACAGCATTGATGCTGAAACAATCGACCATTTGTGGTTTGATTAGGATGTACTGAGGATGATCTAATTCTGATAAACGTACGTATTTACAGGCGGTCAGTCAGAACAGGGACGTGAAATACAGGATTTACCTGTTGTCTCTTTTAATTTTTGGGATTATTGACCTTTATTCATCCGTGGGAGAAGAAAGGGCTAGAATCTGGGTCGAGTTTGACCAAAACTTCAGCCTCCATGTGTGCGGTCTTATTGGGGTCTTTGATCTTTTTGGTGGCCTAGCAGCAAAGCTGCTTTTCCTATTATTATTGATTTGTTTCTGCTGCAATTGAAGTCTTTGGCAGCCCCTAGAACGCTATGGTGAAAAGTTTAGAAATTTTGCACACGTATTCAGGACAGTGCCATGGTCAACATCAACAATTTTCATGCTCTAACAGTGAACTCTCTAGCACCACCAACACGTCAAAGTTTGAAGTGCATTCAGCTGTGTAACTTTGGACTCGGTGGTCCAGATTTCACAAATGAGGTACCGTTGGAATCCCTGGATCAAGCCGATTTCAACTAACCACATGATGTCATTTGCACCGTATTGTATTATCCATCTTTTTGAAGGTTATCAAAAAGCATTTCAGGTCATGCAGATTGTACGATTTGCACGGGACTTGACACATAGCATCTTCAAACCAAGCCGCACAAAAGTTATCGTGTGGATTTTTTAATTTCACTTCCGTTTGCCCGTACCAGCCAATCAAACTCGACGACTACGCCAAACAGCAAGTGAGGCCATATCTCGGCAACCGTTTTATGTTTTGACGTCAAACTTCTAACACAGACTTAAGGGAACTTCTTTGAGAGGCCCAAGAATTTAGGGGGCGCAGATTGTCCGATTTTTCACTGGACTTGACGCACCACAGCTTCAAACCAAACCGCACAAAAGTTATCGTGTGGATTTTTTTATTTCACTTCCCTTTGCCTGTACCAGCCAATCAAATGTGGCTGCAACTACGCCAAACAGGAAGTGAGGCCATATCTCTGCGATGCATTGATGTAGAGATGCCAAACTTGGTGTATGGACTCATGATGCCTTCCTGAGCAACCATAGGCTTGCCTACTATGCTGCTATGCATATAATACTCATTGGCAATTAATTTTACTTTGGAAATATTAAAGTACTATTCAAATTCCAGGGGCTTCTGATTTATGAAGGGGGCTTCACTTGATGATATGAGAGCACTTTATAAATCTGATTGTGGTGCACTCTCTTATTTGACTTTTGTCTGCATGTCTATTTCCAACATGGTGTTGTATAAAGGAGGCCACAGCAGTTGGACTGCTAACCGTGTTTGTAAACCTGTAGTTTAGCTGTGATTCTCATTTTGAACAGCAAAGACTTTTTCAATTCAATTCAATTCAGTTATTTTTATATAGCGCCAAATTACAACAAATCTCTCAAGGCACTTAAATAATATTATGACTAATTCAAGCCAATTGGAGTTCAATTCATTGTAATCATAATCCAATGAAATCCAATTAATTAATTTCAAAATAATC
Organism: Leuresthes tenuis; assembly: GCF_036924035.1. Lineage (NCBI taxonomy): Eukaryota > Metazoa > Chordata > Actinopteri > Atheriniformes > Atherinopsidae > Leuresthes > Leuresthes tenuis. The sequence continues at coordinate 35,988,036 of NW_027325364.1, forward strand.
CAATTAATTCATATAGAGCCAATTAAAAAACAATATCCTAGCTAAGGAAACCAAGAGATTGCACCGAAAATTCTCTTCAATCTCCCGTCCTGAGCATGCTTGAGGCGACTGTTGGAGAGAAAAAACTCCCTTTTAACAGGAAGAAACCTCTGGCAGAACCAGAACCAGGTAGGGTGGCCATCCACCTCGACCAGCTGGAGATTGAGAAGACAGAAAAGGAGGGGAAAAACACCATAACACCATTCAAAGGATACCTGCTGGAACAGGGAAACATACGTTAATAACCACAATAATGTCACATGTACATAAAATAATTTGAGAAATTAAACGGGGGGAAAAAGAGAGCAAAGTGAGGAAAGGTGTGACAGATGAGGTCCCCCAGCAGTCTAAGCCTATAGCAGCTTAACTATGGGATGTTTCAGGATTACCTGAGCCATCCCTAACTATAAGCTTTATCAAAAAGGAAGGTTTTAAGCCTAATCTTAAAAGTGGAAAGGGTGTCTGCTTCCCGGCCATTTACTGGCAGCTTATTCCACAAGAGAGGGGCCTGATAACTGAAGGCTCTACCTCCCATTCTACTTTTAGAAACTCTGGGAACAACAAGTAAACCTGCAGTTTGGGAGCGAAGTGCTCTGTTAGGAAAATATCTTACAATGAGATCTTTAAGATATGATGGAGCTCGGTCATTAAGAGCTTTATATATGAGGAGAAGAATCTTAAATTCTATTCTGAATTTAACAGGAAGCCAATGAAGATAAGCTAAAACTGGAGAAACATGATCTCTCCTGTTAGTTGTCATCAGAACTCTGGCTGCAGCATTTTGGATCAGCTGGAGGCTTTTCAGAGAATATGTGTGACAGCCCAATAATAAGGAATTACAGTAGTCCAATCTTGAAGTAACAAATGCATGAACTAGTTTCTCTGCATCACCCTGAGACAGGATGTTCCTGATTTTAGCAATATTACGAAGGTGAAAGAAGGCAGTCCTAGAAACCAGTTTTATATGTGCGTCAAATGATAAATTCTGGTCAAAAATAACTCCAAGGTTCCTCACTGTAGAACTAGAAGCCAAGGAAATACCATCTAGAGTAACTATATAACTAGACAATTTCTCCCTGAAGCGCTCAAGTCCAAAGATCATGACTTCAGTTTTGTCTGAGTTTAGAAGCAGACAGTTCTGAGTCATCCAGGTCTTTATGTCTTTAAGACAGACTTGTAGTCTGACCAACCTGTAGGTTTCATCTGGTTTCATAGATAAGTACAGCTGAGTATCATCAGCATAACAATGGAAATTTATGCCATGCTGTCTGATAATGTTACCTAATGGAAACATGTATAAAGTGAAAAGAATCGGTCCAAGCACAGAACCCTGAGGAACTCCATGACTTACTCTGATGTGTGAGGAAGATTCTTCATTTACATGAATCATTTCATTTCATTTCATTTATCAGATAAATATGACTTAAACCAGCCTAATGCAGTTCCTTTAATCCCAATAACATTTTCAAGTCTCTGTAACAGAATGCTGTGATCGATCGTATCAAATGCAGCACTGAGATCCAACAGGACAAGCACAGAAACAAGTCCGCTATCAGAGGCTAACAGGAGATCATTGGTAACTTTCACCAGTGCCGTTTCTGTGCTATGATGCACTCTGAATCCTGACTGAAACTCTTCAAACAGATTATTTCTATGTAAATTATCACAAAGTTGAGCTGCAACTATTTTTTCAAGAACTTTAGACAAAAAAAGGAGATTGGATATTGGTTGATAATTAGCCAACACTCCTTAATCAAGAGTAGGTTTTTAAGTAAAGGTTTAATTACAGCAACTTTAAAAGTCTGAGGTACATATCCTGTTAACAAAGACAGATTGATCAAATCCAATATGGAAGTGTTGATTAAGGGGAAAACCTCCTTGAACAGTCTGGTTGGGATTGGGTCTAACATACAAGTTGATGGTTTAGGAGAGACTATTGCTGTTGTTAGCTCAGAAAGATCAACTGGGCAGAAGCCGTCTAAATACAATTCAGGTTCTAAAGATACTTCTAAAGCTGCTCTACTTGATGATACATCAGTGATAATAGTGGGAAGGATTCCATTAATCTTCTCTCTGATAGAAACAATTTTATTGATGAAGAATCTCATGAAATCATCACTGCTGAGAGTTAAAGGAATACATGGCTCAACAGAGCTCGGACTCTTTGTCAGCCTGGCAACATTGCTGAAAAGAAACCTGGGATTGTTCTTATTCTCTTCTATCAATGATGAATAATAAGCAGTTCTAGCTTTACGAAGGGCTTTCTTATACGTTATTAAACTATCTTTCCAGACTAATTGAGACTCTTCTAAATTAGAGGAACGCCACTGTCTCTCCAGCTTTCTTGCAGTCTGCTTTAAAGCAGCTGTGAATTATACCAAGGAGCCAACCTCTTCTGACTGATTACCTTCCTTTTCAGAGGGGCAACATTGTCCAGTGTTGTACGCATTGAAGCTATAGTGCTGTCAACAAGAGAGTCAAGTTCTACTGGAGTAAAGTTTAGGTAGCCGTCCTCTGTCATATCTGCACATGGCAGTGAAGAAAAGGATGATGAAATTGGTCTTTAAATCTGGTTAAAGCATTCTCTGACAGACACCTTCTATATGTAAAATTCTCAGAAGCCGTATAGCCGTATAGAGTCTAATATAGAATTAAAGTTAATATTTAGGCTGTCATTTTCAACATTTACATGAATATTAAAGTCACCCACTACAATGACTTTATCTGTACTCAGCACTAACTGGGATAAAAACTCTGAGAATTCAGACAGAAACTCAGAATAAGGGCCAGGTGGACGATACACAACAACAAACACAAGAGGTTTTTGTGATTTCCACTTTGGGAAAAACTGAGAATCAGAGATTCAAAAGAGCTAAAACTAATCTGGGGTCTAGGACTGATTAGTAACCCTGATCTGAAGATAGCTGCCACTCCTCCTCCTCTGCCTGTGGTTCTAGGAACATTTAAATAGTCAGAGGGAGTTGATTCATTAATGCTAACATGATCCTCCTGCTGCAGCCAGGTTTCTGTAAGACAAAATATATCAAATCTTCTTTATTGTCATTATACATGAGTACAACGAAATTAGCCCGACAGCTTGCAAACGCATGCACCAACTTTGAAGAGTTGCAAAGAGTGGGGATAGAGGGGAGAAAAGGGAGGAAAAACAAGGGAGAGGGGAGGGGAAAAAGCACAGTGTCCAGACTATGCTCCTTAAAGGAGAACAATGTGGAGCTGGGAAAAAACCTCAGCAACATCAAGAGCAAACATTAGCTCAGCAGTGACTTGTTACAGCAGCGGGTTTGGCCAAGGCTGGTGCCACAGGAGAGCAGGAATGCAGATTAGATTATGATTGTTGGGTTAGGGCGAGTAGTCGTATTTCAATGGACACGACTTTTGTCCATTCTGGTCACAAAAACGACCCATATGCCTTTGCAATGTCACCAGCTTCTCCAAGATGTTTTCCATATTGCGGGTAATGACTACAGTCTGAGCGCCAACAGGTCTGCCCACCGATTCAAACATGTCGGGCAGCTTGGGGCCTTTGACCGCTGTCTCCGACTTCCCAATTTTTTGATACACCAGGGCAATGCCTAATCCACTCAGCAGAAAGCCCGTTATCATGGTTCCGAATATGTAAAGATCCTCGATGTCCTCAATGGAAAGGATCGCCAGGCACACGACTCTCCACTGCTTCCAGGAGTCCCTCATGTACCCAGCTGCAAACGTTCCATCAGGACAGGTGGGTTACCCTGGGCCCGAACTTTTCGTAGAAAAGATTCTGTCAATTGCGTTGAGAGACCAGTTGACCAATTCCATGATTTTAGTTTTGAGAGCAATGCACAGAGAGGCACCAAAAGTTTGAGACTGGACAAGATGAAGAAGAGAAGCAGGGAGATAAGGGAAGGGAAGATACAGGAGAGAAGAGAAATGCAACCGCCTTCGTTGAGAGCCGAAAGAGAAGAAGATCACAGATCAAGTCATTCACTAACAGAGACTTAGGAGGGTGAGATCTAATATTCAGCAAACCACATTTAATGGATTGATGTTTTTGTTCAGTTAAAGTTTTTGATTAAACTTTTTTTTTTGCACAAGAGAATTTGCTCCTTTTGTGTTATTTGATTGGGGGGGGGGGGGGGGGGTAGCATCAGGTGGGAAGCCGCAGAGAAGTGTGTCAGACTACAACTCTGCATCCTGGTCTCAACCCTGGGTTGTCATGTTTTTGGATGACTGATAAATTCGTCCATATTTCTAGAAATGAGAGCCGCTCCTTCCAAAGTGGGATGGATGCCGTCTCTCCTCATCAGACCAGGTTTTCTCCAGAAAGATTGCCAATTATCTCTGTAGCCCACGTTGTTTGCTGGACACCATCTAGACAACCAGCGATTGAATGAGGACATGCGGCTAAACATGTCATCACTGGTCAGATTTGGCAGGGGTCCAGAGAAAACTACGGAGTCCGACATTGTTTTGGCAAAATTACACACCGATGCAACATTAATTTTAGTGACCTCCGATTGGCGTAACCGGGTGTCAGTACCGCCGACGTGAATAACTATTTTACCGTATTTACGCTTATCCTTAGCCAGCAGTTTTAAATAGGATTCTATGTCGCCCGCTCTGGCCCCTGGAATACATTTGACTGTGGTCGCTGGTGTCGCTAATGCCACGTTTCTGACTATAGAGCTGCCAATTACCAGGGTTTTGTCCTCAGCGGGTGTGTGGCTGAGTGGGGAAAATCTATTTGAAACGTGGACAGGTTGATGGTGAACCACGGGCTTGACTTTAGGACTATGACTCCTCTTCCTGACAGTCACCCAGCCACTCTGGGGTCCCAGCTTCTCGGGTTCTGCTGGGGAGCGACTAATGGAGCTAGATAGGCTGGGTGGCTCCACACTGACTAAAGGAGCCTGGCTCGCTATCGGGTGGTTTTCAACAGTGCAGAGCCGAGCTTCCAGTTCAGATAACCTTGCCTCCAAAACTACAAAAAGACTACATTTGTTACATGTACCATTACCACTAAAGGAGGCAGAGGAGTAACTAAACATCTGACACACGGAGCAGGTGAAAGCAGGAGATAGAGGAAGAGAACTGGTAGCCATGCTAAGCTAGAGAACCAGACACACACTAAAGATCTGTAAGAGTGAGCGTTAGAATATAACAAGTATGGGATAGAGTTTACACATCTATGCAAGATGTGTAAATTATAGGGAGAAATAAGGTGATTATTAGTAGTCCAAGAGGAGCAAGAAATGTCACAGTGCACACACAATGCAACAGGAAGTGATGCAATACGTCTTACGGCAAACATACAGACTAAACATGGACTGTCTCTTTCTCATGCTAAGTTTCTACTCCTCCATAACGTCGACATGATGTCGTCATTGAGCATTCGAAGTTCTGCGTCGAGGGAACACGTTGCTCTGCAGTTCACCATGCCGCTAGGGAGGTGTGTTTGTGTGGTTTCAGGGGTTCTAGCCGAATGCTTGCTTTTTCTTCCAGTCAGAGTCAGTATTAAAGAACAAATGCTTATGGTCCAAATGTTGAAGCGCAGGCCACAGAGAAGACGCTGGTCTGTACGTCTATTCGACCACTAAACCGGTGGAAGCTGGGAACCAGTGAATACAACACTGGTTTTGAATTTACAACCTGGATGAACAAATGCACTTTCGATAATTTCGAATGTCAACGAGTTTCTTCGCCGTATACAGCCATTAAGACTGGAAAAAGCAACTGCTGGTAATTACGTTCTGAGCGGACCAATCACAGCCCTTACGGCCCGCATCTACGCAACGTGTTGTTAGAATTTTTTGGAGGTGCACGTCAGGCTACGCCGTAGGGGTCCACGCCAACATCGTAGCTGCGTAGCTAAATGTGACTAAATTTCCTCCTTCTTTGTAGAGTTGTGAATCTCTACTGCCATCACAGTTTGATTTGATTATGTCTTCTTCTAATAATTCTGTGCAACCATAAAAACATTTTAGTGTCTCGTATATTCAGATGACCATAGAAGCACGCACAGTTAGATTTTCATTAATAAACGGAAGCAGTCAGATGCGTGCATTCTGATTTTAGACGGTATGTACATGCAGTATGTTCAGTTCTGAACCACTTCAGTACTGGACATACGAATGAATCGCATGGAGTGAATAACGTACTGGCTTAGCTCACAGAGTCACTAAGCAGGGCCTCAGTTAGGCAGCAGAGTGCAGGTCCAGCTGTTTCTGTAAAGTTCACTTTGTGATGGCAGCAGATTATACTGCAGCTTGAACAGCTGCAGAAAGCCGGGCTTCTCCACAAACCACTGAATCCATTGATCTCTTTTCGAGGTTGGAGATCAGAGTTGACAGCCCCTCGTTAATTCTTGACCCATTAGTCGACTGGCTGTGTTCCTCGTTTCAGACGTTTGGTCAGAGTAGATGCAGCTCATATGCTTCTTTTTGTCTTTTATTTACCAAAGTACTTTATCTGTGTGGCAGATTTTACACGCCTCATGTGTCTAAACTAACTCGTACTTTTTAGTTGAAAAATTGTGACGTGTGCTCAGATGTCCACTTTTAGAACGCTCACTGTTATAGTACCCAACAGAAAGTTCAATGACTTAATGTTTATTTATTTATTTTTTTTACAATTTCCAGGTGTTGAAATTTCAAAATGAACAAAATATCCCTGCATTCTTTTTTGAGTGCGAAGTGTAAGAATCCTTGGATGAACTAAAATAAATAAATAATGTCAGTGTAGTGTAACCATCAAAACTTTGTACCAAATTATTAAAGTTGATTAAAAATAGGCAAAATTCTCAAGAACACATCCTATCATATAGCCTGGCATAGTTCTACAATAGAAATGTTTGATTGCAGATCAAAACAATGGACCACCATTGTTTTAAATGTTTTAATAATTTGGGGAGCTCTGTGTTAATGCTATAAAATGTCAGGTGGTTGTAACCACACCTCAAGGAGCCAATTTATTAATAAGGACCATCTGATGAGCCTAAATGCTGGATGCCAGGGTTTGTAAGTCTTTTAGAATATGTATGATTTTAAATGTTGAGTTCAGATGCTCTTTGGATTTGATCTATAATATGCTTTCACACCACCTCTTTGTGTGAGTAAATCTGACTTGAGAGCTAATTACCTTCAAAAGGTTTTCACACACACACAAACATATCACCTGTGAGATAATCTCAGTTTAGAGTCTGAATGATGTAGTGATGGAGGGGTTCTGAAAGGTCAGAGGTAAGTAGAGATAAGGGAATTGGGTCGTCAGAGGAAACATTAAAAATCGTCAGGACAAATGCATTGATTTTTCTATATCCTGTTCACTGGAAACACACATGATTCTCACCCTTCACCCCCTTTAAAGACACGCTTTTTTCCTGATTCATCACAGTCCTAGCTTGCAGTCGAATTGAAAGATTGTTTGTTGGCATCAGAAGTTTTAAACTCATACTTCTGTTGACCTCTCAGTGGCCTTTGGCTGTAGAAGCAACTCGGGTGCAACTCACGAGGTGTTTGCTGGTTTGTGTCAAATTTAGAAAAACTTTCTTCATAAACATAGATGCTCATCATCTGCAAATTCTTGTTTACTCAGTAACGAGTAAAATATTCTTAGTTTCTTTGTTTAGAGTTTAATATAGACTTCCTGGTTGTTGATGTGTTTTGTCTCCCTATTTGACAGTATCAACAGTGATGATGTATTTTTTTACTTTCAGGACACATTTAATAAACACACGACACCAACTGGAAACATAAGACACAACTGACAGCTAGCTTACTCTATGGCAGTAGCTGGAAATTAGTAAAATATTAGCTGAGATTATATCATTGTTGTCAAATAAACTAAGAAATTATCAGAGATGACCAGAAATGACAATTACTGACAATTCAGGTCAGTAATACTTTATAAATCCCTTTTTTATTGCTGCAGTATAAGTTATAAGTAAAGATACCCTATTGTAATACATGGGTAACAAAATGAAATAAACCACCTGACAAACATGTTGACAGTTGAAGTCTGACAGAGAAACAGCCAGCAGTTCAACAGCGATTGAACATCTATCCTTAGGAGCTTGTCTCTACCAAACAAACCAGGATGAGCTCTGCTTTTTGCAACCTGCAGCTCTAATAATGATGAACAGAACCCCATCCATGAGATAAAGTGTAACCTGACTTGAATGAATGAACAGTGTTAGAATAACACTATTCAAGTTTCTATTAGCTAGAAAAGCAAATCTGAAGAGATGATGTGAGTATCCACATAAAAGAAACATATACCCGGCTTGTTTCCATTGATGGTTTGAAGTGAATGAACTTGTCTATGTGATGTCACCAGAGGGGGCAGTATAGGCTACATTGTTAGTGTTTGTAGTTCAGTAGAAGAAGTAGTTGTCAAACCTGGAAGAGGAAAAAACAATTGTGGTGGACATCCACAAGAAGAAAATGGAGAGAGCTTTTCTTCAGGAATTATTTTCACCTCATATCTGGGATATTGTTTCACCTTTGGGAATATCTGGGATATTATTTAATCTTTGGGAATATCTGGGATATTATTTAATCTTTGGGAATATCTGGGATATTATTTAATCTTTGGGAATATCTGGGATATTATTTAATCTCTGGGAATATCTGGGATATTATTTAATCTTTGGGAATATCTGGGATATTATTTAATCTTTGGGAATATCTGGGATATTATTTCACCTTTGGGAATATCTGGGATATTATTTAATCTCTGGGAATATCTGGGATATTATTTCACCTTTGGGAATATCTGGGATATTATTTCACCTTTGGGAATATCTGGGATATTATTTAATCTTTGGGAATATCTGGGATATTATTTAATCTTTGGGAATATCTGGGATATTATTTCACCTTTGGGAATATCTGGGATATTATTTCACCTTTGGGAATATCTGGGATATTATTTCATCTTTGGGAATATCTGGGATATTATTTCACCTTTGGGAATATCTGGGATATTATTTAATCTTTGGGAATATCTGGGATATTATTTCACCTTTGGGAATATCTGGGATATTATTTAATCTTTGGGAATATCTGGGATATTATTTAACCTTTGGGAATATCTGGGATATTATTTCACCTTTGGGAATATCTGGGATATTATTTAATCTTTGGGAATATCTGGGATATTATTTCACCTTTGGGAAGACAACGGTCAGTCACTGAGTTTGTTGTTTGTCAGCTCAGACCAGAAACAGCTGGTGAGTCACATCATTTTAAATCTCTTTCCAATCATCCTGACGTGCATCAAGTCTTCTTAGAAGCAGACAAAAACCACCTCAGTTTTTTTTTAATACAGTTTCATGCTGGTTAAGTTTTTTGTTTGTTTGTTTTTACAGTTTTCACTCACCTTTTCTTATTCACTTCTGTGAGCAAAAATGAACATGAAGACCCAGCTGTGACTGTTGGTTATATGGACATGATTTAATAGACTTTATTTTTATAATATTGGACCCTACAGTGACTTGAGTTTGGCCCCAGTTTGAATGTGAGTGCAGTGAAAGTGATGAAGACAACACTAAAGACATACAAATGAACACCAACAGCCCATTCCTTACACATGGGTGTCATATGTGAAAGTACAGAGGCTGAGTTGGATTGAAGTTGATGCACCGCTGATACACCTCTGAACTGGCCACAGAGGTAGTTACAAAGCCCAATTAATGTATGTGTGCATGGGCGAGCCGACACAGTGAAACATACCGCCCTAACCAATTATGCTATTTTAACAATAGCAGCTTGCTGTGTGTAAGTACAAACTGAAGCAGTGCCGAGCCATCAGTTACTGACCAAAGGGGAACAGCTGCGGCTTAACCATGTCTTTTTCGCACGGATAAGGCACTACTGATGCGGAAAAAGACTCAAGATGAAGATGATCAGAGAGGTGAGAAAGAGAGAGTGGAGCAAAGTCTGGTGTCTGTGAACAGCTGCCTTTTGCTGCTAACAGAGGAGCTCCATCCTCTGTCATCAGCTGTTCAGGCTAACATAGTCTCACAAGCTGAGGGGGCGGAAACTTTGACTGAGGACAGTTAGTGCAAGCATTCTGGTAAATTCAAGTTCTTAGTTAATTTATGACGATGTTGTTTGTTTTTTTTTGGTTGGGCACATTTTGTAGGAAACTAGAAAAAGAATGTTGTACTGACCAAAACTGGACTTTTAAGATGCATGTAAACTCTTTAGTCCAACTGAAATCATACAAAAGCTTCACTTGAGCTTCTTCAGACCGGACTAACACACCCAGATAATGTGGTCCAGATTCAAATCACTTCTTCATGTACAAACTCAGCTAGACTCAGACGGACCTAGGTGCTCTGTACATGCTCTGAAGTTCCATCTTCAAGTAAAAACAGTACAGTAAGTGTGTAAGTGTGTATTAATCCAGCTTAATTCACATATGTTTCTTTTGTCAAGAACTGGGACTGAAAATCAGCTCATTAGCACTACATACCAACCGGTGGTCCCTTAAAGCATTCCTAGACTGTCGCTCTGCTCTAATAAAATCCTGATTTTAAAACCGCGGCATTATCTGACAAAATCACTATTGAGGTAACTTAAAGACAACATCTGTACAGTGAATTCAGCTGTACCATGATCTCTCACAAAGGAAGTTCAAAGCAGCAGATACGTTTTCTCACACAGTCCACAGCGCCACCGCCTTACATACTTCAGTCAGTTGATCAATCAAGCAATCAATCTTTATTTATTTAGTATTTTTTCAAGGAAAAATGCTACTCAGTGCTTTACAAAGCAAAAAGAACAAAAGCAGGAAATAAAACTAAAATAATCACTCTGATAAAGGCAGTTAACAGTAAATATCAGTAAAATACTAGTGAAAACAGATATAAAACAGTACAAAAAAGGATAAATAGAAGCTTCTTCAAAAAAACAATGTTTTAGTCTGAGAAACAGTGAAGCTGTCAGCATTTTGTACCTAGACTGGCAGATGGTTCCACCAGAGAGAAACTGGAAAACTGAAAGCACTGCCTTTAATTTTGGAAATGGAAATTCTCTGAACCACAAGTAAGCATGCTGTCAAGGAGCAAAGAGTTCTTGTTTGATTGTGGGGAACTGTAAGATCTGTAATGTAAGATGGAGCAAATCCATCACATGTGGTTAGGAGGATTTTAAAATACATTCCAAATTTCTCTGGGAGCCAGTGTAAATAGGCCAAAATTGTGGAAATGTGATATCTCCTATAGGTAGCAGTTAGGACTCTAGCTACAGTGTTTTGGATGAGCAGCAAGATTTTCAGGGAATTATTTGGACACCCAACTAAAATGGCATTGCAGTAGTTCAGCCTAGATGAGATAAATGAATGGGGCAGTTTCTCTGCACCACTTTGAAATAGGATGCTTCTGATTTTACGGAAATGAAAGAAAGCAAATGTAGAGACTTGTTTATATGTATGTCAAAAGACAAATCCTGGTCAGAAATCATTCAATTCAGTTTTATTTATATAGCACCAAATTATAACAAATGTCATCTCAAGGCACTTCAATAATGCAGTCCAATTCAAGCCAATTGGAATTCAATTAATTGTAATCATAATCCAATCAAATCCAATTATTTAAATTCAAAATTAGTCCAATTCATACATACAGCGCCAATTCAAAAACAATTTCCTTGCTAAGGAAACCAACACAGTGTTCTGAAACTTCTCTTTGGTCCAATCCGTCCTGAGCGCGCCTGAGGCGACTGTGGAAAGGAACGACTCCCTTTTAACAGGAAGAAACCTCTGGCAGAACCAGAACCAGGAAGGGTGGCCATCTGCCTCGACCAGCTGGGGTTTGAGAAGACAGAAAAGAGGGAAAAGAGGGGGGAAAAACATCATAACACCATTCAAAGGATACCTGTTGGAACAGGGAAACACAAGTTAATAACCACAATAATGTCACATGGACATAATGTCATATGAGAATTAAATGGGGAGGGGGGAGCAAAGTGAGGATAGGTGTGACGTCAGAGGCCCCTCAGCAGTCTAGGCCTATAGCAGCTTAACTATGGGATATTTCAGGCTCACCGGAGCCATCCCTAACTACAAGCTTTATCAATAAGGAAAGTTTTAAGCCTAATATTAAAGGTAGAGAGGGTTAGGTTTAGAGTTAGGGTTTTGATTTTAGCAATATCATGAAGGTGAAAGAAGGCAGTCCGAGAAATCTGTTTTATATGTGAGTCAAATGACAAATTCTGGTAAAAAATTATTCCAAGGTTCCTGACTGTAGTACGAGAAGCCAACTATATAACTAGACAATTTCTCTCTGAAGCGATCAGGAACAAAGTTTTGTCTAAATTTAGAAGCAGACAGTTCTGAGTCATCCAGGTCTTTATGTCTTTAAGACAGGCTTGTAGTCTGACCAACCTGTAGGTTTCATCTGGTTTCATAGATAAGTACAGCTGAGTATCATCAGCATAACAATGGAAATTTATGCCATGCTGTCTGATAATGTTACCTAATGGAAGCATGTATAAAGTGAAAAGAATCGGTCCAAGCACAGAACCCTGAGGAACTCCATGACTTACTCCAATGTGTGAGGAAGATTCTTCATTTACAAGAACAAACTGGAATCTATCAGATAAATATGACTTAAACCAGCCTAATGCAGTTCCTTTAATCCCAATAACATGTTCAAGTCTCTGTAACAGAATGCTGTGATCGATCGTATCAAATGCAGCACTGAGATCCAACAGGACAAGCACAGAAACAAGTCCGCTATCAGAAGCTAACAGGAGATCATTGGTAACTTTCACCAGTGCTGTTTCTGTGCTATGATGCACTCTGAATCCTGACTGAAACTCTTCAAACAGATTATTTCTATGGAAATTATCACAAAGTTGAACTGAAACTATTTTTTAAAGAACTTTAGACAAAAAGGGAGATTGGATATAGGTCGATAATTAGCCAACACTTCTGAATCAAGAGTGGGTTTTTTAAGGAAAGGTTTAATTACAGCAACCTTAAAAGTCTGAGGTACATATCCTGTCAACAAAGACCGATTGATCAAATCCAATATGGAAGTATTGATTAAGGGGAAAACCATACTTGAACAGTCTGGTTGGGATTGGGTCTAACATACAAGTTGATGGTTTAGAAGAGACTATTGCTGTTGTTAGCTCAGAAAGATCAACTGGGCAGAAGCCATCTAAATCCTAACATCCTAACATTAATTATTATTATTATTTTTGCTTGTTTGTCTTTTGAAAAATAGTGTGTTTCAGTTTTAAGTTATTTCTTACATGTTATGTTTATTACAACCCAACCCGCTGACATTCTCAAGGATTGAAATAGTGGTGTTGTGTTAAAGCTTACTGATAGAAGCGAAATGATTCTTTTGGTGTCTTTTTACACCTAAATGTATGCATGGAGACGGCACAGTAGTGCAGTGGTTTAGATTTTAAATCATGGAACTTAAATATTTGGGACCAAATAGTAACCTCATACAGTAGTGTGGCAAAATGAAGTGAAAAGTCCTGGAAATAACTATCCATGGGACAGCTTGAAGGGTTCCTGTGAGCGTCACACTTTGTGTGAATGTAATTTTGCTGAGAAAGCCCTGTCTCTTGGTTATACTCAGCTGAATGAATTGTTGTGCTCTAAAGAAGGGGGACTCCCAGTGGCTGGAAAGTAGCTGAGAGCCAGCAGGGATCCAGCTGGGGAGGGCCACTCTGAGTGGGAACATCTGGAACTACCAACACATCACAGCATATACCTGCTCTGTGAAGGCATCCTACTGGATTTCTGTGGTGAAATCTAAGCGCCACTGTTGATATTTTTTGTAGTGAACACAATAACTCAAATTTTCAAGATAACTTATGAGCTCAACGAAATGATCTTCACACACAAAAAACAAAGCATGTGTCCATAAGTTGTCATCTTGAGATTTAAAAACTAGACTAGTCTAGTGCAAAGTATGGTATGTTGTGTCAGAATATCAGTCCAGAATCAGTAGATGAGTTTTATGTGAAAGTCAAAAATCTTACGATAGATGTCCAAAAAACAGCAGCCATTAACACCAGCTCCTGCCTGATTCTAGAGAAACAAAGAACTTTTAATGTTTTGTGTTAAAAATGCTGCATTTACCAGATAGAAGAGGATCCCACTTCTTTTTCTTACTTTTGTGTAGTTGTAAATCAGGTCAATCATAGCGGTAAATCCCTTATTTCAGCCACATACAGACATAAAACATGCTCACAACGATGACCACAATCACATTGTTAGCTGCACATCCACCACTGTATGCTACAGGCTGCATTACATTGTGAACTCATCTCCTCACTCTTTAGTTAATACCTTCACTATTGTGGTCACATGTTTTCAGTTCTTCATTTTCTTAAAGCATTAATGGTTCCTGTATTTATCAGCAACAACTTACACTAACTTGGGGGAGGGAGGGGGTGGTAGTTCACCTACATTATCGTCAGCCAAAGACTGCTTCAATGCACAATGCTGAAGAGTTGGAGAGTGAAACATAACCTGAGGAGGCATGCTGCCAACGGTCTGTCTGTAAGTTTTAACCCTGCCACAACCGGAGTTATAAATTATTATTTTACTGCTTGACAAAATGAGTCATACAACAAAAGGCCTGAAATTGTCTCAAGATGTTCCAGAGAGGTGGCAGGTGATAACTGTGTTTACCGCCAGTGTGTCTGCTGGTAAGAGCTCCTGCTTCATCCTCTTTTCTGCTGACCTGTCTGTTGCCTGGCGCTCATTTGTTAATCATGTGGATATGCTCAGATTCATGAGACATATCATCACCTGTTCTAAACCTACTGTGAAGAAAACTGTGTCCTCCACAACACCCTTTTCACATAATGTGCGTTTAAACAGATGTCCCTCACATTTCTTACTATGAGAATGCAGCAGAAAATCTCCTTCTTCAAAGTACATGTGTGTACACACACACACACACACACTTTATATATATATTTTTTTCTCAGCATCATTGAAAGAGATCACTCTGATTGGCTGTTGAACGTTGTGAAAGAACTCAGAAGTAAGTTACAGTTAACTGCATAAAGTTTAAATGCTTAAAAGTACATGGTACTAAGGCTGGGCGATATGGGGAAAAAGTCATATCACAATATTTTTTTATATCGGTCAATATCGATAAATATCACAATATAAAACAAATCCCTATATTGTGAATTTTAAATGTTCCCCATTACTCTCAATTAAGATTTGAAAATATCAGAAGGTTCATTTCTAATCTTTTGCAATACGTCACGGTGTCGCTTAGATTTTGGATAAAGCAGACTCTACGGTCTCCTGTTGCTGCTGCACAGGCGGTGATATCTGGGCAAGTTGTAGCACTTGTTCCGGGCTGTGTTTGGAAAAGTTTGCATTCTCCGTGCTCAAACAGGTGCCGCTGCTTCAGGTGATGAAAAAGATTAGTGGTATTTCCTGTCTTTTATCGGAACTCGACATAATTTACAGTGCACACAACTCTGTTCCGTGTCAGACATTAAAAAACAAAACACCTTTTCAGGCCCTTTTTATCAACAATGTCATCCCTTACGCCTTGAGCTGTGTCTTCCGTCGTTTCTACCGAGGGAGCACTCATTTTCTTCTTTATACGGCTGCAGAAGCCCAGACAAACACGCCACAGCTAGCTGCTGGCATGGCTCTATTCCAGCCACGTGGCGCAACTCTCGTTGTATTAGCTATTCGCATTGTCTGTCAAAAGATGGACGATTGTGATCTATCGAAAAGTATATTGACCATGTTTTATATCTTTATCGAGGAAAAGTTATTCCTCTACAGCTATAGTTAACCTTAACGTGTACAAAACATTTCAGATGATGTGTTAGTGTGAACTGAAACAGCCTATGAGCTGGAACCATGTTGGAGAATAAAAGCTGAACTAATAATGACCTGACTTTATGCAAACATTTTGTTGACAGTTTTTAACCTTACTGAATCATTTAGTGCTCCGTTGTGCACTGCAAAGTTGTGTCCTCTTGCACATGTGTACATTGTACATCGGAGTTAGCAGCTGGAGGTTAGGTTCTTTGTGGTGTGTTCAAGAGCAATTGTTTTCCCTGACACTACTGACGTGAGGAGACACAGCATGTCGTCTGCTGTCGCTGCTTGTTCTTGGCACCAGTTTGATGCTTAAGGGCCCTTCTGTTTAAATGGAGAGGACAGCGGCACTGTCTCAAGCAAAGCCTGTTAAGGGTTATTGCAAATGTTCAGCACTGGAGTTAAGTAACTATTATTTATTTTGAGCTATGGAGGCTTCATGTCTAGCTCAGATCACACACTCAGGAGTAAATTATTTCAACAAAAACACCTTGACCATGTCAGCACCACAAGCAGCAGCCAGATATGAGGCAACGGTAAAGAAGCTTTGCTGCACTGTCAAGAAACCAGATTGAGTAATGTTATAGGAGAATAAGACTTCATGATTTTATTTACTGTAGGGTTAGTTTTGCCTCTTAAACACATTCACTGCAAACCTGATATGTCCAAGACGTAGTTTGGAAAGACTGATGCAAGAATCCAGACATCCACAACATTTGCTCTTGTATTCTTGCCTATGTCATTCAGCTCTCTCAGCCAGGAAGAAGCCTGTAAAATACGTGAGTGAGACCATGAGAATAAGGCAGCAAATATACTGGATCATTTATGGAGAGAAAGTGTGCCGATAATAAGAGTATCTGTTCAATTATCCCTTCTGCTGACCTACATGTTGCTTTTCAGTTGCTCATCAATATTGCAGATACATCCAAATATATATGTGGTATTAATTTTTAGCATAAATACAGTCCCTTCTCATAAAGGTTTCTGTAGAGGACCACATTACAGGGAGACATTTTGTCTTCACACATCAAAGTTTTTAGATGAGTTCCCTGCATACTTATGCATGAATATCACCAAGGTTGTTAATGTTGTTTATACACGGTATTGTAAAGAACAGTAAATGCTCTTTGCAGTCTTGGCCTGTATTTCCAATTGCCAACTTTATGAATGGTGCTGCAAGCAGGATTTATAAATGCCATCTGGCAACATTATCTGACAAGGTTTATAAATGTAATAAATACAGAATACATCCCCTTTGAATTCTAAAGTTGTTCATGTCAGCCAGAATAAAATAATCAAATGTTCCTCGGCAGGTGTTAAAACTCAAAGTCCAACCATAGATGAACAACACATAACAGTTTACACAGTGCCATTATTTATTGAATAAAAGACAGAATCAGTGAGTGAAAAACTAACTCTTCTTTCCAACGTTCCTTCAGCTCATTGAGGTTTGCAGCATTGGTTTCTGCACAGCTCTCTTAAGGTCCCACCACAGCATTTCAGTCAGGCTGAGGTCTGGACTCTGACTAGACCATTGCAGCACCTTGATTCTTTTCTTTTTCAGACATTCTATGAATTGTAGATCTGCTGCTGTGTTTGGGATCTTTGTCCTGTTGATGAGCCAGTTTCAGCCCAGCTTTAGCTGTGGGACAGATGGCCTCACATTTGACTCTAGAATACTTTGGTAAGCAGAAGAGGTCATGGTGGACTCAATGACTGCAAGGTGCCCAGGTCCTGTGGCTGCAGAACCAGCCCAGATCATCAGCCCTCCACCCCCGTGCTTGACAGCTGGTATGAGGTGTTTGTGCTGATCTGCTGTGTTTGGTTTCCTCCAAACGTGCTGCTGTGCATTAGGACCAAACATCTCCACTTTGCTCTGGTCTGTCCAAAGGACATTGTTCCAGAAGTCTTGAGCTTTGTTCAGATGCAGCTTTGCAAACCTAAGCTGTGCTGCCATGTTCTTTTTAGAGAGAAGAGGCTTTCTCCTGCAGCCCTTCCAAACAAGCCATACTTGTTCAGTTTTTTTCTAATTGTGCTGTCGTGAACTTTAACATTTAACAGGCAAACTGGTCTGTAGAGTCTGAGATGTAGCTCTTGGGTTTTTCTGAGCATTGCACGGTCTGGAACTTGCTGGGACGTCCACTCCTGGGAAGACTGACAGCTGTCTTGAATGTTTTCTACTTGTGAATAATCTTTCTCTCTGTAGAATGATGGACTCCAGATAGTTTGGAAATTGCCTTATAACCCTTCCCAGATTGATGGGCAGCAACAATTGCCTATCTAAGATAATTTCTGATGTCTTTCCTACTTGGCACTGTGTTAACACACACCTGAATGGTATTTTTAACTTTATAATTGTTTCTTTTTACCATCTCTGTAATCACAAAATCAGTTATAAGTTCAAATTGACAATTGTGAATGTTGCTCTGTGCTCTGGTTTGAGTGGTGTTCACAAACACTGTTCAGTAATCTTAAATCTTGAAACAGTTGTGGGCAATTTTGCAGGGTGAGAAAGGGAAGAGATGCAGTAGAGGTCCCAGGATGTATTTTAAGCTGGCGATGTCAGCCTTTGTACAGGGTGTATGAGCTCTACCAAAAATGTTTTGAGATGTTTAAAGAGAAAATGGAATATTTTTTTGAGCAGAAAATGTTGTGGCTGCATTCATTTTTTTTTGTTAAATGGGCAATAGTTTTAGTGTGTCATTTTAAAAGTTTTCCAAAAGAATGAGGATGAAATTATACCTGTTTTGTAAGATAATAGATGATGTTACTCCTTCCAAAAATGTCCATGTTACTTGTATTCTGTCATTACAATACCAATTCCAATACAATTCAAAATAATCTGACCCAACCGTGAACATGATCACATAATTTAAAGGGGCCCATGTGGTGAAAAATGTCAACACTCAACAGGTTTCATGGGGCTGTCCTATTCTACCTACAGACCAACTGTAATACTGACAGCGTCCAACTGGGCAGTGGGAGGTATTTGGAAGTGCTTCATAAATTGGTTTAATATTTAGCATTGTTTGGAATGACCAGTTAACTCTTAGCTGCTGATGCTCACAGTTTCTAGACACTTATCTCTATCGATCACTGAGAATGTTCAGACAGGAAGTGTCATTTCTACATAACATATTGTGGAAACACACAGTGTACATGGAGTGACAACAGGAATCATTAGGCTACTATGGCCCTGGCAGGTCTCAGACAAAAAAAAAAAAGAAAGCTTGGAGGAAGAAGTTTTTGTTTAGGTATTCCAGCTTTGTGTGAACAGCGGGAGCTCAAATTCAAATTAAAACAACAATACATGGATTCCACTAACAGAACAGGCTGAATGAGCAAGCTCTGAGGTTAAAATACTATCATATCTGAAACTAAATACAACACAAATGCTGTTAGAACCTCATTCATTGCTGAATTTTGAATAAAGAGACTAACCACAGTAGTTTTTCACAATGCTTGTAAATTCCATTCTCATTCTCACTGCCAGAACCATGTCACCTGTACAGTAAAATGTATGACTCACAACCCGATCATATTGCCTCTGCAGGTGAACTGAAGCAGCTACCCCACTTACAATCAGCATGTGTGTGTGTATCTATCTATCTTTCTTTCTATCTATCTATCTTTCTATCTATCTATGTACATGCGTGTGTGTGTGCACTGTTTTACTGAATCCAACATTTGCTCATACAGGCGCCCTCTTACATTCTGATGCTAACTTCCCAGTCTTATTTTTCCTGTGTCATTCCATGCTTCTGCTTTCAGCTCTGTGGCACCACCAAGTGCTGAGAAAGAGAAGGTATCTCCGAGTGTGAAGTGCTTCTCCACTTCTTGCTGAAAGCACCCTGCAGTAACTGCATGGTGATTCTGCTCCCTATCTTTCCTCTGCATCATGTTTACCTAGCAACAAGCATCACCCGCGGCTGGCCATCCTATTGGTCATTTGAAAACGCACCAGGGACCAATGGCAGGGCTGTTGCCATGGTACACTGTGTAGTTGCCGGGTGGAATTTTGCTGCAAGGCACGTGAGTCTGCTTGCCTGCTTGCGCTGCCTGTAATCTCGGCTGTCTGGCCGTTAGTACAGCTGAACGTGATTTAGTGGAAGCCAATCAGTAAGACCATGAGGGGAAATACTAAACTTTATTACCATATTCACTAAGACAGCCATAGCAGTATGTAATAGACATTTACTACAGACATGGGGGAAAAAACGTCTAAGTAGAGAAGGGGAAACTGGTGCAACAAAATGTTTCAAAGCTATCAGAATGATATGTGATATTTCTCATCAATCAGAGGTAAAATCTGATCAAAATATTTTTAGATACAAGATCTTTATCCAACTTGACAGAGCTACTATAGCTCAAAACGCGTCTTTAAAAATGACTGCTGTAAGAAATGAAGAAAGTGGAGGTCACATAGATCCGAGGCTTCTGTTGACAGCTTACTCACACATAATAGCTTTAACAACAGGAAGTGCTTTCTTATTTCCTGCACCAACATGCATCAGTGGGCTACTGCGTCTGACAGTACTTTCAATTATGCAAATGCTTTCTAAGTTTAAAATCCAAGTGAATGTTTTCCTCTTTCAACCTGGTGTTCAATGGTTAATCTCAGGAACAACATTCAGAAGTTTCCTTGTGTTGAGAAGCCTTTTATGGGCAACTGTTACTGTAATTACTGTGGTGAACTAACTCCTCATAATAAGCATACAGACACAGAGCAGCAGTGTAGGTCAGTTTGTCATGTCCTGCCTTTACCAGCATGTACTCGTATAGAATCTGCCTGGCAGACACACATGAACACAGTCGGTGAGCAAAAAGCTTGAACATTATCTCTTTTGGCTAGCCAGCATCTCGCATCCTGTGATTTGTAATTTTGATTGCACACTTACCCACACAAAACTATGTTAAAGATAAAATCCTATGGATCCAGGAGTTCAGTTTTAAAGCCTTATGTTGTCAACTAAGCCACAGTTTATTTTTCCTGTTGCACATTCCCTCTGACAACATTTTTCATTGACCAACTCAAAATGTTTGCAGTTAACATTGTGTAGCAGACAGGGCTTTATTGCTGTAGAGGAACAGTTCATGTGCAGTGGAAATGAAGGCTGCTGTCTGTGGTGCTATAACTGTGCTTATTTTACATGTGAAAGTAAAGAGAACCAATTGATAGCCACTTAATAATCTGAATTGACTCTACATATATAACAAGCAGGCTACACTGAATAAAGAAAAAAAATCAATGACATAGTCATAGTGTTTTTATTTTTTCTATTTTTATCATGATGTATGTCATGGCGTACAGTAGGATGTGTTCTGTTGACTTGCACAGTCTGGGTTACAAACTATTTCTCTTCTATTTGTAGAAAAAAACAGATAAAACAATAAAATCAAAACTAGTTGACAGGGACTGAATTGAAGTGACAAGATCTGATTGATTCCAAAGCTAAGCTACTTTTTATGAATTGGCATTATATGAAAACAGTTCTAACTAATTTGATTAATTTGAATTGATTAGACTTTATTTAATTGGACTTGAATTGAACTTGGTTTATCTGCAAAGTGCCCAGAGATTACCTCCGTTGTTAACTGCTGTGATGTAAATAAACTGAACTGAATCATGAAAAATGAGTGTCTGCCTCCTGTATTTGCTCTAATTTCATTAAATTCATTCAGTTTTCTTTGTTAGAAAATGGACTTTTTAGAACCTCCATGATTTCTGCTCTTGTGTGGCTGGACAGACCGGCTCTGATGACCATTCTGACATCTGCACTTTGCCTTATTCAAGCCTTTGAACCCAAGACAATTACATTTCTGCTTTGATTGCATTAAACTGAAAGAGTTCCTAAAACACCTACAGCATTATATTCTATGAGATATTTCCAGGGTCATAGCACTGCTGTCCCGTGAGTAACATTAGTAGGTAAGTGTCGTATTTGAGTGAATGTGTTGGGTTAGAAGTTATTGTTGTCCCTCAGATAGATGTAAGTACAGATGTCACATTAGTCACTGAGGCAGTGGCAGGCAGAGCAGCCTTAGTGGCTGAAGTTCCAATCATCTGTGCCCCAACAGTGAACCAACCCTCAGCAGACATCTTGTCAGTTTAGAGCAAAATTAGAATCAACTGAGCAGATTTTGTAAAACATTGTCCTAATATTGGAAATATTGCTGAACAAAACCATGCAGTACAGCTATATGTGTGTGGAAGCATCCACATTTTTATGTTTGACTAATTTACAGAAGTTTTTCTCTAAGTTGTCCCCTGCTTCCAGTCTGTGTGTGGCTACATTATTGTTGTGTTGTTAGAACCTGCTTATGTATGACCTCTTAGACAGTTGACCATAATGCGAGCTCTATGATTACAGCAAGAAATGAAGCCTATTTCTTTCCTCTATGTATTTGACTAAACTTGAATTATAAAGTTAGTGGATACTAATCGCACAATTTAGTTTTTATTTTCAAACCAAATGTGGTGTCCCTGCTGCTTGCTATTACGGGTCTTTATTCACAATATCAGTTATCTGCTTACGCCATAGTTCACGGTGGTAATAAGGAGGTAAATTGCATCAAGAAAATAAAACTGTCTTGTTGTCTGTCTACAAGAAATTACCACAGCTTTAGTGGCTGTCCTTTATGTATAATTATTTGTTAATACACATCACTGATGGGTTACAGATTACCGTCACGTTTAAAAGAGGAAAGGGTCCGTAAAAGCTGAGCTGTATGTGAGGGTGTTTTCCTTTAAGCAGCTGTCAGCTGGTTTGTGACACAGCGAGCTGTTCCCAGGCAGCATTGTGCCTCATTTAGCCTGAATGTTCGGATAGCAACAGGAACAGCTAGCTTTGGCTGGTTTGTGAGGAGAAGTCAAACATCTCAGCTGTATAGAGTCACTCAGAACCATGTGCTTGAGGAAGCTTTTTGCCCTGCTCCCCCCCCCCCAATCCTGGCTGAATCTCCACCCCCACCCTGGCTGTCTCCACGTCCTTCTTTCCATTTCTACCTGACATCCTCAAACTATTTCCGCGTCACTCCTACCTCGCGCCGTTCGAACAGTCACAGAGAAACTAAGCTGAGCACCCCTCCCACAAACCGTCCCATTACCCAATCACAGTCAGGGATGCAACTTTCTGCAGCCAATCAGGTAGCAGTTGCCTTGGCGTCGGGTAGCAACAGAGCCCACGGAGAGTGCGTGCTGAGTGAGGGCAGAGGCTGCGTTGAACAGAGTACACACGAGTAAGATATTTTTGAAAGACTGGACAAAGTGAGTCTATGTGTGCGACTTGATAGCAGTAATAACATGTAGTGTCCCCTTCTGTTGGCTCAGGGCAGTCATTTGGAGTTAGAGCTTTATAAAATCTGTGTCATATAGAGAAGAGTCACTTTTAAGGGCGTTATCCCCCTCCCCCAAAACTCACTCACATACAGCAGAATGACGTTCGTGTAAGAGGACCACAATGTGTTTTATATAGAAAACATTAGTAACTGCTTGGCCTTTTTTAATTTATAAAGGAAACCCTTCCGTTAATGCTTTATTGTCGAGGTTTAGACTTGAACACGAAGATGAAAGCGGTTAAAGAGCTCTCAGAGTGTTTTGGTACAGTCTGTCAGAGCTGTTTCTATGCGATTCTTTAAAGGTGGAAGCAAAGATTGTCCATGTATGCCTGTATATAAAGTTCCAGTATATATATCCCGCTGTTACTATAAATGGACAGGACGGGAGAGGTTGCTTGGAACAGACCACCGCGGTCTGAGGGAGCTCGTTCCGTCGATGCAGTTTAATGGGGTCATTTGGCATCCAAACGATTATTGTGTGAAATTTCAGGTGAAATTCTGCTGTTGTTATGTTTGTCTTCGGTCCGTGCGTGTATCTGTAGCAGTTTGCTGGAAATATGTGAAGCTGCCTCGACCCCTCCACCGGCAGTGGTGCGGTCCTTCTTGCAGGGTGGGGGAGCCGTATGGGACAGCAGCACAGATTCCGTCCACGGAGAAGCAGGGAATGGGAAACGGGCGAGAAACATGACTCAAAATCGCCCCTGCGAAGGTTTCCACCTCGAGGGAATAAAATAGTCGCCTCCAGTTCGGACAAAGACACATGCAGGAGGACGTAAAGTGAGATAATATAGCGGAGGCTGACGTAGAAGAGGCCGCCAGGAGGCTTGTGACAGACAGCTCGGGAACTCCGGATTTGTTTCTTTTGTTTACTTTGAGGCGGCTCTGGTTACTTCTTGTCTACACGTTGTAAGTGAATTTACCTGTGTGGGATTACCTCAGAGGCTGACTCGCTCGTGGATTGTGTGATGCTTTGGTAAAGCGGAGACAGCGTCGGAGTTTCGGGGAGCAGCGCAGGCTGACGGCGGCTTTTCCTCAGCATGTCTCCAACCCGGGCCGGGCTCTGGAGCTAAACGGTTGTCTTTTTTTCTGAGATTCATCTCCAGGGGAACGAGTACAGTGAACGTCTCCTTGTTCCTGTTAGCTCGTGACTGTTTGAGGAACTGTGTGGTATCAACAGGTTGAATCGGGTTGGTTTGTTTACGTTTGTTGAACATTTCGCAGCTGTTTGCTGTAGAGACACCCTGTACAGTTTTAGAGGCTACCCTACCGTCCGGCTTTTTAAAGCCCCCCCTCCTCCCTCCCTCGCTTCCTTCAGCCTGGCGCCCACCAGCCCGCTTCTGTCGTGAATCTGAGTGACTGGACACTTCTACAGACTCCGGGGCTCTGGTGGGGCAGCTTCTGTTAAATTACCAGTGCAGGGCTGTTTAACCAGAGATAACATTACCCCGCTCTGTCCAGCGACCAGTCCCCCAGAAAGCCACAGTAATTGGAGCTATTTTTAGATTGAGGGATGGGGTAAAAGCAGGCAGCTGGAAACCTGACTCCCCTTCACCTTCTTCTCTTCCTCCCTACAGCTACTGCTCAGCTCACCTGGCAGAATGCTGGGCCAGCCTGGTTAGTCCTGACCCATCTTAATGTGTCTTACAAATAATCTGGAAGATTAACAACACCGATTCACATATTTTGTTGCATTATCGAAAAACTGTGGAGCCGTACTGACCATGTAGCTGAAACAATCTGGGAACGCTAGAATTTCTGTGATCCTCTGGTGAAGGCTACATTGGAGGCACAAACCCTGTTCAAGACAAAAAGATGGATAAAAAATTAGCTGTCTATGTTTTGTTAAAGCTTTCCTGGACTAAGTGAACATATTAGAAGCAATTTGAGTGTTTGCCTTTATCTCAGAAAGAATTTGTTCAAATTGTTTATCTGAGTAGACACTAGATTAGGAGAAAGTCTTCTTCGGACTACCTGAAAGATCCATCACCAGCAATCTTGAGCCTCCAGCCCACACACAGAATGCATGAAACTGCCGACCCCAACACAACAAAAAGCTAACCTGACAAACCAAATATTCTATTTCCCTCTTGACCCCATTTTCACAGAGAAACAGATTATATATGTAGAATGAGAGATCTATATCTATAGTGTAATTCCACATAAAACAGAGATTACATCCTATATATTTTTACTTCAGAGAGACAAGCTGCCTGTACACCAGTCGGTTGCCTTAGAAATCAGTCACAGCTGAATAAAGAAAAAACAAAGCCAGAGGAGAAGGTGCCTTTTGATTGGTTGCTCAGTTTTCTACCATTTCAAGCTCCATTTCTTTAGTTGGATGTAAACTATTGATGTGAACTCTGGGATTGAAAACACCCCTATGAAAGTTACTTGAGCCCCCTACAAGCTCCGCCTACCCGTCAGAGCATTGTGATTGACTGTCATTTCCCTGCTGGATTGAACACTTGCCAAGCATTTCCATGGTTGTGACATCATCATCCGTGGATGACAAGACTTTACCTTCCTGCAGGATGGTCCAATCAGAGCCTTGGATCACCTCAGCCCTGCTTCGCAAGAACAAGAGTTAGTACACACAAAAATATATACAGACACACTGACAGAGACCATGTACACTCCTCTCTAACTTGTGTCACACTGCAGTCACCAATGTATGAGTCTGTCAACATGCTGGTACCTGTGTGAATGTGTTAACCGTGGCAGCGTGTGTCTCTGTGTACAGAGGCTGGATGTGGTCCATATGTGCCTGTGGTATGTTCTGTATGTCTGTGTGCTAACAAATTCAACAGTTTGTTCACCTGGGTGGGATGGGGTCGTTTTAAGAGTCGGAGATAGTCTGAACTTTGACCTTTTCATGATGAGTGTCAGACACGTTTTATTAGAGGGAACTGCTTATCTGAAACAGGCTGTTTTACTGACACAACCGAATTACCATATATGATTAGCAAGTTTCATTATTTAACCTACCTATCATTTGGATAGAAAGCTGTGGGCTATCAACAGGTTTCAATGGTGTGGGCTCACAGCAAATCAAGACAGACTTCCAGGTTATAAAATGTTTGAAAAAATGACTGGAATACCTATTAAAATTATAATAGTAATTTAGATTTTTAAAACACTTTATTGCCTAGATGTGATAGAAAATGAACTTACTGTCTGATTGGAAACACGCTTTTATCTTTGTTCCTTTGTGGGTCTCAGGAGCATCTCTAACTCCACCAGGTACTTAACTGATAAATAGAGCTAATCTTACCATAGGAAAACATCCCAACGACTGATAGATTTATTGGAGTATGTAATTGTAAGTGCAGTGAGACCTACTTGTGCCTTAGTGGAGGAGACGGCATGGGCCTCCCTGTAAATCACAAGGTCAATGGTTCAGTCCCGCCTCCTCAAGTCAGCAGGTAAAAATGTCCTCAGGCAACACAGCGAAGCCCCAAACAGGCCGTTGTGTCATCGCTTTGTGTGAAGCATGTAGAACAGAGATCTGATGATTGTGCTGTGTGTTTTAAAGTGCTGTAAGTGGACTGTGAGACTGCAGCTGCTCTACATGAGTGCTGTCCTTTGACCTTAATGATGTAGAAGTGATATTGATAATCTTCCCAGGCGTTAAGACTCATCCGTCTTTACAACTTTCCCTCCTGCTTTGACTGCAGAGATGGTGCAGATTTTATCCTGGATTATATTTTCACCTCGGGTTTATTATGTGTGAGCAGAGCAGGTACTTATCTGAAGAGTTCACACTGAGCAGGTGTGCATGTTGGTGATGTTTTCCGGTTTGCTTGTGTCTCTGTGGTTACTGCAGATCCATCCAAAAACACACACAAAGTGTAGATATCATGGAGGCAGTGCACGTGGAGCCTCACCTGAAGCTGGTGATGGGCTGTAAACAAAACCCTGCTGTTAGGGTTGGGTAAAGCTCCACTGTTCTTCTGAAAATGATTAGAAAGAAACCAGACAAGGAAAAGACTTCCCTGATGTTCACTTTGAGTGTGATGCCAGGTCAGACACAAACCAGAGAGCTTGTTGATTTCATGAACACAAGCTTACAATATTCATAACTAGGAATTGAAGTTATTTTTAGTGAATTCTGCACCATATTGATTTCTTTCTTTTTGTGTTTAAACCTTTTGTTGGTGACACAAGAGAAGTAAGTATAGTTGGGATATGTTTCTTTTGTCCTCATCATGTAACACAGATGTGTCTGGATCTGTTTCTGTGAACGGGTGTATGCCGCGTGTTGCACTGTTATATTTTGTTCCACATGGTCCGAATGTTCCTCAGATGACTGCACTGAGTGCTGTTGTTTGGAATGAAACTACTATGAGATTACAGCACACTGACAGATGTGAATGCTGGTCTTAGGTTTTTGGTCAGGCTGCGTTCAGCACTGTCAGATCTTCCATTGTTCACACTACTCAGCAGGTTCCTCTTGTGTCCAGGACACAGTCGCAGTGTGTTGATACCACGCGGCTGATCTGCAGCAAGAGCACACACACACTCCAGACTGAAGCCCAACTCCTCTGACTGATCTCTATCAAGCTCAGCTGTCATGTTGACCAGTCTGTCTCTACCACGGCGGGCTCCATCATCTGCTTGTTAAGAAGAAAGTGTCGCTTTTTGTCCACAGCTTCTCTGAGTCGGTGAAGATGTCACAGACATCAGACAGCCTGGCTTTCCAAATTCTACTCAAGCAGACCGTAGTTTCTTCGTCGTGTTGGTTTATTTTCCTTTTCCAAGTTTACCGTTGATGAAATGAGTGTGTAGTCTGGTGTGATTTATTACAGGCTAGTTTTTACTTTGTATTGTTTCAAACCATGCCTTGCTTGTGTCTTGGCTACAAAGCTGGGACTAATTCTGTCACCGCCATTTTTCTTTTATCGTAGTTGGTACTTTTGGACCACAGAAACTTTTTGTTAGTTGTCATAAAGTCAGAAGTTGAATTTCTTTATAAAGCACAGTTAAAACAAGTGTCCCCAAAAAAGCATCACAAGCATAGTATACACCCCCGCCCCCCAGGTCAGGGTTAAGTCTGTCATACAGTAAGATGGGTGGGCCTGCTAGGCACCTTTAACAAACTTGTGTAATGAGCATGGTACAGCCCAGGAGGACCAGGAGGAGTTGTGTTTGACACCAGTATATGTACCAGTCTCCCCCTTGTTCCCATGGTAACAGGAGGTAGCAGCAATATAGTGCTAACCTTGTCACACAGGCTTGCGCATAAATATATAGAAAGTGACTGTATTGAATGGGGAATGCGTGACAATGTGCTAGTTCACTGCCACGTAATCCAACACACACCCAGTCTCCAACATCACCAGCTTTGGATGAGGCCCGAACAAACGTAGAGATGTTGGACAGCTTTTAGATTAAAGTTAAAAACGAATTTCGTTTCTAACCCGCGTGCAGATGGTCATGTTTTGTGTTTCTCTGTGCAGAATTCTTTTGTAAATGATCCTGTAGGAATGACTGCAGGAATGTTGGTTGTGAAATGATCTTTATTCTGTCAGACCAGACTGTGCCTCCCATTCTACCTGCTGCATCCCCAGGGTCTCATTTAGTTGGCATGGTCACTGAGGAGTAACTCTTGCAGTAAGAGACTGAATCTTTGCTGGCATCATGATTCCATGAGATTACAGTTAACCAGCCGGTGATTTCATGCATTTAGATATGTATCTCAGTGTGTCACAGCTTCAAAGCCTATAACCAAACAGCTTTATTTTCATTGATAAATCAGATTAATCTGAATAGCTTTTTAATTCAGCTGTCAAAGATCTGCCAGTTGATTTAAAACAAATGAATCTATTCAGAAATGAATCTATTCTAAGTCAGCTGACTCATTAAGCTGGTCTTCAGTTTGGCTGCAGAGTGCAGGTGGCGCTTTCTGTGAAGTTTGTGGTGGGAGTTGATGCCACAGCTTCAACCGCTGCTCAAACCAGGAGTACTTTATGTCTGAGTAAAGCTGCCACATGTTTGGGGGTGAGATTAGAGTGAATATGGCTACATTTGGTCAAATCAGTTTTCAAAGTATTGCATTTTTTTGAGTTGGACGTGACACACCTAGTTTGCACTTTATGATAACTTCATCAAATGTGATGTGTGCCTACTCTACATGTCTGCTTTGAAAACACTCAGTGCTGATCTCTGCATTGCCAAACGTACTGGAGGTAGTTTCTCTGAACTCTCCAGCTGTGGAACATAACGATGTAACACAGGTGGTCTAACATCAGTTTGAGTAAACTCTGCTTGATGGTCTGTCAGTGCATGTACCCTCACAGTAGAGTTTTTCCTGTGTGCATTGGGATGGATCTTAAATGTCCACAGCTCCTGCAGTAATGATCCATGTTGAGTTCCACTGAACATCTTGGGATGTTTTGGATCTGCTGAGAAGTTCCTGCTTCCATCTCTGGGTTGTGAAGCAGAAAGGAGGTATTTTTTCTACTTTTGCAAGTTCCCCAGCCCACAGGGCCTCCTCTAAAAGCAAAGTGCTGTAGTTAACTGAACAAAAGCATTGTTCAGGTAAAATCCAGGTGAAAAGGAATCGCAGTGTATTCCTCAGACATCTGTTCTAAAACTGATTGTTTGGTGTTGAATGAGATGAAACATATCTGGACAAAGTCCAGACAAAGACAAAAAAATCATTGGACAAAGTCCAAGAAGTATGTCCTGCTCAGTATTGGATATGTTGGGTTTAGTATCAGATGTCACCTGTTTGCTTCTCTCGGTGCTCACATGACTTACGGCTGAAGCTACTGTCATTCACATATTTCTCGGTTACTGTTGTCAGGGAGAGAAACGGACTGAGAAACAGCCCAGTAAGACTTCACCTGTGCTTACTGTGGAAGCTGTTCCAGGATGCTGCTCTGTTTTACAGACAAAGAATTAAAGTCCTGATATTATCAACACAGCATCGTCTGACAGAACCACCTTCCCCTGACGTTACTGATTCTGGCCACATTTTTCCTGCACAGGTGCACTTTGAGTCTTTACATCGATGGCTGATGTTGGTTTGTAGAAACCTGCTCCAACTCTGTGATGTCACCCCACTCTTCCCGGGACAGCTCATACTCTCACCTGCCTCCAGCTCTTACTCTCAACACCTCTCTTTCTGAGTCTAGTGGGTACCAAGATTTGGGACTAACACAGTAGCAGTTCCTGAACAAATGGCATGTACCTGACCAAACAAGAGCTCTGTTTCAGTGCCACTTTACTGACTGAAACGTTTCCCCTCGGGTACACTGATCTGGATGTTACACGCTACAGAGGAGGCATCTGAGCATGTGCCACTGCCTGTGAACATCAAAGGTGGTCCTTTCAGCTGTGGATGACACCTGATTACTATTCTAAGTGTTGTTTAGAGTTGAATAGTTGTAGCAAGGTTAGTTTTGATGCATCATGTACATTTGCTTTGCTTTATTTAAGTATTTAAGTTGATAACTGTTGGCACAAATATAACTCGGAAATGAAAAAATTGGTCTTTGGCAACTTTGCACATAAATGTATGCAAAGTTGTTACCTGAATCTGAATCTTATCATTTCAGATTTTTGAGTTTTAGGAAACCTGTCGAATATAATTCTAAAGCAGTTTTAAAAGCCTGGTGTTTGGAAGAGTTCCCCACAATATTCAGTGTATATACGTCACTCTGAGCATGTCGGTTACAAATACAGGTGTTTTGCGGACGATTGTTTCACTTAGCAGTCATGACTTGTTCCCATAGTATGGGTTCTGTTGCAGAAGTTTGGTGCCTGTTAATGCTTTACACCCACATACACAGGAAATGGTGTCCTGGAGCTATTTCCATCTTCAGATGTAATGGCATTATTCAGCTCAAGGACTTACACTTCAGTTAACTTGCTGGGTTTAAGTGAGACTTTGGACTCAAACTAGATTTAGCTCTTCTTATTCTAGAGGTACATTTGTTTCCGGGAGGTGACCAGGTCATAAGAACATCTAATAAGAGCCAGACTTTGTGTCTGAGAAGCAGGGACTCAGTCTGTTAAGAGACCTGTATGTTTTAAAAGGAACTGTGTTGAAAGTCTGGCAGAAAATGTCCACTGTTCAACCGTAACTGTATATCTCTTGGAAAAATGTCATTAAAGAGGGCGTGCTCATCAGGCTGCCTCTAACCATCATCAGGCTGTTTTCATCATGAAAACAGCTGGACCAGGCTCAGCTACTCCAGAGATACTGTCTGTTAATGGGAAAAAGGTTCATCAGTGTTGACTAAGAAGGGTCTTTAGAGTTTGTCCTGGTAGGGTTCATAATTAACAGAGAAATATTGATATAGCTACAGACTTATTTTTGATCATCAGAAGCAGGACTGTGAACCAGTTTCACTTCAGAAGTCTGAAAACAGTCAGAACAAAGTGTGAGACTGAGTCCAGCTGCACCACACAATGGAAACATGATGTTGGCCTCATCCATACAGCCAGCTGCTCATCTCGGTGCTTTTATCCGATGGGGTATTTGAGTAGATCTGTTTACTCTGTTTGCGTTTTCTGTTAATATTATCACTCTTCATATTCAGCTGACGCTCCAAACAAACTCAGGATACCTGACACAGCCATCCGAAACACAAAGGCATCGTGTCCGTTAACACTAAGGTCAGGTTCATTGTCATGTTCAGGGAATGCACAAAAGTTCTCCTCCGCTTTTAACCCATCCAGGTCGGCACCTGTTGAACATGCACAGGGTCACACACTCATGGAGACAGATGCCATACACTGGAGCGGTGGGCAGCCAATCACAGCACTGGGGTATGGTGCCTTGCTCAAGGGCACCTCAGCCGTGGCAAGGAGCTGTACAACCTCCAGTTGTCAGTTTCACCAATCGAACCGCCAACCTTCTGGTTATTCGGACAACCCACTCTAGCCACTGATGGTTAGCCTGAAGGTCATCGTATGTCACTGGAGCAGAGTGACAACATGTCCCTCAGCCATCTTTTTTTTGTTGTTTTTGCATAAATGGCCCCTGTTTAGCCATGGGACAGTGTTCAGAGACATATGACGACAGGTGGGAACTCGAACCAGCTGAGGTCCTGGTGTCAGTTGGAGCTAGGCTGCATCTTAAATGAAGACACAGTGATGAAGTTTGTCTTTTTCCAAAGACCCCCTCTGAACTTCTCTCTCTTGCATATGACACTGTAGCTACAGACTGACACTGTGCACGTGTCAGTCCACAGAGTGAGTAGACTACATTGAAAAGCAGGACTGGATATTTAGTATAAGCTCACACTGTTCTGAAGAAGCTGACTTGGTGAGACTTGCTTGTTTATGTCTTCTTGTTGCTGTTGTCTCAGCTCCTTCATTAAAAAAGTTGTGAGATTTGGGCTCAGATGGCAGAGAGGCTGCAGTCTCTGCCTCTTCACTGTCTCCTCTCATGTTGGATGAAGTAGAAATGTTTTCAGTTGATGCTGGTGCTCAGGACATCCATGCATGCTTGAAACTATGCATTGGCTTTGAATGCACCCCAATCTGAAGATCATCTCAGTAAATCTGTGATTTCCAGGCTTTTAGGCTTGTCTGGTTTGGATTTGATTCAGGATACAATGGTGTTATGTGTGATGGGAAAACCCTCAGAAACGTGTCTTTTCATATCCCTGTATTAGAAATGATCCTAACTGTATGATATTTCTGATAATCTGTATGCAGTTGTGTGTTGAAAGTAGGAACATATTCGGGTTTTTCCAAACTGGGAAAATATTCCCCAAACATTAAAACCAAGTGAAAATGATCAGAACCTAGATAGTTGAGACTGAGATGAGCTTGTTGTGTTTGATCCAACCTGCAGCACGAGTAATGTCACACAAAAAAAGAAAAAAGAAGTTGTCCTTGCATCACCATGTGGTGTAGGAGGACTACATCATCGAGCCGTCCATCCATTTTCTATCCCTGCTTAATCCAACGCAGGGTCGCAGGGGGGCTGGAGCCTATCCCAGCTGTCATTGGGTGAGAGGTAGGGTACTCCTGGACAGGTCACCAGTCCATCACAGGGCCACACAGAGACAGAACAGACACACAACCACACACACTCACTGCAAGGGTCCATTTAGAGCCACCAGTTAACCTAACATGCATGTTTTTGGATGGTGGGAGGAAGCCGGAGGACCTGGAGAGAACCCACGCATACACAGGGAGAACATGCAGGCTCCACACAGAAAGAACCAGCCGGGATTCCTACCAGGACCTCTTGCTGTGAGGTGATGGTGCTAACCACCACACCACCGTGCAGCTCGGATGGATGGAACATGTTATGCTTTTTGCATGGAGATGTAGAAAAAAAATGTAAAAAGTGTCAACTCTTTGGAATCTGGTGTGTGCTTTGTGTTATTTTTCCATAATCCAACATCCCCTTATGGCCTCCCCCACACCGAGCCCACAGCCTGTTGGGCCTGTCCGGAGCGTCGGGAATCATCTGTCTTTCCTTTATTTTGCTGTGGGGCACCAGCAGCATGGTTGGACTCCACTGATAGCTACTTTTGGGCTGATTCAACATGTTCCAATGATTACAGAGGATCTGAGGGAGCAAAGCAACTCTTCCAGGCTTCATAGTCTGGGTGATCAGTTGAAGAATGTGCTTTTTTTTTTCCAACAAACACATTGTTGTGCATATTTTTTTATAAAACTCCTCTTTTGTCCTCAAAACATCTGTCATCAGAAAGTCATCAGAGGAACCTCCCTAACCCTGAGCTGAAAACCCAAATCCTTCTGTTCATCCAAAATCAAAGTAGAGCAGGGTCAGTTTGGTTGTGATGTCACCTCAGGCACATGGAGTGCAGTGTTACTTCAGCTGAAGCGCAGCTTACTGTGCTCTGTGTGGACATCAGCCCTTTTAGTTGAAACAGACGATTGATGTTTGAACCCACGTGTCCTTTCACAGCCCGCTGGGAGCTCAACCTCTAACTTGTTGGACTTGTTTCAGCTGTGTGTGCTGGTTGATGATGTGAGCCCGGCTATTTTTACATATTAAATGTCTGATTTTCAGCTTGTTTTTCCCATATTTCCTTCACTCAGAATGGGACTGGCTGCAGAATCTCAGCTGCTCCATTTTAATTAAACTACCGACTACAAGTCATAAGAGCTTGAATAAGAGTAACTTGACTTCTTTTTCTTAAATCATGAAGATGTGTCTTCTCTCATCTGAAAGGGTTCTTCAGTTCTGAACTTGTTGGTGGGGAGTATCAGCTTATCAGAAGTTAATGACCTGGATTACTTAGAATCTACAACAACATACTGACTGAAAGTGAAAGCAGCAAGAATACTTTGACAAACATAAAAAAAAAAGCTCAAACCTGTGCAAGCAAAGTAGTGTGGTTTACGTGCACAACAGGAGCGCCGTGCTCACCCTCTGATGTCACTTCACCATACTCCTGTGAACGCACCAACCTGTTTGTTTGGACTGATGAACAGCCAGATCTTTAGGAAATGCCTTTGTAGTCTGTTCCAGCTGTGAGCGTCTAAAAGCTTCTTCTGTGGTCAACAGGCATGGCTCCCACCAACCAGCCTCTTCAACATGATGAGATTAACTGGATTACAGCTACAGTTGGGTTCTGCTCCTTATCTGAGGGTAATTATCCTTGGATATATGGCGGTGAATGAATGGAATCACTGGCACAAAGCAGGTCATACCCCGGTACCATAGGTGGCGCTGTCCCCATTTCAGCTATCGCTAATAGAGCCACTTCCTGTTGACGTCTTCACCACCAACAACAACAAACTCAGGCATTCAGAAAGATGGAGAACGCAGAGCGAGATGAAGCTGCGTCCCTCTACATTTAGTTTGTGATGAGCTGGTTATGGCGACGACAACCGCTGTAATATCGTCTCCTTTGACTTGTGGGCGACGATCCCGGGAAAAAATCTCAAGCATACGCAGAACGTTTAATCCGATCCACTGTCAGGCACATTGGATCGAGTTATCTCAGGGTCTTAATCCGATCGCGAGTAACCTGATCCGATCCGTTTTTTGGTCAGATTAAGGTGTCTACATGAACTGAATAACTCTGTAATTTAGCCATGAATCTGATCCGATGGCACTCATGTAACCCCACTGAGTGACTCTGTGGAGCTTCAGAGAAAATGTCGGCTCTTTCACATACTCTGTCCAGCTGAGACTGGAACTGTTTACCCAGTGTGTCCAATGAAAACACGAGACATCAGATTGTGTTTGCTCATAACTGTGACGTAGATGAAGACCAGGTGACATTTTATCAGCTATTCAGAAATCATGGATGTTCCACTTTTTCTTCAAATGATAAATGTTTTTTAAAGTGTCTATAAAGATGTTATGATCTCAGCGTGAGACGGAGGTCGTTCAGTTTGAGCTCGTCACAATTGTGTCATGTCAGGACAGGTCTGTTGTGCTGGACATCAGACTGAACTGCTGGTGACACTGAAGTAGACTCAAGTCCAGTCTTCACCCGCCGACAGAGATCCGTTTCTGTTCGTTCCTTCTGTTGCTTTGCTGCGTCCTCATTGTTACTCACAGTCATGGTACATCACTGTCCAGCAACAACCCACCATCGATGAGGAAATGAAAGACAAGATGTCTCTTGCTGTGACATACTGAGCAGGGATGAGGCATCATAGGAGTGAGTGGATGGATGGATGGATGGAAAAGGCGTGGAGAGACCAGATTGAGAGGTTGGGGGAGTGAGGAGGATGGGGGAGGAGGAAGAGGCTGGTAGGGTGGGTTGAGTTGCTAGGGGAGAGTATGTCAGACTGTTGCTGAGAGCCTGGCCTGCTATTGGAAGCCACTTGTTTAGCAGGAGAGAAGCAGAGGAGAAGAGAGAGAAGTAGCTAATGAGTATTGTGGCCTGGTTGCTGAGACAGCACCGGGTTTATTTATAGAGTGATGGCCAGTCAGCCCTTAGATACCAACAACGAATGAGCTGACAGAGAAGGAGGTGGCTTTAACCAATAGCAGTGCAGGACGGGCGATACCAGAGTGAGGAAGTGCTGTGAGTGCCTCTCAGTCTCTTAAAGAGACAGTGCAGATTTCTCAGTACTAGGCAGATATTCTCTCTCTCCAGCAGTGTCATATCTGAGAGCAGACCAGGGCTTACAGCACCACAGCAGTCCCCAGTCACACTGATTTAAATTCTCTCTCTACCTCATCTTCCAGCAGAACACATGTAAACACTCAGCACTAAGATTCAAAACTGCTAAAGTATGTTTAGCTTGAGAAACAGATCCGTGTTTAGCTACACAGTTCAGCTGAAGTGCTAAGAGAACAGTTTGCAAAAAGATGTGAAGTAATTATTATAAAGCTTTCTTTACTGCGTATGGAAGATAATTGTGGTAGGAATCTATGATTAAAAAAGCTATTTGTACATATTCACTGAGTCTGTTATATTGTAGCTTTACATCGGAGCATCTTGTCCTGTATATACAGCATTTTACAGCTAATTCAGCTCAGGAGTTCTGCTCCACAGACTGGTGTTTCGGTGTTTCCCTGCATATATAAATCTCAGGTTAAATGTCAGCCTGATTAAGCTTCTCTGACCTGTAATAATTTAAAGCAAGAGTCATCTATCAACCAGTTGGGACTTAAGTAAACTATCCCAATTATCAGTTTTGTATATAATACTAATTATTTTACTTTTGATCTTTGTATTTTTGGTTACATTCTTCCATCTAATTAGGAGGCTTTACTGCTGACTGATGTGCTCATGAGATCTATGTAGATATGATTAAGTTTTTCACACATGGACACTTGATGCTGACAATATCAGCATTTATGCAAACTATGTCATAATTGGAGGTTGAGAAAATCACTTTTGGTACTTCTTAACATGTAATGCCTTCAACAACCAAAGACTTCCGCTCATTTCTCTCCTTAAGGAGAGAAATACGGATTAAAATGGGAGAGGGAGGAAGAAGTGGAGAGTGATGAGGAGAACATTTGATTGGATTTATCTGCAGAGGCTGTCTGTGAGTCAGTAGATGAAATTTGGTGGTGAGTTATGAAGTTCCTAATTCACAAACTGTTTGGATGGAACATGAGGGCAAAGGAAGCCTCACTGAATTACAGGGTTACATACTTGTATGATACTTCCTCTGAGTATCTACAGTGCCGTTTGAGAGTGTTCAACCCCTTTGTAATCTTTCTGACTTTGTTGCCTTTTAAACTGGAATTAAGATATAACAATCCTAACAGCAAAAGTACAATACAGATATAACCATAAAACAAATAAAAACTGAGACCAAAAAGAGAAAAACAAAAAAAAAAACCTAGAAAACTTCAGCAGCCACCCACCCAAATTCAGTATGTCGCTGCTTTAATTTCTGTATCAGGTCTCTCTGGGGTTGGTCTCTATAAATGTGTCTCATCAAACCAGCAGCTCTGCTGGTCTTTAGCAGGATTTAAACCATACCTCAGGTCCCTCGTTTTTCTGAGCTCTGGACTTTCAATTAAATTCCTTTGAATTTATATACAATTCAGGCTGTACTTTTATGTAACAAGCTGCTCCACAACCACCTGAATTATGGACTACTCGACAAACAGACCACAGTTTGTGAGACTGAGGGGTTGCGTGTCGGAGAAGGTGGTCAGCAGCACAGGAGCACCACAGGGCACTGTACTCTTACTGTTATTCTTCACTTTGTACACCTCAGACTTCCAGTATAACTCAGTCTTACCATCTCCAGAAGTACTCAGATGACTCTGCAGTTGTTGGGTGTATCAGTGATAGAAAAGAGGCTGAGTATAATGGGAAACTGGTGGACCCCTTTGTGGCATAGTATATGAATGATAACTTCATCTGGACAGCAGACTGGACTAGAAATACAACACTGAGGCTGTCTACAAGAAGGGACATAACAGACTGTACATCTTAAGGGAGTTAAGGGTCCCTCTGTGTCCACACCAAGATATTTCAGATTCTCTATAACTCTGTTGTAGAGAATACAGTCTGTTTTGTAGCATCTGTTAGGGCAGCTACATCAGAGCTAGAGACTCAAAGAAACTGAACAAACTGATAAAGAAGTCGGGCTGTGTGCTGGGAAGTGCTCTGGAGCCCCTGGAGCTGATTGTTAAAAGAAGAATACTATATGTTAATGAACATAAGAAAGACACTGACAGAAAAACACTGACCATCCTACCCTTACCATAAGTAACATTGTGGTTAAACAATGGAGTGTGTTCAGTCAGAGGCTTCTTCAACTACAATGTAGCACAGAGAGATGCAAGAGGTCCTTGCTGCCAGCAGCAAGTACAATACATAGCGAAAGCTTATGATTGTTAGGAGAGGGGAAAAAAATAAAATACTGCAACAATATAATTTCCCTTTGGGAGAAATAAAGCAGTTTTCCATTTTATTTCATTTCAGTACTTTATTGATTCCTGTGGGAAATTATTGCTGCGGCTTAACTTGTTATCAAAAATAGCTATTGTTAAAGGCAGAAAACAAAATAAATCAAATATCATTTAGAACTTTCTAGATGTTTGTCAGCTGACAGTCATTTAGAAAATTTAAATGTAGGAGAGAGAGGTGTGGTAGGAATCTATACTATTCCTTTAGTGTTACCTCTCTGTCTTCAGTCCCTGTCTGTGCATGTAGTCTGAAAGCTAAATAGAGAGAGGTGTTAGAGTTGCTCCTGTAGCTATGTCTCAATGAAAGACATGATATAGCCGTTCAGATATTCTATGTGTCCTTAGCGAATGTGGAGAGAAACAACTCCCTTTTAACAGGAAGAACCCTCTGGCAGAAGCAGATTTAGGAAGGGCAGCCATCTGCCTCAGCCATGGCTCTGGTTGCCAGAAGACAGGAAAGAGGGGACAACAAGCACCATAACACCATTCAAAGGATACCTGCTGAAAAATAGAAACACCAGTTAATGACAACAGTAATGTCATATGTACATAATATCATGAGGAAAAAAGGAGAGCAAAAGGAAAAAAGGTGTGTCATCGGAGGGCCCGGCAGTCTAGGCCTACAGCAGCTTAACTGTGGGATGTTTCAGGGTCACTTGAGCCATCCCTAACTGTAAGCTTTATCAAAAAGCCTAATCTACCGTCTATCTAAATCTATCTAAAGGTGGGGTGGGTGTCTGCTGAACTCAAACTGGCAGCTTATTCCACAGAGAGGGGCCTGATAACTGAAGGCTCTGCCTCCCATTCTACTTTTAGAGACTCTGGGAACCACAAGTGAACCTGCAGTTTGGGAGCAAAGTGCTCTGTTGGGAAAATATCTTACAATGAGATCTTTAGGATATGATGGAGCTCGGTCATTAAGAACTTTATATGTGAGGAGAAGAATCTTAAATTCTATTCTGAACTTGGAACAGGGAGCCAATGAGGAGAAGCTAAAACTGGAGAAACATGATCTCTCCTGTTAGTTTTCATCAGAACTCTGGCTGCAGCATTTTGGATCAGCTGGAGGCTTTTCAGAGAATATGTGGGACAGCCTAATAATAAAGAATTTGAATTGTTCAGGACAGATCCTGGTCAAAAATAACTCCAAGGTTCGTCACTGTAGTACTAGAAGCCAATGAAATGCCATCTAGAGTAAGAATACAGCTAGATTATTTTTTCCTGAAGCGCTCAGGTCCAAAGGACAACTTGAGGTTTGTCTGAATTTAGAAGCAGAAAGTTCTGTGTCACACTTCCCACGATGATCAAGGGAAGAAATGGTTTAAACATCCCCCACATTTTTGTTCGTTTTGTTCCCTCTCTGCATCCTTGACATCTCCTCTTCACCTGATCTGGATTTGGTCTAATTGCAGGCGTTGCTATGGCTTTGAAAAGCTCAGTCAGCTGCTCCGACATGCAAACAACTTTTCTTTGCCATGGTTGCCTGCAGAAATCGTTCCCGCAGCACAGCATCCAAACTAGCATAAAAATAATATTCAAAAATTAGATTTTTTCCCCCCGATTTTTGTCAGATTTTTTTATTTTTTAATTTTTTCTGTAGTGGGCTGTGGTTGTTCGTCCTCGCTGGCCACTCCTTTAAAGCTCAGCTTTGTAAGATTTATGTCGTAAAGTGGCTTGAACTCTGTCCCTGAACTTTGCTTTCTGGGTAGAGTTTGCTTTACTGGGGCTAAACACAAAACATGAGGGTTTCATAGCGAAGTGGATGAATGCATTCCTTTTTTTTTTTTTTTACTTTTAGTTTAGTTATTTCTTTTATTCAGTATCACTTCACCAATATGGAGTATTTTCTCTAGATCTATAACATAAAATCCCCCAAATATCCATTTCAATTATAAGTAATGCAACAAAATATTGATAATGCAAAAGGGGTTAATACTTGTGAATTACAAATAACTTTATATTAGAACCGTCCCTGTACTTGAAAGGCCACTGTGTCGTACAGCACTCTGTGTGATCAGAATTAATGAACCTTTGATCAACTTTATCCCAGCAGGAACAGTTGGCATTGGTTCAGTGCATTTGTCGATATTTCAGTCGCTTGCACTGCTGACAGAACATGAAGATGAATTGTGGTCCTTTGCACCACATTCAGTTTGTTGTGATAACTGCCACCAGGCCGAGTAGACTCCACACTTGTAGCACTTTCGCAGCATTCAGCTGGTGTCTGATTCCTGGGGGAGCTATTTTCCAGCATGACCCTGGGATAGGAGATGTGGCCACTCCCTGTCCATTATAAATAAAAAACATCATTAACTGTAATACGAGCTGTATTCTCAGCTACACATGTCCTGTTTTGGGTGATTGCTCACTTACCCCATTGCATAGTTCAAAGATAAGTTTAGCTTAGCAACTGCTCAGTTGCATTTGGGCCATAGTGATCCTGATAAGTGCATGTTGCATTTGACAGCCATAGTCCACAAGCATTTGTTGGGATTGACAGATGTAAGAGCTGGGTATATTACATAATCTACTGTGATTGGCTATCAGTAGTGTGTGTGTGTGTGTGTGTGTGCACAGGTTTTCCTTTATCTCCATGATGCAGATATGCAGTGTGTTTGCATGTGTTGTTGCTGCAGATTTTAATGGTAATCTTTGACCCTGTTGCTCTGACCTGGACCCTTCTTGACCAATATCAGCAGTTATTGAACTGGCATTCAGAGAAAGCACTTGGTACATTTACATTATATCATATTGGACATCAATATTCAATATGTAATATGGAAATGGAAATATGAACGGAATATCTGCAACTCGTGGAAACTTATGTAGAATAAGGTCAAATATTGCAGTGCATGAAAATGTAACCATTGCTAAAAGGCTCTCTGAGAAGCTGTTGTGAATCATTGATTTGCCTTTTAGATTGAGCTTTGTGTCCCTCTTCTTCTTTTCCCAAACAAAGCACCGCAAACCTTCTTCCCTTTTTCTCATTCCGTCGGCAGGTTTTCCACCTCACCTGCTCTGCTTTGTCATCATGAAGATGAGTTAGTCCCAGTGATCTCTTGGCAGTGCGGTGTGTTAGCTAGCAGTAGAACAGTGTGAAAGAGCTGAGAATCTTCACTGACCAGCTAGCAGCAGAAAGTTGTGGTGGCTTCATCACTGACAGGTGATTTTATGTTAGCTGCAATTAACACCCAATTCATTATTAGTATCATTTTTTTAATGGTTATTGTTGTTACGTTGATTAATTGATTAGAATAAACAAATGTTATTCCTTGAATTTTATTTTAAAATAATAAAACGAATACAAACCTTGTTGTTTTGGCAAATGATTTGTGATGTAGCCTAAGCAGTACTGATTAGATCATTAAACTGAAGAACGTGAATAAATGGACATGTGAACTGTACCCACTGTACAAAGAAGTGAATGCAACCCTGTGCAGCATCACATACATCACAAAAGACCCAAAACTTCTCCCTAACTACATTGCTTGTTAGTTTTCAAACTTTTTTAACACCATTAACAGACTTCATAATCCTCGTCACACATTAACGTCTTTATTAATCTGTTAAAGTGACAGCATTCACTCAACAGTCTCCTTTTCTTTAACAAAAGCCTGTAAGAGCCACATTTGTGCAGGAAGAGCTGTAAGGCTATAACATTATAGTCCTTCACAGTTTTGTGACAACAATATGTCACGTTGCCATAACGATTCATATTAGTGTACCAAGCATGCAGTAGTTGTGTCCTATGGTGGATCGAAGCAGCTGCTCTGCAGTAACAGCGTAGTAGTTATCAAACACCTGAGCTCTCACAGCAGAATATATGATGCTGGGCATATGTCAGATTACCTTCCCGCTGCTGTCGATGTGACATGTTGTGATACGTGTTACATGTATTACTTGGTCCGACTTGTGTCTCCAAATGCTTTGGAAAAGCACCAAGAGGGTCCTACATACATGGCACCAAAACGCTGAGCTGCGAGCAGAATAATAGAGCGGCGTGCATCACTGAACGCCAAAACCCAAATAGAAACGTTGTGCTGTCAGCAACAGCACTAACAGAAATGAAACCTGTGAACACTAGGTGGCTGTCGGTGTGGGACCTGACTGGTCTTTCTACATGTCTGCATCATGGAAAACAGTCATCAGCACAACTGAGTCTTCACAGAAGTGGAAAAAAGGTAGAGGGAGATCTCTGAGCCGCTGAAATATTGAAAATGTGTTTGCAGTAGTAACCAGGAGACTCCAGGCAGCAACAGTTCCATTCTACTACTTTGGTTATCCTAATTTACAAACTAGCTGTGAAAAACGTAGCACAGACTAGTACCTGGAGGACTCTGCATGATGTCAGCCTCTGTGGATGTGGCAAACTTTGCTTTTTGGGTCCATTTTTTTCCAGCTTAGATGGGGACAGCATGAGCGGTGCATGGAAATCTGTTATCTGAAGTTCACTAACGTTAGGTCTGCTAATGTTAATCTTACTATTATGCAGCCTGGACTTTAAACAAAGAAAATAGGAACTTTTCTGCAGGAGCACACACCTGCTGTGGAAGTAATGCGGTTATTGTGATGCAGATTTGAATCATTTAATATTTCTATGACATTGGACATTTGTGTATGCTGGTTGTTAGGGTCTATTTCATAGAATGCCTCTGTCTCTGTTATCAAGTGTTCCTAAACCTTCATATTAAGACATTATACTCCAGTGTCTCTATGACCTCATTTCAGCGAATGGCATCAGCTAAATCTTATGTCTGTTGCAGATGTTTTGTCTGTTTTGATAGAGAAATGCAAAATTACAAGTGAAAGGGATGATAAATCCCAACTGTCAGCTGCTATTTGTAATCTCATCATTCAAACCTGGCCTCTCCTCCCTGGCTCAGCGAGGGCAGCAGGGCTGACTTTCTGCAGCCAAAGCAGGAGGGAGAGCTGGTAAAAAGTTCACCTTTGTGTTTTTTGTGGAAGTAAATAGACGTGTCAAATAACTGTTCCGTGGTTTAGGAGATAAAATGTTTTATTGTCCAGTTAGTTTCTTTGATTTCTATTTCTGAGGGATTTTATAAGTCAGAAGCCATGTCATTTGTTTTTATCTTGCCACGGCAACTTTCACCAAATCTTACCATGGTAATAATGTACCTCAGTAGGAAGTGAATTGCCAACTAGACTCTGAAAAGTTAAACCAGAAGTGTCTATGTGCTCAACCAGTTGAGCCCCAAGGTGGCCTCTTGGTCAGGTAGCTCCTGGTCGAAGGTGGCCCATGTTCCAGCCCAAATGGCCCAACTCACTGCGCCCACTTTCCAGTCTCCCTCCACTGTTGAATAAATACCCAAAATGCTCTTTGGGAGAAAAAAAAAGGAAGAAAAGTGTTTTTTTTGTCTCTTTCTGGTTTTTGCACATTGATTCCACTCAAAAGTCTAGGAAGGTAGAGAGAGAAAGAGAGTTGAGAGTGACAAGAGAAAAAAGAAGTGAGGAGCCTGTCGTCAATGCAAACTAATCCCTCATCGTATTATCATCTCATCTCATCTGGGTTACTTTGCTTTGGTTTCATACACACACTGCAGCCATGAAATGTCTTAGAAATCTTCTGGAGGGGTGAGACTTTCTTTAGTAATTCCCAAAACAGGGTTTCCACAGCATGTTCTGCTCCCTGTGTGCTCCAACCAAATGCAGTCAGTGACATTTCACATGTTTGAACTGCACCTTCAGAGTTAGTCCAGCTCCAGCTGTATTCATGTGTGAAAACACCTCTTCATA
Source organism: Leuresthes tenuis (assembly GCF_036924035.1). Lineage (NCBI taxonomy): Eukaryota > Metazoa > Chordata > Actinopteri > Atheriniformes > Atherinopsidae > Leuresthes > Leuresthes tenuis. The sequence goes on from NW_027325364.1 coordinate 36,032,323, forward strand.
CACGCATTCAGTTTTGTGTCTGCTGACAAACAGCAAATGTTACTTATTTTTTTGCACAGATGTAGAAATAATGACGGGGGATTGGATTGAAGAGAAGTTTCGGTGCAATCTGTTGGTTTCTCTGTTGGTTTCCTTAGGCTACATTTTTTTTTAATTGGCTCTGTATGAATTGGATTTTATTGGATTATGATTGTATTACGATAAATTGGATTGTAATCGGCTTCAATTGGACTGTATCTTTGAAGGGCCCTGAGATGATGTGATTTGGCGCTATATAGATAAAACTGAACTGACTGTAATTTAATTGATTTGATGGACAGATGGTTTCTGATCTGTAGGAGCTGAAATGAATCAAAGAACTTGAAAAAGAAAGATACAAATGTTGTCCTTTCTCTTTCTCAACAGGTGTAAGCAGCTCAGGATGTCCACCCACCTCCTCCTCCTCCTCCTCCTCCTCCTCCTCCTCCTCCACTGCCCAGGGCTTCTCCCTCGCTGAGCCAGCCATGACCAGCCAGCACACACATACACACCCCTCCTTCAGCTCCATCCACTCCATGGCCGAGCAGCAGCAGGTAACACACACGCTCACACACACGGTGTTCTCCTGCAGCTCACATGTTTAATCTGCTGCAGCACTGAAGTTCCAGACGGCTGCGTTTAAGAAGAATTATACTGATTTGATTAAAACATTCACATTTGCTTTGTGTAACCACAGAAATGCCACCATTATCATAAAATGCTTCACATCTGCTCATGAAAAATAACTTGGGTTATTAAAAAGGAGTGTATGTCTGGATGAACATGCTTATAGATCCCCTCCATTCAGATCTGTGTTTTTCTTTAGTTTCTGTGACCTGGATCACCTGAAAGCGACACTGAAGGAACAGTGTGCAGGTGCCCTTTTCTGGGCTTCAAACACAGCCTGGGCAGGCTGAGCGTTGTATGTACCTGAAGCTTAGAGTGCAAGGTAGCCTTTTCAACGTAAACCACTCAGACTGTGTTAGCTGGAACCAGCACAGCTACAACGAGACAGAAAGAGCAGATTAACAAGTTCAGAGCTGAACAAAACTTCTTTGTACTTTTTCCAAAAGGTTTCTGGAGGGAACTCCTGGGGCATGATAGGAAGAGAGCTGTAGTCTTACAGGTCAGAAGAGGAGTATCCTGGTCAACCAGCATGAAAGAGGGATGTGTTGAAGCTAACTGGAGGCTGACAGTCAAGCAGCCTTCACAGAGCAGTAATTTGGGGAATTGAAGCATTATTTAACAATTATTTCTCAGCATTTAAATAAAAATGAACATACCCGTGTGTGTGTGTGTGTGTTTGGCTCAACCCCACATAGTCAAACAAGCCCTTTATGCAGCTTGTTCAGGGTGATGTATCTTTGCTGCATCCTGTTTGTGAGGCCCAGGGGCCAAGTTATGGAGGTCATGTTGATGTACCTCTGAGCCAGCAGAGACCCAGCTACAACTACAGAGCTACAGCTGAATTCATGTTTGTGTGTAAGGAACGGCTGGAATGCTGTAACACACCAATCTAACCAACTGCTGCTCAGCTGACTCCATGACACTAGCTTGCTATTTGTAAGCACACACTGATGAGGCACCGAGCTCCCCTCTCACCAGCCTGTATCAAAGCAGCACCTTACAAGGTTTCCTTTGCATGGATATAGATGGACTGCTGTCTGTAAAAGTCTGTTGATGGAACAAATGAAGGATGAGATGAGAGATGAAAGACTTTGAGCAGAGAAGAGAAGAGACACAACAATGTAACCTGCTCCATACTTTTATTTAGTCTTCACAGCTAACGTGCTTTAGCTTCAGACAGGCACATCCCTAGCCCAAAGGTTGCAGTGTTGTTCTTCACTCCACATAAAGTAACTAACTAGGAAGTACTGAAAGTTGGCTGTGCATTTAAATACCATGTGATGCAGATAGATGCCCCGCAACATACTTTAAGTAGATCATAAGAGATGACTGAAACATCTGAGTCTTCTGAAATGCTGCATGCTTCATGATTTGGCAGTGCTCCCAATAATCGTCACTCTCACAGAGGTAGTTAAATACTGTAACTGCTGTTGTATCATTTTTAAATGGAGAGCGCCACAGAGGAGACTGGTGTATCTGGTGTAAGAAAGAAGCATGTTTTGAGTTCATCAACCAGTACTGGATGGCTGCCAAAATGTGGAAGATGTGAGACCAAAACAGTCGAGGAAAACACAACATGTGGCAAAAACACCATCCTCACAGTGAAGCATGGCGGCGGCAGCATCATGCTGACACGTACTGTGGTGCCCACTTTACTTACATTACTCAGTTCTATATATGATCTCAGTATCTTGTTAACAGTCCAATGACTTTTGCAGACTGGGAGTCAATGATGGAGCCATTTCTTTAAATGGCCCAACAAGTAGGCCATTCCAGTGTATAAAAGGCTTCAAATATGTAGTGGGAGATGTTCTGTAAGATTGATAGTCTGAATACACCACAGTTGATTCCACTTTACATGTGAATCAGGAGTAACATGAGTATATAATTGACTTTTTTTGAGTATTGCTACCCTGCTGGACTACCCTGTTTAGAAAGTTTAATATTGCTTGATGAATGCCCACTGAATACTCAGCAAATTCAGATAATAAACCTGTGAAGGACTCCTCAAAATGGGTACAGTTGGTGCTCATTACTTCGTTAAACTCACGCCAAGAAGGTTTTTATTGTAATTTCACACAATTGTGACCTTTTTAGTACCATTCATCATCCACTCTAAATACACCAAGCTGTAGCTTAGAATATGGAAAACTGATAGAGGTACGATAGCTTGATATTATAAGTTTAAGAAGTCTTTCGGGTCTGGATGTAACTTGTTCTGTGCTGTTCATTGAACTCAATAACTTCAGTCCCTTCATCGTTTCCCATTCCCTGCAGGCACTGGATACATTTTCAAAGTTAAAGAGGTGGAGTTAATTTCCACAATGTAGGGTGCTGTGAGGTTTCTGTGGATAGTTTTTTTTGTCTAAGGTACGTTTAAGTGATTTGTCTGAGATATCACATGGCGTGGTCCAGGAAGGAAGCCAGCAACAGCACCAAGACCAGCTTTCTTCCGGCTGAGAGCAACTTTTGATAATCTCAAAAGTAATCTTTAGGACATAGGAGTTAGCTAATCCCAGTAACACGAGATTTGGAAAAGACTCCCTACTGCACCACTGCTGGAGCTCTGTGTTCTCATACATCCTGATTATGTAGACAGAGACCTGTGCCCAAGATCTTTGGGGTGAGTCTAGGTTAACATTTAACACCAGCAACTTGTTTCTTAATGTTCTCGTGACAATTTGCATGGATTAGCCAAAACAGGAGGGAGTAAGGAAAAGAGTCCCTGTGTCCACTGTGAGAAGCTGACCTGAGAAGCCTTCCAGAAACTGTCCTCCACATTAATTATGTGTAGACATTTAACACATGGATGCCAGACAGCCATTTCAAACACGTTAAAATAAGAGACACTACAACAGCACAATGAGTGTTGCTGTCGTTGTCATCCAAAAACAAACGGATTTTAAAAAAGACAAACAACTAAATAAATCTACAATTAGTTAATTTATGTGAACATGGACAAAGGAAATTGTTTTTCAGTGTCTTCAGTGACCAACTTTATTGTATTCAGAGAATAGAAACAAATATGCATATTCATAACTTTTCTATTTTTCCCGGGATAAAAGGAGGTATAGTGAGCTGGATGTTTCAGTAGAATGTTTCTGACTGAATGGATGTGAATCGGTATTAGTTTACTGTTGTAAATCATTTTGGCACACTCTGTTACAACCTGTGTATGGATGTTCTGGCCCTCGGTGTGCCTCATGGCCTGCGTGGTTTACAGTCGCCAGTCCTCATTCATTCTCTTTGCGAATGAGCAAAATTCCAGCTGTTCTTCCACAGCCTCTTCAGTTAGGAAGACCGCCACAAGCGGAGGATAGAATCTGAGTCTGAACGGGTTGTTTAGAGTGGTTAGAGAGGGTTGTTCAATAACCGGAAGGTTGGCGGTTCGATTCCCACTCTCGCCTCTCACTCAAAAATATTGGTGAAACTGACAGCTGGAGTCAGTCCCCGGGCGCTGTGATTGGCTGCCCACCGCTCCAGTGGCATCTGTCTCCATGACTGTGACCCTGTGCATGTGTGCGTTGAACAGGTGCCAACCTGGATGGCTTAAAAGCGTTTGTATACGTGAGCATAAATCTGATCTTAATCTTAATGAACAGTTGTGACAGAGACGGACAAGCTGTTCTCTTTCAGTTTGGTTGCATTTGTTGTCTGCTGGTATTTTCCTGAGATCTAATGTTAATCCTTTAAACTACATGCTACTGATGGACGCACAAAACGCAGGCATTGTTTTTTACTTTGTTAAAGTCTAGAATTTTCAATCATAAACTGATAATCTGACTACATCTGAACATCCTCATATGCTGATTCCATTCTGAGACTTGGTTATGAGGGGTTGCTTTTCTGTGCAGGTGCTGTCTGATATGACCATACTGCAGCGGAGGATCCCCCCTAGTTTCAGAGACCCTGCCAGCGCCCCACTGAGGAAACTCTCTGTTGACCTCATCAAAACTTACAAGCACATCAATGAGGTATGGTATATGAGGAAAACCATGACCACACAGGTACACACTTCTACTCCATCACCTATAATAATGTGGCTGACACAGCACACATGCCTGAATCCACATTCTGAATTAGTCTCCACCCAGAGCAACATGAGCTCAGTCAGGAAGGACTGAAAGCTGGATGACAGATAGTCCTCCTCATGGTGCTGCTTTTTCAGCATGGCCGTTCCACACAAAAGAAAGTCATTCTTCCATGAGCTGGACCATAATGACATCAGGTGGTCCTCACTGGCGCCACTGAAGCAGTTTTACATGGCGATGATATCTTTTCAGGTTAGCTTCAACAAATACAGACAATGACTTCAAGTGAACAGAAAACAGCATTTAACTTAATTGAGCTGTATTCAGCTACATGCCTGCAGAGACTTGTGTGGAGCGACCAGTGGGGCATCAGTGTATAATGTCTCGGTCACATCAACATACCGAGACTCCCAGCTGTATTGATAACAGGTCAGGGACAGACAATGAAAACAAATTTAAGAAGAATTTACAGTGAAGTTAAAAACCTGCTCAGTCTGAGTAGAGGCTTCATGCACCTAACACAGCAGGCCTTACTGACGATCTGAGCTTAGTGCTCTTTAAACGGCACACAAAGCACAGCCTAATGTGTGTCTCACCCACAGGTGTACTATACCAAGAAGAAGCGGAGGGCCCAGCAGGTCCCTCCTGAGGATAGCAGCACGAAGAAGGAAAGAAAAGTTTACAATGATGGCTATGATGACGACAACTACGATTACATTGTCAAAAATGGAGAAAAGTGGCTGGACCGCTATGAGATAGACTCACTGATCGGGAAGGGCTCCTTTGGACAGGTAAGGTCATCCCAGGAAACAGAATTCTGCATTTCCTAAATATTACTCCACAGACTATCCTGGTTCTGTAACGTTACTGCGTTAATATCTTTAAAGTTTTTCACCTTAAAAATATCTCACCCAATCAACTTAGTATGTTTGAAAAGTAACTCCCAGCTATCATTCATTTGAAGTGTTTGTGGCACCTGCAGAGGTGACATTTTCCTCACCCTTGACAGGAGAGGTGGAATGTTGTGGGAAATGCATTTATTTTCTTAATTTTCACACGTGTATCAGGCTCACATTTTAAGCTGAAGCTTGATTGTGGTCAGACTAGCAGCCAAAGTTTCTTAAATAGTTGAAACATACCCCACCTGCATCTCTGGGGAGCTTTCTTTAATGAGTTGGATCTTGTTTGTTTAACATGAACGAGAACAGAGGTGTAAAAGGGAAGATGGGGTTTTGGGCGGATGGTGAATGTTGCCACAGTGGTGTGTGGAGCAAAGTTTGAGGAAGCCTTGTGTTTGGTACTTGCCCACCATTTTGTATTTTTCCACTCAGATGTGATGTGTAGGTGATGGATGTTAGCGAGGGTGTGAGGACTCTGAACATCTGTTCGGTGGCAGCTACAGAATTCCCCTGTCTCCATGTGCATGTCTCCGTGCATAACTTTAATAGAGCAGTGTGTAGTATTTAGAGACACCTAACAGCATCCCCTCCTCACAGCTGTGGAGGTCTCTGCTTCTCCGTTGTTCTGCTGTAAAGCAGGACATGATACTGACTTGATTTTAAAGCACCCTCAAGTGGTCATTGTAGGAGCTGCAGGTAATGGAACTTCTGAGTTTGCGTCATTTCTTAGCCTCAGAGGAGGATGCTTGGGTTCCACACCGTAGTCAGTCTCTGTTTAATGGAGAAAATGACAAACTCCTTTGATGCCATATGATGACAAAGTCTGTTCATGTCTGTTTTCAGGTGGTGAAGGCCTACGACCACCATGAGCAAGAGTGGGTTGCCATTAAGATCATAAAGAACAAAAAGGCATTTTTAAACCAGGCACAGATTGAACTACGTCTGCTGGAGCTGATGAACAAGCATGACACTGAGATGAAATATTACATAGGTAAGATGAACACACACACACACACAGGTGATGTGGGGAAGTGGGGAAGTAGGAAGGTGGGATAGAACACACTGCACAGCCAACAGCTGACACAGGTCTGATGGACCAGAAGCTGCCAGTCAGAGTGAAAGACTTCACAAGTTTTAGATTTGTACAAACCTGATGCCATGCTGTGTATTCACAGAGCTATCATGGAAGTCTGCTGACAGATCCTCGGACATCATGCCCCTGGTTTTGTCTCAGCATTCATGGTCAATTCTGTTATCCTTAATACAGTACATGTATGTTCTTTTCTAAAAGGTGTCACTAAAGTTTGGCACCTGTTACTGCCCTCAGATTCTGGGGGAATAAAATACGAACATACCCAGACTATAATATTCAGCTACAAGAGAAAAATGTCCGAACAGCTCACAGAGAGGTCTCACATGGTGTCCACGGGTTGTTCAGGCCCGAGGGCAGATCCTCAGGCCTGAAACGCTGCACACCTCATGAGAAAATTGAATGACTTAGTTTGCAGCCTAACAGAAATAAAAGCTCTGCACCTTTTATTTTGTACCCCAAACATTTGCTATAGTTTTTCTAGATATATGTCAAGAACATTTTAGCAGAATGCACCTGGCCACAGCTGGAGTGTCACTGTGAAGGTCTGAGTACTCTGTGGTCAGCTTATCCTGAGGTGTGTCAGTTCACTAAATCCATTTAAAATGAAACACACTGGCTAATGAGGGGAAGTTCAAATGAACTGTATCAGCCCTGTGTCCCTCACTCTGTACATTTCACCATTAGATAATCTCACCAACACACCAAACAATATGCAGCCTGTAAAGCAAGGGTAAAGTTTTGGGCTTTTCAAGCCTTTATTTGTTTGATGGAGGCTGCTGAGGACAGAAAAGGGAAAGACAACAAAGCACAAAGAATGAATGGGTCTTTATCAGAACTTTGATTTCTGGTTTTCTTCTTTATGTAAAAAGCAACATAGTTTGAAATAACTCATCTGAAATGACTTACTGTATTCTGTTGGAACTGCCTGGCCTGACTCTTGTTTCCATGTATCCCTTAACCTCCGTCCCTGTCTCCCATCTGTCTTTGTGTCTGTCTGTCAATCTGTCTCTGTGCAGTCCACCTGAAGCGTCACTTTATGTTTAGGAACCATCTCTGTTTGGTGTTTGAGTTGTTGAGCTACAACCTGTACGATCTGCTGAGGAACACCAACTTCAGAGGCGTTTCCCTCAACCTCACCAGGAAATTTGCACAGCAGCTCTGTACAGGTGGGTGCACTACTCGGATTAAATGGATCCACAGCTCCATATTTTGTATATGTACATGTAATGTGTCCATCCGTTTTCAACTGCTAAGATCTCCCTGAACTTCCCCCCAACCTGAAGTGGGCAGCCCACCCATTGTCTGGTGGTAGGCCACAGACTGAGGTGGGGGTTTATTCTCACCTACTCACCTCACATTTAGCTGCAATCTGCCCCAATGTGGACTGGAGGTCTCTGCCTCATAAAACACACACCAACTCATGGTTCTTCCTCGCTGGAGAAGTGTCATGCCATGTCCATAAAGCCAGCTTGGGATCACACCACCTGCCTGCTCTGTATCAGGTGGGGGTCCACAGGAGAGCAGTCTCACCTTACTCCTTCAGGCTGAGTACAGGGCCCCATGGGTAAAGGCCTGACCTTTGGGCACTGGCTGACAGACGTCTGGTATACCTTGGTCTGCTGACTTCATCATTTGAATTGGCCCAATTAGCACCCACAGTAACATAAGCCACAGGTGCTTACTCAGTCAAATAGTTGTGTTGTTCTTCAGTGATTGATTGTAACTATGATGAGAACGAGGAAGCTGCAGATACAGAGTGGGAGGATGTGTTTGTGTGGATGTGCCTTCAACAAGACTAACTGCAGTATATTTACTGCAAAGATGTGAAATATGACTGATTTTTAACATATTGTTGTCTCCAGCATTATTATTCCTGGCCACTCCAGAGCTGTCAATCATCCACTGCGACCTGAAACCAGAGAACATCCTGCTGTGCAACCCCAAAAGATCTGCCATCAAGATTGTGGACTTTGGATCATCCTGCCAGCTTGGACAGAGGGTGAGTGTTTTACACACACACACACACATTATACATATTTTCAATAAATAACTGCTTCTTTCCTTATGATGGGAGCTTACAATATCAGATGCTTCACCTCTGTTGGGTTTCTCTGAGCATAGCCCTGATGTTACCTTTGTGCTGTAGATAAAACTGATGGAGTATAATGGAATTATTAAGCCTGAGTAAACGTAATAAGTGGCATACTCATCAAACACGTGTCCTGATTAACACTGAAACTGGCAGTTTGTCAAGTGTCTGGGAGGAGAGGCGGGGCCTAGTTGCGTGTTCATCAGTGCAAATGATGCTACATTGATAAATCCGGTCAACATGAGCAGATAGACTGCAAGGATTTAAAACGGAACAAAGTACATAAAAATGGTCTTCTTGTTTCTCTTCACAGATCTATCAGTACATACAGAGCAGATTTTACCGCTCTCCTGAGGTTCTTCTGGGAATGCCATATGACCTGGCTATTGACATGTGGTCTCTGGGATGCATCCTGGTGGAGATGCACACAGGGGAGCCGCTCTTCAGTGGCTCCAATGAGGTAAAGGCAGTACCACTGATGGACCATATTCAGCATAATGATTTAGCAGTGGTCACTTCATTCAACATAGTTGTTTTTTTGGAAAAAAGAAATAAGAAAATGAATATTAGACAGAGTTAGACAGATTCTGCTGATCTGTCGGTGAGGTGACCTTATGTGTTTGTGCCACCTGTATTCATATCCAGTTTGTGTTTGAATCCAAGGTTAATGCTGTGTGTTTGTGTGTGTGAACAGGTTGACCAGATGAATAAGATTGTAGAGGTTCTGGGGGTTCCACCCAGCCACATGCTGGATGCAGCTCCTAAAGCCAGAAAGTATTTTGACAAGCTGTCAGATGGTCTGTGGACAGTAAAGAAGAACAAGGATGTTAAGAAGGTATGTTTCAGAGCTGCTGTTCACCTTCAGTTCTTCCCTTCAGAAAGTTGCTGACCACATGATACACAAGGATCTCAGATGGAGTCTAAAGCTAAAACACTTGTTCCAACACTTGGAATCAGTTTAAAAGAAAGTGGACTACACAGATGTACAGAAAGTGTTAGATAAAAAGACACAGTTGCAAACTTGTGAATTGCATAAAAAAGAATCACCACCTTAACATGGTGGAAGAATTGAGTGTGCAGACGTAGGGTGTTAGCCCCTGGTAGGACCTCCCATGGCAAATTGGTTTCAGGGGACGGGTCAGACTAAGAGTGATTCAAAGATCGGCACCAGAAGAAAGTAGTTACCTCGCTCGGGGAAGGTACCCGGGGCACCTCCTTGCAGGCAGGCCTGGGGGTAGCTCGCCGGCGATCACCTGGTGGCCGAACTTTGACTCCTGGGGCTCGATCGGGCTTAGCCCGAAGAAGAATCAGGAATCCACCTCCACGTGGGCCCCCCACTCGTGGGGAGGAAATTTGAGGTCAGGTGCTATGTGAGCTGGGCGGCAGGCAAAGGCGGGAACCTGGGCGTGCCAATCCCTGGCGTTGCAAACTGACTCTGGTGACGTGGAATGTCACTTCACTGGTGGGGAAAGACGCCGAGCTGCTGTATGAGGTGGAGCGGTATCAACTAGATATAGTTGGGCTCACCTCCACACGCAGCGTTGGACGGGCGTGGGGATAAGTCCCGGCTGAGCCAGAGGGTGGGCTCACTGGGCCTGCAGGAGGGAAGGTTCAGACCAAAAGCAGTTCAGATTACCTGAGCTTCTCGGAGTCTCTGCGTGGTGTCCTGGGGAGGGTCACCTGATTGTTCTTCTGGGGGACTTCAGTGCCCATGTTGGCAATGATGGAGTGACCTGGAGAGGCATAATTGGGAGGAACGGCCTCCCTGATCTCAATCCGACTGGTGTCTTGTTTTTGGACTTCTTTCCATGTATGGGGTACCCGGAGCCGCTTTTAAGAGCTATCTGGTCCCTGTATAGCCGCATCCTTGGCACTAAGTCGAACTTGTTTGCAGTGCGTGTTGGACTGGGCTGCCCCTTGCAAGCGATCCTGTTTGGGATTTTCTGTGTGGACAGGATCTCAAGACGCAGTCGTGGGGGGGGGGGTTTGGGAATCTCAGGGCCGCATCTCTGCTTTTTGTGGATGAAATGGTTCTGTTGGCTTCTTCAAGCCAGGACCTTCTGCTCGCACCAGAGCAGTTCGTAGCTGAATATTAAGCGACTGGGATGATGGTCAGATGTGAGGCCATGGTTCTCAACCTGCTCTGTCTGGGTTGGGGATGACTCCCTGCCTCAGGCGGAGGAGTTTACGTACCTGGATGTCTTGTTCACAAGTGATGGAAGGTTGGAGCAAGAGAAGAAAAGACAGATCGGGGCTTCGTCAGCGGTGATGAGGGCGCTGCTCCAGTCCATTGTGGTGAAGAAGGAGCTGAGCTGGAAGGAGAAGCTTTTGATTTACTGGTCCATCTTTGTTCCAACCTCCACCTATGGTCACAAGATCTAGATAGTGACCATAAGAACGAGATCGCAGATACAATTGGATTTCCTTCGGAGGGTGGCTGGGCTCAGCCTTAGAGATAGGGTGAGAAGCTTGGCCATCCAGAGGATACTCAGAGTAGAGCCGCTGCTCCTCCGCATTGAAAGGAGCCAGCTGAGCTGGTCCGGGCATCTGGTTAGGATGCCTCCTGGTCGCCTCCCTTTGGAGGTTTTCCGGGCACATCCTATTGGGAGAAGGCCCCGGCGTAGACCTGGGACTAGCTGGAGGGATTATATGTCCCTTCTGGCCCTGGGTCCCTCCGGAGGAGCTGGAGAGTGTCGCTGGAGAGAGGGATGTCTGGGTTTCTCTCTTGGACCTGTTGCCTCTGCAAACAGACCTCGGATAAGCAGATGGAAATGGATGGATGGAGTGATAAAAAGGAAACACCTCTGCTTACATTTGCACGTGTAGCATCATAACAATCCATAAGATTGTAATTGGTGATGCTAACTCAGTATACTGCAAAGACCAGAATGAAAAATCTCTGAAATATGCTACTTGAAAAACTACTTGGAAAACTTGATGCATACATTTTCAGTCCATCTATCTTCTTTTGGCTACATCAGACCGTTCTACTCCCAGGCAGATAAACTGTAAAACAGTCCGGGGCTGCTCACCCCATCAAGGTTAAATACAAACTTCTTGTATCCAACACCTGATCTGGGTCCAGTCCAAAAATAAGTCACTTCTAAACTGGGTCACGTTAAAAAAAATGTCATGCAAATCCGCTTTTTGCATAATCCTGCAAAGACAGAAGCAAACCAACAAAGCCCATAACCTCCTTTTCAGAGGTAAATATCTCTCTTTGCCTGTTCCAACTAATAGCAACACATGTCTCCACTCCTCTGACATAAACATGCGGTAGATCAGCAGCAGAAAACAAACCTGTCACACAATGCTGATGTCGGCAAACAATTAGGAGTGGCTTCACAGCTCCTTATCAGCCAACTGACGTGTGGCGGCACTTTGCTAAGCTCTGTGGAAGAGGCCTCATTCAAGACAACAGTCCATCACTCAGAGGTGCTCAGATGCTGTGCTGCACACGTGTGTGTAACTGTAAAACATTACAAGTCAGATCATTTCTGTTTTATTAATAACTCTTTATAAATGTTGACATCCAGTAGTTTAAAATATACACAACCAAATTCATATTAAAATGTATCACTGGTTATTTATTTTGTAGGAGTACAAGCCGCCAGCCACACGACGTCTTCATGAGATTTTAGGTGTAGAGACTGGGGGCCCCGGGGGCCGGAGGGCAGGAGAGCCAGGACATGCCCCCTGTGACTACCTGAAGTTTAAAGGTATGCCATCACCTAACTGTCCAAATGTGTTGAACAGCAAGAAGAAATCCTTTAATAGAATGAGATCAGAAATACCACAACAAGCTACATCAGAGACGAAGGCTGGAGCCCTCCTAAAGTATTTCACCGACTTCCTCCGTCTAAATCTAAATAAACATTCTAACAACACCTGAAATTACCTGCAGATTCTGTTTCACAGGGTGTCAGCCTGAGAGCATCAGAAATACTCAAATGTACAAATATTACAATTGTAGACTAAAAGAGAGACTAAAATGCACACAGATTGCAATGTCATCAATTAGTGTTGCGTTCAAAAAGCTATAAAAAGGCTTCAGTGATTAAACAGTGAGAAAAATGTGTGAAGGACCAAGAGGGCACACAACCACTGAACAGCAGGAGCAGCACTCACTAAACATGCCTACACAGCCACAGTCTGTATGTTCTTGGGAAAACACATAAGTGCTCATCATCACTCTGTGCTGTAATCAGACTTGCTGCTGGTTCTGTTTGAAAAAAGATTTTAGTACTATAGAAGTTTAAAAAAAGTTCTTATTATGTCAGTTCAGAAATAAAATGTAAATTCACAGTGAAAAGCAATAATCAGCCTAGAGAGGATCTGTCTGTCCAGTCATTGGTATTAATTCAGTGGATGTTTCTGTTAGGGTTACTGTATGGGATGGATGGGTGGATGGATGGGTGGATGGATGGATGGGTGGATGGATGGATGGGTGGATGGATGGATGGATGGATGGGTGGATGGATGGGTGGATGGATGGATGGGTGGGTGGATGGATGGGTGGATGGATGGGTGGATGGATGGATGGGTGGATGGATGGGTGGATGGATGGGTGGATGGATGGGTGGGTGGATGGATGGATGGGTGGATGGATGGGTGGGTGGATGGATGGATGGATGGGTGGATGGATGGGTGGGTGGGTGGATGGATGGATGGGTGGATGGATGGATGGATGGATGGATGGGTGGATGGATGGGTGGATGGATGGGTGGGTGGATGGATGGATGGGTGGATGGATGGGTGGGTGGATGGATGGATGGATGGATGGGTGGATGGATGGGTGGATGGATGGATGGGTGGATGGATGGATGGGTGGATGGATGGATGGATGGATGGGTGGATGGATGGGTGGATGGATGGATGGGTGGATGGATGGGTGGATGGATGGGTGGATGGATGGGTGGGTGGATGGATGGATGGGTGGATGGATGGGTGGGTGGATGGATGGATGGATGGGTGGATGGATGGGTGGGTGGGTGGATGGATGGATGGGTGGATGGATGGATGGATGGATGGATGGGTGGATGGATGGGTGGATGGATGGGTGGGTGGATGGATGGATGGGTGGATGGATGGGTGGGTGGATGGATGGATGGATGGGTGGATGGATGGGTGGGTGGGTGGATGGATGGATGGGTGGATGGATGGATGGATGGATGGATGGGTGGATGGATGGGTGGGTGGGTGGATGGATGGATGGATGGGTGGATGGATGGGTGGGTGGGTGGATGGATGGATGGATGGGTGGATGGATGGATGGGTGGATGGATGGATGGATGGATGGGTGGGTGGATGGATGGGTGGATGGATGGGTGGATGGATGGGTGGATGGATGGGTGGGTGGATGGATGGATGGGTGGATGGATGGGTGGGTGGATGGATGGATGGATGGGTGGATGGATGGGTGGGTGGGTGGATGGATGGATGGATGGGTGGATGGATGGGTGGGTGGGTGGGTGGATGGATGGATGGATGATGGATGATATGTGTACAAAAATAAAGAAATGACAGAAACATAATTTCAGGACATAATGATCTGTATTTACACTTTTTCCGCTGTAGTCTGATACCAACGCTGCTTACAGTCCATATTTAGACGATGTTCGGGGGTCCAGGCTGGTGGCAGTGTGATGGCTGGCTGTATAAATCATCACGGTCCCTTTTGTCCAACTCTTGCAGACCTGATCCTGCGCATGCTGGACTACGACCCTAAAAGCCGAATCACGCCATTCTACGCCCTGCAGCACAATTTCTTCAAGAAGACGACAGATGAAGGAACCAACACCAGTTCATCTACATCCACCTCTCCTGCCATGGACCACTCCCATTCAACCTCCACTACTAGCTCTGTTTCTAGCTCTGGTAAAGTTCACACAGCCTACTCCACCTCCTCCATATTAATCCTCACAAAGAAAGTCTGTGAGGCAGCTGAGAGGTGAAAGTAGAGTTCACTGAAAGTCAAGGACTCTAAATACGTAATTATGGAATGGACTATGTGGTCATGTGATGGTGGAAGCAGAAGGCACAGCATAACATGTGCTCCATCATTCGATTGTAATAAGCAAAGCAAATAAAAAGACAAACAGTATTATGAAAATAATGAACTGTGTTCCAACAATCGGTTGATATCGGCCAAAAAAGTGTGACATTAATGTTGGTGTGATTTATTTGCAGGTGGCTCCAGTGGTTCTTCCAATGACAACCGTAACTACCGTTACAGTAACCGCTACTACAACTCTGCTGTTACCCATTCAGACTATGAGATGACCAGTCCTCAGGTACACCCCACACCACAGCTTTACATACACCCCCGTACGACACCACCTGTTTTAGGTTTGATCCTGGAACCCAGTCCACATTTAAGACAACAGTAATCCCGATTTTCCCAAGTGTTTCCACGACAAACTCGTCTTAGTGTCACTAAAGATGAGCTGGACTCATGAGTGTCTGTGCAGCAGCAGCAGCAGCAGCAGCAGCAGCAGAAGAAGACCTATAACATGACTCGTGTGTCTGTGCCTGTCAACATGTCTGGTTTAATCTCTGTAGTGTTCCTCTTTACTGGTGGTGTGTTCAGAGAGGAATGGGACCAGAAGCAGAGCTGCACCTGTCTCACCTCTCTGTTGTTGTGTCCATTAGGCTCCCTCCCAGCAGCAGATGAGGATGTGGCCAGGCAGTGATGGTGGAGGTGGGGGTCAGGACCCAGCATACACCCAGTTGCTGCTCCATAAGCCAGCTGCCACCCAACAACACCAGCGCCACTTTTTGGACCCACCACACCACCCCCACCCCACCTACTCTCACCATGGGAACGGTGGGCGTGGGCTGAGGCAGGGCGGACAGACGGGCGTGGGTGGAGGCGGGGGTCAGCAGGGATCCTCGCCCCAGATGAGTGACAGCATGGATGTGGGCGTGTCCCTCGGGCTGCACCACCTGGGGGCAGTGTCTTCCATGGAGGCCTCTCAGTTTGGCTCTGCATCTCTGCCCCTCGCTCTGCCAATTGGACTGTCTGCCTTCCGGACTCGGACGGCCCCCACCGCCCCAGGGCCACAAGCCCCGCCCCCTGAGGACTACTACCCTGCCTCCAACAACAATAACCCTGCTGCGGGGGGCAGAGGGAGGCCGGACTCAGACGAGGGGCCAGCCAACTCTTGATAAAACCTGAACCATGCCCTAAAGCCATACAATTTTAACTACAACGACTACAATGAACCACATACAGCCAGAGTTCAGAGACAAAGAGGTGAATTTTGTGCTGGAGGAGACAGTTTGTTCTGCATGAGAGGAGGAGGAAGAAGGAGGAGGATGCTGGGAAAACTTTCCTTTTATCCTGTTTTAGTTTGTGGTCGTTGTTGCAGCTGTTATTGGAAAGGAGTGATTGACAAGTTTGTTTTTATTAATATTGTTGATTAATATTGTTTGATTTTTCTCGGGTTTGAGGAGTTGTGTGTTCTGTTTTATTGTTTATGTGTGGAGAGGAAGAGAAGGATGAAGAGATGTGAGAGAGAGAGAGGGGCAATGTTTAAATGTTTAACTCATACTGTGGCTGTACGCGCAAAGGGAGCACATATTGGTGTTCACCATTAGTTTAGTCATATATATTCATCCCCTGGAGATCAGCAGTCTTAGCACACACACACACACACACACACACACACACAGCAGCCACAACACATTTGTAGATGGTCAGGCTTTGGTTCCCCTCACCTGGGATGTTCTGTGTCTGCTGACCAGAGTTTCTACTGTCCAGTTCAACACACATGTCAGCACACACAGGTACATCACATAATGTTTGCGTGTGTGTGCATGCCGCATCGGGACAGAAGAAGTTCGACAGTGAGGAAACGGCAACCTGTGACTGAGGACTCGCTGTTTGTGTAAGCGTGACCCTCTGTGGCTCTCTGCTGGGCCGGGACTGAGAGCAAGAGGAGGTGACAGGACAGTTATGATGACCATGATGATGATGATGCCTTGCTGACATTCAAATGGATCTCCTCCTCTTCCTCATTCTTCCTCTCTCCACGCTCTCTTCATTTTCTCCTTCTTCTCCTGTTGTGTTTCTCCTCCAGACAGCTCCTCCTCTCTGTGCTGCTAATCACCACGACAACTGGTCCGGATTGCTGCTAAAGATCCAACACAGATCAATAAAGAAATAAAAACAAATAGAAACAGAAATGAAAAACTTTTTAACCCTTGTGCTTAAGAGAAAAGGATAAAGTAAGAACCACTGCATCTCAATGTATTTATTACTATTTAACAAGAAAAACAAACTGAAAGTAACATTTTTTTTCTGCTCTTCTTTGTTTGGTTGCCTTCTTTCTGCAGGTGAGCTCTGATTGGCTATTGTAACAGTGACAGTAACTGGTGACATGGGAATGCCACTGGTTGTGGGGGCTGGGTGGAGGGGAAGGGTTGGGGCAAAATAAAGTTGGATATATAATAAGAATAAAGAGTATACTTTTGCACACCAAAGTCAAACAAAGATCATTCTCTGCCTTTCTTCCTACTAATGTGCCACACCATCTCCTGCAGGATGAAGCTCATCCAAGGAATTCTCCATTTCCCAGCCTATCTACCTCCTGTAGGAGCTGCAGGTCACATTCTAGTCCATCGTGATGGCCAGTAAAGAGTGAATGCTTAATAAAAAAGAATAACTCTGTTTCAGGCAGATAGCTGAGTGAAGACGGAGGTGAAAGGGATTTCAGTGGAACTGATGAAGTTGGAGGAACTGAATGAAAAGGAGCTAAAAGTCTCTCATGGAAAGAATTGAGCTGTAATCCAACACCTTCGCGACAGTCTTCACTGTGATTGGTCCCTGTCCATTTGAATCTGTTTTGATGCATCTTTCACACTCTGAGATAACCTCTGGAGTGTTCTTTTACAGCTCAGAATCTAGCAGCAATAGGTCCAAATCGGCTGATCTCAGCGAAAGCAGCTGCAGCCATCAGGATGGCATGATGGCAAACGGCTGGTTTATTCGTTTATGATGAGTTGACTACAACGGATCTTCTTTCAGAAGGTGCTGGATACCTCCAATACAATGTGAAACAATGCTGAAGACCTCGAAACACACGGAAACAAAAGTCACCATCTTTGATCAAAGCTGCCAATACTGACCTTCCTACAGACACAATGTCAGCTCTGTACCTGCAGGGAGCTGCTTAAACCCCTTAGATGTGTGCCTCTGTGTGCCTTTTTCCCAGTAATCTTCATTATAAGTTGTTTAGGAGCTCTGGTTGAGGCTGTTGGTTTTTAGGTCAGGTGAAAGTTTCCCATCATGATACCAGTGATACAACATTTATTGATGTTAAAGAAGCTCATCCAGATGGAAAACAAACATATTATCCACACCGAGGTTGAGGAGCATGACAGTTTAACATGATGATGATGGTGAAATTTAGAATTTGTTCATTCTGCTAAAACGGAATGAATGAAACTGTTGACCAGGTGTTTGATGCCAGGTGTTTGATATGTAATCAGTCCCACAGTTCGAAGGTGTACATATTCCACTTATCTATTTGCTTCTTTCTGTCGATTTTATAACTACGAGGGGAATGAACGTTTTATTTTTATATGTTGCGTAAGTAAAAGTGTTCATTTTTCAGTCATTCAAAAAAACATGTACATTTTCCACTACTGAGTCCTTCCAGTAATGAGAAGAGGCCAAAATCAGCCAGCAGGTGTCTCCATTTTCAGATAAGAGATGGTGGAAAAGGCAACTGAGGAAGAAAAAGTTATTTAGTTGGAGACAGACGTGACCAGTTCCAGTTTATTCTGATAAGCATTTATGCCGCTAAAAATAATCCCAATGACTGGAGTAATGAAGGGTAGAAATGTTACTGTTGTCTTTGACAAGAATAAAGATGGATAGCCTCCAGATGATGTCGGCACTGATGGTGGGACAATGATTAAAGTGAGCCTTCAGCTGAAGTGTTTGATGTTGGTGTAACTTCTCTTTACAGGCACACTGTCTGTTTAATTTGTAACCACGTTAACCTGGTTGTTGAACTTTCAATCGAATCATAAAAATCATAAGGGGGCATTCTCTATAAGCACATACTTGTTTTGGTAACGGTGACATGCTTTTGGTAGCATGTTCAAGGTCCGGGTAATGACCCAGGTGTCATTGGAGGAGAGGTGGGCACAGCCTGGACAGCCCACCCATTCGTCACAAGCCAGCATATACACCCCCAGTTCCAAAATAGCTGTGACACTGTGTAAAATATAAGTAACACAATGCAACCATTAACAAATGTCATCAACTTGAAAGTAAGAAATTTTACTATTTCATGAAAAATATGAGCCTGTCTTTAATTTAATGGCGCAACACATCTAAGAAAAAGTTGGTATGGGGGAAAAAAAGTCTGGAAAGGACTAAAGAGGAGAGGGACCATATGGCTTGGTATCAGCTCTCAGCTGGCATATTTCAGCAGGACAATATTGTACTGCATCTACTCCAGCAGCACCGCTTCATTGTAGAAGACTCTGGTGCTGGAGTGACCCGCCTGTAGTCCAGACCTTTCACTAATATTTAGAATACAACAAAGAACACCCAGGACTGTTTTGAGATGTGTTGCTGCCATCATTTTTCAAAAATATCTAATATTTTTCATGAAATCGTAAAAGGTGTCACTTTCAACATTGCTTTTGTATGTTTTCTGTGTCTTGTTGTCAAAAATGATATATTCTGGTTTATGAGATTTGTTGATCATTTTTACTTACATTTCACACGGCATCCCAACTTCTTTTGACATGGAGTTATTTTTGAAAAACAGTCATTCAAAGCACCAAAAGCTGGACATCAGATTGTACTGAGTAAAGCGGAGGCTAAATCGGCCATCAAGAATCAGATTCAAACAACATGGCAGGACACAGCTGCATTAACTGGCATTGAGAAATATGTGTGAGAGTGACCTGAACCAAAAGGTAGCAGCAGCTCCACACCCCAGAACGGAATAGTTAGCTGTGTTCTCTGTCATTACCACTCCAGTCCAGCTGGTGGCGGTAAATGCTCCTTTAAACTGCTTTGAAATCCATTCATAAACATAAGACGAAGAAGAGGAAGCGCAGCTCAGAGCAAATGGGGACGGTTATATGAACCTACTTGGCTGGGAGAAGGCAGGCGAGAGCGGATTGTGTTTTCGTGGTGGCTGCGGCACTCAAAAAGGTAACACCTGTCTCTTTATATTTGGTTCCTACTGCAGAGGCACGAGGAGGGAAAACTATAGTATTCACCGGATGTGTCCCGCAGGTCCCGTGTTGGGGACACTGTGGTAGAGCTTGTGATGGTACATTTTGGGGGTGACGGCCGAGCAATACACACCCAAAGAACAGCCCCCCCCCCCCCCTCAGGTATAAATGCTCTGACTTCCTTTTGTCTGGATCTTTCCATACCATAACCGCTGGATGGTGTGGACTGATATTTTCCTTTCAACGACAAATAAAACTTAGCCGGCCGGCAGAAAAAGAAAAGTTCTCTATTTAATTTCTCATCAGAGGTATTAGGAAGGAAGCGTGAAAAGTTCCACAACAAGCTTAATGCTCATCTGTGCAGAGCGACAGAACGGGAGGATGAATAAGTGAAGAAAACCCGCATCATGGGCCATCAGAACAAACTGCTCCTGCCGGGGTTCTGTGTGTGGCTGCAGGGCCCGTCGGCCGGGTCCATCCCCAGCTGACACCCAGCCAGCTCCACTAACTGTGGGATGGGTGTCCGTGATGTTCAGGACACAGTTCCGTGTGAGGCTATGCACATGCTGAGGCACGTGTGCGCGCGTGCGGTGACAGTGTCAGGGTCCACCTCAGCTAAGATGGTGGGTGTCTTTGTCCCTTTTCTCCTTAAGTCTTGCTTCTGCTGACACTGAGCAACAGGTTGTTCTGGAGATCTCCTGTTGTTTGGCTGTAATCCGTTCCAGCTGTGGGGGTGTAGCTGTGGTCAAGCTTCACCTTAAAGTTGCTGTCAGGTCCGGGTATGCAGCAGAAAGTATGTGAGCAGCGGAGAGCCGAGCAGGAACAACACAACAGTGCTCTGATGTGTGAGGTGTCACCTTCTATGGATCTGTTGGCTCTGAATGCAAACTGTAGGGTGTGCAGGATGGTTCTGAGAGCCACGGGACAGAAGTCACTGAGCCAAAACTCTCAGTTCCAATGTCAGCCAGCTGCTGGACACTTTTTTCAGTGCGCAGCCACAGATGTTGTCAGGCCTGCAGCATTTGGGCTTTACAGCAGACTCACTTCCAGGATTCCACTAGTGCATTTTCAATTTTAGGAGCAATCAGAGACAACTACTGTGGCT
The DNA here is from genome assembly GCF_036924035.1 of Leuresthes tenuis. Classification (NCBI taxonomy): domain Eukaryota; kingdom Metazoa; phylum Chordata; class Actinopteri; order Atheriniformes; family Atherinopsidae; genus Leuresthes; species Leuresthes tenuis. The sequence continues at coordinate 36,053,387 of NW_027325364.1, forward strand.
CAGTGGTGAGTGTAACCTGAAGGTTGGTGGTTCAAGTCCCACTCTCACCACTCAAAGCTGGAGGTGTGGCAGTTCACCTCCTTGTCACGGCTGAGGTGCCCTTGAGCAACAGGTGCCAACCTGGATAGGTTAAAATGCACAACTCCACATCTTCCAAGCTCTGCCCATCCACCCGGACAACACTGGAACACAAATTCAGCTAATCTTTTCATGGTGGATGCTTTCTGTAGAGTTCGTGCTGATCAGCTGAAGCTCAGAGTTACGTCCTGCACACACTCTCACTGTCTGACTTTTACAAGTCTTCAAAAAAACCTCAGAAAGTTTGTGAACCCACAAAATTCATGAAACAACTTCACATAAGCCAAACCTGAGTCAGGTTCTCACTGATTGTTTCAGTGGTTTCTAACAAGACATTTTCAAGCAAATGGAAAAAGTTTGAAACGACTTCTACTAGTTTTAAAATCTACTTGAATGCTCTTGCAAAGGCTTCAGTCCCAACTGGGTCCCTCCGTTGGTCCCAGGATTGTCGTCTAGCAGCTCCTACACCACGCCTAAGACAATCCAAACTCTGTTCATGTGTCGTCCCACGATGGTGGAATGACCTACCGAGCGCTACCAGAACAGGGGCGTCCCTGTCTATCTTCAAGAAGCTCCTGAAAACCCAGCTCTTCAGAGAGCATCTCCTATCCCAGCACTTACTTCCCTCTATTCCTGCACTCTAACTCTACCCTGTCACCCCTGACAGAGTCTGAGCTTTCTGCGTAGCTTATTGTTAGCTGTGAGGTTACATCCTCATCTGTAAGTCGCTTTGGATAAAAGCGTCTGATAAATACAGAAACATGGACCTCTAACAAAGATGCAGATTAGCTCCTCATACCAAGCTGTTTGGAGCACACTCGGGCTCTTTTAAAAACACACATCGCTCATTGTTCATCGCTTCTTTTAGGTAGATTACGGGCTGGTGGAAAACTTTCTCTCCTTTATCTTCACCTCTCAGCTTTGCTTGCTGCACACAGAGGACTGTTTCTGAGAATCAGGATCAGTGTTGCTTTACTGTTAACACCCATCAGCTGTTTGTTGTGATTATATCATCAGGTGAGAGCAAAGATGTGTGTGTGAGAGAGATTGATGGGAAGTGTGATGTCACAAAATACTGTGAATAGTTGACACTGCAAACCTCTCCTGATCAGCTCTCTGGCTGATCATCAATGAGTGGCTGATTTGATCAGAACAGGGAAGCAGCAGCACTCCTGCAGCTTTGGTACCCTACAAATGAATTAATTTAAAACAAACGTGGGGGACACTGAGGACAGGAAGTGAAAAGCATCCACTGAAACAGATGAGCAGGAGCTTTGTCAGGATAAAGCTTCTGTTTCACTTCTGTTTGTCACTTCAGTTGTTAGAGAAAGAACTGTGCAGGAGTCTCAGAGCTCCTGCCAGCCTGAAGCTGTAAAAACGGCCAGCCGGACGGACAGTGGTGTGTCGGAATGAGACGCCTGATAAACAGACACAGTTTGTTTATCAGGCGTCTCATGCCAACAGACCTGTTTACCGGACACACCCTGCCACACGCCACCAGTAATATGTTCAACCGTAACTTCCTGCTTCCCTGTTGAAGCTCTGTTGTTATTGGATGCTCTTGTGTTTGCAGTCAGCCAATGAAAAGTGTAGCAGTCCTCGGAGGCGGAATCGGGGGTTTGGCTGCATCATACTACCTCTGCAAGAACCCCCAGGTTACCAAGGTAACACAAGCACATATACCTGTACACACAGAGGCGCTATTATTATTTACACTGATTTATTTAGTTATTCCATGCCGTTTTGTTTTTAAGAGCTGATGCTGAGCCTCTTCTTCTTTGTTAAAACATGTCATTCTAAATAAATGCATGTTCACCTTCTCCAAGTTCTTACATTTTCTGAATTACAGAAAAGCAACTCCAGTATATTCTCTTCTGTTCAATTCAATTCAGTTTTATTTATATAGCACCAAATCACAATGTCATCTCAAGGCATTGTTCACCAGATGATGGGACCATAAGCCCTTTCTCTGTTTTACTAGTGTAAAGAGATCTCTTTTTTTGAATATCTTAGTTTTATTTTAAAGGGTGTTCCTAAAATTCTGTTCTTAATCATTTACAGATCTCCAGGATACTGTGCAAGTTTTATTGATGAATTTTCTGAATTATTGTCTGTTATCTCGACTGATTTAAACCATTTTATCTTGACCGGGGATTTAAACATTCACATGGATAATATGACAGATGCTAATGCCAAAGAATTTTCTTCTGTGCTGCACATGTTTGGTTTGTGGCAACATGTAACAGAACCGACCCACCTTCGCGGTCATGTTCTGGATCTTGTCATTTCTAAAGGTGTTGATATTTCTTCTGTTGTGGTTATTGATTTGGCCTTTTCTGACCATTGCTGTATTTTATTTGATTTATTGATTACAGGTCGTATTTAGAAGGCCGGAGTTATTTTGTTACAATTGGCAGCTGTGAATCTGAACGAGTGGCCATGACTTGTGGAGTCCCCCAGGGGTCAATTCTTGGACCTCTTCTGTTTAACTTGTATATGCTACCTTTTGGGTCAGATATTGCAGAACTTTAACATCGATTATCACAGTTATGCAGACGATACACAACTTTATGTGTCTCTGTCACCAGACGACTGCAGCCCAGCAGATGTACTGTATCAGTGTCTGGAGGAAATAAACTCCTGGATGAGAGATAATTTTCTACAATTAAATGAAGACAAAACTGAGATCATTCTGTTTGGTAGCAAAGAGAAGAGGGTCAGCGTTGGTAAATATTTTGAGATCACTGACCAAGTTTGTAACCTTGGAGTGTTGATGGACTCAGATCTGACTTTCAGCAGCCACATCAAAGCTGTCACCAAGGCAGCTTTTTACCAACTCAGAAACATCAACAGAATTAAAGGTTTTCTCTCCCAAAAAGACCAGGAGAAAGTCATCCAGGCATTCATCTCCAGTAGACTCCATTACTGTAATGGTCTTTTAACTGGACTTCCCAAAAAGAGCATTAAACATCTGCAGCTCATCCAGAACGCTGCTGCTGGAGTTTTAACCAGGACAAAGAGATCTGAACACATCACACCAGTTTTAAAATCTTTACACTGGCTTCCAGTCAGTCACAGAATAGATTTTAAAAGCCTACTGATGGTTTACAAATCCCAGAACGGTTTAGGCCCAAAATATATCTGTGATATGTTCAGAGAATATAAACCCAGCAGAGCTCTTAGATCCAAGGACTCAGGTCAGCTGGTCCAGTCCAGAGTCCAGACTAAACCTGGAGAAGCAGCATTTAGCTGTTATGCTGCAAACAAGTGGAACAAACTGCCAGAGGAGATTAAACTGTCACCAAATGTAGACATTTTTAAATCCAGGTTAAAAACATTTATTTTTTCATGTGTCTGTGCATGAAATCTGCACGGTATCTTTATCTTTATCAACTTATCTAGACTGTTGCTTGTTTTAATTCATTTTAATTTTATTTATTTATATTTGTATTCTTTTACATATTTTTAATGCCTTTTCTACTCCCTGCTGCAATGCTTTTATTTTATGTAAAGCACCTTGAATGGTTTTGTACATGAAATGTTCTACATATAAATTTGACTTTGAGGAGGACCTACTCAGTATTAGATTGTTGGTGCTAATGTTATGGCTGATCAGTGGATAATGCTGCTTTTTCCTGTTTTTGTCATTTGTGGACTGTCCTTTTCTTTCTTTTTGAATCAACACAGGTGATTGTTCTGGAGTCTAGCAGTCGTTTTGGAGGTTGGCTCTGGTCCACCAGGAGGTCAGATGGGGCAGTATTTGAACATGGACCAAGAGGGATCCGACCTGCAGGGGCAGTGGGACGCAACACACTCAATATGGTCAGTCTGCCTCAGTATAAAGCTGTATCATGGGTGTGCTTACATATACAAAGCTGCATTATGACTTTAAACTTGTACACTAAGGAAGTGTAATTGGTCAAACAAAAGAAACTCGGGGGTTCAGGGGTTGAGGAAAATCATCCTCTAAACTTGTCATCCTCTAAAGAAATAAATTCAGATTAGGATTTTTGTTAGGTTTAAGAAAACATGCAAAAATCAAGATCTAGAGGTTTGATCGGATGGATTGAGTGGATGCTAAAGTTGTTTCACAAAGTGCAATATGTGTTCGCAGGTGGATGACCTGGGTCTAGGGGAGGAGATTCTGCCAGTCTCCTACAGTCATGTTGCCTCCAAGAACAGATTTTTGTATGTGAACAGACAGCTTCACAGGATGCCCTCAGATATCAGGTAAAAGTGGTCAGGAGACAAAACTGGGCTAAGAAGGTATTTAAAGTCTAAAAGTTTCAAATCAAATGTGTTTAACAGTAAAAAAGAAAGTAATAAAAAAAGCAGGTGAAGAAGAGGAAGAAGATAACTCATGTAATCTTGCAAAGTTGATTATCCTGGGTTTATTATCTGAATCCTGAATGATACATTTAGTTTGGTTGTTGGTTTTATCAGTCTTTGATTGGTATTTAAAGGGTTCTAAAGAATCTGTGACACATGTCTCAGCAACAGATACAGGGAGGTCAGTCAGAACTGGGGCGAGGACAGAGGCAGCCTGCTACAGCCTCAGAGCAATTTTGTAACTTCATGCATGTATCAGTCTAAGATTCTGAGTCATCCAGGTCTTTATGCCTTTAAGACATGCTTGTAGTCTGACAAGCACAGAAACAAGTCCGCTATCAGAAGCTAAGAGGAGATCATTGATCATCTGATCAACTTTCACCAGTGCTGTTTCTGTGCTATGATGCACTCTGAATCTTGACTGAAACTCTTCAAACAGATTATTTCTGTGTAAATGATCACAAAGTTGAACTGCAACTATTTTTTCAAGAACTTTAGACAAAAAAGGGACATTGGATATAGGCCAAAAATTAGCCAACACTTCTGAATCAAGAGTAGGTTTTTTAAGTAAAGGTTTAATTACAGCAACCTTAAAAGTCTGAGGTACATATCCTGTTAACAAAGACCGATTGATCAAATCCAATATGGAAGTGTCAATTAAGGGGAAAACCTCCTTGAACACTCTGGTTGGGATTGGGTCTAACATACAAGTTGATGGTTTAGAAGAGACTATTGCTGTTGTTAGCTCAGAAAGATCAACTGGACAGAAGCTGTCTAAATACAATTCAGGTTCGAAAGATACTTCTAAAGCTGCTCTACTTGATGATACATCAGTGATAATAATGGGAAGGATTCCATCAATCTTCTCTCTGATAGAAACAATTTTATTGATGAAGAATCTCATGAAATCATCACTGCTGAGAGTTAAAGGAATACATGGCTCAACAGAGCTCGGACTCTTTGTCAGCCTGGCAACAGTGCTGAAAAGAAACCTGGGATTATTCTTATTCTCTTCTATCAATAATGAATAATAAGAAGTTCTAGCTTTACGAAGTGCTTTCTTATACGTTATTAAACTATCTTTCCAGACTAATTGAGACTCTTCTAAATTAGAGGAACGCCACTGTCTCTCCAGCTTTCTTGCAGTCTGCTTTAAAGCAGCTGTGAATTATACCAAGGAGCCAACCTCTTCTGACTGATTACCTTCCTTTTCAGAGGGGCAACATTGTCCAGTGTTGTACGCATTGAAGCTATAGTGCTGTCAACAAGAGAGTCAAGTTCTACTGGAGTAAAATTTAGGTAGCCGTCCTCTGTCATATCTGCACATGGCAGTGAAGAAAAGGATGATGAAATCAACTCTTTAAATCTGGTTACAGCATTCTCTGACAGACACCTTCTATATGTACAATTCTTCTCAGAAGCCGTATAGTCAAGTAATGTAAACTAAAAGGTTATCAAAAAAATATTCAGATAAGACAGGGTTATGAGGAAATACTGTAAATTGTCTTGATGCCATAAGTCAGCACAAGACTAAGGGTAATTCCATATTCTTCTTCTTGACTTTTATGTAATATTATCCATCAGAGAGTGATCACACACACTAAGGTGTGCTAAAACACCACAGGTAATGGGGCGTGATGTTGAGCAGGTGCCCCGTGTGCAGAGGCTGATGATCCTCACCGCAGTAGGCGGTGTGTCTTTGAGCAGCGGAGCCTGCCCTTTGCTGCCACTCCATCCACTCCCCTGTCCTGTCTCCACTGTAAATAAAAGGTCCCAAACCTTAAGAACAGACGGGAGGTAACAGTAATCCGACCTGTAAATGTTCCATAAATATGATCGATTCATTCCTAAAGGCTTTACCTGCTGCAGGAACACTTTCCTGATCCTCCTACCTGTATTTTTCTTTTTTCAGTGGACTTTTACGAACAGTGCCCCCCTTCTCCAGACCCCTTTTGTTTAGTGTTGCTACTGAGATACTGGTAAAAAAAGGCAAAGAGGACGACGAATCCATCCATTCGTTTGTTTCCAGGAGGCTTGGAAAGGAGGTGAGAACAAGTATCAACTCTCTATCTTTCCTTTTTGAAATCCGAGTATGAAGCCATTGTTTAGTACAAACCACCTGTAATGACACTGCAGAGTTGTAGATAAACTATGGAACATTCTCAGCTTCATAAGTCTCTTTTGCCAAAGAAAGCTGAATTATAGATTGTTCCTTCCAACACTTAACGCTCTATGAGGAGTCACTGCTGTGTGAAAAAGGCTGTGGACTGATTAGGACAAATGGGAACCTGTAGTGTTCTGGTGAATAACACGATTCACTTTGGTGACGACTGGTTTCGTGTTGCTGGCTTCTTACATGTTCTTCCTCTGGATGTGTTCAGTTGGCAGACATAGCTGTGGACAGTATGTGTCGGGGCGTGTTTGCAGGGGACTGCAGGAAGTTGAGTGTCCGCTCTTGCTTTCCTCTTTTCTTCAATGCAGAGCAGCGGAGAGGTTCCCTGACGCTGGGATTTCTGCTGGGTTCAGGTACACCGCACTCTCTGCTCTGTTGATACACTCCAGACCACATTTACTGTGGCATTGTTCCAGTAAGCAACTCGTTGTGTGGATGATGGGAGAGTCAGAGAGCTGCGGGAAGACTTCTCCAGAACAGGTTCAGGTCTGGACTCTGGAGCCCGATCCATGTCCCGTACTTTCTGAACCACCTGTTCACACTTTGTGCCCAATGAATCCTGACACCGTCGTCCGTAGCAACACGTCTGTAACAACCAAAAGCAATCTTTTGATGGAAAAATCTGGTCATTCAGGTAGTCTTCGTAAAGATAAATGACTGATCATCCAGATGGTTTCACACGGGTTACCTTCTAAAAACAAGCATGTAAACTTTACTTTTAGCTCAGGTTAATCCCTCAAATCGCTTTCACACTACAAACCACATTCACACTCACATCTTTGTTACTGGTTACAGTGTGTGAAACCAACGGCCTTCTGATAGGCCACATCCCAGAGGTGACTGGTAACAGTCACAATTTTACACACTGCCCTTTTCTTTTTAACCCACACTTTTGACTGATACAGCAAGTGTTGTTTTTTCAGTTTACATGGTTCAGAGACCTTAGAATACCAGTGAGTACAGTGGCCTGTATGTCAATATAGGGTTAAAGTTGTATCTTTGAACCCCCACAGGTCCAACTCCTGTGATCTCCCCGGGACCTTTGGCTCAGAGATCTATGAAGGAGTCATGGGCTCAGTGGTCTCTGAAGAGGGGAGTGGAATCTCTGCCAGAATCTATCACAGAGTACCTACAACAGAGTGGAAAAGTTGAGCTTCACAAAGAGGCTGCTGTTAAACAGATTCACCCCTCAGCTTCTGGTTGGAAGGTTTGTGAGAGGGCTGCAGAAGCCATTTACCTGAATATGATAAAGATAAACTGTATTTTTGTAAGAAGGATCTGTAGAACTGTGCTATAGAAACAATACATTTTGATGAGTCAGCTGGCGATGTTCCTTTCTTCCACAGACTTGATTAAAATCAGCACACACTTTATAATCCTGTGGTCGTGTTATTTCAGAACATAAATAATGGATAGACTGCACTTTGTCTACAGTGGAAAGTGAATCAGAGAAGAGTTAAAGTTCACAGTGAACTGCTTTTTTGTACCATTACATTTGTTTAGGTCCACCTGGAGGATGGAGTCATATCAGCTGACCACATCATCTCTGCCCTGCCTGCCACAGGTAAGCAGGGTTTTACTCTGCTCAGGTCACCTGATGAGCCAACGAGAACATTTAGTTACATCGTAGAAACTATGCTGTCAGCAGGCCTTTAAACTGTGAACATCCTACACTCTTATTTGTATGAAACGTTTGAAGAAGGAAACTGACCTCCTCTTCCTCCTCTCCTGTGTCTCCTCTGCCCGCTCAGCCCTGTCCTCGGTCCTGCCCCCCTCCTGTCAGCCTCTTATCCAGCAGCTGCAGGACATCTCTGCAGTAACAGTTGCTGTGGTAAATCTGGAGTATGATGGTTCCATCCTACCTGTTACAGTAAGAATACACACAACATGCTTTAAATCACTGCCGGAAAGTATATTCTGTAATATATTCTCTATTTACAGACGTCATACTATCACTGTTTCACTATGATTCATTTGTTTTGCTCGTTTTCTGGAATGTCTTGGACTATGTAATGAAATGAGATCAGTGGTGAGAAAGCTAAGTGATGGAATTTAGCTTTTTTAAAACATTATGTCTCTTTCTGTGAGGTTAAAGGCAGCGCTCTGTTAGCCTGCTGACTTTAGCTGCTTCCTGCACAGTCTGAGGACTACCACAACTGGACAAGCTGTGTGCTCACATACAAAAGATCAGCATGTCTCTGTGCTGCTCGTCAGGTGGGAAGGACTGAGCCACAGAAAAGAAAGAAGGAAACAGAACCTGGCGTCTGTGATAGGGTCATATGTGAACTATACCTATCCTTCCATTTAGATCATAAGCGTTACAGCTCACACAACAAAGCTGAAAAGTAGCCGTTTTATCTTTTCCAGCCACATTCACTGCGGAGATTTTTATCAATAACCATCCTAAAACAAATGAATTGGTTTCATGTGGCAGATACATCCAAGGTTTACTAATCAAAAGCAGTAAATATACAGTATCTCATGTGTACACATCAGATTTAACCGTTTAAAAATGTAGAAGAGTCTCAATACAGTGCAGGCATGTTTTCAGACAGATAATCATCCAAGCATGAGGGGATTCACACCACACTGGCACGCTAATATTTCCAGAGTCTCAAAATCTGCTCATTTGCTAAGCATTTCAACCTCATACAACTCATTTATACACACCTGTGTGATCATTTTAACTTCTACAACACGTGATACTTTTAACTTCTACGACACGTGATCATTTTAACTTCTACGACACGTGATCATTTTAACTTCTACGACACGTGATCATTTTAACTTCTACAACACGTGATCATTTTAACTTCTACGACACGTGATCATTTTAACTTCTACGACACGTGATCATTTTAACTTCTACAGCTCGTGATCATTTTAACTTCTACGACACGTGATCATTTTAACTTCTACAACACGTGATCATTTTAACTTCTACAACGCGTGATCATTTTAACTTCTACAACACGTGATCATTTTAACTTCTACGACACGTGATCATTTTAACTTCTACAACACGTGATCATTTTAACTTCTACGACACGTGATCATTTTAACTTCTACAACACGTGATCATTTTAACTTCTACGACACGTGATCATTTTAACTTCTACGACACGTGATCATTTTAACTTCTACGACACGTGATCATTTTAACTTCTACGACACGTGATCATTTTAACTTCTACAGCTCGTGATCATTTTAACTTCTACAACACGTGATCATTTTAACTTCTACGACGCGTGATCATTTTAACTTCTACGACACGTGATCATTTTAACTTCTACGACACGTGATACTTTTAACTTCTACGACACGTGATCATTTTAACTTCTACGACACGTGATCATTTTAACTTCTACGACACGTGATCATTTTAACTTCTACGACACGTGATCATTTTAACTTCTACGACACGTGATCATTTTAACTTCTACGACACGTGATGATTTTAATTAACTTCTACAGCTCGTGATCATTTTAACTTCTACAACACGTGATCATTTTAACTTCTACAACACGTGATCATTTTAACTTCTACGACGCGTGATCATTTTAACTTCTAGAACGCGTGATCATTTTAACTTCTACAACGCGTGATCATTTTAACTTCTACAACACTGACAAACAACACGTGATCATTTTAACTTCTAAAACACTGACAAACAACACGCGATCATTTTAACTTCTACAACACGTGATCATTTTAACTTCTAAAACACTGACAAACAACACGTGATCATTTTAACTTCTACAACACGTGATCATTTTAACTTCTACAACATGTGATCATTTTAACTTCTACAGCACGTGATCATTTTAACTTCTACGACACGTGATCATTTTAACTTCTACGACACGTGATCATTTTAACTTCTACAACGCGTGATCATTTTAACTTCTACAACACTGACAAACAACACGTGATCATTTTAACTTCTACGACACGTGATAATTTTAACTTCTACAACGCGTGATCATTTTAACTTCTACAACGCGTGATCATTTTAACTTCTACGACACGTGATCATTTTAACTTCTACGACACGTGATCATTTTAACTTCTACGACACGTGATCATTTTAACTTCTACAACACTGACAAACAACACGTGATCATTTTAACTTCTACAACGCGTGATCATTGTAACTTCTACAACACGTGATCATTTTAACTTCTACGACGCGTGATCATTTTAACTTCTACAACACGTGATCATTTTAACTTCTACAACACGTGATCATTTTAACTTCTACAACACTGACAAACAACACGTGATCATTTAACTTCTACGACACGTGATCATTTTAACTTCTACGACACGTGATCATTTTAACTTCTACAACGCGTGATCATTGTAACTTCTACAACACGTGATCATTTTAACTTCTACGACACGTGATCATTTTAACTTCTACGACACGTGATCATTTTAACTTCTACGACACGTGATCATTTTAACTTCTACGACACGTGATCAACACGTGATCATTTTAACTTCTACGACACGTGATCATTTTAACTTCTACGACACGTGATCATTTTAACTTCTACAACACGTGATCATTTTAACTTCTACGACACGTGATCATTTTAACTTCTACAACACGTGATCATTTTAACTTCTACAACACTGACAAACAACACGTGATCATTTTAACTTCTACAACACGTGATCATTTTAACTTCTACGACACGTGATCATTTTAACTTCTACGACGCGTGATCATTTTAACTTCTACGACACGTGATCATTTTAACTTCTACAACACGTGATCATTTTAACTTCTACGACGCGTGATCATTTTAACTTCTACGACGCGTGATCATTTTAACTTCTACGACACGTGATCATTTTAACTTCTAAAACGCTGACAACACAACACGTGATCATTTTAACTTCTACGACACGTGATCATTTTAACTTCTACGACACGTGATCATTTTAACTTCTACGACACGTGATCATTTTAACTTCTACAACACGTGATCATTTTAACTTCTACGACTCGTGATCATTTTAACTTCTACAACACGTGATCATTTTAACTTCTACGACACGTGATCATTTTAACTTCTACAACACGTGATCATTTTAACTTCTACAACGCGTGATCATTTTAACTTCTACAACGCGTGATCATTTTAACTTCTACAACACTGACAAACAACACGTGATCATTTTAACTTCTACGACACGTGATCATTTTAACTTCTACGACACGTGATCATTTTAACTTCTACAACGCGTGATCATTTTAACTTCTACAACGCGTGATCATTTTAACTTCTACAGCACGTGATCATTTTAACTTCTACGACACGTGATCATTTTAACTTCTACAACACGTGATCATTTTAACTTCTACAACACTGACAAACAACACGTGATCATTTTAACTTCTACAACATGTGATCATTTTAACTTCTACAGCACGTGATCATTTTAACTTCTACAGCACGTGATCATTTTAACTTCTACGACACGTGATCATTTTAACTTCTACGACACGTGATCATTTTAACTTCTACAACGCGTGATCATTTTAACTTCTACAACACTGACAAACAACACGTGATCATTTTAACTTCTACGACACGTGATCATTTTAACTTCTACAACGCGTGATCATTTTAACTTCTACGACACGTGATCATTTTAACTTCTACGACACGTGATCATTTTAACTTCTACGACACGTGATCATTTTAACTTCTACAACGCGTGATCATTAACTTCTACAACACTGACAAACAACACGTGATCATTTTAACTTCTACGACACGTGATCATTTTAACTTCTACGACACGTGATCATTTTAACTTCTACAACACGTGATCATTTTAACTTCTACAACACGTGATCATTTTAACTTCTACAACACGTGATCATTTTAACTTCTACGACACGTGATCATTTTAACTTCTACAACGCGTGATCATTTTAACTTCTACAACACTGACAAACAACACGTGATCATTTTAACTTCTACGACACGTGATCATTTTAACTTCTACGACACGTGATCATTTTAACTTCTACAACACGTGATCATTTTAACTTCTACAACACGTGATCATTTTAACTTCTACAACGCGTGATCATTTTAACTTCTACGACACGTGATCATTTTAACTTCTACAACACGTGATCATTTTAACTTCTACAACACGTGATCATTTTAACTTCTACAACACGTGATCATTTTAACTTCTACGACACGTGATCATTTTAACTTCTACAACACTGACAAACAACACGTGATCATTTTAACTTCTACAACACGTGATCATTTTAACTTCTACGACGCGTGATCATTTTAACTGCTACGACGCGTGATCATTTTAACTTCTACAACACTGACAAACAACACGTGGTCATTTTAACTTCTACAATGCGTGATCATTTTAACTTCTACGACGCGTGATCATTTTAACTTCTACGACGCGTGATCATTTTAACTTCTACAACACGTGATCATTTTAACTTCTACGACACGTGATCATTTTAACTTCTACAACACGTGATCATTTTAACTTCTACGACACGTGATCATTTTAACTTCTACGACACGTGATCATTTTAACTTCTACAACACTGACAAACAACACGTGATCATTTTAACTTCTACGACACGTGATCATTTTAACTTCTACGACGCGTGATCATTTTAACTTCTACGACACGTGATCATTTTAACTTCTACAACACGTGATCATTTTAACTTCTACGACGCGTGATCATTTTAACTTCTACGACACGTGATCATTTTAACTTCTACGACACGTGATCATTTTAACTTCTACAACACGTGATCATTGTAACTTCTACAACACATGATCATTTTAACTTCTACGACACGTGATCATTTTAACTTCTACGACACGTGATCATTTTAACTTCTACAACACGTGATCATTGTAACTTCTACAACACATGATCATTTTAACTTCTACGACACGTGATCATTTTAACTTCTACAACACGTGATCATTTTAACTTCTACAACACTGACAAACAACACGTGATCATTTTAACTTCTACGACACGTGATCATTTTAACTTCTACGACACGTGATCATTTTAACTTCTACGACGCGTGATCATTTTAACTTCTACGACACGTGATCATTTTAACTTCTACAACACGTGATCATTTTAACTTCTAAAACGCTGACAACACAACACGTGATCATTTTAACTTCTACAACACGTGATCATTTTAACTTCTACAGCACGTGATCATTTTAACTTCTACGACACGTGATCATTTTAACTTCTACGACTCGTGATCATTTTAACTTCTACAACACGTGATCATTTTAACTTCTACGACACGTGATCATTTTAACTTCTACAACACGTGATCATTTTAACTTCTACAACACGTGATCATTTTAACTTCTACAACGCGTGATCATTTTAACTTCTACAACACTGACAAACAACACGTGATCATTAACTTCTACAACACTGACAAACAACACGTGATCATTTTAACTTCTACGACACGTGATCATTTTAACTTCTACGACACGTGATCATTTTAACTTCTACAACGCGTGATCATTTTAACTTGTACAACGCGTGATCATTTTAACTTCTACAGCACGTGATCATTTTAACTTCTACGACACGTGATCATTTTAACTTCTACAACACGTGATCATTTTAACTTCTACAACACTGACAAACAACACGTGATCATTTTAACTTCTACAACATGTGATCATTTTAACTTCTACAGCACGTGATCATTTTAACTTCTACGACACGTGATCATTTTAACTTCTACAACGCGTGATCATTTTAACTTCTACAACGCGTGATCATTTTAACTTCTACAACACTGACAAACAACACGTGATCATTTTAACTTCTACGACACGTGATCATTTTAACTTCTACAACGCGTGATCATTTTAACTTCTACAACACTGACAAACAACACGTGATCATTTTAACTTCTACGACACGTGATCATTTTAACTTCTACGACACGTGATCATTTTAACTTCTACAACACGTGATCATTTTAACTTCTACAACACGTGATCATTTTAACTTCTACGACACGTGATCATTTTAACTTCTACGACACGTGATCATTTTAACTTCTACGACACGTGATCATTTTAACTTCTACGACACGTGATCATTTTAACTTCTACAACACTGACAAACAACACGTGATCATTTTAACTTCTACAACACGTGATCATTTTAACTTCTACAACACGTGATCATTTTAACTGCTACGACGCGTGATCATTTTAACTTCTACAACACTGACAAACAACACGTGGTCATTTTAACTTCTACGACACGTGATCATTTTAACTTCTACAACGCGTGATCATTTTAACTTCTACGACACGTGATCATTTTAACTTCTACGACACGTGATCATTTTAACTTCTACAACACGTGATCATTTTAACTTCTACAACACGTGATCATTTTAACTTCTACGACACGTGATCATTTTAACTTCTACGACACGTGATCATTTTAACTTCTACGACACGTGATCATTTTAACTTCTACAACACTGACAAACAACACGTGATCATTTTAACTTCTACAACACTGACAAACAACACGTGGTCATTTTAACTTCTACAATGCGTGATCATTTTAACTTCTACGACACGTGATCATTTTAACTTCTACGACACGTGATCATTTTAACTTCTACGACACGTGATCATTTTAACTTCTACAACGCGTGATCATTTTAACTTCTACAACACTGACAAACAACACGTGATCATTTTAACTTCTACGACACGTGATCATTTTAACTTCTACGACACGTGATCATTTTAACTTCTACAACACGTGATCATTTTAACTTCTACGACACGTGATCATTTTAACTTCTACGACACGTGATCATTTTAACTTCTACAACACTGACAAACAACACGTGATCATTTTAACTTCTACAACACGTGATCATTTTAACTTCTACGACGCGTGATCATTTTAACTTCTACAACACTGACAAACAACACGTGGTCATTTTAACTTCTACAATGCGTGATCATTTTAACTTCTACGACGCGTGATCATTTTAACTTCTACGACACGTGATCATTTTAACTTCTACGACACGTGATCATTTTAACTTCTACAACACGTGATCATTTTAACTTCTACGACACGTGATCATTTTAACTTCTACAACACTGACAAACAACACGTGATCATTTAACTTCTACAACACGTGATCATTTTAACTTCTACGACACGTGATCATTTTAACTTCTACAACACTGACAAACAACACGTGATCATTTTAACTTCTACGACACGTGATCATTTTAACTTCTACAACACTGACAAACAACACGTGATCATTTTAACTTCTACAACACGTGATCATTTTAACTTCTACAACACGTGATCATTTTAACTTCTACAACACGTGATCATTTTAACTTCTACAACACGTGATCATTTTCACTTCTACAACGCGTGATTATTTTAACTTCTACAACACGTGATCATTTTAACTTCTACAACGCGTGATCATTTTAACTTCTACAACGCGTGATCATTTTAACTTCTACAACACGTGATCATTTTAACTTCTACGACACGTGATCATTTTAACTTCTACAACACGTGATCATTTTAACTTCTACAACACTGACAAACAACACGTGATCATTTTAACTTCTACAACACGTGATCATTTTAACTTCTACGACACGTGATCATTGTAACTTCTACAACACGTGATCATTTTAACTTCTACAACACGTGATCATTGTAACTTCTACAACACGTGATCATTTTAACTTCTACGACGCGTGATCATTTTAACTTCTACGACACGTGATCATTTTAACTTCTACAACACTGACAAACAACACGTGATCATTTAACTTCTACGACACGTGATCATTTTAACTTCTACGACGCGTGATCATTTTAACTTCTACAACGCGTGATCATTGTAACTTCTACAGCACGTGATCATTTTAACTTCTACGACACGTGATCATTTTAACTTCTACAACACGTGATCATTTTAACTTCTACGACACGTGATCATTTTAACTTCTACAACACGTGATCATTTTAACTTCTACAACGCTGACAACACAACACGTGATCATTTTAACTTCTACAACACGTGATCATCTTAACTTCTACAGCACGAGATCATTTTAACTTCTACGACACGTGATCATTTTAACTTCTACAACACGTGATCATTTTAACTTCTACCACTCGTGATCATTTTAACTTCTACAACACGTGATCATTTTAACTTCTACAACGCTGACAACAAAACGCGTGATCATTTTAACTTCTACAACACGTGATCATTTTAACTTCTACGACACGTGATCATTTTAACTTCTACAACACGTGATCATTTTAACTTCTACGACACGTGATCATTTTAACTTCTACAACACTGACAAACAACACGTGATCATTTTAACTTCTACAACACGTGATCATTTTAACTTCTACAACACGTGGTCATTTTAACTTCTACAACGCGTGATCATTTTAACTTCTACGACACGTGATCATTTTAACTTCTACAACACTGACAAACAACACGTGATCATTTTAACTTCTACAACACGTGATCATTTTAACTTCTACAACACGTGATCATTTTAACTTCTACAACACGTGATCATTTTAACTTCTACAACACGTGATCATTTTAACTTCTACAACACTGACAAACAACACGTGATCATTTAACTTCTACAACACGTGATCATTTTAACTTCTACGACACGTGATCATTTTAACTTCTACAACACTGACAAACAACACGTGATCATTTTAACTTCTACAACACGTGATCATTTTAACTTCTACAACACGTGATCATTTTAACTTCTACGACACGTGATCATTTTAACTTCTACGACACGTGATCATTTTAACTTCTACGACACGTGATCATTTTAACTTCTACAACACTGACAAACAACACGTGATCATTTTAACTTCTACAACACGTGATCATTTTAACTTCTACGACACGTGATCATTTTAACTTCTACGACGCGTGATCATTTTAACTTCTACGACACGTGATCATTTTAACTTCTACGACACGTGATCATTTTAACTTCTACAACACTGACAAACAACACGTGATCATTTTAACTTCTACAACACTGACAAACAACACGTGATCATTTAACTTCTACGACACGTGATCATTTTAACTTCTACGACACGTGATCATTTTAACTTCTACAACGCGTGATCATTGTAACTTCTACAACACGTGATCATTTTAACTTCTACGACACGTGATCATTTTAACTTCTACAACACGTGATCATTTTAACTTCTACGACACGTGATCATTTTAACTTCTACAACACGTGATCATTTTAACTTCTACAACGCGTGATCATTTTAACTTCTACAACGCTGACAACACAACACGTGATCATTTTAACTTCTACAACACGTGATCATTTTAACTTCTACAGCACGTGATCATTTTAACTTCTACGACACATGATCATTTTAACTTCTACAACACGTGATCATTTTAACTTCTACAGCACGTGATCATTTTAACTTCTACGACACGTGATCATTTTAACTTCTACAACACGTGATCATTTTAACTTCTACGACTCGTGATCATTTTAACTTCTACAACGCTGACAACACAACACGTGATCATTTTAACTTCTACAACACGTGATCATTTTAACTTCTACAGCACGTGATCATTTTAACTTCTACGACTCGTGATCATTTTAACTTCTACAACACGTGATCATTTTAACTTCTACAACACGTGATCATTTTAACTTCTACAATGCTGACAACAAAACGCGTGATCATTTTAACTTCTACAACACGTGATCATTTTAACTTCTACAATGCTGACAACAAAACGCGTGATCATTTTAACTTCTACAACACGTGATCATTTTAACTTATACGACACGTGATCATTTTAACTTCTACAACGCGTGATCATTTTAACTTCTACAACGCGTGATCATTTTAACTTCTACGACACGTGATCATTTTAACTTCTACGACACGTGATCATTTTAACTTCTACGACACGTGATCATTTTAACTTCTACAACGCGTGATCATTTTAACTTCTACGACACGTGATCATTTTAACTTCTACAACACTGACAAACAACACGTGATCATTTTAACTTCTACGACACGTGATCATTTTAACTTCTACGACACGTGATCATTTTAACTTCTACAACACGTGATCATTTTAACTTCTACAACACGTGATTAACTTCTACGACACGTGATCATTTTAACTTCTACAACACGTGATCATTTTAACTTCTACAACACGTGATCATTTTAACTTCTACGACACGTGATCATTTTAACTTCTACAACGCGTGATCATTTTAACTTCTACGACACGTGATCATTTTAACTTCTACGACACGTGATCATTTTAACTTCTACGACACGTGATCATTTTAACTTCTACAACACTGACAAACAACACGTGGTCATTTTAACTTCTACGACGCGTGATCATTTTAACTTCTACGACGCGTGATCATTTTAACTTCTACAACACGTGATCATTTTAACTTCTACAACACGTGATCATTTTAACTTCTACAACACGTGATCATTTTAACTTCTATGACACGTGATCATTTTAACTTCTACGACACGTGATCATTTTAACTTCTACGACACGTGATCATTTTAACTTCTACAACACTGACAAACAACACGTGATCATTTTAACTTCTACAACACTGACAAACAACACGTGATCATTAACTTCTACAACACGTGATCATTTTAACTTCTACAACACTGACAAACAACACGTGATCATTTTAACTTCTACGACACGTGATCATTTTAACTTCTACGACACGTGATCATTTTAACTTCTACAACACGTGATCATTTTAACTTCTACAACACGTGATCATTTTAACTTCTACAACACGTGATCATTTTAACTTCTACAACACGTGATCATTTTAACTTCTACAACACGTGATCATTTTAACTTCTACAACGCGTGATCATTTTAACTTCTACGACGCGTGATCATTTTAACTTCTACGACACGTGATCATTTTAACTTCTACAACACGTGATCATTTTAACTTCTACGACACGTGATCATTTTAACTTCTACAACACTGACAAACAACACGTGATCATTTTAACTTCTACAACACGTGATCATTTTAACTTCTACAACACGTGATCATTTTAACTTCTACGACGCGTGATCATTTTAACTGCTACGACGCGTGATCATTTTAACTTCTACAACACTGACAAACAACACGTGGTCATTTTAACTTCTACAATGCGTGATCATTTTAACTTCTACGACGCGTGATCATTTTAACTTCTACGACGCGTGATCATTTTAACTTCTACAACACGTGATCATTTTAACTTCTACGACACGTGATCATTTTAACTTCTACGACACGTGATCATTTTAACTTCTACAACACTGACAAACAACACGTGATCATTTTACCTTCTACGACACGTGATCATTTTAACTTCTACGACACGTGATCATTTTAACTTCTACAACACTGACAAACAACACGTGATCATTTTAACTTCTACAACACGTGATCATTTTAACTTCTACGACGCGTGATCATTTTAACTTCTACGACGCGTGATCATTTTAACTTCTACAACACGTGATCATTTTAACTTCTACGACGCGTGATCATTTTAACTTCTACGACGCGTGATCATTTTAACTTCTACGACACGTGATCATTTTAACTTCTAAAACGCTGACAACACAACACGTGATCATTTTAACTTCTACAACACGTGATCATTTTAACTTCTACGACACGTGATCATTTTAACTTCTACGACACGTGATCATTTTAACTTCTACAACACGTGATCATTTTAACTTCTACGACTCGTGATCATTTTAACTTCTACAACACGTGATCATTTTAACTTCTACGACACGTGATCATTTTAACTTCTACAACACGTGATCATTGTAACTTCTACAACGCGTGATCATTTTAACTTCTACAACGCGTGATCATTTTAACTTCTACAACACTGACAAACAACACGTGATCATTTTAACTTCTACGACACGTGATCATTTTAACTTCTACGACACGTGATCATTTTAACTTCTACAACGCGTGATCATTTTAACTTCTACAACGCGTGATCATTTTAACTTCTACAGCACGTGATCATTTTAACTTCTACGACACGTGATCATTTTAACTTCTACAACACGTGATCATTTTAACTTCTACAACACTGACAAACAACACGTGATCATTTTAACTTCTACAACATGTGATCATTTTAACTTCTACAGCACGTGATCATTTTAACTTCTACGACACGTGATCATTTTAACTTCTACGACACGTGATCATTTTAACTTCTACAACGCGTGATCATTTTAACTTCTACAACACTGACAAACAACACGTGATCATTTTAACTTCTACGACACGTGATCATTTTAACTTCTACAACGCGTGATCATTTTAACTTCTACGACACGTGATCATTTTAACTTCTACGACACGTGATCATTTTAACTTCTACGACACGTGATCATTTTAACTTCTACAACGCGTGATCATTAACTTCTACAACACTGACAAACAACACGTGATCATTTTAACTTCTACGACACGTGATCATTTTAACTTCTACGACACGTGATCATTTTAACTTCTACAACACGTGATCATTTTAACTTCTACAACACGTGATCATTTTAACTTCTACGACACGTGATCATTTTAACTTCTACAACGCGTGATCATTTTAACTTCTACAACACTGACAAACAACACGTGATCATTTTAACTTCTACGACACGTGATCATTTTAACTTCTACGACACGTGATCATTTTAACTTCTACAACACGTGATCATTTTAACTTCTACAACACGTGATCATTTTAACTTCTACAACACGTGATCATTTTAACTTCTACAACGCGTGATCATTTTAACTTCTACGACACGTGATCATTTTAACTTCTACAACACGTGATCATTTTAACTTCTACAACACGTGATCATTTTAACTTCTACGACACGTGATCATTTTAACTTCTACAACACTGACAAACAACACGTGATCATTTTAACTTCTACAACACGTGATCATTTTAACTTCTACGACGCGTGATCATTTTAACTGCTACGACGCGTGATCATTTTAACTTCTACAACACTGACAAACAACACGTGGTCATTTTAACTTCTACAATGCGTGATCATTTTAACTTCTACGACGCGTGATCATTTTAACTTCTACGACGCGTGATCATTTTAACTTCTACAACACGTGATCATTTTAACTTCTACGACACGTGATCATTTTAACTTCTACAACACGTGATCATTTTAACTTCTACGACACGTGATCATTTTAACTTCTACGACACGTGATCATTTTAACTTCTACAACACTGACAAACAACACGTGATCATTTTAACTTCTACGACACGTGATCATTTTAACTTCTACGACGCGTGATCATTTTAACTTCTACGACACGTGATCATTTTAACTTCTACAACACGTGATCATTTTAACTTCTACGACGCGTGATCATTTTAACTTCTACGACACGTGATCATTTTAACTTCTACGACACGTGATCATTTTAACTTCTACAACACGTGATCATTGTAACTTCTACAACACATGATCATTTTAACTTCTACGACACGTGATCATTTTAACTTCTACGACACGTGATCATTTTAACTTCTACAACACGTGATCATTGTAACTTCTACAACACATGATCATTTTAACTTCTACGACACGTGATCATTTTAACTTCTACAACACGTGATCATTTTAACTTCTACAACACTGACAAACAACACGTGATCATTTTAACTTCTACGACACGTGATCATTTTAACTTCTACGACACGTGATCATTTTAACTTCTACGACGCGTGATCATTTTAACTTCTACGACACGTGATCATTTTAACTTCTACAACACGTGATCATTTTAACTTCTACGACGCGTGATCATTTTAACTTCTACGACGCGTGATCATTTTAACTTCTACGACACGTGATCATTTTAACTTCTAAAACGCTGACAACACAACACGTGATCATTTTAACTTCTACAACACGTGATCATTTTAACTTCTACAGCACGTGATCATTTTAACTTCTACGACACGTGATCATTTTAACTTCTACAACACGTGATCATTTTAACTTCTACGACTCGTGATCATTTTAACTTCTACAACACGTGATCATTTTAACTTCTACAACACGTGATCATTTTAACTTCTACGACACGTGATCATTTTAACTTCTACAACACGTGATCATTTTAACTTCTACAACACGTGATCATTTTAACTTCTACAACGCGTGATCATTTTAACTTCTACACTGACAAACAACACGTGATCATTAACTTCTACAACACTGACAAACAACACGTGATCATTTTAACTTCTACGACACGTGATCATTTTAACTTCTACGACACGTGATCATTTTAACTTCTACAACGCGTGATCATTTTAACTTCTACAACGCGTGATCATTTTAACTTCTACAGCACGTGATCATTTTAACTTCTACGACACGTGATCATTTTAACTTCTACAACACGTGATCATTTTAACTTCTACAACACTGACAAACAACACGTGATCATTTTAACTTCTACAACATGTGATCATTTTAACTTCTACAGCACGTGATCATTTTAACTTCTACGACACGTGATCATTTTAACTTCTACAACGCGTGATCATTTTAACTTCTACAACGCGTGATCATTTTAACTTCTACAACACTGACAAACAACACGTGATCATTTTAACTTCTACGACACGTGATCATCTTAACTTCTACAACGCGTGATCATTTTAACTTCTACAACACTGACAAACAACACGTGATCATTTTAACTTCTACGACACGTGATCATTTTAACTTCTACGACACGTGATCATTTTAACTTCTACGACACGTGATCATTTTAACTTCTACAACACGTGATCATTTTAACTTCTACGACACGTGATCATTTTAACTTCTACGACACGTGATCATTTTAACTTCTACGACACGTGATCATTTTAACTTCTACGACACGTGATCATTTTAACTTCTACGACACGTGATCATTTTAACTTCTACAACACTGACAAACAACACGTGATCATTTTAACTTCTACAACACGTGATCATTTTAACTTCTACAACACGTGATCATTTTAACTGCTACGACGCGTGATCATTTTAACTTCTACAACACTGACAAACAACACGTGGTCATTTTAACTTCTACGACACGTGATCATTTTAACTTCTACAACGCGTGATCATTTTAACTTCTACAACACTGACAAACAACACGTGATCATTTTAACTTCTACGACACGTGATCATTTTAACTTCTACGACACGTGATCATTTTAACTTCTACAACACGTGATCATTTTAACTTCTACAACACGTGATCATTTTAACTTCTACGACACGTGATCATTTTAACTTCTACGACACGTGATCATTTTAACTTCTACGACACGTGATCATTTTAACTTCTACAACACTGACAAACAACACGTGATCATTTTAACTTCTACAACACTGACAAACAACACGTGGTCATTTTAACTTCTACAATGCGTGATCATTTTAACTTCTACGACACGTGATCATTTTAACTTCTACGACACGTGATCATTTTAACTTCTACGACACGTGATCATTTTAACTTCTACAACGCGTGATCATTTTAACTTCTACAACACTGACAAACAACACGTGATCATTTTAACTTCTACGACACGTGATCATTTTAACTTCTACGACACGTGATCATTTTAACTTCTACAACACGTGATCATTTTAACTTCTACGACACGTGATCATTTTAACTTCTACGACACGTGATCATTTTAACTTCTACAACACTGACAAACAACACGTGATCATTTTAACTTCTACAACACGTGATCATTTTAACTTCTACGACGCGTGATCATTTTAACTTCTACAACACTGACAAACAACACGTGGTCATTTTAACTTCTACAATGCGTGATCATTTTAACTTCTACGACGCGTGATCATTTTAACTTCTACGACACGTGATCATTTTAACTTCTACGACACGTGATCATTTTAACTTCTACAACACGTGATCATTTTAACTTCTACGACACGTGATCATTTTAACTTCTACAACACTGACAAACAACACGTGATCATTGTAACTTCTACAACACGTGATCATTTTAACTTCTACGACACGTGATCATTTTAACTTCTACGACACGTGATCATTTTAACTTCTACAACACTGACAAACAACACGTGATCATTTTAACTTCTACGACACGTGATCATTTTAACTTCTACAACACTGACAAACAACACGTGATCATTTTAACTTCTACAACACGTGATCATTTTAACTTCTACAACACGTGATCATTTTAACTTCTACAACACGTGATCATTTTAACTTCTACAACACGTGATCATTTTCACTTCTACAACGCGTGATCATTTTAACTTCTACAACACTGACAAACAACACGTGATCATTTAACTTCTACAACACGTGATCATTTTAACTTCTACGACACGTGATCATTGTAACTTCTACAACACGTGATCATTTTAACTTCTACAACACGTGATCATTTTAACTTCTACGACACGTGATAATTTTAACTTCTACAACACGTGATCATTTTAACTTCTACAACGCGTGATCATTTTAACTTCTACAACGCGTGATCATTTTAACTTCTACAACACGTGATCATTTTAACTTCTACGACACGTGATCATTTTAACTTCTACAACACGTGATCATTTTAACTTCTACAACACTGACAAACAACACGTGATCATTTTAACTTCTACAACACGTGATCATTTTAACTTCTACGACACGTGATCATTGTAACTTCTACAACACGTGATCATTTTAACTTCTACAACACGTGATCATTGTAACTTCTACAACACGTGATCATTTTAACTTCTACGACGCGTGATCATTTTAACTTCTACGACACGTGATCATTTTAACTTCTACAACACTGACAAACAACACGTGATCATTTAACTTCTACGACACGTGATCATTTTAACTTCTACGACGCGTGATCATTTTAACTTCTACAACGCGTGATCATTGTAACTTCTACAGCACGTGATCATTTTAACTTCTACGACACGTGATCATTTTAACTTCTACAACACGTGATCATTTTAACTTCTACGACACGTGATCATTTTAACTTCTACAACACGTGATCATTTTAACTTCTACAACGCTGACAACACAACACGTGATCATTTTAACTTCTACAACACGTGATCATCTTAACTTCTACAGCACGAGATCATTTTAACTTCTACGACACGTGATCATTTTAACTTCTACAACACGTGATCATTTTAACTTCTACCACTCGTGATCATTTTAACTTCTACAACACGTGATCATTTTAACTTCTACAACGCTGACAACAAAACGCGTGATCATTTTAACTTCTACAACACGTGATCATTTTAACTTCTACGACACGTGATCATTTTAACTTCTACAACACGTGATCATTTTAACTTCTACGACACGTGATCATTTTAACTTCTACAACACTGACAAACAACACGTGATCATTTTAACTTCTACAACACGTGATCATTTTAACTTCTACAACACGTGATCATTTTAACTTCTACAACACGTGGTCATTTTAACTTCTACAACGCGTGATCATTTTAACTTCTACGACACGTGATCATTTTAACTTCTACAACACTGACAAACAACACGTGATCATTTTAACTTCTACAACACGTGATCATTTTAACTTCTACAACACGTGATCATTTTAACTTCTACAACACGTGATCATTTTAACTTCTACAACACTGACAAACAACACGTGATCATTTAACTTCTACAACACGTGATCATTTTAACTTCTACGACACGTGATCATTTTAACTTCTACAACACTGACAAACAACACGTGATCATTTTAACTTCTACAACACGTGATCATTTTAACTTCTACAACACGTGATCATTTTAACTTCTACGACACGTGATCATTTTAACTTCTACGACACGTGATCATTTTAACTTCTACGACACGTGATCATTTTAACTTCTACAACACTGACAAACAACACGTGATCATTTTAACTTCTACAACACGTGATCATTTTAACTTCTACGACACGTGATCATTTTAACTTCTACGACGCGTGATCATTTTAACTTCTACGACACGTGATCATTTTAACTTCTACGACACGTGATCATTTTAACTTCTACAACACTGACAAACAACACGTGATCATTTTAACTTCTACAACACTGACAAACAACACGTGATCATTTAACTTCTACGACACGTGATCATTTTAACTTCTACGACACGTGATCATTTTAACTTCTACAACGCGTGATCATTTTAACTTCTACAACGCTGACAACACAACACGTGATCATTTTAACTTCTACAACACGTGATCATTTTAACTTCTACAACACGTGATCATTTTAACTTCTACAGCACGTGATCATTTTAACTTCTACGACACATGATCATTTTAACTTCTACAACACGTGATCATTTTAACTTCTACAGCACGTGATCATTTTAACTTCTACGACACGTGATCATTTTAACTTCTACAACACGTGATCATTTTAACTTCTACGACTCGTGATCATTTTAACTTCTACAACGCTGACAACACAACACGTGATCATTTTAACTTCTACAACACGTGATCATTTTAACTTCTACAGCACGTGATCATTTTAACTTCTACGACTCGTGATCATTTTAACTTCTACAACACGTGATCATTTTAACTTCTACAACACGTGATCATTTTAACTTCTACAATGCTGACAACAAAACGCGTGATCATTTTAACTTCTACAACACGTGATCATTTTAACTTCTACAATGCTGACAACAAAACGCGTGATCATTTTAACTTCTACAACACGTGATCATTTTAACTTCTACGACACGTGATCATTTTAACTTCTACAACGCGTGATCATTTTAACTTCTACAACGCGTGATCATTTTAACTTCTACGACACGTGATCATTTTAACTTCTACGACACGTGATCATTTTAACTTCTACGACACGTGATCATTTTAACTTCTACGACACGTGATCATTTTAACTTCTACAACGCGTGATCATTTTAACTTCTACGACACGTGATCATTTTAACTTCTACAACACTGACAAACAACACGTGATCATTTTAACTTCTACGACACGTGATCATTTTAACTTCTACGACACGTGATCATTTTAACTTCTACAACACGTGATCATTTTAACTTCTACAACACGTGATTAACTTCTACGACACGTGATCATTTTAACTTCTACAACACGTGATCATTTTAACTTCTACAACACGTGATCATTTTAACTTCTACGACACGTGATCATTTTAACTTCTACAACGCGTGATCATTTTAACTTCTACGACACGTGATCATTTTAACTTCTACGACACGTGATCATTTTAACTTCTACGACACGTGATCATTGTAACTTCTACAACACGTGATCATTTTAACTTCTACAACACGTGATCATTGTAACTTCTACAACACGTGATCATTTTAACTTCTACGACGCGTGATCATTTTAACTTCTACGACGCGTGATCATTTTAACTTCTACGACACGTGATCATTTTAACTTCTACAACACTGACAAACAACACGTGATCATTTAACTTCTACGACACGTGATCATTTTAACTTCTACGACGCGTGATCATTTTAACTTCTACAACGCGTGATCATTGTAACTTCTACAGCACGTGATCATTTTAACTTCTACGACACGTGATCATTTTAACTTCTACAACACGTGATCATTTTAACTTCTACGACACGTGATCATTTTAACTTCTACAACACGTGATCATTTTAACTTCTACAACGCTGACAACACAACACGTGATCATTTTAACTTCTACAACACGTGATCATCTTAACTTCTACAGCACGAGATCATTTTAACTTCTACGACACGTGATCATTTTAACTTCTACAACACGTGATCATTTTAACTTCTACCACTCGTGATCATTTTAACTTCTACAACACGTGATCATTTTAACTTCTACGACACGTGATCATTTTAACTTCTACAACACTGACAAACAACACGTGATCATTTTAACTTCTACAACACGTGGTCATTTTAACTTCTACAACGCGTGATCATTTTAACTTCTACGACACGTGATCATTTTAACTTCTACAACACTGACAAACAACACGTGATCATTTTAACTTCTACAACACGTGATCATTTTAACTTCTACAACACGTGATCATTTTAACTTCTACAACACGTGATCATTTTAACTTCTACAACACTGACAAACAACACGTGATCATTTAACTTCTACAACACGTGATCATTTTAACTTCTACGACACGTGATCATTTTAACTTCTACAACACTGACAAACAACACGTGATCATTTTAACTTCTACAACACGTGATCATTTTAACTTCTACAACACGTGATCATTTTAACTTCTACGACACGTGATCATTTTAACTTCTACGACACGTGATCATTTTAACTTCTACGACACGTGATCATTTTAACTTCTACAACACTGACAAACAACACGTGATCATTTTAACTTCTACAACACGTGATCATTTTAACTTCTACGACACGTGATCATTTTAACTTCTACGACGCGTGATCATTTTAACTTCTACGACACGTGATCATTTTAACTTCTACGACACGTGATCATTTTAACTTCTACAACACTGACAAACAACACGTGATCATTTTAACTTCTACAACACTGACAAACAACACGTGATCATTTAACTTCTACGACACGTGATCATTTTAACTTCTACGACACGTGATCATTTTAACTTCTACAACGCGTGATCATTGTAACTTCTACAACACGTGATCATTTTAACTTCTACGACACGTGATCATTTTAACTTCTACAACACGTGATCATTTTAACTTCTACGACACGTGATCATTTTAACTTCTACAACACGTGATCATTTTAACTTCTACAACGCGTGATCATTTTAACTTCTACAACGCTGACAACACAACACGTGATCATTTTAACTTCTACAACACGTGATCATTTTAACTTCTACAGCACGTGATCATTTTAACTTCTACGACACATGATCATTTTAACTTCTACAACACGTGATCATTTTAACTTCTACAGCACGTGATCATTTTAACTTCTACGACACGTGATCATTTTAACTTCTACAACACGTGATCATTTTAACTTCTACGACTCGTGATCATTTTAACTTCTACAACGCTGACAACACAACACGTGATCATTTTAACTTCTACAACACGTGATCATTTTAACTTCTACAGCACGTGATCATTTTAACTTCTACGACTCGTGATCATTTTAACTTCTACAACACGTGATCATTTTAACTTCTACAACACGTGATCATTTTAACTTCTACAATGCTGACAACAAAACGCGTGATCATTTTAACTTCTACAACACGTGATCATTTTAACTTCTACAATGCTGACAACAAAACGCGTGATCATTTTAACTTCTACAACACGTGATCATTTTAACTTCTACGACACGTGATCATTTTAACTTCTACAACGCGTGATCATTTTAACTTCTACAACGCGTGATCATTTTAACTTCTACGACACGTGATCATTTTAACTTCTACGACACGTGATCATTTTAACTTCTACGACACGTGATCATTTTAACTTCTACGACACGTGATCATTTTAACTTCTACAACGCGTGATCATTTTAACTTCTACGACACGTGATCATTTTAACTTCTACAACACTGACAAACAACACGTGATCATTTTAACTTCTACGACACGTGATCATTTTAACTTCTACAACACGTGATCATTTTAACTTCTACAACACGTGATTAACTTCTACGACACGTGATCATTTTAACTTCTACAACACGTGATCATTTTAACTTCTACAACACGTGATCATTTTAACTTCTACGACACGTGATCATTTTAACTTCTACAACGCGTGATCATTTTAACTTCTACGACACGTGATCATTTTAACTTCTACGACACGTGATCATTTTAACTTCTACGACACGTGATCATTTTAACTTCTACAACACTGACAAACAACACGTGGTCATTTTAACTTCTACGACGCGTGATCATTTTAACTTCTACGACGCGTGATCATTTTAACTTCTACAACACGTGATCATTTTAACTTCTACAACACGTGATCATTTTAACTTCTACAACACGTGATCATTTTAACTTCTACGACACGTGATCATTTTAACTTCTACAACACTGACAAACAACACGTGATCATTTTAACTTCTATGACACGTGATCATTTTAACTTCTACGACACGTGATCATTTTAACTTCTACGACACGTGATCATTTTAACTTCTACAACACTGACAAACAACACGTGATCATTTTAACTTCTACAACACTGACAAACAACACGTGATCATTAACTTCTACAACACGTGATCATTTTAACTTCTACAACACTGACAAACAACACGTGATCATTTTAACTTCTACGACACGTGATCATTTTAACTTCTACAACACGTGATCATTTTAACTTCTACAACACGTGATCATTTTAACTTCTACAACGCGTGATCATTTTAACTTCTACGACGCGTGATCATTTTAACTTCTACGACGCGTGATCATTTTAACTTCTACGACGCGTGATCATTTTAACTTCTACGACGCGTGATCATTTTAACTTCTACAACACGTGATCATTTTAACTTCTACGACACGTGATCATTTTAACTTCTACAACACTGACAAACAACACGTGATCATTTTAACTTCTACAACACGTGATCATTTTAACTTCTACAACACGTGATCATTTTAACTTCTACGACGCGTGATCATTTTAACTGCTACGACGCGTGATCATTTTAACTTCTACAACACTGACAAACAACACGTGGTCATTTTAACTTCTACAATGCGTGATCATTTTAACTTCTACGACGCGTGATCATTTTAACTTCTACGACGCGTGATCATTTTAACTTCTACAACACGTGATCATTTTAACTTCTACGACACGTGATC
Source organism: Leuresthes tenuis (assembly GCF_036924035.1). Lineage (NCBI taxonomy): Eukaryota > Metazoa > Chordata > Actinopteri > Atheriniformes > Atherinopsidae > Leuresthes > Leuresthes tenuis. Next base: position 36,085,177 of record NW_027325364.1, read on the forward strand.
ATTTTAACTTCTACAACACGTGATCATTTTAACTTCTACAACACTGACAAACAACACGTGATCATTTTAACTTCTACGACACGTGATCATTTTAACTTCTACGACACGTGATCATTTTAACTTCTACAACACTGACAAACAACACGTGATCATTTTACCTTCTACGACACGTGATCATTTTAACTTCTACGACACGTGATCATTTTAACTTCTACAACACTGACAAACAACACGTGATCATTTTAACTTCTACAACACGTGATCATTTTAACTTCTACGACGCGTGATCATTTTAACTTCTACGACGCGTGATCATTTTAACTTCTACAACACGTGATCATTTTAACTTCTACAACACGTGATCATTTTAACTTCTACAACACTGACAAACAACACGTGATCATTTAACTTCTACGACACGTGATCATTTTAACTTCTACGACACCTGATCATTTTAACTTCTACAACGCGTGATCATTGTAACTTCTACAACACGTGATCATTTTAACTTCTACGACACGTGATCATTTTAACTTCTACGACACGTGATCATTTTAACTTCTACGACACGTGATCATTTTAACTTCTACAACACTGACAAACAACACGTGATCATTTTAACTTCTACGACACGTGATCATTTTAACTTCTACGACGCGTGATCATTTTAACTTCTACGACGCGTGATCATTTTAACTTCTACGACACGTGATCATTTTAACTTCTACGACGCGTGATCATTTTAACTTCTACGACACGTGATCATTTTAACTTCTACGACGCGTGATCATTTTAACTTCTACGACGCGTGATCATTTTAACTTCTACGACACGTGATCATTTTAACTTCTAAAACGCTGACAACACAACACGTGATCATTTTAACTTCTACAACACGTGATCATTTTAACTTCTACAGCACGTGATCATTTTAACTTCTACAACACGTGATCATTTTAACTTCTACGACTCGTGATCATTTTAACTTCTACAACACGTGATCATTTTAACTTCTACGACACGTGATCATTTTAACTTCTACAACGCGTGATCATTTTTTCTACAACACGTGATCATTTTAACTTCTACAACGCGTGATCATTTTAACTTCTACAACACTGACAAACAACACGTGATCATTTTAACTTCTACAACACTGACAAACAACACGTGATCATTTTAACTTCTACGACACGTGATCATTTTAACTTCTACGACACGTGATCATTTTAACTTCTACAACGCGTGATCATTTTAACTTCTACGACACGTGATCATTTTAACTTCTACGACACGTGATCATTTTAACTTCTACAACACGTGATCATTTTAACTTCTACAACACTGACAAACAACACGTGATCATTTTAACTTCTACAACATGTGATCATTTTAACTTCTACAGCACGTGACATTTTAACTTCTACAACACGTGATCATTTTAACTTCTACAACACGTGATCATTTTAACTTCTACGACACGTGATCATTTTAACTTCTACGACACGTGATCATTTTAACTTCTACGACACGTGATCATTTTAACTTCTACAACACTGACAAACAACACGTGATCATTTTAACTTCTACGACACGTGATCATTTTAACTTCTACGACACGTGATCATTTTAACTTCTACGACACGTGATCATTTTAACTTCTACAACGCGTGATCATTTTAACTTCTACAACACTGACAAACAACACGTGATCATTTTAACTTCTTCGACACGTGATCATTTTAACTTCTACGACACGTGATCATTTTAACTTCTACAACACGTGATCATTTTAACTTCTACAACACGTGATCATTTTAACTTCTACAACACGTGATCATTTTAACTTCTACGACACGTGATCATTTTAACTTCTACGACACGTGATCATTTTAACTTCTACGACACGTGATCATTTTAACTTCTACGACACGTGATCATTTTAACTTCTACAACACTGACAAACAACACGTGATCATTTTAACTTCTACAACACGTGATCATTTTAACTTCTACGACGCGTGATCATTTTAACTGCTACGACGCGTGATCATTTTAAAACTTCTACAACACTGACAAACAACACGTGGTCATTTTAACTTCTACAATGCGTGATCATTTTAACTTCTACAACACTGACAAACAACACGTGGTCATTTTAACTTCTACGACGCGTGATCATTTTAACTTCTACAACACGTGATCATTTTAACTTCTACGACACGTGATCATTTTAACTTCTACAACACGTGATCATTTTAACTTCTACGACACGTGATCATTTTAACTTCTACAACACTGACAAACAACACGTGATCATTTAACTTCTACAACACGTGATCATTTTAACTTCTACGACACGTGATCATTTTAACTTCTACAACACTGACAAACAACACGTGATCATTTTAACTTCTACGACACGTGATCATTTTAACTTCTACAACACTGACAAACAACACGTGATCATTTTAACTTCTACAACACGTGATCATTTTAACTTCTACAACGCGTGATCATTTTAACTTCTACAACACGTGATCATTTTAACTTCTACGACACGTGATCATTTTAACTTCTACGACACGTGATCATTTTAACTTCTACAACACTGACAAACAACACGTGATCATTTTAACTTCTACGACACGTGATCATTTTAACTTCTACGACACGTGATCAATTTAACTTCTACAACGCGTGATCATTGTAACTTCTACAACACGTGATCATTTTAACTTCTACAACACGTGATCATTGTAACTTCTACAACACGTGATCATTGTAACTTCTACAACACGTGATCATTTTAACTTCTACCACTCGTGATCATTTTAACTTCTACAACACGTGATCATTTTAACTTCTACAACGCTGACAACAAAACGCGTGATCATTTTAACTTCTACAACACGTGATCATTTTAACTTCTACGACACGTGATCATTTTAACTTCTACAACACGTGATCATTTTAACTTCTACAACACTGACAAACAACACGTGATCATTTAACTTCTACGACACGTGATCATTTTAACTTCTACAACGCGTGATCATTGTAACTTCTACAACACGTGATCATTTTAACTTCTACGACACGTGATCATTTTAACTTCTACGACACGTGATCATTTTAACTTCTACAACACTGACAAACAACACGTGATCATTTTAACTTCTACAACACGTGATCATTTTAACTTCTACAACACGTGGTCATTTTAACTTCTACAACGCGTGATCATTTTAACTTCTACGACACGTGATCATTTTAACTTCTACAACACTGACAAACAACACGTGATCATTTTAACTTCTACAACACGTGATCATTTTAACTTCTACAACACGTGATCATTTTAACTTCTACAACACGTGATTATTTTAACTTCTACGACACGTGATCATTTTAACTTCTACGACACGTGATCATTTTAACTTCTACAACACTGACAAACAACACGTGATCATTTTAACTTCTACAACACGTGATCATTTTAACTTCTACAACACGTGATCATTTTAACTTCTACAACACTGACAAACAACACGTGATCATTTAACTTCTACGACACGTGATCATTTTAACTTCTACGACACGTGATCATTTTAACTTCTACAACGCGTGATCATTGTAACTTCTACAACACGTGATCATTTTAACTTCTACAACACGTGATCATTTTAACTTCTACGACACGTGATCATTTTAACTTCTACAACACGTGATCATTTTAACTTCTACAACGCGTGATCATTTTAACTTCTACAACGCTGACAACACAACACGTGATCATTTTAACTTCTACAACACGTGATCATTTTAACTTCTACAGCACGTGATCATTTTAACTTCTACGACACGTGATCATTTTAACTTCTACAACACGTGATCATTTTAACTTCTACGACGCGTGATCATTTTAACTTCTACAACACTGACAAACAACACGTGATCATTTTAACTTCTACGACACGTGATCATTGTAACTTCTACAACACGTGATCATTTTAACTTCTACAACACGTGATCATTTTAACTTCTACGACACGTGATCATTTTAACTTCTACAACATTGACAAACAACACGTGATCATTTTAACTTCTACGACACGTGATCATTTTAACTTCTACAACACGTGATCATTTTAACTTCTACAACGCGTGATCATTTTAACTTCTACAACGCGTGATCATTGTAACTTCTACAACACGTGATCATTTTAACTTCTACAACACGTGATCATTGTAACTTCTACAACACGTGATCATTTTAACTTCTACAACACGTGATCATTTTAACTTCTACAACACTGACAAACAACACGTGATCATTTAACTTCTACGACACGTGATCATTTTAACTTCTACAACGCGTGATCATTGTAACTTCTACAACACGTGATCATTTTAACTTCTACGACACGTGATCATTTTAACTTCTACGACACGTGATCATTTTAACTTCTACAACACTGACAAACAACACGTGATCATTTTAACTTCTACAACACGTGATCATTGTAACTTCTACAACACGTGATCATTTTAACTTCTACAACACGTGATCATTTTAACTTCTACGACGCGTGATCATTTTAACTTCTACGACACGTGATCATTTTAACTTCTACAACACTGACAAACAACACGTGATCATTTTAACTTCTATGACACGTGATCATTTTAACTTCTACGACACGTGATCATTTTAACTTCTACGACACGTGATCATTTTAACTTCTACAACACTGACAAACAACACGTGATCATTTTAACTTCTACAACACTGACAAACAACACGTGATCATTAACTTCTACAACACGTGATCATTTTAACTTCTACAACACTGACAAACAACACGTGATCATTTTAACTTCTACGACACGTGATCATTTTAACTTCTACGACACGTGATCATTTTAACTTCTACAACACGTGATCATTTTAACTTCTACAACACGTGATCATTTTAACTTCTACGACACGTGATCATTTTAACTTCTACAACACGTGATCATTTTAACTTCTACGACACGTGATCATTTTAACTTCTACAACACTGACAAACAACACGTGATCATTTTAACTTCTACAACACGTGATCATTTTAACTTCTACAACACGTGATCATTTTAACTTCTACGACGCGTGATCATTTTAACTGCTACGACGCGTGATCATTTTAACTTCTACAACACTGACAAACAACACGTGGTCATTTTAACTTCTACAATGCGTGATCATTTTAACTTCTACGACGCGTGATCATTTTAACTTCTACGACGCGTGATCATTTTAACTTCTACAACACGTGATCATTTTAACTTCTACGACACGTGATCATTTTAACTTCTACAACACGTGATCATTTTAACTTCTACAACACTGACAAACAACATGATCATTTTAACTTCTACGACACGTGATCATTTTAACTTCTACGACACGTGATCATTTTAACTTCTACAACACTGACAAACAACACGTGATCATTTTACCTTCTACGACACGTGATCATTTTAACTTCTACGACACGTGATCATTTTAACTTCTACAACACTGACAAACAACACGTGATCATTTTAACTTCTACAACACGTGATCATTTTAACTTCTACGACGCGTGATCATTTTAACTTCTACGACGCGTGATCATTTTAACTTCTACAACACGTGATCATTTTAACTTCTACAACACGTGATCATTTTAACTTCTACAACACTGACAAACAACACGTGATCATTTAACTTCTACGACACGTGATCATTTTAACTTCTACGACACCTGATCATTTTAACTTCTACAACGCGTGATCATTTTAACTTCTACGACACGTGATCATTTTAACTTCTACGACACGTGATCATTTTAACTTCTACGACACGTGATCATTTTAACTTCTACGACACGTGATCATTTTAACTTCTACGACACGTGATCATTTTAACTTCTACGACACGTGATCATTTTAACTTCTACAACACTGACAAACAACACGTGATCATTTTAACTTCTACGACACGTGATCATTTTAACTTCTACGACGCGTGATCATTTTAACTTCTACGACGCGTGATCATTTTAACTTCTACGACACGTGATCATTTTAACTTCTACGACGCGTGATCATTTTAACTTCTACGACACGTGATCATTTTAACTTCTACGACGCGTGATCATTTTAACTTCTACGACGCGTGATCATTTTAACTTCTACGACACGTGATCATTTTAACTTCTAAAACGCTGACAACACAACACGTGATCATTTTAACTTCTACAACACGTGATCATTTTAACTTCTACAGCACGTGATCATTTTAACTTCTACGACACGTGATCATTTTAACTTCTACAACACGTGATCATTTTAACTTCTACGACTCGTGATCATTTTAACTTCTACAACACGTGATCATTTTAACTTCTACGACACGTGATCATTTTAACTTCTACAACGCGTGATCATTTTTTCTACAACACGTGATCATTTTAACTTCTACAACGCGTGATCATTTTAACTTCTACAACACTGACAAACAACACGTGATCATTTTAACTTCTACAACACTGACAAACAACACGTGATCATTTTAACTTCTACGACACGTGATCATTTTAACTTCTACGACACGTGATCATTTTAACTTCTACAACGCGTGATCATTTTAACTTCTACGACACGTGATCATTTTAACTTCTACGACACGTGATCATTTTAACTTCTACAACACGTGATCATTTTAACTTCTACAACACTGACAAACAACACGTGATCATTTTAACTTCTACAACATGTGATCATTTTAACTTCTACAGCACGTGACATTTTAACTTCTACAACACGTGATCATTTTAACTTCTACAACACGTGATCATTTTAACTTCTACGACACGTGATCATTTTAACTTCTACGACACGTGATCATTTTAACTTCTACGACACGTGATCATTTTAACTTCTACAACACTGACAAACAACACGTGATCATTTTAACTTCTACGACACGTGATCATTTTAACTTCTACGACACGTGATCATTTTAACTTCTACGACACGTGATCATTTTAACTTCTACAACGCGTGATCATTTTAACTTCTACAACACTGACAAACAACACGTGATCATTTTAACTTCTTCGACACGTGATCATTTTAACTTCTACGACACGTGATCATTTTAACTTCTACAACACGTGATCATTTTAACTTCTACAACACGTGATCATTTTAACTTCTACAACACGTGATCATTTTAACTTCTACGACACGTGATCATTTTAACTTCTACGACACGTGATCATTTTAACTTCTACGACACGTGATCATTTTAACTTCTACGACATGTGATCATTTTAACTTCTACAACACTGACAAACAACACGTGATCATTTTAACTTCTACAACACGTGATCATTTTAACTTCTACGACGCGTGATCATTTTAACTGCTACGACGCGTGATCATTTTAAAACTTCTACAACACTGACAAACAACACGTGGTCATTTTAACTTCTACAATGCGTGATCATTTTAACTTCTACAACACTGACAAACAACACGTGGTCATTTTAACTTCTACGACGCGTGATCATTTTAACTTCTACAACACGTGATCATTTTAACTTCTACGACACGTGATCATTTTAACTTCTACAACACGTGATCATTTTAACTTCTACGACACGTGATCATTTTAACTTCTACAACACTGACAAACAACACGTGATCATTTTAACTTCTACAACACGTGATCATTTTAACTTCTACAACACGTGATCATTTTAACTTCTACAACGCGTGATCATTTTAACTTCTACAATGCGTGATCATTTTAACTTCTACAACACTGACAAACAACACGTGATCATTTAACTTCTACAACACGTGATCATTTTAACTTCTACGACACGTGATCATTGTAACTTCTACAACACGTGATCATTTTAACTTCTACAACACGTGATCATTTTAACTTCTACGACACGTGATCATTTTAACTTCTACAACATTGACAAACAACACGTGATCATTTTAACTTCTACGACACGTGATCATTTTAACTTCTACAACACGTGATCATTTTAACTTCTACAACGCGTGATCATTTTAACTTCTACAACGCGTGATCATTTTAACTTCTACAACACGTGATCATTTTAACTTCTACGACACGTGATCATTTTAACTTCTACAACACGTGATCATTTTAACTTCTACAACACTGACAAACAACACGTGATCATTTTAACTTCTACGACACGTGATCATTTTAACTTCTACGACACGTGATCATTTTAACTTCTACAACGCGTGATCATTGTAACTTCTACAACACGTGATCATTTTAACTTCTACAACACGTGATCATTGTAACTTCTACAACACGTGATCATTGTAACTTCTACAACACGTGATCATTTTAACTTCTACCACTCGTGATCATTTTAACTTCTACAACACGTGATCATTTTAACTTCTACAACGCTGACAACAAAACGCGTGATCATTTTAACTTCTACAACACGTGATCATTTTAACTTCTACGACACGTGATCATTTTAACTTCTACAACACGTGATCATTTTAACTTCTACAACACTGACAAACAACACGTGATCATTTAACTTCTACGACACGTGATCATTTTAACTTCTACAACGCGTGATCATTGTAACTTCTACAACACGTGATCATTTTAACTTCTACGACACGTGATCATTTTAACTTCTACGACACGTGATCATTTTAACTTCTACAACACTGACAAACAACACGTGATCATTTTAACTTCTACAACACGTGATCATTTTAACTTCTACAACACGTGGTCATTTTAACTTCTACAACGCGTGATCATTTTAACTTCTACGACACGTGATCATTTTAACTTCTACAACACTGACAAACAACACGTGATCATTTTAACTTCTACAACACGTGATCATTTTAACTTCTACAACACGTGATCATTTTAACTTCTACAACACGTGATTATTTTAACTTCTACGACACGTGATCATTTTAACTTCTACGACACGTGATCATTTTAACTTCTACAACACTGACAAACAACACGTGATCATTTTAACTTCTACAACACGTGATCATTTTAACTTCTACAACACGTGATCATTTTAACTTCTACAACACTGACAAACAACACGTGATCATTTAACTTCTACGACACGTGATCATTTTAACTTCTACGACACGTGATCATTTTAACTTCTACAACGCGTGATCATTGTAACTTCTACAACACGTGATCATTTTAACTTCTACAACACGTGATCATTTTAACTTCTACGACACGTGATCATTTTAACTTCTACAACACGTGATCATTTTAACTTCTACGACACGTGATCATTTTAACTTCTACAACACGTGATCATTTTAACTTCTACAACGCGTGATCATTTTAACTTCTACAACGCTGACAACACAACACGTGATCATTTTAACTTCTACAACACGTGATCATTTTAACTTCTACAGCACGTGATCATTTTAACTTCTACGACACGTGATCATTTTAACTTCTACAACACGTGATCATTTTAACTTCTACGACGCGTGATCATTTTAACTTCTACAACACTGACAAACAACACGTGATCATTTTAACTTCTACGACACGTGATCATTTTAACTTCTACGACACGTGATCATTGTAACTTCTACAACACGTGATCATTTTAACTTCTACAACACGTGATCATTTTAACTTCTACGACACGTGATCATTTTAACTTCTACAACATTGACAAACAACACGTGATCATTTTAACTTCTACGACACGTGATCATTTTAACTTCTACAACACGTGATCATTTTAACTTCTACAACGCGTGATCATTTTAACTTCTACAACGCGTGATCATTGTAACTTCTACAACACGTGATCATTTTAACTTCTACAACACGTGATCATTGTAACTTCTACAACACGTGATCATTTTAACTTCTACAACACGTGATCATTTTAACTTCTACAACACTGACAAACAACACGTGATCATTTAACTTCTACGACACGTGATCATTTTAACTTCTACAACGCGTGATCATTGTAACTTCTACAACACGTGATCATTTTAACTTCTACGACACGTGATCATTTTAACTTCTACAACACTGACAAACAACACGTGATCATTTTAACTTCTACAACACGTGATCATTTTAACTTCTACAACACGTGGTCATTTTAACTTCTACAACGCGTGATCATTTTAACTTCTACGACACGTGATCATTTTAACTTCTACAACACTGACAAACAACACGTGATCATTTTAACTTCTACAACACGTGATCATTTTAACTTCTACGACGCGTGATCATTTTAACTTCTACGACGCGTGATCATTTTAACTTCTACGACACGTGATCATTTTAACTTCTACAACACTGACAAACAACACGTGATCATTTTAACTTCTACGACACGTGATCATTTTAACTTCTACGACACGTGATCATTTTAACTTCTACGACACGTGATCATTTTAACTTCTACAACACTGACAAACAACACGTCATCATTTTAACTTCTACAACACGTGATCATTGTAACTTCTACAACACGTGATCATTTTAACTTCTACAACACGTGATCATTTTAACTTCTACGACGCGTGATCATTTTAACTTCTACGACACGTGATCATTTTAACTTCTACGACACGTGATCATTTTAACTTCTACAACACTGACAAACAACACGTGATCATTTTAACTTCTACAACACGTGATCATTTTAACTTCTACGACGCGTGATCATTTTAACTTCTACAACACGTGATCATTTTAACTTCTACAACACGTGATCATTTTAACTTCTACAACACGTGATCATTTAACTTCTACGACACGTGATCATTTTAACTTCTACAACGCGTGATCATTGTAACTTCTACAACACGTGATCATTTTAACTTCTACGACACGTGATCATTTTAACTTCTACGACACGTGATCATTTTAACTTCTACAACACTGACAAACAACACGTGATCATTTTAACTTCTACAACACGTGATCATTTTAACTTCTACAACACGTGGTCATTTTAACTTCTACAACGCGTGATCATTTTAACTTCTACGACACGTGATCATTTTAACTTCTACGACACGTGATCATTTTAACTTCTACGAAACGTGATCATTTTAACTTCTACAACGCGTGAGCATTTTAACTTCTACAACACGTGATCATTTAACTTCTACGACACGTGATCATTTTAACTTCTACAACACTGACAACACAACACGTGATCATTTTAACTTCTACAACACGTGATCATTTTAACTTCTACAGCACCTGATCATTTTAACTTCTACAACACGTGATCATTTTAACTTCTACAACACTGACAACACAACACGTGATCATTTTAACTTCTACAGCGCGTGATCATTTTAACTTCTACAACGCGTGATCATTTTAACTTCTAAGACACGTGATCATTTTAACTTCTACAACACGTGATCATTTTAACTTCTACAACACGTGATCATTTTAACTTCTACAACTCGTGATCATTTTAACTTCTAAGACACGTGATCATTTTAACTTTTACAACTCGTGATCATTTTAACTTCTACAACTCGATTTTAACTTCTACAACATGTGATCATTTTAACTTCTAACGCGTGATCATTTTAACTTCTAAGACACGTGATCATTTTAACTTCTACAACACGTGATCATTTTAACTTCTACAACTCGTGATCATTTTAACTTCTAAGACACGTGATCATTTTAACTTTTACAACTCGTGATCATTTTAACTTCTACGACACGTGATCATTTTAACTTCTACAACACTGACAACACAACTCGTGATCATTTTAACTTCTACAACGCGTGATCATTTTAACTTCTACAACACCTGATCATTTTAACTTCTACAACACGTGATCATTTTAACTTCTACAACTCGTGATCATTTTAACTTCTACAACATGTGATCATTTTAACTTCTACAACACTGACAAACAACACGTGATCATTTTAACTTCTACAACACGTGATCATTTTAACTTCTACGACGCGTGATCATTTTAACTTCTACAACACGTGATCATTTTAACTTCTACAACACGTGATAATTTTAACTTCTACAACACTGACAAACAACACGTGATCATTTAACTTCTACGACACGTGATCATTTTAACTTCTACAACGCGTGATCATTGTAACTTCTACAACACGTGATCATTTTAACTTCTACGACACGTGATCATTTTAACTTCTACGACACGTGATCATTTTAACTTCTACAACACTGACAAACAACACGTGATCATTTTAACTTCTACAACACGTGATCATTTTAACTTCTACGACGCGTGATCATTTTAACTTCTACAACACGTGATCATTTTAACTTCTACAACACGTGATAATTTTAACTTCTACAACGCGTGATCATTGTAACTTCTACAACACGTGATCATTTTAACTTCTACAACACGTGGTCATTTTAACTTCTACAACGCGTGATCATTTTAACTTCTACGACACGTGATCATTTTAACTTCTACGACACGTGATCATTTTAACTTCTACGAAACGTGATCATTTTAACTTCTACAACGCGTGAGCATTTTAACTTCTACAACACGTGATCATTTAACTTCTACGACACTGACAACACAACACGTGATCATTTTAACTTCTACAACACGTGATCATTTTAACTTCTACAGCACCTGATCATTTTAACTTCTACAACACGTGATCATTTTAACTTCTACAACACTGACAACACAACACGTGATCATTTTAACTTCTACAGCGCGTGATCATTTTAACTTCTACAACGCGTGATCATTTTAACTTCTAAGACACGTGATCATTTTAACTTCTACAACACGTGATCATTTTAACTTCTACAACTCGTGATCATTTTAACTTCTAAGACACGTGATCATTTTAACTTTTACAACTCGTGATCATTTTAACTTCTACAACTCGATTTTAACTTCTACAACATGTGATCATTTTAACTTCTAACGCGTGATCATTTTAACTTCTAAGACACGTGATCATTTTAACTTCTACAACACGTGATCATTTTAACTTCTACAACTCGTGATCATTTTAACTTCTAAGACACGTGATCATTTTAACTTTTACAACTCGTGATCATTTTAACTTCTACAACTCGATTTTAACTTCTACAACATGTGATCATTTTAACTTCTACGACACGTGATCATTTTAACTTCTACAACACTGACAACACAACTCGTGATCATTTTAACTTCTACAACGCGTGATCATTTTAACTTCTACAACACGTGATCATTTTAACTTCTACAACGCGTGATCATTTTAACTTCTACAACGCGTGATCATTTTAACTTCTACAACACTGACAACACAACACGTGATCATTTTAACTTCTACAGCGCGTGATCATTTTAACTTTTACAACTCGTGATCATTTTAACTTCTACAACTCGATTTTTAACTTCTACAACATGTGATCATTGTAACTTCTACAACACGTGATCATTTTAACTTCTACAACACGTGATCATTTTAACTTCTACGACACGTGATCATTTTAACTTCTACAACATTGACAAACAACACGTGATCATTTTAACTTCTACGACACGTGATCATTTTAACTTCTACAACACGTGATCATTTTAACTTCTACAACGCGTGATCATTTTAACTTCTACAACGCGTGATCATTGTAACTTCTACAACACGTGATCATTTTAACTTCTACAACACGTGATCATTGTAACTTCTACAACACGTGATCATTTTAACTTCTACAACACGTGATCATTTTAACTTCTACAACACTGACAAACAACACGTGATCATTTAACTTCTACGACACGTGATCATTTTAACTTCTACAACGCGTGATCATTGTAACTTCTACAACACGTGATCATTTTAACTTCTACGACACGTGATCATTTTAACTTCTACAACACTGACAAACAACACGTGATCATTTTAACTTCTACAACACGTGATCATTTTAACTTCTACAACACGTGGTCATTTTAACTTCTACAACGCGTGATCATTTTAACTTCTACGACACGTGATCATTTTAACTTCTACAACACTGACAAACAACACGTGATCATTTTAACTTCTACAACACGTGATCATTTTAACTTCTACGACGCGTGATCATTTTAACTTCTACGACGCGTGATCATTTTAACTTCTACGACACGTGATCATTTTAACTTCTACAACACTGACAAACAACACGTGATCATTTTAACTTCTACGACACGTGATCATTTTAACTTCTACGACACGTGATCATTTTAACTTCTACGACACGTGATCATTTTAACTTCTACAACACTGACAAACAACACGTCATCATTTTAACTTCTACAACACGTGATCATTGTAACTTCTACAACACGTGATCATTTTAACTTCTACAACACGTGATCATTTTAACTTCTACGACACGTGATCATTTTAACTTCTACGACACGTGATCATTTTAACTTCTACAACACTGACAAACAACACGTGATCATTTTAACTTCTACAACACGTGATCATTTTAACTTCTACGACGCGTGATCATTTTAACTTCTACAACACGTGATCATTTTAACTTCTACAACACGTGATCATTTTAACTTCTACAACACGTGATCATTTAACTTCTACGACACGTGATCATTTTAACTTCTACAACGCGTGATCATTGTAACTTCTACAACACGTGATCATTTTAACTTCTACGACACGTGATCATTTTAACTTCTACGACACGTGATCATTTTAACTTCTACAACACTGACAAACAACACGTGATCATTTTAACTTCTACAACACGTGATCATTTTAACTTCTACAACACGTGGTCATTGTAACTTCTACAACGCGTGATCATTTTAACTTCTACGACACGTGATCATTTTAACTTCTACGAAACGTGATCATTTTAACTTCTACAACGCGTGAGCATTTTAACTTCTACAACACGTGATCATTTAACTTCTACGACACGTGATCATTTTAACTTCTACAACACTGACAACACAACACGTGATCATTTTAACTTCTACAACACGTGATCATTTTAACTTCTACAGCACCTGATCATTTTAACTTCTACAACACGTGATCATTTTAACTTCTACAACACTGACAACACAACACGTGATCATTTTAACTTCTACAGCGCGTGATCATTTTAACTTCTACAACGCGTGATCATTTTAACTTCTAAGACACGTGATCATTTTAACTTCTACAACACGTGATCATTTTAACTTCTACAACACGTGATCATTTTAACTTCTACAACTCGTGATCATTTTAACTTCTAAGACACGTGATCATTTTAACTTTTACAACTCGTGATCATTTTAACTTCTACAACTCGATTTTAACTTCTACAACATGTGATCATTTTAACTTCTAACGCGTGATCATTTTAACTTCTAAGACACGTGATCATTTTAACTTCTACAACACGTGATCATTTTAACTTCTACAACTCGTGATCATTTTAACTTCTAAGACACGTGATCATTTTAACTTTTACAACTCGTGATCATTTTAACTTCTACGACACGTGATCATTTTAACTTCTACAACACTGACAACACAACTCGTGATCATTTTAACTTCTACAACGCGTGATCATTTTAACTTCTACAACACCTGATCATTTTAACTTCTACAACACGTGATCATTTTAACTTCTACAACTCGTGATCATTTTAACTTCTACAACATGTGATCATTTTAACTTCTACAACACTGACAAACAACACGTGATCATTTTAACTTCTACAACACGTGATCATTTTAACTTCTACGACGCGTGATCATTTTAACTTCTACAACACGTGATCATTTTAACTTCTACAACACGTGATAATTTTAACTTCTACAACACTGACAAACAACACGTGATCATTTAACTTCTACGACACGTGATCATTTTAACTTCTACAACGCGTGATCATTGTAACTTCTACAACACGTGATCATTTTAACTTCTACGACACGTGATCATTTTAACTTCTACGACACGTGATCATTTTAACTTCTACAACACTGACAAACAACACGTGATCATTTTAACTTCTACAACACGTGATCATTTTAACTTCTACGACGCGTGATCATTTTAACTTCTACAACACGTGATCATTTTAACTTCTACAACACGTGATAATTTTAACTTCTACAACACTGACAAACAACACGTGATCATTTAACTTCTACGACACGTGATCATTTTAACTTCTACAACGCGTGATCATTGTAACTTCTACAACACGTGATCATTTTAACTTCTACAACACTGACAACACAACACGTGATCATTTTAACTTCTACAGCGCGTGATCATTTTAACTTCTACAACGCGTGATCATTTTAACTTCTAAGACACGTGATCATTTTAACTTCTACAACACGTGATCATTTTAACTTCTACAACTCGTGATCATTTTAACTTCTAAGACACGTGATCATTTTAACTTTTACAACTCGTGATCATTTTAACTTCTACAACTCGATTTTAACTTCTACAACATGTGATCATTTTAACTTCTAACGCGTGATCATTTTAACTTCTAAGACACGTGATCATTTTAACTTCTACAACACGTGATCATTTTAACTTCTACAACTCGTGATCATTTTAACTTCTAAGACACGTGATCATTTTAACTTTTACAACTCGTGATCATTTTAACTTCTACAACTCGATTTTAACTTCTACAACATGTGATCATTTTAACTTCTACGACACGTGATCATTTTAACTTCTACAACACTGACAACACAACTCGTGATCATTTTAACTTCTACAACGCGTGATCATTTTAACTTCTACAACACGTGATCATTTTAACTTCTACAACGCGTGATCATTTTAACTTCTACAACGCGTGATCATTTTAACTTCTACAACACTGACAACACAACACGTGATCATTTTAACTTCTACAGCGCGTGATCATTTTAACTTTTACAACTCGTGATCATTTTAACTTCTACAACTCGATTTTTAACTTCTACAACATGTGATCATTTTAACTTCTACGACACGTGATCATTTAACTTCTACAACACTGACACAACACGTGATCATTTTAACTTCTACAGCGCGTGATCATTTTAACTTTTACAACTCGTGATCATTTTAACTTCTACAACTCGATTTTAACTTCTACAACACCTGATATTTTAACTTCTACAACGCGTGATCATTTTAACTTCTACAACGCGTGATCATTTTAACTTCTACAGCACGTGATCATTTTAACTTCTACAACACGTGATCATTTTAACTTCTACAACACGTGATCATTTTAACTTCTACGACACGTGATCATTTTAACTTCTACAGCACGTGATCATTTTAACTTCTACAACACGTGATCATTTTAACTTCTACAACACGTGATCATTTTAACTTCTACAGCACGTGATCATTTTAACTTCTACAACACGTGATCATTTTAACTTCTACAACACTGACAACACAACACGTGATCATTTTAACTTCTACAACACGTGATCATTTTAACTTCTACAACACGTGATCATTTTAACTTCTACAACGCGTGATCATTTTAACTTCTACAACACTGACAACACAACACGTGATCATTTTAACTTCTACAGCGCGTGATCATTTTAACTTCTAAGACACGTGATCATTTTAACTTCTACAACACGTGATCATTTTAACTTCTACAACTCGTGATCATTTTAACTTCTAAGACACGTGATCATTTTAACTTCTACAACACGTGATCATTTTAACTTCTACAACTGGTGATCATTTTAACTTCTACAACACCTGATCATTTTAACTTCTACAACGCGTGATCATTTTAACTTCTACAGCACGTGATCATTTTAACTTCTACAACACGTGATCATTTTAACTTCTACGACACGTGATCATTTTAACTTTTACAACTCGTGATCATTTTAACTTCTACAACACGTGATCATTTTAACTTCTACGACACGTGATCATTTTAACTTTTACAACTCGTGATCATTTTAACTTTTACAACTCGTGATCATTTTAACTTTTACAACTCGTGATCATTTTAACTTCTACAACTCGATTTTAACTTCTACAACACGTGATCATTTTAACTTCTACAACACCTGATCATTTTAACTTCTACAGCACGTGATCATTTTAACTTCTACAACACGTGATCATTTTAACTTCTACAACACGTGATCATTTTAACTTCTACAACACGTGATCATTTTAACTTCTACGACACGTGATCATTTTAACTTTTACAACTCGTGATCATTTTAACTTCTACAACTCGATTTTAACTTCTACAACATGTGATCATTTTAACTTCTACGACACGTGATCATTTTAACTTCTACAACACCTGATCATTTTAACTTCTACAACACGTGATCATTTTAACTTCTACAACGCGTGATCATTTTAACTTCTACAGCACGTGATCATTTTAACTTCTACAACACGTGATCATTTTAACTTCTACAACACGTGATCATTTTAACTTCTACAACACGTGATCATTTTAACTTCTACGACACGTGATCATTTTAACTTTTACAACTCGTGATCATTTTAACTTCTACAACTCGATTTTAACTTCTACAACATGTGATCATTTTAACTTCTACGACACGTGATCATTTAACTTCTACAACACTGACACAACACGTGATCATTTTAACTTCTACAACACGTGATCATTTTAACTTCTACAACTCGTGATCATTTTAACTTCTACAACATGTGATCATTTTAACTTCTACAACACGTGATCATTTTAACTTCTACAACTTGATATTAACTTCTACAACATGTGATCATTTTAACTTCTACGACACGTGATCATTTTAACTTCTACAACACTGACAACACAACTCGTGATCATTTTAACTTCTACAACGCGTGATCATTTTAACTTCTACAACACGTGATCATTTTAACTTCTACAACGCGTGATCATTTTAACTTCTACAACGCGTGATCATTTTAACTTCTACAACACTGACAACACAACACGTGATCATTTTAACTTCTACAGCGCGTGATCATTTTAACTTTTACAACTCGTGATCATTTTAACTTCTACAACTCGATTTTAACTTCTACAACATGTGATCATTTTAACTTCTACGACACGTGATCATTTAACTTCTACAACACTGACACAACACGTGATCATTTTAACTTCTACAACACCTGATCATTTTAACTTCTACAACACGTGATCATTTTAACTTCTACAATGCTGACAACAAAACGCGTGATCATTTTAACTTCTACGACACGTGATCATTTTAACTTCTACGACACGTGATCATTTTAACTTCTACAACGCGTGATCATTTTAACTTCTACAACACTGACAAACAACACGTGATCATTTTAACTTCTACGACACTTGATCATTTTAACTTCTACGACACGTGATCATTTTAACTTCTACGACACGTGATCATTTTAACTTCTACGACACGTGATCATTTTAACTTCTACAACACTGACAAACAACACGTGGTCATTTTAACTTCTACAATGCGTGATCATTTTAACTTCTACGACGCGTGATCATTTTAACTTCTACGATCAGTGATCATTTTAACTTCTACGACGCGTGATCATTTTAACTTCTACAACACGTGATCATTTTAACTTCTAAAACACTGACAAACAACACGCGATCATTTTAACTTCTACAACACGCGATCATTTTAACTTCTACAACACGTGATCATTTTAACTTCTAAAACACTGACAAACAACACGCGATCATTTTAACTTCTACAACACGCGATCATTTTAACTTCTACAACACGTGATCATTTTAACTTCTACGACACGTGATCATTTTAACTTCTACGATCAGTGATCATTTTAACTTCTACGACGCGTGATCATTTTAACTTCTACAACACGTGATCATTTTAATTCTAAAACACTGACAAACAACACGCGATCATTTTAACTTCTACGACACGTGATCATTTTAACTTCTACAACGCGTGATCATTTTAACTTCTACGACACGTGATCATTTTAACTTCTACAACGCGTGATCATTTTAACTTCTACAACACTGACAAACAACACGTGATCATTTTAACTTCTACGACACGTGATCATTTTAACTTCTACAACATGTGATCATTTTAACTTCTACAACGCGTGATCATTTTAACTTCTACAACACTGACAAACAACACGTGATCATTTTAACTTCTACGACACGTGATCATTTTAACTTCTACAACACGTGATCATTTTAACTTCTACAACGCGTGATCATTTTAACTTCTACAACGCGTGATCATTTTAACTTCTACAACACTGACAACACAACACGTGATCATTTTAACTTCTACAACACGTGATCATTTTAACTTCTACGACGCGTGATCATTTTAACTTCTACAACACGTGATCATTTTAACTTCTACAACACGTGATAATTTTAACTTCTACAACACTGACAAACAACACGTGATCATTTAACTTCTACGACACGTGATCATTTTAACTTCTACAACGCGTGATCATTGTAACTTCTACAACACGTGATCATTTTAACTTCTACGACACGTGATCATTTTAACTTCTACGACACGTGATCATTTTAACTTCTACAACACTGACAAACAACACGTGATCATTTTAACTTCTACAACACGTGATCATTTTAACTTCTACGACGCGTGATCATTTTAACTTCTACAACACGTGATCATTTTAACTTCTACAACACGTGATAATTTTAACTTCTACAACACTGACAAACAACACGTGATCATTTAACTTCTACGACACGTGATCATTTTAACTTCTACAACGCGTGATCATTGTAACTTCTACAACACGTGATCATTTTAACTTCTACAACACGTGGTCATTTTAACTTCTACAACGCGTGATCATTTTAACTTCTACGACACGTGATCATTTTAACTTCTACGACACGTGATCATTTTAACTTCTACGAAACGTGATCATTTTAACTTCTACAACGCGTGAGCATTTTAACTTCTACAACACGTGATCATTTAACTTCTACGACACTGACAACACAACACGTGATCATTTTAACTTCTACAACACGTGATCATTTTAACTTCTACAGCACCTGATCATTTTAACTTCTACAACACGTGATCATTTTAACTTCTACAACACTGACAACACAACACGTGATCATTTTAACTTCTACAGCGCGTGATCATTTTAACTTCTACAACGCGTGATCATTTTAACTTCTAAGACACGTGATCATTTTAACTTCTACAACACGTGATCATTTTAACTTCTACAACTCGTGATCATTTTAACTTCTAAGACACGTGATCATTTTAACTTTTACAACTCGTGATCATTTTAACTTCTACAACTCGATTTTAACTTCTACAACATGTGATCATTTTAACTTCTAACGCGTGATCATTTTAACTTCTAAGACACGTGATCATTTTAACTTCTACAACACGTGATCATTTTAACTTCTACAACTCGTGATCATTTTAACTTCTAAGACACGTGATCATTTTAACTTTTACAACTCGTGATCATTTTAACTTCTACAACTCGATTTTAACTTCTACAACATGTGATCATTTTAACTTCTACGACACGTGATCATTTTAACTTCTACAACACTGACAACACAACTCGTGATCATTTTAACTTCTACAACGCGTGATCATTTTAACTTCTACAACACGTGATCATTTTAACTTCTACAACGCGTGATCATTTTAACTTCTACAACGCGTGATCATTTTAACTTCTACAACACTGACAACACAACACGTGATCATTTTAACTTCTACAGCGCGTGATCATTTTAACTTTTACAACTCGTGATCATTTTAACTTCTACAACTCGATTTTTAACTTCTACAACATGTGATCATTTTAACTTCTACGACACGTGATCATTTAACTTCTACAACACTGACACAACACGTGATCATTTTAACTTCTACAGCGCGTGATCATTTTAACTTTTACAACTCGTGATCATTTTAACTTCTACAACTCGATTTTAACTTCTACAACACCTGATATTTTAACTTCTACAACGCGTGATCATTTTAACTTCTACAACGCGTGATCATTTTAACTTCTACAGCACGTGATCATTTTAACTTCTACAACACGTGATCATTTTAACTTCTACAACACGTGATCATTTTAACTTCTACGACACGTGATCATTTTAACTTCTACAACACGTGATCATTTTAACTTCTACGACACGTGATCATTTTAACTTCTACAACGCGTGATCATTTTAACTTCTACGACACGTGATCATTTTAACTTCTACAACACGTGATCATTTTAACTTCTACGACACGTGATCATTTTAACTTCTACAACGCGTGATCATTTTAACTTCTACAACACTGACAACACAACACGTGATCATTTTAACTTCTACAGCGCGTGATCATTTTAACTTCTACAACGCGTGATCATTGTAACTTCTACAACACGTGATCATTTTAACTTCTACAACACGTGATCATTGTAACTTCTACAACACGTGATCATTTTAACTTCTACGACGCGTGATCATTTTAACTTCTACGACACTTGATCATTTTAACTTCTACGACACGTGATCATTTTAACTTGTACAACACTGACAAACAACACGTGATCATTTAACTTCTACGACACGTGATCATTTTAACTTCTACGACGCGTGATCATTTTAACTTCTACAACACGTGATCATTTTAACTTCTACGACACGTGATCATTTTAACTTCTACAACACGTGATCATTTTAACTTCTACCACTCGTGATCATTTTAACTTCTACAACACGTGATCATTTTAACTTCTACAACACGTGATCATTTTAACTTCTACAACACGTGATCATTTTAACTTCTACGACACGTGATCATTTTAACTTCTACAAACGTGATCATTTTAACTTCTACAACACGTGATCATTTTAACTTCTACAACACGTGATCATTTTAACTTCTACGACACGTGATCATTTTAACTTCTACGACACGTGATCATTTTAACTTCTACGACGCGTGATCATTTGTAACTTCTACAACACGTGATCATTTTAACTTCTACAACACGTGATCATTTTAACTTCTACAGCACGTGATCATTTTAACTTCTACAACACGTGATCATTTTAACTTCTACAACACGTGATCATTTTAACTTCTACAGCACGTGATCATTTTAACTTCTACAACACGTGATCATTTTAACTTCTACAACACTGACAACACAACACGTGATCATTTTAACTTCTACAACACGTGATCATTTTAACTTCTACAACACGTGATCATTTTAACTTCTACAACGCGTGATCATTTTAACTTCTACAACACTGACAACACAACACGTGATCATTTTAACTTCTACAGCGCGTGATCATTTTAACTTCTAAGACACGTGATCATTTTAACTTCTACAACACGTGATCATTTTAACTTCTACAACTCGTGATCATTTTAACTTCTAAGACACGTGATCATTTTAACTTCTACAACTGGTGATCATTTTAACTTCTACAACACCTGATCATTTTAACTTCTACAACGCGTGATCATTTTAACTTCTACAGCACGTGATCATTTTAACTTCTACAACACGTGATCATTTTAACTTCTACGACACGTGATCATTTTAACTTTTACAACTCGTGATCATTTTAACTTCTACAACACGTGATCATTTTAACTTCTACGACACGTGATCATTTTAACTTTTACAACTCGTGATCATTTTAACTTTTACAACTCGTGATCATTTTAACTTTTACAACTCGTGATCATTTTAACTTCTACAACTCGATTTTAACTTCTACAACACGTGATCATTTTAACTTCTACAACACCTGATCATTTTAACTTCTACAGCACGTGATCATTTTAACTTCTACAACACGTGATCATTTTAACTTCTACAACACGTGATCATTTTAACTTCTACAACACGTGATCATTTTAACTTCTACGACACGTGATCATTTTAACTTTTACAACTCGTGATCATTTTAACTTCTACAACTCGATTTTAACTTCTACAACATGTGATCATTTTAACTTCTACGACACGTGATCATTTAACTTCTACAACACTGACACAACACGTGATCATTTTAACTTCTACAACACCTGATCATTTTAACTTCTACAACACGTGATCATTTTAACTTCTACAACGCGTGATCATTTTAACTTCTACAACACGTGATCATTTTAACTTCTACAACACGTGATCATTTTAACTTCTACAACACGTGATCATTTTAACTTCTACGACACGTGATCATTTTAACTTTTACAACTCGTGATCATTTTAACTTCTACAACTCGATTTTAACTTCTACAACATGTGATCATTTTAACTTCTACGACACGTGATCATTTAACTTCTACAACACTGACACAACACGTGATCATTTTAACTTCTACAACACGTGATCATTTTAACTTCTACAACTCGTGATCATTTTAACTTCTACAACATGTGATCATTTTAACTTCTACAACACGTGATCATTTTAACTTCTACAACTTGATATTAACTTCTACAACATGTGATCATTTTAACTTCTACGACACGTGATCATTTTAACTTCTACAACACTGACAACACAACTCGTGATCATTTTAACTTCTACAACGCGTGATCATTTTAACTTCTACAACACGTGATCATTTTAACTTCTACAACGCGTGATCATTTTAACTTCTACAACGCGTGATCATTTTAACTTCTGCAACACTGACAACACAACACGTGATCATTTTAACTTCTACAGCGCGTGATCATTTTAACTTTTACAACTCGTGATCATTTTAACTTCTACAACTCGATTTTAACTTCTACAACATGTGATCATTTTAACTTCTACGACACGTGATCATTTAACTTCTACAACACTGACACAACACGTGATCATTTTAACTTCTACAACACCTGATCATTTTAACTTCTACAACACGTGATCATTTTAACTTCTACAATGCTGACAACAAAACGCGTGATCATTTTAACTTCTACGACACGTGATCATTTTAACTTCTACGACACGTGATCATTTTAACTTCTACAACGCGTGATCATTTTAACTTCTACAACACTGACAAACAACACGTGATCATTTTAACTTCTACGACACTTGATCATTTTAACTTCTACGACACGTGATCATTTTAACTTCTACGACACGTGATCATTTTAACTTCTACGACACGTGATCATTTTAACTGCTACGACGCGTGATCATTTTAACTTCTACAACACTGACAAACAACACGTGGTCATTTTAACTTCTACAATGCGTGATCATTTTAACTTCTACGACGCGTGATCATTTTAACTTCTACGATCAGTGATCATTTTAACTTCTACGACGCGTGATCATTTTAACTTCTACAACACGTGATCATTTTAACTTCTAAAACACTGACAAACAACACGCGATCATTTTAACTTCTACAACACGCGATCATTTTAACTTCTACAACACGTGATCATTTTAACTTCTAAAACACTGACAAACAACACGCGATCATTTTAACTTCTACAACACGCGATCATTTTAACTTCTACAACACGTGATCATTTTAACTTCTACGACACGTGATCATTTTAACTTCTACGATCAGTGATCATTTTAACTTCTACGACGCGTGATCATTTTAACTTCTACAACACGTGATCATTTTAATTCTAAAACACTGACAAACAACACGCGATCATTTTAACTTCTACGACACGTGATCATTTTAACTTCTACAACGCGTGATCATTTTAACTTCTACGACACGTGATCATTTTAACTTCTACAACGCGTGATCATTTTAACTTCTACAACACTGACAAACAACACGTGATCATTTTAACTTCTACGACACGTGATCATTTTAACTTCTACAACATGTGATCATTTTAACTTCTACAACGCGTGATCATTTTAACTTCTACAACACTGACAAACAACACGTGATCATTTTAACTTCTACGACACGTGATCATTTTAACTTCTACAACACGTGATCATTTTAACTTCTACAACGCGTGATCATTTTAACTTCTACAACGCGTGATCATTTTAACTTCTACAACACTGACAACACAACACGTGATCATTTTAACTTCTACAGCGCGTGATCATTTTAACTTCTACAACGCGTGATCATTGTAACTTCTACAACACGTGATCATTTTAACTTCTACAACACGTGATCATTGTAACTTCTACAACACGTGATCATTTTAACTTCTACAACACGTGATCATTTTAACTTCTACGACGCGTGATCATTTTAACTTCTACGACACGTGATCATTTTAACTTCTACGACACGTGATCATTTTAACTTCTACAACACTGACAAACAACACGTGATCATTTTAACTTCTACAGCACGTGATCATTGTAACTTCTACGACACGTGATCATTTTAACTTCTACGACTCGTGATCATTTTAACTTCTACAACGCTGACAACACAACACGTGATCATTTTAACTTCTACAACACGTGATCATTTTAACTTCTACAGCACGTGATCATTTTAACTTCTACGACGCGTGATCATTTTAACTTCTACGACGCGTGATCATTTTAACTTCTACAACACGTGATCATTTTAACTTCTACAACACGTGATCATTTTAACTTCTACAACACGTGATCATTTTAACTTCTACAACGCGTGATCATTGTAACTTCTACAACACGTGATCATTTTAACTTCTACGACACGTGATCATTTTAACTTCTACGACACGTGATCATTTTAACTTCTACAACGCGTGATCATTGTAACTTCTACAACACGTGATCATTTTAACATCTACGACACGTGATCATTTTAACTTCTACGACACGTGATCATTTTAACTTCTACGACACGTGATCATTTTAACTTCTACGACACGTGATCATTTTAACTTCTACAACACGTGATCATTTTAACTTCTACGACACGTGATCATTTTAACTTCTACAACACGTGATCATTTTAACTTCTACAACACTGACAAACAACACGTGATCATTTTAACTTCTACAACACGTGATCATTTTAACTTCTACGACACGTGATCATTTTAACTTCTACAACACGTGATCATTTTAACTTCTACGACACGTGATCATTTTAACTTCTACGACGCGTGATCATTTTAACTTCTACGACACGTGATCATTTTAACTTCTACAACACGTGATCATTTTAACTTCTACGACACGTGATCATTTTAACTTCTAAAACGCTGACAACACAACACGTGATCATTTTAACTTCTACAACACGTGATCATTTTAACTTCTACAGCACGTGATCATTTTAACTTCTACGACACGTGATCATTTTAACTTCTACAACACTGACAAACAACACGTGATCATTTTAACTTCTACGACACGTGATCATTTTAACTTCTACGACACGTGATCATTTTAACTTCTACAACACGTGATCATTTTAACTTCTACAACACGTGATTAACTTCTACGACACGTGATCATTTTAACTTCTACAACACGTGATCATTTTAACTTCTACAACACGTGATCATTTTAACTTCTACGACACGTGATCATTTTAACTTCTACAACACTGACAAACAACACGTGATCATTTTAACTTCTACAATGCGTGATCATTTTAACTTCTACGACGCGTGATCATTTTAACTTCTACAACACGTGATCATTTTAACTTCTACAACACGTGATCATTTTAACTTCTACAACACGTGATCATTTTAACTTCTACGACACGTGATCATTTTAACTTCTACAACACTGACAAACAACACGTGATCATTTTAACTTCTACGACACGTGATCATTTTAACTTCTACGACACGTGATCATTGTAACTTCTACAACACGTGATCATTTTAACTTCTACGACACGTGATCATTTTAACTTCTACAACATGTGATCATTTTAACTTCTACAACGCGTGATCATTTTAACTTCTACAACACTGACAAACAACACGTGATCATTTTAACTTCTACGACACGTGATCATTTTAACTTCTACAACGCGTGATCATTTTAACTTCTACAACACTGACAACACAACACGTGATCATTTTAACTTCTACAGCGCGTGATCATTTTAACTTCTACAACGCGTGATCATTGTAACTTCTACAACACGTGATCATTGTAACTTCTACAACACGTGATCATTTTAACTTCTACAACACGTGATCATTTTAACTTCTACGACGCGTGATCATTTTAACTTCTACGACACGTGATCATTTTAACTTCTACGACACGTGATCATTTTAACTTTTACAACACTGACAAACAACACGTGATCATTTTAACTTCTACAGCACGTGATCATTGTAACTTCTACGACACGTGATCATTTTAACTTCTACGACTCGTGATCATTTTAACTTCTACAACGCTGACAACACAACACGTGATCATTTTAACTTCTACAACACGTGATCATTTTAACTTCTACAGCACGTGATCATTTTAACTTCTACGACGCGTGATCATTTTAACTTCTACGACTCGTGATCATTTTAACTTCTACAACGCTGACAACACAACACGTGATCATTTTAACTTCTACAACACGTGATCATTTTAACTTCTACAGCACGTGATCATTTTAACTTCTACGACGCGTGATCATTTTAACTTCTACAACACGTGATCATTTTAACTTCTACAACGCGTGATCATTGTAACTTCTACAACACGTGATCATTTTAACTTCTACGACACGTGATCATTTTAACTTTTACAACTCGTGATCATTTTAACTTCTACAACTCGATTTTAACTTCTACAACATGTGATCATTTTAACTTCTACGACACGTGATCATTTAACTTCTACAACACTGACACAACACGTGATCATTTTAACTTCTACAACACCTGATCATTTTAACTTCTACAACACGTGATCATTTTAACTTCTACAACGCGTGATCATTTTAACTTCTACAGCACGTGATCATTTTAACTTCTACAACACGTGATCATTTTAACTTCTACAACACGTGATCATTTTAACTTCTACAACACGTGATCATTTTAACTTCTACGACACGTGATCATTTTAACTTTTACAACTCGTGATCATTTTAACTTCTACAACTCGATTTTAACTTCTACAACATGTGATCATTTTAACTTCTACGACACGTGATCATTTAACTTCTACAACACTGACACAACACGTGATCATTTTAACTTCTACAACACGTGATCATTTTAACTTCTACAACTCGTGATCATTTTAACTTCTACAACATGTGATCATTTTAACTTCTACAACACGTGATCATTTTAACTTCTACAACTTGATATTAACTTCTACAACATGTGATCATTTTAACTTCTACGACACGTGATCATTTTAACTTCTACAACACTGACAACACAACTCGTGATCATTTTAACTTCTACAACGCGTGATCATTTTAACTTCTACAACACGTGATCATTTTAACTTCTACAACGCGTGATCATTTTAACTTCTACAACGCGTGATCATTTTAACTTCTACAACACTGACAACACAACACGTGATCATTTTAACTTCTACAGCGCGTGATCATTTTAACTTTTACAACTCGTGATCATTTTAACTTCTACAACTCGATTTTAACTTCTACAACATGTGATCATTTTAACTTCTACGACACGTGATCATTTAACTTCTACAACACTGACACAACACGTGATCATTTTAACTTCTACAACACCTGATCATTTTAACTTCTACAACACGTGATCATTTTAACTTCTACAATGCTGACAACAAAACGCGTGATCATTTTAACTTCTACGACACGTGATCATTTTAACTTCTACGACACGTGATCATTTTAACTTCTACAACGCGTGATCATTTTAACTTCTACAACACTGACAAACAACACGTGATCATTTTAACTTCTACGACACTTGATCATTTTAACTTCTACGACACGTGATCATTTTAACTTCTACGACACGTGATCATTTTAACTTCTACGACACGTGATCATTTTAACTGCTACGACGCGTGATCATTTTAACTTCTACAACACTGACAAACAACACGTGGTCATTTTAACTTCTACAATGCGTGATCATTTTAACTTCTACGACGCGTGATCATTTTAACTTCTACGACACGTGATCATTTTAACTTCTACGATCAGTGATCATTTTAACTTCTACGACGCGTGATCATTTTAACTTCTACAACACGTGATCATTTTAACTTCTAAAACACTGACAAACAACACGCGATCATTTTAACTTCTACAACACGCGATCATTTTAACTTCTACAACACGTGATCATTTTAACTTCTAAAACACTGACAAACAACACGCGATCATTTTAACTTCTACAACACGCGATCATTTTAACTTCTACAACGCGTGATCATTGTAACTTCTACAACACGTGATCATTTTAACTTCTACGACACGTGATCATTTTAACTTCTACGATCAGTGATCATTTTAACTTCTACGACGCGTGATCATTTTAACTTCTACAACACGTGATCATTTTAATTCTAAAACACTGACAAACAACACGCGATCATTTTAACTTCTACGACGCGTGATCATTTTAACTTCTACAACACGTGATCATTTTAACTTCTACGACACGTGATCATTTTAACTTCTACAACACGTGATCATTTTAACTTCTACCACTCGTGATCATTTTAACTTCTACAACACGTGATCATTTTAACTTCTACAACACGTGATCATAACTTCTACAACACGTGATCATTTTAACTTCTACGACACGTGATCATTTTAACTTCTACAAACGTGATCATTTTAACTTCTACAACACGTGATCATTTTAACTTCTACAAACACGTGATCATTTTAACTTCTACGACACGTGATCATTTTAACTTCTACGACACTGATCATTTTAACTTCTACGACGCGTGATCATTTGTAACTTCTACAACACGTGATCATTTTAACTTCTACAACACGTGATCATTTTAACTTCTACAGCACGTGATCATTTTAACTTCTACAACACGTGATCATTTTAACTTCTACAACACGTGATCATTTTTAACTTCTACAGCACGTGATCATTTTAACTTCTACAACGCGTGATCATTTTAACTTCTACAACACTGACAACACAACACGTGATCATTTTAACTTCTACAGCGCGTGATCATTTTAACTTCTAAGACACGTGATCATTTTAACTTCTACAACGCGTGATCATTTTAACTTCTACAACTCGTGATCATTTTAACTTCTACGACACGTGATCATTTTAACTTCTACGACACGTGATCATTTTAACTTCTACAACTGGTGATCATTTTAACTTCTACAACACCTGATCATTTTAACTTCTACAACGCGTGATCATTTTAACTTCTACAGCACGTGATCATTTTAACTTCTACAACACGTGATCATTTTAACTTCTACGACACGTGATCATTTTAACTTTTACAACTCGTGATCATTTTAACT
Source organism: Leuresthes tenuis (assembly GCF_036924035.1). Classification (NCBI taxonomy): domain Eukaryota; kingdom Metazoa; phylum Chordata; class Actinopteri; order Atheriniformes; family Atherinopsidae; genus Leuresthes; species Leuresthes tenuis. The sequence continues at coordinate 36,116,735 of NW_027325364.1, forward strand.
TCTACAACACGTGATCATTTTAACTTCTACGACACGTGATCATTTTAACTTTTACAACTCGTGATCATTTTAACTTTTACAACTCGTGATCATTTTAACTTTTACAACTCGTGATCATTTTAACTTCTACAACTCGATTTTAACTTCTACAACACGTGATCATTTTAACTTCTACAACACCTGATCATTTTAACTTCTACAGCACGTGATCATTTTAACTTCTACAACACGTGATCATTTTAACTTCTACAACACGTGATCATTTTAACTTCTACGGACACGTGATCATTTTAACTTTTACAACTCGTGATCATTTTAACTTCTACAACTCGATTTTTAACTTCTACAACATGTGATCATTTTAACTTCTACGACACGTGATCATTTAACTTCTACAACACTGACACAACACGTGATCATTTTAACTTCTACAACACCTGATCATTTTAACTTCTACAACACGTGATCATTTTAACTTCTACAACGCGTGATCATTTTAACTTCTACAGCACGTGATCATTTTAACTTCTACAACACGTGATCATTTTAACTTCTACAACACGTGATCATTTTAACTTCTACAACACGTGATCATTTTAACTTCTACGACACGTGATCATTTTAACTTTTACAACTCGTGATCATTTTAACTTCTACAACTCGATTTTAACTTCTACAACATGTGATCATTTTAACTTCTACGACACGTGATCATTTAACTTCTACAACACTGACACAACACGTGATCATTTTAACTTCTACAACACGTGATCATTTTAACTTCTACAACTCGTGATCATTTTAACTTCTACAACATGTGATCATTTTAACTTCTACAACACGTGATCATTTTAACTTCTACAACTTGATATTAACTTCTACAACATGTGATCATTTTAACTTCTACGACACGTGATCATTTTAACTTCTACAACACTGACAACACAACTCGTGATCATTTTAACTTCTACAACGCGTGATCATTTTAACTTCTACAACACGTGATCATTTTAACTTCTACAACGCGTGATCATTTTAACTTCTACAACGCGTGATCATTTTAACTTCTACAACACTGACAACACAACACGTGATCATTTTAACTTCTACAGCGCGTGATCATTTTAACTTTTACAACTCGTGATCATTTTAACTTCTACAACTCGATTTTAACTTCTACAACATGTGATCATTTTAACTTCTACGACACGTGATCATTTAACTTCTACAACACTGACACAACACGTGATCATTTTAACTTCTACAACACCTGATCATTTTAACTTCTACAACACGTGATCATTTTAACTTCTACAATGCTGACAACAAAACGCGTGATCATTTTAACTTCTACGACACGTGATCATTTTAACTTCTACGACACGTGATCATTTTAACTTCTACAACGCGTGATCATTTTAACTTCTACAACACTGACAAACAACACGTGATCATTTTAACTTCTACGACACTTGATCATTTTAACTTCTACGACACGTGATCATTTTAACTTCTACGACACGTGATCATTTTAACTTCTACGACACGTGATCATTTTAACTGCTACGACGCGTGATCATTTTAACTTCTACAACACTGACAAACAACACGTGGTCATTTTAACTTCTACAATGCGTGATCATTTTAACTTCTACGACGCGTGATCATTTTAACTTCTACGATCAGTGATCATTTTAACTTCTACAACACGCGATCATTTTAACTTCTACAACACGCGATCATTTTAACTTCTACAACACGCGATCATTTTAACTTCTACAACACGTGATCATTTTAACTTCTACGACACGTGATCATTTTAACTTCTACGATCAGTGATCATTTTAACTTCTACGACGCGTGATCATTTTAACTTCTACAACACGTGATCATTTTAATTCTAAAACACTGACAAACAACACGCGATCATTTTAACTTCTACGACACGTGATCATTTTAACTTCTACAACACTGACAAACAACACGCGATCATTTTAACTTCTACGACACGTGATCATTTTAACTTCTACAACGCGTGATCATTTTAACTTCTACGACACGTGATCATTTTAACTTCTACAACGCGTGATCATTTTAACTTCTACAACACTGACAAACAACACGTGATCATTTTAACTTCTACGACACGTGATCATTTTAACTTCTACAACATGTGATCATTTTAACTTCTACAACGCGTGATCATTTTAACTTCTACAACACTGACAAACAACACGTGATCATTTTAACTTCTACGACACGTGATCATTTTAACTTCTACAACACGTGATCATTTTAACTTCTACAACGCGTGATCATTTTAACTTCTACAACGCGTGATCATTTTAACTTCTACAACACTGACAACACAACACGTGATCATTTTAACTTCTACAGCGCGTGATCATTTTAACTTCTACAACGCGTGATCATTGTAACTTCTACAACACGTGATCATTTTAACTTCTACAACACGTGATCATTGTAACTTCTACAACACGTGATCATTTTAACTTCTACAACACGTGATCATTTTAACTTCTACGACGCGTGATCATTTTAACTTCTACGACACGTGATCATTTTAACTTCTACAACACTGACAAACAACACGTGATCATTTTAACTTCTACAGCACGTGATCATTGTAACTTCTACGACACGTGATCATTTTAACTTCTACGACTCGTGATCATTTTAACTTCTACAACGCTGACAACACAACACGTGATCATTTTAACTTCTACAACACGTGATCATTTTAACTTCTACAGCACGTGATCATTTTCTTCTACGACGCGTGATCATTTTAACTTCTACGACGCGTGATCATTTTAACTTCTACAACACGTGATCATTTTAACTTCTACAACACGTGATCATTTTAACTTCTACAACACGTGATCATTTTAACTTCTACAACGCGTGATCATTGTAACTTCTACAACACGTGATCATTTTAACTTCTACGACACGTGATCATTTTAACTTCTACGACACGTGATCATTTTAACTTCTACAACGCGTGATCATTGTAACTTCTACAACACGTGATCATTTTAACATCTACGACACGTGATCATTTTAACTTCTACGACACGTGATCATTTTAACTTCTACGACACGTGATCATTTTAACTTCTACGACACGTGATCATTTTAACTTCTACAACACGTGATCATTTTAACTTCTACGACACGTGATCATTTTAACTTCTACAACACGTGATCATTTTAACTTCTACAACACTGACAAACAACACGTGATCATTTTAACTTCTACAACACGTGATCATTTTAACTTCTACGACACGTGATCATTTTAACTTCTACAACACGTGATCATTTTAACTTCTACGACACGTGATCATTTTAACTTCTACGACGCGTGATCATTTTAACTTCTACGACACGTGATCATTTTAACTTCTACAACACGTGATCATTTTAACTTCTACGACACGTGATCATTTTAACTTCTAAAACGCTGACAACACAACACGTGATCATTTTAACTTCTACAACACGTGATCATTTTAACTTCTACAGCACGTGATCATTTTAACTTCTACGACACGTGATCATTTTAACTTCTACAACACTGACAAACAACACGTGATCATTTTAACTTCTACGACACGTGATCATTTTAACTTCTACGACACGTGATCATTTTAACTTCTACAACACGTGATCATTTTAACTTCTACAACACGTGATTAACTTCTACGACACGTGATCATTTTAACTTCTACAACACGTGATCATTTTAACTTCTACAACACGTGATCATTTTAACTTCTACGACACGTGATCATTTTAACTTCTACAACACTGACAAACAACACGTGATCATTTTAACTTCTACAATGCGTGATCATTTTAACTTCTACGACGCGTGATCATTTTAACTTCTACAACACGTGATCATTTTAACTTCTACAACACGTGATCATTTTAACTTCTACAACACGTGATCATTTTAACTTCTACGACACGTGATCATTTTAACTTCTACAACACTGACAAACAACACGTGATCATTTTAACTTCTACGACACGTGATCATTTTAACTTCTACGACACGTGATCATTGTAACTTCTACAACACGTGATCATTTTAACTTCTACGACACGTGATCATTTTAACTTCTACGATCAGTGATCATTTTAACTTCTACGACGCGTGATCATTTTAACTTCTACAACACGTGATCATTTTAATTCTAAAACACTGACAAACAACACGCGATCATTTTAACTTCTACGACACGTGATCATTTTAACTTCTACAACGCGTGATCATTTTAACTCCTACGACACGTGATCATTTTAACTTCTACAACGCGTGATCATTTTAACTTCTACAACACTGACAAACAACACGTGATCATTTTAACTTCTACAACATGTGATCATTTTAACTTCTACAACACTGACAAACAACACGTGATCATTTTAACTTCTACAACATGTGATCATTTTAACTTCTACAACGCGTGATCATTTTAACTTCTACAACACTGACAAACAACACGTGATCATTTTAACTTCTACGACACGTGATCATTTTAACTTCTACAACGCGTGATCATTTTAACTTCTACAACACTGACAACACAACACGTGATCATTTTAACTTCTACAGCGCGTGATCATTTTAACTTCTACAACGCGTGATCATTGTAACTTCTACAACACGTGATCATTGTAACTTCTACAACACGTGATCATTTTAACTTCTACAACACGTGATCATTTTAACTTCTACGACGCGTGATCATTTTAACTTCTACGACACGTGATCATTTTAACTTCTACGACACGTGATCATTTTAACTTTTACAACACTGACAAACAACACGTGATCATTTTAACTTCTACAGCACGTGATCATTGTAACTTCTACGACACGTGATCATTTTAACTTCTACGACTCGTGATCATTTTAACTTCTACAACGCTGACAACACAACACGTGATCATTTTAACTTCTACAACACGTGATCATTTTAACTTCTACAGCACGTGATCATTTTAACTTCTACGACGCGTGATCATTTTAACTTCTACGACTCGTGATCATTTTAACTTCTACAACGCTGACAACACAACACGTGATCATTTTAACTTCTACAACACGTGATCATTTTAACTTCTACAGCACGTGATCATTTTAACTTCTACGACGCGTGATCATTTTAACTTCTACGACGCGTGATCATTTTAACTTCTACAACACGTGATCATTTTAACTTCTACAACACGTGATCATTTTAACTTCTACAACACGTGATCATTTTAACTTCTACGACACGTGATCATTTTAACTTTTACAACTCGTGATCATTTTAACTTCTACAACTCGATTTTAACTTCTACAACATGTGATCATTTTAACTTCTACGACACGTGATCATTTAACTTCTACAACACTGACACAACACGTGATCATTTTAACTTCTACAACACCTGATCATTTTAACTTCTACAACACGTGATCATTTTAACTTCTACAACTCGATTTTAACTTCTACAACACGTGATCATTTTAACTTCTACAACACCTGATCATTTTAACTTCTACAGCACGTGATCATTTTAACTTCTACAACACGTGATCATTTTAACTTCTACAACACGTGATCATTTTAACTTCTACAACACGTGATCATTTTAACTTCTACGACACGTGATCATTTTAACTTTTACAACTCGTGATCATTTTAACTTCTACAACTCGATTTTAACTTCTACAACATGTGATCATTTTAACTTCTACGACACGTGATCATTTAACTTCTACAACACTGACACAACACGTGATCATTTTAACTTCTACAACACCTGATCATTTTAACTTCTACAACACGTGATCATTTTAACTTCTACAACGCGTGATCATTTTAACTTCTACAGCACGTGATCATTTTAACTTCTACAACACGTGATCATTTTAACTTCTACAACACGTGATCATTTTAACTTCTACAACACGTGATCATTTTAACTTCTACGACACGTGATCATTTTAACTTTTACAACTCGTGATCATTTTAACTTCTACAACTCGATTTTAACTTCTACAACATGTGATCATTTTAACTTCTACGACACGTGATCATTTAACTTCTACAACACTGACACAACACGTGATCATTTTAACTTTCTACAACACGTGATCATTTTAACTTCTACAACTCGTGATCATTTTAACTTCTACAACATGTGATCATTTTAACTTCTACAACACGTGATCATTTTAACTTCTACAACTTGATATTAACTTCTACAACATGTGATCATTTTAACTTCTACGACACGTGATCATTTTAACTTCTACAACACTGACAACACAACTCGTGATCATTTTAACTTCTACAACGCGTGATCATTTTAACTTCTACAACACGTGATCATTTTAACTTCTACAACGCGTGATCATTTTAACTTCTACAACGCGTGATCATTTTAACTTCTACAACACTGACAACACAACACGTGATCATTTTAACTTCTACAGCGCGTGATCATTTTAACTTTTACAACTCGTGATCATTTTAACTTCTACAACTCGATTTTAACTTCTACAACATGTGATCATTTTAACTTCTACGACACGTGATCATTTAACTTCTACAACACTGACACAACACGTGATCATTTTAACTTCTACAACACCTGATCATTTTAACTTCTACAACACGTGATCATTTTAACTTCTACAATGCTGACAACAAAACGCGTGATCATTTTAACTTCTACGACACGTGATCATTTTAACTTCTACGACACGTGATCATTTTAACTTCTACAACACGTGATCATTTTAACTTCTACAACACTGACAAACAACACGTGATCATTTTAACTTCTACAACACGTGATCATTTTAACTTCTACGACACGTGATCATTTTAACTTCTACAACACGTGATCATTTTAACTTCTACGACACGTGATCATTTTAACTTCTACGACGCGTGATCATTTTAACTTCTACGACACGTGATCATTTTAACTTCTACAACACGTGATCATTTTAACTTCTACGACACGTGATCATTTTAACTTCTAAAACGCTGACAACACAACACGTGATCATTTTAACTTCTACAACACGTGATCATTTTAACTTCTACAGCACGTGATCATTTTAACTTCTACGACACGTGATCATTTTAACTTCTACAACACTGACAAACAACACGTGATCATTTTAACTTCTACGACACGTGATCATTTTAACTTCTACGACACGTGATCATTTTAACTTCTACAACACGTGATCATTTTAACTTCTACAACACGTGATTAACTTCTACGACACGTGATCATTTTAACTTCTACAACACGTGATCATTTTAACTTCTACAACACGTGATCATTTTAACTTCTACGACACGTGATCATTTTAACTTCTACAACACTGACAAACAACACGTGATCATTTTAACTTCTACAATGCGTGATCATTTTAACTTCTACGACGCGTGATCATTTTAACTTCTACAACACGTGATCATTTTAACTTCTACAACACGTGATCATTTTAACTTCTACAACACGTGATCATTTTAACTTCTACGACACGTGATCATTTTAACTTCTACAACACTGACAAACAACACGTGATCATTTTAACTTCTACGACACGTGATCATTTTAACTTCTACGACACGTGATCATTGTAACTTCTACAACACGTGATCATTTTAACTTCTACGACACGTGATCATTTTAACTTCTACAACATGTGATCATTTTAACTTCTACAACGCGTGATCATTTTAACTTCTACAACACTGACAAACAACACGTGATCATTTTAACTTCTACGACACGTGATCATTTTAACTTCTACAACGCGTGATCATTTTAACTTCTACAACACTGACAACACAACACGTGATCATTTTAACTTCTACAGCGCGTGATCATTTTAACTTCTACAACGCGTGATCATTGTAACTTCTACAACACGTGATCATTGTAACTTCTACAACACGTGATCATTTTAACTTCTACAACACGTGATCATTTTAACTTCTACGACGCGTGATCATTTTAACTTCTACGACACGTGATCATTTTAACTTCTACGACACGTGATCATTTTAACTTTTACAACACTGACAAACAACACGTGATCATTTTAACTTCTACAGCACGTGATCATTGTAACTTCTACGACACGTGATCATTTTAACTTCTACGACTCGTGATCATTTTAACTTCTACAACGCTGACAACACAACACGTGATCATTTTAACTTCTACAACACGTGATCATTTTAACTTCTACAGCACGTGATCATTTTAACTTCTACGACGCGTGATCATTTTAACTTCTACGACTCGTGATCATTTTAACTTCTACAACGCTGACAACACAACACGTGATCATTTTAACTTCTACAACACGTGATCATTTTAACTTCTACAGCACGTGATCATTTTAACTTCTACGACGCGTGATCATTTTAACTTCTACAACACGTGATCATTTTAACTTCTACAACGCGTGATCATTGTAACTTCTACAACACGTGATCATTTTAACTTCTACGACACGTGATCATTTTAACTTTTACAACTCGTGATCATTTTAACTTCTACAACTCGATTTTAACTTCTACAACATGTGATCATTTTAACTTCTACGACACGTGATCATTTAACTTCTACAACACTGACACAACACGTGATCATTTTAACTTCTACAACACCTGATCATTTTAACTTCTACAACACGTGATCATTTTAACTTCTACAACGCGTGATCATTTTAACTTCTACAGCACGTGATCATTTTAACTTCTACAACACGTGATCATTTTAACTTCTACAACACGTGATCATTTTAACTTCTACAACACGTGATCATTTTAACTTCTACGACACGTGATCATTTTAACTTTTACAACTCGTGATCATTTTAACTTCTACAACTCGATTTTAACTTCTACAACATGTGATCATTTTAACTTCTACGACACGTGATCATTTAACTTCTACAACACTGACACAACACGTGATCATTTTAACTTCTACAACACGTGATCATTTTAACTTCTACAACTCGTGATCATTTTAACTTCTACAACATGTGATCATTTTAACTTCTACAACACGTGATCATTTTAACTTCTACAACTTGATATTAACTTCTACAACATGTGATCATTTTAACTTCTACGACACGTGATCATTTTAACTTCTACAACACTGACAACACAACTCGTGATCATTTTAACTTCTACAACGCGTGATCATTTTAACTTCTACAACACGTGATCATTTTAACTTCTACAACGCGTGATCATTTTAACTTCTACAACGCGTGATCATTTTAACTTCTACAACACTGACAACACAACACGTGATCATTTTAACTTCTACAGCGCGTGATCATTTTAACTTTTACAACTCGTGATCATTTTAACTTCTACAACTCGATTTTAACTTCTACAACATGTGATCATTTTAACTTCTACGACACGTGATCATTTAACTTCTACAACACTGACACAACACGTGATCATTTTAACTTCTACAACACCTGATCATTTTAACTTCTACAACACGTGATCATTTTAACTTCTACAATGCTGACAACAAAACGCGTGATCATTTTAACTTCTACGACACGTGATCATTTTAACTTCTACGACACGTGATCATTTTAACTTCTACAACGCGTGATCATTTTAACTTCTACAACACTGACAAACAACACGTGATCATTTTAACTTCTACGACACTTGATCATTTTAACTTCTACGACACGTGATCATTTTAACTTCTACGACACGTGATCATTTTAACTTCTACGACACGTGATCATTTTAACTGCTACGACGCGTGATCATTTTAACTTCTACAACACTGACAAACAACACGTGGTCATTTTAACTTCTACAATGCGTGATCATTTTAACTTCTACGACGCGTGATCATTTTAACTTCTACGACACGTGATCATTTTAACTTCTACGATCAGTGATCATTTTAACTTCTACGACGCGTGATCATTTTAACTTCTACAACACGTGATCATTTTAACTTCTAAAACACTGACAAACAACACGCGATCATTTTAACTTCTACAACACGCGATCATTTTAACTTCTACAACACGTGATCATTTTAACTTCTAAAACACTGACAAACAACACGCGATCATTTTAACTTCTACAACACGCGATCATTTTAACTTCTACAACGCGTGATCATTGTAACTTCTACAACACGTGATCATTTTAACTTCTACGACACGTGATCATTTTAACTTCTACGATCAGTGATCATTTTAACTTCTACGACGCGTGATCATTTTAACTTCTACAACACGTGATCATTTTAATTCTAAAACACTGACAAACAACACGCGATCATTTTAACTTCTACGACGCGTGATCATTTTAACTTCTACAACACGTGATCATTTTAACTTCTACGACACGTGATCATTTTAACTTCTACAACACGTGATCATTTTAACTTCTACCACTCGTGATCATTTTAACTTCTACAACACGTGATCATTTTAACTTCTACAACACGTGATCATTTTAACTTCTACAACACGTGATCATTTTAACTTCTACGACACGTGATCATTTTAACTTCTACAAACGTGATCATTTTAACTTCTACAACACGTGATCATTTTAACTTCTACAACACGTGATCATTTTAACTTCTACGACACGTGATCATTTTAACTTCTACGACACGTGATCATTTTAACTTCTACGACGCGTGATCATTTGTAACTTCTACAACACGTGATCATTTTAACTTCTACAACACGTGATCATTTTAACTTCTACAGCACGTGATCATTTTAACTTCTACAACACGTGATCATTTTAACTTCTACAACACGTGATCATTTTAACTTCTACAGCACGTGATCATTTTAACTTCTACAACGCGTGATCATTTTAACTTCTACAACACTGACAACACAACACGTGATCATTTTAACTTCTACAGCGCGTGATCATTTTAACTTCTAAGACACGTGATCATTTTAACTTCTACAACGCGTGATCATTTTAACTTCTACAACTCGTGATCATTTTAACTTCTAAGACACGTGATCATTTTAACTTCTACGACACGTGATCATTTTAACTTCTACAACTGGTGATCATTTTAACTTCTACAACACCTGATCATTTTAACTTCTACAACGCGTGATCATTTTAACTTCTACAGCACGTGATCATTTTAACTTCTACAACACGTGATCATTTTAACTTCTACGACACGTGATCATTTTAACTTTTACAACTCGTGATCATTTTAACTTCTACAACACGTGATCATTTTAACTTCTACGACACGTGATCATTTTAACTTTTACAACTCGTGATCATTTTAACTTTTACAACTCGTGATCATTTTAACTTTTACAACTCGTGATCATTTTAACTTCTACAACTCGATTTTAACTTCTACAACACGTGATCATTTTAACTTCTACAACACCTGATCATTTTAACTTCTACAGCACGTGATCATTTTAACTTCTACAACACGTGATCATTTTAACTTCTACAACACGTGATCATTTTAACTTCTACGACACGTGATCATTTTAACTTTTACAACTCGTGATCATTTTAACTTCTACAACTCGATTTTAACTTCTACAACATGTGATCATTTTAACTTCTACGACACGTGATCATTTAACTTCTACAACACTGACACAACACGTGATCATTTTAACTTCTACAACACCTGATCATTTTAACTTCTACAACACGTGATCATTTTAACTTCTACAACGCGTGATCATTTTAACTTCTACAGCACGTGATCATTTTAACTTCTACAACACGTGATCATTTTAACTTCTACAACACGTGATCATTTTAACTTCTACAACACGTGATCATTTTAACTTCTACGACACGTGATCATTTTAACTTTTACAACTCGTGATCATTTTAACTTCTACAACTCGATTTTAACTTCTACAACATGTGATCATTTTAACTTCTACGACACGTGATCATTTAACTTCTACAACACTGACACAACACGTGATCATTTTAACTTCTACAACACGTGATCATTTTAACTTCTACAACTCGTGATCATTTTAACTTCTACAACATGTGATCATTTTAACTTCTACAACACGTGATCATTTTAACTTCTACAACTTGATATTAACTTCTACAACATGTGATCATTTTAACTTCTACGACACGTGATCATTTTAACTTCTACAACACTGACAACACAACTCGTGATCATTTTAACTTCTACAACGCGTGATCATTTTAACTTCTACAACACGTGATCATTTTAACTTCTACAACGCGTGATCATTTTAACTTCTACAACGCGTGATCATTTTAACTTCTACAACACTGACAACACAACACGTGATCATTTTAACTTCTACAGCGCGTGATCATTTTAACTTTTACAACTCGTGATCATTTTAACTTCTACAACTCGATTTTAACTTCTACAACATGTGATCATTTTAACTTCTACGACACGTGATCATTTAACTTCTACAACACTGACACAACACGTGATCATTTTAACTTCTACAACACCTGATCATTTTAACTTCTACAACACGTGATCATTTTAACTTCTACAATGCTGACAACAAAACGCGTGATCATTTTAACTTCTACGACACGTGATCATTTTAACTTCTACGACACGTGATCATTTTAACTTCTACAACGCGTGATCATTTTAACTTCTACAACACTGACAAACAACACGTGATCATTTTAACTTCTACGACACTTGATCATTTTAACTTCTACGACACGTGATCATTTTAACTTCTACGACACGTGATCATTTTAACTTCTACGACACGTGATCATTTTAACTGCTACGACGCGTGATCATTTTAACTTCTACAACACTGACAAACAACACGTGGTCATTTTAACTTCTACAATGCGTGATCATTTTAACTTCTACGACGCGTGATCATTTTAACTTCTACGATCAGTGATCATTTTAACTTCTACAACACGCGATCATTTTAACTTCTACAACACGCGATCATTTTAACTTCTACAACACGCGATCATTTTAACTTCTACAACACGTGATCATTTTAACTTCTACGACACGTGATCATTTTAACTTCTACGATCAGTGATCATTTTAACTTCTACGACGCGTGATCATTTTAACTTCTACAACACGTGATCATTTTAATTCTAAAACACTGACAAACAACACGCGATCATTTTAACTTCTACGACACGTGATCATTTTAACTTCTACAACACTGACAAACAACACGCGATCATTTTAACTTCTACGACACGTGATCATTTTAACTTCTACAACGCGTGATCATTTTAACTTCTACGACACGTGATCATTTTAACTTCTACAACGCGTGATCATTTTAACTTCTACAACACTGACAAACAACACGTGATCATTTTAACTTCTACGACACGTGATCATTTTAACTTCTACAACATGTGATCATTTTAACTTCTACAACGCGTGATCATTTTAACTTCTACAACACTGACAAACAACACGTGATCATTTTAACTTCTACGACACGTGATCATTTTAACTTCTACAACACGTGATCATTTTAACTTCTACAACGCGTGATCATTTTAACTTCTACAACGCGTGATCATTTTAACTTCTACAACACTGACAACACAACACGTGATCATTTTAACTTCTACAGCGCGTGATCATTTTAACTTCTACAACGCGTGATCATTGTAACTTCTACAACACGTGATCATTTTAACTTCTACAACACGTGATCATTGTAACTTCTACAACACGTGATCATTTTAACTTCTACAACACGTGATCATTTTAACTTCTACGACGCGTGATCATTTTAACTTCTACGACACGTGATCATTTTAACTTCTACAACACTGACAAACAACACGTGATCATTTTAACTTCTACAGCACGTGATCATTGTAACTTCTACGACACGTGATCATTTTAACTTCTACGACTCGTGATCATTTTAACTTCTACAACGCTGACAACACAACACGTGATCATTTTAACTTCTACAACACGTGATCATTTTAACTTCTACAGCACGTGATCATTTTCTTCTACGACGCGTGATCATTTTAACTTCTACGACGCGTGATCATTTTAACTTCTACAACACGTGATCATTTTAACTTCTACAACACGTGATCATTTTAACTTCTACAACACGTGATCATTTTAACTTCTACAACGCGTGATCATTGTAACTTCTACAACACGTGATCATTTTAACTTCTACGACACGTGATCATTTTAACTTCTACGACACGTGATCATTTTAACTTCTACAACGCGTGATCATTGTAACTTCTACAACACGTGATCATTTTAACATCTACGACACGTGATCATTTTAACTTCTACGACACGTGATCATTTTAACTTCTACGACACGTGATCATTTTAACTTCTACGACACGTGATCATTTTAACTTCTACAACACGTGATCATTTTAACTTCTACGACACGTGATCATTTTAACTTCTACAACACGTGATCATTTTAACTTCTACAACACTGACAAACAACACGTGATCATTTTAACTTCTACAACACGTGATCATTTTAACTTCTACGACACGTGATCATTTTAACTTCTACAACACGTGATCATTTTAACTTCTACGACACGTGATCATTTTAACTTCTACGACGCGTGATCATTTTAACTTCTACGACACGTGATCATTTTAACTTCTACAACACGTGATCATTTTAACTTCTACGACACGTGATCATTTTAACTTCTAAAACGCTGACAACACAACACGTGATCATTTTAACTTCTACAACACGTGATCATTTTAACTTCTACAGCACGTGATCATTTTAACTTCTACGACACGTGATCATTTTAACTTCTACAACACTGACAAACAACACGTGATCATTTTAACTTCTACGACACGTGATCATTTTAACTTCTACGACACGTGATCATTTTAACTTCTACAACACGTGATCATTTTAACTTCTACAACACGTGATTAACTTCTACGACACGTGATCATTTTAACTTCTACAACACGTGATCATTTTAACTTCTACAACACGTGATCATTTTAACTTCTACGACACGTGATCATTTTAACTTCTACAACACTGACAAACAACACGTGATCATTTTAACTTCTACAATGCGTGATCATTTTAACTTCTACGACGCGTGATCATTTTAACTTCTACAACACGTGATCATTTTAACTTCTACAACACGTGATCATTTTAACTTCTACAACACGTGATCATTTTAACTTCTACGACACGTGATCATTTTAACTTCTACAACACTGACAAACAACACGTGATCATTTTAACTTCTACGACACGTGATCATTTTAACTTCTACGACACGTGATCATTGTAACTTCTACAACACGTGATCATTTTAACTTCTACGACACGTGATCATTTTAACTTCTACGATCAGTGATCATTTTAACTTCTACGACGCGTGATCATTTTAACTTCTACAACACGTGATCATTTTAATTCTAAAACACTGACAAACAACACGCGATCATTTTAACTTCTACGACACGTGATCATTTTAACTTCTACAACGCGTGATCATTTTAACTCCTACGACACGTGATCATTTTAACTTCTACAACGCGTGATCATTTTAACTTCTACAACACTGACAAACAACACGTGATCATTTTAACTTCTACAACATGTGATCATTTTAACTTCTACAACACTGACAAACAACACGTGATCATTTTAACTTCTACAACATGTGATCATTTTAACTTCTACAACGCGTGATCATTTTAACTTCTACAACACTGACAAACAACACGTGATCATTTTAACTTCTACGACACGTGATCATTTTAACTTCTACAACGCGTGATCATTTTAACTTCTACAACACTGACAACACAACACGTGATCATTTTAACTTCTACAGCGCGTGATCATTTTAACTTCTACAACGCGTGATCATTGTAACTTCTACAACACGTGATCATTGTAACTTCTACAACACGTGATCATTTTAACTTCTACAACACGTGATCATTTTAACTTCTACGACGCGTGATCATTTTAACTTCTACGACACGTGATCATTTTAACTTCTACGACACGTGATCATTTTAACTTTTACAACACTGACAAACAACACGTGATCATTTTAACTTCTACAGCACGTGATCATTGTAACTTCTACGACACGTGATCATTTTAACTTCTACGACTCGTGATCATTTTAACTTCTACAACGCTGACAACACAACACGTGATCATTTTAACTTCTACAACACGTGATCATTTTAACTTCTACAGCACGTGATCATTTTAACTTCTACGACGCGTGATCATTTTAACTTCTACGACTCGTGATCATTTTAACTTCTACAACGCTGACAACACAACACGTGATCATTTTAACTTCTACAACACGTGATCATTTTAACTTCTACAGCACGTGATCATTTTAACTTCTACGACGCGTGATCATTTTAACTTCTACGACGCGTGATCATTTTAACTTCTACAACACGTGATCATTTTAACTTCTACAACACGTGATCATTTTAACTTCTACAACACGTGATCATTTTAACTTCTACGACACGTGATCATTTTAACTTTTACAACTCGTGATCATTTTAACTTCTACAACTCGATTTTAACTTCTACAACATGTGATCATTTTAACTTCTACGACACGTGATCATTTAACTTCTACAACACTGACACAACACGTGATCATTTTAACTTCTACAACACCTGATCATTTTAACTTCTACAACACGTGATCATTTTAACTTCTACAACTCGATTTTAACTTCTACAACACGTGATCATTTTAACTTCTACAACACCTGATCATTTTAACTTCTACAGCACGTGATCATTTTAACTTCTACAACACGTGATCATTTTAACTTCTACAACACGTGATCATTTTAACTTCTACAACACGTGATCATTTTAACTTCTACGACACGTGATCATTTTAACTTTTACAACTCGTGATCATTTTAACTTCTACAACTCGATTTTAACTTCTACAACATGTGATCATTTTAACTTCTACGACACGTGATCATTTAACTTCTACAACACTGACACAACACGTGATCATTTTAACTTCTACAACACCTGATCATTTTAACTTCTACAACACGTGATCATTTTAACTTCTACAACGCGTGATCATTTTAACTTCTACAGCACGTGATCATTTTAACTTCTACAACACGTGATCATTTTAACTTCTACAACACGTGATCATTTTAACTTCTACAACACGTGATCATTTTAACTTCTACGACACGTGATCATTTTAACTTTTACAACTCGTGATCATTTTAACTTCTACAACTCGATTTTAACTTCTACAACATGTGATCATTTTAACTTCTACGACACGTGATCATTTAACTTCTACAACACTGACACAACACGTGATCATTTTAACTTTCTACAACACGTGATCATTTTAACTTCTACAACTCGTGATCATTTTAACTTCTACAACATGTGATCATTTTAACTTCTACAACACGTGATCATTTTAACTTCTACAACTTGATATTAACTTCTACAACATGTGATCATTTTAACTTCTACGACACGTGATCATTTTAACTTCTACAACACTGACAACACAACTCGTGATCATTTTAACTTCTACAACGCGTGATCATTTTAACTTCTACAACACGTGATCATTTTAACTTCTACAACGCGTGATCATTTTAACTTCTACAACGCGTGATCATTTTAACTTCTACAACACTGACAACACAACACGTGATCATTTTAACTTCTACAGCGCGTGATCATTTTAACTTTTACAACTCGTGATCATTTTAACTTCTACAACTCGATTTTAACTTCTACAACATGTGATCATTTTAACTTCTACGACACGTGATCATTTAACTTCTACAACACTGACACAACACGTGATCATTTTAACTTCTACAACACCTGATCATTTTAACTTCTACAACACGTGATCATTTTAACTTCTACAATGCTGACAACAAAACGCGTGATCATTTTAACTTCTACGACACGTGATCATTTTAACTTCTACGACACGTGATCATTTTAACTTCTACAACGCGTGATCATTTTAACTTCTACAACACTGACAAACAACACGTGATCATTTTAACTTCTACGACACTTGATCATTTTAACTTCTACGACACGTGATCATTTTAACTTCTACGACACGTGATCATTTTAACTTCTACGACACGTGATCATTTTAACTGCTACGACGCGTGATCATTTTAACTTCTACAACACTGACAAACAACACGTGGTCATTTTAACTTCTACAATGCGTGATCATTTTAACTTCTACGACGCGTGATCATTTTAACTTCTACGACACGTGATCATTTTAACTTCTACGATCAGTGATCATTTTAACTTCTACGACGCGTGATCATTTTAACTTCTACAACACGTGATCATTTTAACTTCTAAAACACTGACAAACAACACGCGATCATTTTAACTTCTACAACACGCGATCATTTTAACTTCTACAACACGTGATCATTTTAACTTCTAAAACACTGACAAACAACACGCGATCATTTTAACTTCTACAACACGCGATCATTTTAACTTCTACAACGCGTGATCATTGTAACTTCTACAACACGTGATCATTTTAACTTCTACGACACGTGATCATTTTAACTTCTACGATCAGTGATCATTTTAACTTCTACGACGCGTGATCATTTTAACTTCTACAACACGTGATCATTTTAATTCTAAAACACTGACAAACAACACGCGATCATTTTAACTTCTACGACACGTGATCATTTTAACTTCTACAACGCGTGATCATTTTAACTTCTACAACGCGTGATCATTTTAACTTCTACAACGCGTGATCATTTTAACTTCTACAACACTGACAAACAACACGTGATCATTTTAACTTCTACAGCGCGTGATCATTTTAACTTCTACAACATGTGATCATTTTAACTTCTACAACGCGTGATCATTTTAACTTCTACAACACTGACAAACAACACGTGATAATTTTAACTTCTACGACACGTGATCATTTTAACTTCTACAACACGTGATCATTTTAACTTCTACAACGCGTGATCATTTTAACTTCTACAACGCGTGATCATTTTAACTTCTACAACACTGACAACACAACACGTGATCATTTTAACTTCTACAGCGCGTGATCATTTTAACTTCTACAACGCGTGATCATTGTAACTTCTACAACACGTGATCATTTTAACTTCTACAACACGTGATCATTGTAACTTCTACAACACGTGATCATTTTAACTTCTACAACACGTGATCATTTTAACTTCTACGACGCGTGATCATTTTAACTTCTACGACACGTGATCATTTTAACTTCTACGACACGTGATCATTTTAACTTCTACAACGCTGACAACACAACACGTGATCATTTTAACTTCTACGACACGTGATCATTTTAACTTCTACAACGCGTGATCATTGTAACTTCTACAACACGTGATCATTTTAACATCTACGACACGTGATCATTTTAACTTCTACGACACGTGATCATTTTAACTTCTACGACACGTGATCATTTTAACTTCTACAACACGTGATCATTTTAACTTCTACGACACGTGATCATTTTAACTTCTACAACACGTGATCATTTTAACTTCTACAACACTGACAAACAACACGTGATCATTTTAACTTCTACAACACGTGATCATTTTAACTTCTACGACACGTGATCATTTTAACTTCTACGACACGTGATCATTTTAACTTCTACGACGCGTGATCATTTTAACTTCTACAACACGTGATCATTTTAACTTCTACGACACGTGATCATTTTAACTTCTAAAACGCTGACAACACAACACGTGATCATTTTAACTTCTACAACACGTGATCATTTTAACTTCTACAGCACGTGATCATTTTAACTTCTACGACACGTGATCATTTTAACTTCTACAACACTGACAAACAACACGTGATCATTTTAACTTCTACGACACGTGATCATTTTAACTTCTACGACACGTGATCATTTTAACTTCTACAACACGTGATCATTTTAACTTCTACAACACGTGATTAACTTCTACGACACGTGATCATTTTAACTTCTACAACACGTGATCATTTTAACTTCTACAACACGTGATCATTTTAACTTCTACGACACGTGATCATTTTAACTTCTACAACACTGACAAACAACACGTGATCATTTTAACTTCTACAATGCGTGATCATTTTAACTTCTACGACGCGTGATCATTTTAACTTCTACAACACGTGATCATTTTAACTTCTACAACACGTGATCATTTTAACTTCTACAACACGTGATCATTTTAACTTCTACGACACGTGATCATTTTAACTTCTACAACACTGACAAACAACACGTGATCATTTTAACTTCTACGACACGTGATCATTTTAACTTCTACGACACGTGATCATTGTAACTTCTACAACACGTGATCATTTTAACTTCTACGACACGTGATCATTTTAACTTCTACGATCAGTGATCATTTTAACTTCTACGACGCGTGATCATTTTAACTTCTACAACACGTGATCATTTTAATTCTAAAACACTGACAAACAACACGCGATCATTTTAACTTCTACAACGCGTGATCATTTTAACTTCTACGACACGTGATCATTTTAACTTCTACAACGCGTGATCATTTTAACTTCTACAACACTGACAAACAACACGTGATCATTTTAACTTCTACGACACGTGATCATTTTAACTTCTACAACATGTGATCATTTTAACTTCTACAACGCGTGATCATTTTAACTTCTACAACACTGACAAACAACACGTGATCATTTTAACTTCTACGACACGTGATCATTTTAACTTCTACAACGCGTGATCATTTTAACTTCTACAACACTGACAACACAACACGTGATCATTTTAACTTCTACAGCGCGTGATCATTTTAACTTCTACAACGCGTGATCATTGTAACTTCTACAACACGTGATCATTTTAACTTCTACGACGCGTGATCATTTTAACTTCTACGACACGTGATCATTTTAACTTCTACGACACGTGATCATTTTAACTTTTACAACACTGACAAACAACACGTGATCATTTTAACTTCTACAGCACGTGATCATTGTAACTTCTACGACACGTGATCATTTTAACTTCTACGACTCGTGATCATTTTAACTTCTACAACGCTGACAACACAACACGTGATCATTTTAACTTCTACAACACGTGATCATTTTAACTTCTACAGCACGTGATCATTTTAACTTCTACGACGCGTGATCATTTTAACTTCTACGACGCGTGATCATTTTAACTTCTACAACACGTGATCATTTTAACTTCTACAACACGTGATCATTTTAACTTCTACAACACGTGATCATTTTAACTTCTACGACACGTGATCATTTTAACTTCTACGACACGTGATCATTTTAACTTCTACAACGCGTGATCATTGTAACTTCTAAAACGCTGACAACACAACACGTGATCATTTTAACTTCTACAACACGTGATCATTTTAACTTCTACAGCACGTGATCATTTTAACTTCTACGACACGTGATCATTTTAACTTCTACAACACTGACAAACAACACGTGATCATTTTAACTTCTACGACACGTGATCATTTTAACTTCTACGACACGTGATCATTTTAACTTCTACAACACGTGATCATTTTAACTTCTACAACACGTGATTAACTTCTACGACACGTGATCATTTTAACTTCTACAACACGTGATCATTTTAACTTCTACAACACGTGATCATTTTAACTTCTACGACACGTGATCATTTTAACTTCTACAACACTGACAAACAACACGTGATCATTTTAACTTCTACAATGCGTGATCATTTTAACTTCTACGACGCGTGATCATTTTAACTTCTACAACACGTGATCATTTTAACTTCTACAACACGTGATCATTTTAACTTCTACAACACGTGATCATTTTAACTTCTACGACACGTGATCATTTTAACTTCTACAACACTGACAAACAACACGTGATCATTTTAACTTCTACGACACGTGATCATTTTAACTTCTACGACACGTGATCATTTTAACTTCTACGACACGTGATCATTTTAACTTCTACAACACTGACAAACAACACGTGATCATTTTAACTTCTACAACACGTGATCATTTTAACTTCTACAACACGTGATCATTGTAACTTCTACAACACGTGATCATTTTAACTTCTACAACACGTGATCATTTTAACTTCTACGACGCGTGATCATTTTAACTTCTACGACACGTGATCATTTTAACTTCTACGACACGTGATCATTTTAACTTCTACAACACTGACAAACAACACGTGATCATTTTAACTTCTACAACACGTGATCATTTTAACTTCTACGACGCGTGATCATTTTAACTTCTACGACGCGTGATCATTTTAACTTCTACAACACGTGATCATTTTAACTTCTACAACACGTGATCATTTTAACTTCTACAACACTGACAAACAACACGTGATCATTTAACTTCTACGACACGTGATCATTTTAACTTCTACGACACGTGATCATTTTAACTTCTACAACGCGTGATCATTTTAACTTCTACGACACGTGATCATTTTAACTTCTACGACACGTGATCATTTTAACTTCTACAACGCGTGATCATTGTAATACAACACGTGATCATTTTAACTTCTACGACACGTGATCATTTTAACTTCTACGACACGTGATCATTTTAACTTCTACGACACGTGATCATTTTAACTTCTACAACACGTGATCATTTTAACTTCTACAACACTGACAAACAACACGTGATCATTTTAACTTCTACAACACGTGATCATTTTAACTTCTACAACACGTGATCATTTTAACTTCTACGACGCGTGATCATTTTAACTTCTACAACGCGTGATCATTGTAACTTCTACAACACGTGATCATTTTAACTTCTACAACACGTGATCATTGTAACTTCTACGACACGTGATCATTTTAACTTGTACAACGCTGACAACAAAACGCGTGATCATTGTAACTTCTACAACGCGTGGTCATTTTAACTTCTACAACACGTGATCATTTTAACTTCTACGACGCGTGATCATTTTAACTTCTACAACGCGTGATCATTGTAACTTCTACAACACGTGATCATTTTAACTTCTACAACACGTGATCATTGTAACTTCTACAACACGTGATCATTTTAACTTCTACGACACGTGATCATTTTAACTTGTACAACGCTGACAACACGTGATCATTTTAACTTCTACAACACGTGATCATTTTAACTTCTACAACACGTGATCATTTTAAGTTCTACGACTCGTGATCATTTTAACTTCTACAACACGTGATCATTTTAACTTCTACGACTCGTGATCATTTTAACTTCTACAACACGTGATCATTTTAACTTCTACAACGCTGACAACAAAACGCGTGATCATTTTAACTTCTACAACACGTGATCATTTTAACTTCTACGACACGTGATCATTTTAACTTCTACAACACGTGATCATTTTAACTTCTACGACACGTGATCATTTTAACTTCTACAACGCGTGATCATTTTAACTTCTACAACGCGTGATCATTTTAACTTCTACAACACTGACAACACAACACGTGATCATTTTAACTTCTACGACACGTGATCATTTTAACTTCTACAACACTGACAAACAACACGTGATCATTTTAACTTCTACGACACGTGATCATTTTAACTTCTACAACACGTGATCATTTTAACTTCTACAACTCGTGATCATTTTAACTTCTAAGACACGTGATCATTGTAACTTCTACAACACGTGATCATTTTAACTTCTACAACACGTGATCATTTTAACTTCTACAACACGTGATCATTTTAACTTCTACAACACGTGATCATTGTAACTTCTACAACACGTGATCATTTTAACTTCTACAACACGTGATCATTTTAACTTCTACAACACGTGATCATTTTAACTTCTACGACGCGTGATCATTTTAACTTCTACAACACGTGATCATTTTAACTTCTACAACACGTGATCATTTTAACTTCTACGACACGTGATCATTTTAACTTCTACAACACGTGATCATTTTAACTTCTACAACACTGACAAACAACACGTGATCATTTAACTTCTACGACACGTGATCATTTTAACTTCTACGAAACGTGATCATTTTAACTTCTACAACGCGTGATCATTGTAACTTCTACAACGCGTGATCATTGTAACTTCTACAACACGTGATCATTTTAACTTCTACGACACGTGATCATTTTAACTTCTACAACACTGACAACACAACACGTGATCATTTTAACTTCTACAGCGCGTGATCATTTTAACTTCTACAACGCGTGATCATTTTAACTTCTAAGACACGTGATCATTTTAACTTCTACAACACGTGATCATTTTAACTTCTAAGACACGTGATCATTTTAACTTCTACAACACGTGATCTTTTTAACTTCTACAACTGGTGATCATTTTAACTTCTACAACACGTGATCATTTTAACTTCTACAACACCTGATCATTTTAACTTCTACAACGCGTGATCATTTTAACTTCTACAACGCGTGATCATTTTAACTTCTACAGCACGTGATCATTTTAACTTCTACAACACGTGATCATTTTAACTTCTACAACACGTGATCATTTTAACTTCTACAGCGCGTGATCATTTTAACTTTTACAACTCGTGATCATTTTAACTTCTACAACTCGATTTTAACTTCTACAACATGTGATCATTTTAACTTCTACGACACGTGATCATTTAACTTCTACAACACTGACACAACACGTGATCATTTTAACTTCTACAACACGTGATCATTTTAACTTCTACAACACGTGATCATTTTAACTTCTACAACACTGACAAACAACACGTGATCATTTTAACTTCTACGAAACGTGATCATTTTAACTTCTACAACGCGTGATCATTGTAACTTCTACAACGCGTGATCATTGTAACTTCTACAACACGTGATCATTTTAACTTCTACGACACGTGATCATTTTAACTTCTACAACACGTGATCATTTAACTTCTACGACACGTGATCATTTTAACTTCTACAACACTGACAACACAACACGTGATCATTTTAACTTCTACAACACGTGATCATTTTAACTTCTACAGCACCTGATCATTTTAACTTCTACAACACGTGATCATTTTAACTTCTACAACACTGACAACACAACACGTGATCATTTTAACTTCTACAGCGCGTGATCATTTTAACTTCTACAACACGTGATCATTTTAACTTCTACAACACGTGATCATTTTAACTTCTACAACACTGACAACACAACACGTGATCATTTTAACTTCTACAGCGCGTGATCATTTTAACTTCTAAGACACGTGATCATTTTAACTTCTACAACACGTGATCATTTTAACTTCTACAACTCGTGATCATTTTAACTTCTAAGACACGTGATCATTTTAACTTCTACAACACGTGATCATTTTAACTTCTACGACACGTGATCATTTTAACTTTTACAACTCGTGATCATTTTAACTTCTACAACTCGATTTTAACTTCTACAACATGATATCATTTTAACTTCTACGACACGTGATCATTTTAACTTCTACAACACTGACAACACAACTCGTGATCATTTTAACTTCTACAACGCGTGATCATTTTAACTTCTACAACACGTGATCATTTTAACTTCTACAACGCGTGATCATTTTAACTTCTACAACGCGTGATCATTTTAACTTCTACAACACTGACAACACAACACGTGATCATTTTAACTTCTACAGCGCGTGATCATTTTAACTTTTACAACTCGTGATCATTTTAACTTCTACAACTCGATTTTAACTTCTACAACATGTGATCATTTTAACTTCTACGACACGTGATCATTTAACTTCTACAACACTGACACAACACGTGATCATTTTAACTTCTACAACACCTGATCATTTTAACTTCTACAACACGTGATCATTTTAACTTCTACAACATGTGATCATTTTAACTTCTACAACACGTGATCATTTTAACTTCTACAACGCGTGATCATTTTAACTTCTACAACGCGTGATCATTTTAACTTCTACAGCACGTGATCATTTTAACTTCTACAACACGTGATCATTTAACTTCTACGACACGTGATCATTTTAACTTCTACGACACGTGATCATTTTAACTTCTACAACACGTGATCATTTTAACTTCTACGACTCGTGATCATTTTAACTTCTACAACACGTGATCATTTTAACTTCTACAATGCTGACAACAAAACGCGTGATCATTTTAACTTCTACAACACGTGATCATTTTAACTTCTACGACACGTGATCATTTTAACTTCTACAACACGTGATCATTTTAACTTCTACAACACGTGATCATTTTAACTTCTACAACACGTGATCATTTTAACTTCTACGACGCGTGATCATTTTAACTTCTACAACACGTGATCATTTTAACTTCTACGACACGTGATCATTTTAACTTCTACAACACGTGATCATTTTAACTTCTACAACACTGACAAACAACACGTGATCATTTAACTTCTACGACACGTGATCATTTTAACTTCTACGAAACGTGATCATTTTAACTTCTACAACGCGTGATCATTGTAACTTCTACAACGCGTGATCATTGTAACTTCTACAACACGTGATCATTTTAACTTCTACGACACGTGATCATTTTAACTTCTACAACACTGACAACACAACACGTGATCATTTTAACTTCTACAGCGCGTGATCATTTTAACTTCTACAACGCGTGATCATTTTAACTTCTAAGACACGTGATCATTTTAACTTCTACAACACGTGATCATTTTAACTTCTACAACTCGTGATCATTTTAACTTCTAAGACACGTGATCATTTTAACTTCTACAACACGTGATCTTTTTAACTTCTACAACTGGTGATCATTTTAACTTCTACAACACGTGATCATTTTAACTTCTACAACACCTGATCATTTTAACTTCTACAACGCGTGATCATTTTAACT
Source organism: Leuresthes tenuis (assembly GCF_036924035.1). Lineage (NCBI taxonomy): Eukaryota > Metazoa > Chordata > Actinopteri > Atheriniformes > Atherinopsidae > Leuresthes > Leuresthes tenuis. Next base: position 36,143,906 of record NW_027325364.1, read on the forward strand.
TCTACAACGCGTGATCATTTTAACTTCTACAGCACGTGATCATTTTAACTTCTACAACACGTGATCATTTTAACTTCTACAACACGTGATCATTTTAACTTCTACAGCGCGTGATCATTTTAACTTTTACAACTCGTGATCATTTTAACTTCTACAACTCGATTTTAACTTCTACAACATGTGATCATTTTAACTTCTACGACACGTGATCATTTAACTTCTACAACACTGACACAACACGTGATCATTTTAACTTCTACAACACGTGATCATTTTAACTTCTACAACACGTGATCATTTTAACTTCTACAACACTGACAAACAACACGTGATCATTTTAACTTCTACGAAACGTGATCATTTTAACTTCTACAACGCGTGATCATTGTAACTTCTACAACGCGTGATCATTGTAACTTCTACAACACGTGATCATTTTAACTTCTACGACACGTGATCATTTTAACTTCTACAACACGTGATCATTTAACTTCTACGACACGTGATCATTTTAACTTCTACAACACTGACAACACAACACGTGATCATTTTAACTTCTACAACACGTGATCATTTTAACTTCTACAGCACCTGATCATTTTAACTTCTACAACACGTGATCATTTTAACTTCTACAACACTGACAACACAACACGTGATCATTTTAACTTCTACAGCGCGTGATCATTTTAACTTCTACAACGCGTGATCATTTTAACTTCTAAGACACGTGATCATTTTAACTTCTACAACACGTGATCATTTTAACTTCTACAACTCGTGATCATTTTAACTTCTAAGACACGTGATCATTTTAACTTCTACAACACGTGATCATTTTAACTTCTACGACACGTGATCATTTTAACTTTTACAACTCGTGATCATTTTAACTTCTACAACTCGATTTTAACTTCTACAACATGATATCATTTTAACTTCTACGACACGTGATCATTTTAACTTCTACAACACTGACAACACAACTCGTGATCATTTTAACTTCTACAACGCGTGATCATTTTAACTTCTACAACACGTGATCATTTTAACTTCTACAACGCGTGATCATTTTAACTTCTACAACGCGTGATCATTTTAACTTCTACAACACTGACAACACAACACGTGATCATTTTAACTTCTACAGCGCGTGATCATTTTAACTTTTACAACTCGTGATCATTTTAACTTCTACAACTCGATTTTAACTTCTACAACATGTGATCATTTTAACTTCTACGACACGTGATCATTTAACTTCTACAACACTGACACAACACGTGATCATTTTAACTTCTACAACACCTGATCATTTTAACTTCTACAACACGTGATCATTTTAACTTCTACAACATGTGATCATTTTAACTTCTACAACACGTGATCATTTTAACTTCTACAACGCGTGATCATTTTAACTTCTACAACGCGTGATCATTTTAACTTCTACAGCACGTGATCATTTTAACTTCTACAACACGTGATCATTTAACTTCTACGACACGTGATCATTTTAACTTCTACGACACGTGATCATTTTAACTTCTACAACACGTGATCATTTTAACTTCTACGACTCGTGATCATTTTAACTTCTACAACACGTGATCATTTTAACTTCTACAATGCTGACAACAAAACGCGTGATCATTTTAACTTCTACAACACGTGATCATTTTAACTTCTACGACACGTGATCATTTTAACTTCTACAACACGTGATCATTTTAACTTCTACAACGCGTGATCATTTTAACTTCTACAACACTGACAAACAACACGTGATCATTTTAACTTCTACAACACGTGATCATTTTAACTTCTACGACACGTGATCATTTTAACTTCTACGACACGTGATCATTTTAACTTCTACGACGCGTGATCATTTTAACTTCTACGACGCGTGATCATTTTAACTTCTACAACACGTGATCATTTTAACTTCTACGACACGTGATCATTTTAACTTCTACAACACGTGATCATTTAACTTCTACGACACGTGATCATTTTAACTTCTACAACACTGACAACACAACACGTGATCATTTTAACTTCTACAACACGTGATCATTTTAACTTCTACAGCACCTGATCATTTTAACTTCTACAACACGTGATCATTTTAACTTCTACAACACTGACAACACAACACGTGATCATTTTAACTTCTACAGCGCGTGATCATTTTAACTTCTACAACGCGTGATCATTTTAACTTCTAAGACACGTGATCATTTTAACTTCTACAACACGTGATCATTTTAACTTCTACAACTCGTGATCATTTTAACTTCTAAGACACGTGATCATTTTAACTTCTACAACACGTGATCTTTTTAACTTCTACAACTGGTGATCATTTTAACTTCTACAACACGTGATCATTTTAACTTCTACAACGCGTGATCATTTTAACTTCTACAACGCGTGATCATTTTAACTTCTACAGCACGTGATCATTTTAACTTCTACAACACGTGATCATTTTAACTTCTACAACACGTGATCATTTTAACTTCTACGACACGTGATCATTTTAACTTTTACAACTCGTGATCATTTTAACTTCTACAACTCGATTTTAACTTCTACAACATGTGATCATTTTAACTTCTACGACACGTGATCATTTTAACTTCTACAACGCGTGATCATTGTAACTTCTACAACACGTGATCATTTTAACTTCTACAACACGTGATCATTGTAACTTCTACAACACGTGATCATTTTAACTTCTACGACACGTGATCATTTTAACTTCTACGACACGTGATCATTTTAACTTCTACAACACGTGATCATTTTAACTTCTACAACACGTGATCATTTTAACTTCTACAACACGTGATCATTTTAACTTCTACAACACTGACAAACAACACGTGATCATTTAACTTCTACAACACGTGATCATTTTAACTTCTACGACACGTGATCATTTTAACTTCTACAACGCGTGATCATTTTAACTTCTACAACACGTGATCATTTTAACTTCTACGACACGTGATCATTTTAACTTCTACGACGCGTGATCATTTTAACTTCTACGACACGTGATCATTTTAACTTCTACGACACGTGATCATTTTAACTTCTACAACACTGACAAACAACACGTGATCATTTTAACTTCTACAACACGTGATCATTTTAACTTCTACGACACGTGATCATTTTAACTTCTACAACGCGTGATCATTGTAACTTCTACAACACTGACAAACAACACGTGATCATTTAACTTCTACGACACGTGATCATTTTAACTTCTACGACACGTGATCATTTTAACTTCTACAACACGTGATCATTTTAACTTCTACGACTCGTGATCATTTTAACTTCTACAACACGTGATCATTTTAACTTCTACAATGCTGACAACAAAACGCGTGATCATTTTAACTTCTACAACACGTGATCATTTTAACTTCTACGACACGTGATCATTTTAACTTCTACAACACGTGATCATTTTAACTTCTACAACGCGTGATCATTTTAACTTCTACAACACTGACAAACAACACGTGATCATTTTAACTTCTACAACACGTGATCATTTTAACTTCTACGACACGTGATCATTTTAACTTCTACGACACGTGATCATTTTAACTTCTACGACGCGTGATCATTTTAACTTCTACGACGCGTGATCATTTTAACTTCTACAACACGTGATCATTTTAACTTCTACGACACGTGATCATTTTAACTTCTACAACACGTGATCATTTAACTTCTACGACACGTGATCATTTTAACTTCTACAACACTGACAACACAACACGTGATCATTTTAACTTCTACAACACGTGATCATTTTAACTTCTACAGCACCTGATCATTTTAACTTCTACAACACGTGATCATTTTAACTTCTACAACACTGACAACACAACACGTGATCATTTTAACTTCTACAGCGCGTGATCATTTTAACTTCTACAACGCGTGATCATTTTAACTTCTAAGACACGTGATCATTTTAACTTCTACAACACGTGATCATTTTAACTTCTACAACTCGTGATCATTTTAACTTCTAAGACACGTGATCATTTTAACTTCTACAACACGTGATCTTTTTAACTTCTACAACTGGTGATCATTTTAACTTCTACAACACGTGATCATTTTAACTTCTACAACGCGTGATCATTTTAACTTCTACAACGCGTGATCATTTTAACTTCTACAACGCGTGATCATTTTAACTTCTACAGCACGTGATCATTTTAACTTCTACAACACGTGATCATTTTAACTTCTACAACACGTGATCATTTTAACTTCTACAACGCGTGATCATTTTAACTTCTACAACACTGACAACACAACACGTGATCATTTTAACTTCTACAGCGCGTGATCATTTTAACTTCTACAACGCGTGATCATTGTAACTTCTACAACACGTGATCATTTTAACTTCTACAACACGTGATCATTGTAACTTCTACAACACGTGATCATTTTAACTTCTACGACACGTGATCATTTTAACTTCTACGACACGTGATCATTTTAACTTCTACAACACGTGATCATTTAACTTCTACAACACTGACAAACAACACGTGATCATTTAACTTCTACAACACGTGATCATTTTAACTTCTACGACACGTGATCATTTTAACTTCTACAACACGTGATCATTTTAACTTCTACAACACGTGATCATTTTAACTTCTACAACGCGTGATCATTTTAACTTCTACAACGCGTGATCATTTTAACTTCTACAACACGTGATCATTTTAACTTCTACGACACGTGATCATTTTAACTTCTACGACGCGTGATCATTTTAACTTCTACGACACGTGATCATTTTAACTTCTACAACACTGACAAACAACACGTGATCATTTTAACTTCTACGACACGTGATCATTTTAACTTCTACAACGCGTGATCATTGTAACTTCTACAACACTGACAAACAACACGTGATCATTTTAACTTCTACAACACTGACAAACAACACGTGATCATTTAACTTCTACGACACGTGATCATTTTAACTTCTACGACACGTGATCATTTTAACTTCTACAACACGTGATCATTTTAACTTCTACGACTCGTGATCATTTTAACTTCTACAATGCTGACAACAAAACGCGTGATCATTTTAACTTCTACAACACGTGATCATTTTAACTTCTACGACACGTGATCATTTTAACTTCTACAACACGTGATCATTTTAACTTCTACAACGCGTGATCATTTTAACTTCTACAACACTGACAAACAACACGTGATCATTTTAACTTCTACAACACGTGATCATTTTAACTTCTACAACACGTGATCTTTTTAACTTCTACAACTGGTGATCATTTTAACTTCTACAACACGTGATCATTTTAACTTCTACAACACCTGATCATTTTAACTTCTACAACGCGTGATCATTTTAACTTCTACAACGCGTGATCATTTTAACTTCTACAGCACGTGATCATTTTAACTTCTACAACACGTGATCATTTTAACTTCTACAACACGTGATCATTTTAACTTCTACAACACGTGATCATTTTAACTTCTACGACACGTGATCATTTTAACTTTTACAACTCGTGATCATTTTAACTTCTACAACTCGATTTTAACTTCTACAACATGTGATCATTTTAACTTCTACGACACGTGATCATTTAACTTCTACAACACTGACACAACACGTGATCATTTTAACTTCTACAACACCTGATCATTTTAACTTCTACAGCACGTGATCATTTTAACTTCTACAACACGTGATCATTTTAACTTCTACAACACGTGATCATTTTAACTTCTACGACGCGTGATCATTTTAACTTCTACAACTCGATTTTAACTTCTACGACACGTGATCATTTTAACTTCTACAACACTGACAAACAACACGTGATCATTTTAACTTCTACAACACGTGATCATTATAACTTCTACGACACGTGATCATTTTAACTTCTACAACGCGTGATCATTGTAACTTCTACAACACTGACAAACAACACGTGATCATTTTAACTTCTACAACACTGACAAACAACACGTGATCATTTAACTTCTACGACACGTGATCATTTTAACTTCTACGACACGTGATCATTTTAACTTCTACAACACGTGATCATTTTAACTTCTACGACTCGTGATCATTTTAACTTCTACAACACGTGATCATTTTAACTTCTACAATGCTGACAACAAAACGCGTGATCATTTTAACTTCTACAACACGTGATCATTTTAACTTCTACGACACGTGATCATTTTAACTTCTACAACACGTGATCATTTTAACTTCTACAACGCGTGATCATTTTAACTTCTACAACACTGACAAACAACACGTGATCATTTTAACTTCTACAACACGTGATCATTTTAACTTCTACAACGCGTGATCATTTTAACTTCTACAACACTGACAAACAACACGTGATCATTTTAACTTCTACAACACGTGATCATTTTAACTTCTACGACACGTGATCATTTTAACTTCTACGACACGTGATCATTTTAACTTCTACGACGCGTGATCATTTTAACTTCTACGACGCGTGATCATTTTAACTTCTACAACACGTGATCATTTTAACTTCTACAACGCGTGATCATTTTAACTTCTACAACACTGACAAACAACACGTGATCATTTTAACTTCTACAACACGTGATCATTTTAACTTCTACAACGCGTGATCATTTTAACTTCTACGACGCGTGATCATTTTAACTTCTACAACACGTGATCATTTTAACTTCTACAACGCGTGATCATTTTAACTTCTACAACACTGACAAACAACACGTGATCATTTTAACTTCTACAACACGTGATCATTTTAACTTCTACAACACGTGATCATTTTAACTTCTACAACGCGTGATCATTTTAACTTCTACAACACTGACAAACAACACGTGATCATTTTAACTTCTACAACACGTGATCATTTTAACTTCTACAACACGTGATCTTTTTAACTTCTACAACTGGTGATCATTTTAACTTCTACAACACGTGATCATTTTAACTTCTACAACACCTGATCATTTTAACTTCTACAACGCGTGATCATTTTAACTTCTACAACGCGTGATCATTTTAACTTCTACAGCACGTGATCATTTTAACTTCTACAACACGTGATCATTTTAACTTCTACAACACGTGATCATTTTAACTTCTACAACACGTGATCATTTTAACTTCTACGACACGTGATCATTTTAACTTTTACAACTCGTGATCATTTTAACTTCTACAACTCGATTTTAACTTCTACAACATGTGATCATTTTAACTTCTACGACACGTGATCATTTAACTTCTACAACACTGACACAACACGTGATCATTTTAACTTCTACAACACCTGATCATTTTAACTTCTACAGCACGTGATCATTTTAACTTCTACAACACGTGATCATTTTAACTTCTACAACACGTGATCATTTTAACTTCTACGACGCGTGATCATTTTAACTTCTACAACTCGATTTTAACTTCTACGACACGTGATCATTTTAACTTCTACAACACTGACAAACAACACGTGATCATTTTAACTTCTACAACACGTGATCATTTTAACTTCTACGACACGTGATCATTTTAACTTCTACAACGCGTGATCATTGTAACTTCTACAACACTGACAAACAACACGTGATCATTTTAACTTCTACAACACTGACAAACAACACGTGATCATTTTAACTTCTACGACACGTGATCATTTTAACTTCTACAACACGTGATCATTTTAACTTCTACGACTCGTGATCATTTTAACTTCTACAACACGTGATCATTTTAACTTCTACAATGCTGACAACAAAACGCGTGATCATTTTAACTTCTACAACACGTGATCATTTTAACTTCTACGACACGTGATCATTTTAACTTCTACAACACGTGATCATTTTAACTTCTACAACGCGTGATCATTTTAACTTCTACAACACTGACAAACAACACGTGATCATTTTAACTTCTACAACACGTGATCATTTTAACTTCTACGACACGTGATCATTTTAACTTCTACGACACGTGATCATTTTAACTTCTACGACGCGTGATCATTTTAACTTCTACGACGCGTGATCATTTTAACTTCTACGACACGTGATCATTTTAACTTCTACAACACGTGATCATTTTAACTTCTACAACACTGACAAACAACACGTGGTCATTTTAACTTCTACAATGCGTGATCATTTTAACTTCTACAACACTGACAAACAACACTTGATCATTTTAACTTCTACAACGCGTGATCATTTTAACTTCTACAACGCGTGATCATTTTAACTTCTACAACGCGTGATCATTGTAACTTCTACAACGCGTGGTCATTTTAACTTCTACGACACGTGATCATTTTAACTTCTACGACACGTGATCATTTTAACTTCTACGACACGTGATCATTTTAACTTGTACAACGCTGACAACACAACACGTGATAATTTTAACTTCTACAACACGTGATCATTTTAACTTCTACAGCACGTGATCATTTTAACTTCTACGACACGTGATCATTTTAACTTCTACGACACGTGATCATTTTAACTTCTACGACTCGTGATCATTTTAACTTCTACAACACGTGATCATTTTAACTTCTACAACACGTGATCATTTTAACTTCTACAACGCTGACAACAAAACGCGTGATCATTTTAACTTCTACAACACGTGATCATTTTAACTTATACAACACGTGATCATTTTAACTTCTACGACACGTGATCATTTTAACTTCTACAACACGTGATCATTTTAACTTCTACAACGCGTGATCATTTTAACTTCTACAACACTGACAAACAACACGTGATCATTTTAACTTCTACGACACGTGATCATTTTAACTTCTACGACACGTGATCATTTTAACTTCTACAACGCGTGATCATTTTAACTTCTACAACGCGTGATCATTTTAACTTCTACAACACTGACAAACAACACGTGATCATTTTAACTTCTACGACACGTGATCATTTTAACTTCTACAACACTGACAAACAACACGTGATCATTTTAACTTCTACAACACGTGATCATTTTAACTTCTACAACACGTGATCATTTTAACTTCTACAACACGTGATCATTGTAACTTCTACAACACGTGATCATTTTAACTTCTACAACACGTGATCATTTTAACTTCTACAACACGTGATCATTTTAACTTCTACGACGCGTGATCATTTTAACTTCTACGACACGTGATCATTTTAACTTCTACAACACGTGATCATTTTAACTTCTACAACACTGACAAACAACACGTGATCATTTTAACTTCTACAACACGTGATCATTTTAACTTCTACAACGCGTGATCATTTTAACTTCTACGACACGTGATCATTTTAACTTGTACAACGCTGACAACACAACACGTGATCATTTTAACTTCTACAACACGTGATCATTTTAACTTCTACGGCACGTGATCATTTTAACTTCTACGACACGTGATCATTTTAACTTCTACGACACGTGATCATTTTAACTTCTACGACACGTGATCATTTTAACTTCTACGACTCGTGATCATTTTAACTTCTACAACACGTGATCATTTTAACTTCTACAACACGTGATCATTTTAACTTCTACAACGCTGACAACAAAACGCGTGATCATTTTAACTTCTACAACACGTGATCATTTTAACTTCTACAACACGTGATCATTGTAACTTCTACAACACGTGATCATTTTAACTTCTACAACACGTGATCATTTTAACTTCTACGACACGTGATCATTTTAACTTCTACAACACGTGATCATTTTAACTTCTACAACACTGACAAACAACACGTGATCATTTAACTTCTACGACACGTGATCATTTTAACTTCTACGAAACGTGATCATTTTAACTTCTACAACACGTGATCATTTTAACTTGTACAACGCTGACAACACAACACGTGATCATTTTAACTTCTACAGCACGTGATCATTTTAACTTCTACAACACGTGATCATTTTAACTTCTACAACGCTGACAACAAAACGCGTGATCATTTTAACTTCTACAACACGTGATCATTTTAACTTCTACAACACGTGATCATTTTAACTTCTACGACACGTGATCATTTTAACTTCTACAACACGTGATCATTTTAACTTCTACAACGCGTGATCATTTTAACTTCTACAACACGTGATCATTTTAACTTCTACAACACTGACAACACAACGCGTGATCATTTTAACTTCTACAACACGTGATCATTTTAACTTCTACAGCACGTGATCATTTTAACTTCTACAGCGCGTGATCATTTTAACTTCTACAACGCGTGATCATTTTAACTTCTACAACACGTGATCATTTTAACTTCTACAACTCGTGATCATTTTAACTTCTAAGACACGTGATCATTTTAACTTCTACAACACGTGATCATTTTAACTTCTACAACTGGTGATCATTTTAACTTCTACAACACGTGATCATTTTAACTTCTACAATGCGTGATCATTTTAACTTCTACAACACATGATCATTTTAACTTCTACAACACATGATCATTTTAACTTCTACGACACGTGATCATTTTAACTTCTACGACACGTGATCATTTTAACTTCTACAACGCGTGATCATTTTAACTTCTACAACGCGTGATCATTTTAACTTCTACAACTCGTGATCATTTTAACTTTTACAACTCGTGATCATTTTAACTTCTACAACACGTGATCATTTTAACTTCTACAACACGTGATCATTTTAACTTCTACAACACGTGATCATTTTAACTTCTACAACACGTGATCATTTTAACTTCTACAACACGTGATCATTTTAACTTCTACAACACTGACAACACAACACGTGATCATTTTAACTTCTACAGCGCGTGATCATTTTAACTTCTACGACGCGTGATCATTTTAACTTCTAAGACACGTGATCATTTTAACTTCTACAACGCGTGATCATTTTAACTTCAACGCGTGATCATTTTAACTTCTACGACACGTGATCATTTTAACTTCTACGACACGTGATCATTTTAACTTTTACAACTCGTGATCATTTTAACTTTTACAACTCGTGATCATTTTAACTTTTACAACTCGTGATCATTTTAACTTTTACAACTCGTGATCATTTTAACTTTTACAACTCGTGATCATTTTAACTTCTACAACTCGTGATCATTTTAACTTCTACAGCACCTGATCATTTTAACTTTTACAACTCGTGATCATTTTAACTTCTACAGCGCTTGATCATTTTAACTTCTACGACACGTGATCATTTTAACTTCTACGACACGTGATCATTTTAACTTCTACAATGCTGACAACAAAACGCGTGATCATTTTAACTTCTACAACGCGTGATCATTTTAACTTCTACGACACGTGATCATTTTAACTTCTACAACACGTGATCATTTTAACTTCTACAACGCGTGATCATTTTAACTTCTACAACGCGTGATCATTTTAACTTCTACAACACTGACAAACAACACGTGATCATTTTAACTTCTACAACACGTGATCATTTTAACTTCTACGACGCGTGATCATTTTAACTTCTACGACGCGTGATCATTTTAACTTCTACAACACGTGATCATTTTAACTTCTACGACACGTGATCATTTTAACTTCTACAACACGTGATCATTTAACTTCTACGACACGTGATCATTTTAACTTCTACAACACTGACAACACAACACGTGATCATTTTAACTTCTACAACACGTGATCATTTTAACTTCTACAGCACCTGATCATTTTAACTTCTACAACACGTGATCATTTTAACTTCTACAACACTGACAACACAACACGTGATCATTTTAACTTCTACAGCGCGTGATCATTTTAACTTCTACAACGCGTGATCATTTTAACTTCTAAGACACGTGATCATTTTAACTTCTACAACACGTGATCATTTTAACTTCTACAACTCGTGATCATTTTAACTTCAGACACGTGATCATTTTAACTTCTACAACACGTGATCTTTTTAACTTCTACAACTGGTGATCATTTTAACTTCTACAACGCGTGATCATTTTAACTTCTACAACGCGTGATCATTTTAACTTCTACAGCACGTGATCATTTTAACTTCTACAACACGTGATCATTTTAACTTCTACAACACGTGATCATTTTAACTTCTACAACATGTGATCATTTTAACTTCTACAACACGTGATCATTTTAACTTCTACAACACTGACAACACAACACGTGATCATTTTAACTTCTACAGCGCGTGATCATTTTAACTTCTACAACGCGTGATCATTTTAACTTCTAAGACACGTGATCATTTTAACTTCTACAACGCGTGATCATTTTAACTTCAACGCGTGATCATTTTAACTTCTACAACACGTGATCATTTTAACTTTTACAACTCGTGATCATTTTAACTTTTACAACTCGTGATCATTTTAACTTTTACAACTCGTGATCATTTTAACTTCTACAACTCGTGATCATTTTAACTTCTGCAGCACCTGATCATTTTAACTTTTACAACTCGTGATCATTTTAACTTCTACAGCGCGTGATCATTTTAACTTCTACAACACGTGATCATTTTAACTTCTACGACACGTGATCATTTTAACTTCTACAATGCTGACAACAAAACGCGTGATCATTTTAACTTCTACAACACGTGATCATTTTAACTTCTACGACACGTGATCATTTTAACTTCTACAACACGTGATCATTTTAACTTCTACAACGCGTGATCATTTTAACTTCTACAACACTGACAAACAACACGTGATCATTTTAACTTCTACAACACGTGATCATTTTAACTTCTACGACGCGTGATCATTTTAACTTCTACGACGCGTGATCATTTTAACTTCTACAACACGTGATCATTTTAACTTCTACGACACGTGATCATTTTAACTTCTACAACACGTGATCATTTAACTTCTACGACACGTGATCATTTTAACTTCTACAACACTGACAACACAACACGTGATCATTTTAACTTCTACAACACGTGATCATTTTAACTTCTACAGCACCTGATCATTTTAACTTCTACAACACGTGATCATTTTAACTTCTACAACACTGACAACACAACACGTGATCATTTTAACTTCTACAGCGCGTGATCATTTTAACTTCTACAACGCGTGATCATTTTAACTTCTAAGACACGTGATCATTTTAACTTCTACAACACGTGATCATTTTAACTTCTACAACTCGTGATCATTTTAACTTCAGACACGTGATCATTTTAACTTCTACAACACGTGATCTTTTTAACTTCTACAACTGGTGATCATTTTAACTTCTACAACACGTGATCATTTTAACTTCTACAACACCTGATCATTTTAACTTCTACAACGCGTGATCATTTTAACTTCTACAACGCGTGATCATTTTAACTTCTACAGCACGTGATCATTTTAACTTCTACAACACGTGATCATTTTAACTTCTACAACACTTGATCATTTTAACTTCTACAACACGTGATCATTTTAACTTCTACGACACGTGATCATTTTAACTTTTACAACTCGTGATCATTTTAACTTCTACAACTCGATTTTAACTTCTACAACATGTGATCATTTTAACTTCTACGACACGTGATCATTTAACTTCTACAACACTGACACAACACGTGATCATTTTAACTTCTACAACACCTGATCATTTTAACTTCTACAACGCGTGATCATTTTAACTTCTACAACGCGTGATCATTTTAACTTCTACAGCACGTGATCATTTTAACTTCTACAACACGTGATCATTTTAACTTCTACAACACGTGATCATTTTAACTTCTACGACACGTGATCATTTTAACTTTTACAACTCGTGATCATTTTAACTTCTACAACTCGATTTTAACTTCTACAACATGTGATCATTTTAACTTCTACGACACGTGATCATTTAACTTCTACAACACTGACACAACACGTGATCATTTTAACTTCTACAACACCTGATCATTTTAACTTCTACAACACGTGATCATTTTAACTTCTACAACTCGTGATCATTTTAACTTCTACAACTTGATATTAACTTCTACAACATGTGATCATTTTAACTTCTACGACACGTGATCATTTTAACTTCTACAACACTGACAACACAACTCGTGATCATTTTAACTTCTACAACGCGTGATCATTTTAACTTCTACAACACGTGATCATTTTAACTTCTACAACGCGTGATCATTTTAACTTCTACAACGCGTGATCATTTTAACTTCTACAACACTGACAACACAACACGTGATCATTTTAACTTCTACAGCGCGTGATCATTTTAACTTTTACAACTCGTGATCATTTTAACTTTTACAACTCGTGATCATTTTAACTTTTACAACTCGTGATCATTTTAACTTCTACAACTCGATTTTAACTTCTACGACATGTGATCATTTTAACTTCTACAACACTGACACAACACGTGATCATTTTAACTTCTACAACACCTGATCATTTTAACTTCTACAACAGGTGATCATTTTAACTTCTTACAACTCGTGATCATTTTAACTTCTACAACATGTGATCATTTTAACTTCTACAACACGTGATCATTTTAACTTCTACAACACCTGATCATTTTAACTTCTACAACGCGTGATCATTTTAACTTCTACAACGCGTGATCATTTTAACTTCTACAGCACGTGATCATTTTAACTTCTACAACACGTGATCATTTTAACTTCTACAACACGTGATCATTTTAACTTCTACGACACGTGATCATTTTAACTTCTACGACACGTGATCATTTTAACTTCTACAACACTGACAAACAACACGTGATCATTTTAACTTCTACAACACGTGATCATTTTAACTTCTACAACGCGTGATCATTGTAACTTCTACAACACGTGATCATTTTAACTTCTACGACGCGTGATCATTTTAACTTCTACGACACGTGATCATTTTAACTTCTACGACACGTGATCATTTTAACTTCTACGACACGTGATCATTTTAACTTCTACGACACGTGATCATTTTAACTTCTACGACACGTGATCATTTTAACTTGTACAACGCTGACAACACAACACGTGATCATTTTAACTTCTACAACACGTGATCATTTTAACTTCTACAGCACGTGATCATTTTAACTTCTACGACACGTGATCATTTTAACTTCTACGACACGTGATCATTTTAACTTCTACGACTCGTGATCATTTTAACTTCTACAACACGTGATCATTTTAACTTCTACAACACGTGATCATTTTAACTTCTACAACGCTGACAACAAAACGCGTGATCATTTTAACTTCTACAACACGTGATCATTTTAACTTCTACAACACGTGATCATTGTAACTTCTACAACACGTGATCATTTTAACTTCTACAACACGTGATCATTTTAACTTCTACGACGCGTGATCATTTTAACTTCTACGACACGTGATCATTTTAACTTCTACGACACGTGATCATTTTAACTTCTACAACACTGAAAAACAACACGTGATCATTTTAACTTCTACAACACGTGATCATTTTAACTTCTACAACACGTGATCATTTTAACTTCTACGACACGTGATCATTTTAACTTCTACAACACGTGATCATTTTAACTTCTACAACACTGACAAACAACACGTGATCATTTAACTTCTACGACACGTGATCATTTTAACTTCTACGAAACGTGATCATTTTAACTTCTACAACACGTGATCATTTTAACTTGTACAACGCTGACAACACAACACGTGATCATTTTAACTTCTACAGCACGTGATCATTTTAACTTCTACAACACGTGATCATTTTAACTTCTACAACGCTGACAACAAAACGCGTGATCATTTTAACTTCTACAACACGTGATCATTTTAACTTCTACAACACGTGATCATTTTAACTTCTACGACACGTGATCATTTTAACTTCTACAACACGTGATCATTTTAACTTCTACAGCACGTGATCATTTTAACTTCTACAACGCGTGATCATTTTAACTTCTACAACACTGACAACACAACACGTGATCATTTTAACTTCTACAGCGCGTGATCATTTTAACTTCTACAACGCGTGATCATTTTAACTTCTAAGACACGTGATCATTTTAACTTCTACAACACGTGATCATTTTAACTTCTACAACTCGTGATCATTTTAACTTCTAAGACACGTGATCATTTTAACTTCTACAACTGGTGATCATTTTAACTTCTACAACTGGTGATCATTTTAACTTCTACAACACGTGATCATTTTAACTTCTACAACGCGTGATCATTTTAACTTCTACAACACATGATCATTTTAACTTCTACAACACGTGATCATTTTAACTTCTACAACACTGACAACACAACACGTGATCATTTTAACTTCTACAGCGCGTGATCATTTTAACTTCTACAACGCGTGATCATTTTAACTTCTAAGACACGTGATCATTTTAACTTCTACAACGCGTGATCATTTTAACTTCAACGCGTGATCATTTTAACTTCTACGACACGTGATCATTTTAACTTTTACAACTCGTGATCATTTTAACTTTTACAACTCGTGATCATTTTAACTTTTACAACTCGTGATCATTTTAACTTTTACAACTCGTGATCATTTTAACTTCTACAACTCGTGATCATTTTAACTTCTACAGCACCTGATCATTTTAACTTTTACAACTCGTGATCATTTTAACTTCTACAACGCGTGATCATTTTAACTTCTACAACGCGTGATCATTTTAACTTCAACGCGTGATCATTTTAACTTCTACAACACGTGATCATTTTAACTTCTACAACTCGTGATCATTTTAACTTTTACAACTCGTGATCATTTTAACTTTTACAACTCGTGATCATTTTAACTTTTACAACTCGTGATCATTTTAACTTCTAAGACACGTGATCATTTTAACTTCTACAACACGTGATCATTTTAACTTCTACAGCACCTGATCATTTTAACTTCTACAACACGTGATCATTTTAACTTCTACAGCACGTGATCATTTTAACTTCTACAACACGTGATCATTTTAACTTCTACAACACCTGATCATTTTAACTTCTACAATGCGTGATCATTTTAACTTCTACAACACATGATCATTTTAACTTCTACGACACGTGATCATTTTAACTTCTACAACACGTGATCATTTTAACTTCTACGACACGTGATCATTTTAACTTCTACGACACGTGATCATTTTAACTTCTACAACACGTGATCATTTTAACTTCTACGACACGTGATCATTTTAACTTCTACAACACGTGATCATTTTAACTTCTACAGCACGTGATCATTTTAACTTCTACAACACATGATCATTTTAACTTCTACGACACGTGATCATTTTAACTTCTACGACACGTGATCATTTTAACTTCTACAACGCGTGATCATTTTAACTTCTACAACGCGTGATCATTTTAACTTCTACAACACGTGATCATTTTAACTTCTACAACACGTGATCATTTTAACTTCTACAACACGTGATCATTTTAACTTCTACAACACGTGATCATTTTAACTTCTACAACACTGACAACACAACACGTGATCATTTTAACTTCTACAGCGCGTGATCATTTTAACTTCTACAACGCGTGATCATTTTAACTTCTAAGACACGTGATCATTTTAACTTCTACAACGCGTGATCATTTTAACTTCAACGCGTGATCATTTTAACTTCTACGACACGTGATCATTTTAACTTTTACAACTCGTGATCATTTTAACTTTTACAACTCGTGATCATTTTAACTTTTACAACTCGTGATCATTTTAACTTTTACAACTCGTGATCATTTTAACTTCTACAACTCGTGATCATTTTAACTTCTACAGCACCTGATCATTTTAACTTCTACAACGCGTGATCATTTTAACTTCTACAGCGCGTGATCATTTTAACTTCTACAACGCGTGATCATTTTAACTTCTACAACGCGTGATCATTTTAACTTCAACGCGTGATCATTTTAACTTCTACGACACGTGATCATTTTAACTTCTACAACTCGTGATCATTTTAACTTTTACAACTCGTGATCATTTTAACTTTTACAACTCGTGATCATTTTAACTTCTAAGACACGTGATCATTTTAACTTTTACAACTCGTGATCATTTTAACTTTTACAACTGGTGATCATTTTAACTTCTACAACACGTGATCATTTTAACTTCTACAGCACCTGATCATTTTAACTTCTACAACACGTGATCATTTTAACTTCTACAGCACGTGATCATTTTAACTTCTACAACACGTGATCATTTTAACTTCTACAACACCTGATCATTTTAACTTCTACAATGCGTGATCATTTTAACTTCTACAACACATGATCATTTTAACTTCTACGACACGTGATCATTTTAACTTCTACAACACGTGATCATTTTAACTTCTACGACACGTGATCATTTTAACTTCTACGACACGTGATCATTTTAACTTCTACAACACGTGATCATTTTAACTTCTACGACACGTGATCATTTTAACTTCTACAACACGTGATCATTTTAACTTCTACAACACGTGATCATTTTAACTTCTACAGCACGTGATCATTTTAACTTCTACGACACGTGATCATTATAACTTCTACAACACGTGATCATTTTAACTTCTACGACACGTGATCATTTTAACTTCTACAGCACGTGATCATTTTAACTTCTACAACACTGACAACACAACACGTGATCATTTTAACTTCTACAGCGCGTGATCATTTTAACTTCTACAACGCGTGATCATTTTAACTTCTAAGACACGTGATCATTTTAACTTCTAAGACACGTGATCATTTTAACTTCTAAGACACGTGATCATTTTAACTTCAACGCGTGATCATTTTAACTTTTACAACTCGTGATCATTTTAACTTCTACGACACGTGATCATTTTAACTTCTACAACACGTGATCATTTTAACTTCTACAACACGTGATCATTTTAACTTCTACAGCACGTGATCATTTTAACTTCTACGACACGTGATCATTATAACTTCTACAACACGTGATCATTTTAACTTCTACAACACTGACAACACAACACGTGATCATTTTAACTTCTACAGCGCGTGATCATTTTAACTTCTACGACACGTGATCATTTTAACTTCTACAGCACGTGATCATTTTAACTTCTACAACACTGACAACACAACACGTGATCATTTTAACTTCTACAGCGCGTGATCATTTTAACTTCTACAACGCGTGATCATTTTAACTTCTAAGACACGTGATCATTTTAACTTCTAAGACACGTGATCATTTTAACTTCTAAGACACGTGATCATTTTAACTTCAACGCGTGATCATTTTAACTTTTACAACTCGTGATCATTTTAACTTTTACAACGCGTGATCATTTTAACTTCTACAACGCGTGATCATTTTAACTTCTACAACACGTGATCATTTTAACTTCTACAGCACGTGATCATTTTAACTTCTACGACACGTGATCATTTTAACTTCTACGACACGTGATCATTTTAACTTCTACAACACTGACAACACAACACGTGATCATTTTAACTTCTACAACACGTGATCATTTTAACTTCTACAGCACCTGATCATTTTAACTTCTACAACACGTGATCATTTTAACTTCTACAACACTGACAACACAACACGTGATCATTTTAACTTCTACAACACGTGATCATTTTAACTTCTACAACGCGTGATCATTTTAACTTCTACAACACTGACAACACAACACGTGATCATTTTAACTTCTACAGCGCGTGATCATTTTAACTTCTACAACGCGTGATCATTTTAACTTCTAAGACACGTGATCATTTTAACTTCTACAACACGTGATCATTTTAACTTCTACAACTCGTGATCATTTTAACTTCTAAGACACGTGATCATTTTAACTTCTACAACTGGTGATCATTTTAACTTCTACAACACCTGATCATTTTAACTTCTACAACGCGTGATCATTTTAACTTCTACGACACGTGATCATTTTAACTTCTACAACGCGTGATCATTTTAACTTCTACAACGCGTGATCATTTTAACTTCTACGACACGTGATCATTTTAACTTCTACAACGCGTGATCATTTTAACTTCTACAGCACGTGATCATTTTAACTTCTACAACTCGATTTTAACTTCTACAACATGTGATCATTTTAACTTCTACGACACGTGATCATTTAACTTCTACAACACTGACACAACACGTGATCATTTTAACTTCTACAACACCTGATCATTTTAACTTCTACAACACCTGATCATTTTAACTTCTACAACACGTGATCATTTTAACTTCTACAACTCGTGATCATTTTAACTTCTACAACTTGATATTAACTTCTACAACATGTGATCATTTTAACTTCTACGACACGTGATCATTTTAACTTCTACAACACTGACAACACAACACGTGATCATTTTAACTTCTACAACGCGTGATCATTTTAACTTCTACAACACGTGATCATTTTAACTTCTACAACGCGTGATCATTTTAACTTCTACAACGCGTGATCATTTTAACTTCTACAACACTGACAACACAACACGTGATCATTTTAACTTCTACAGCGCGTGATCATTTTAACTTCTACAACGCGTGATCATTTTAACTTCTAAGACACGTGATCATTTTAACTTTTACAACACTGACAACACAACACGTGATCATTTTAACTTCTACAGCGCGTGATCATTTTAACTTCTACAACGCGTGATCATTTTAACTTCTAAGACACGTGATCATTTTAACTTCTACAACACGTGATCATTTTAACTTCTAAGACACCTGATCATTTTAACTTCTACAACACGTGATCATTTTAACTTCTACAGCACGTGATCATTTTAACTTCTACAACACGTGATCATTTTAACTTCTACAACACCTGATCATTTTAACTTCTACAATGCGTGATCATTTTAACTTCTACAACACATGATCATTTTAACTTCTACGACACGTGATCATTTTAACTTCTACAACACGTGATCATTTTAACTTCTACAACGCGTGATCATTTTAACTTCTACAACACGTGATCATTTTAACTTCTACAGCACGTGATCATTTTAACTTCTACAACACGTGATCATTTTAACTTCTACAGCACGTGATCATTTTAACTTCTACGACACGTGATCATTATAACTTCTACAACACGTGATCATTTTAACTTCTACGACACGTGATCATTTTAACTTCTACAGCACGTGATCATTTTAACTTCTACAACACTGACAACACAACACGTGATCATTTTAACTTCTAAGACACGTGATCATTTTAACTTCTAAGACACGTGATCATTTTAACTTCTAAGACACGTGATCATTTTAACTTCTAAGACACGTGATCATTTTAACTTCTACAACGCGTGATCATTTTAACTTCTACAACACGTGATCATTTTAACTTCTACGACACGTGATCATTTTAACTTTTACAACTCGTGATCATTTTAACTTTTACAACTCGTGATCATTTTAACTTCTACAGCTCGTGATCATTTTAACTTCTACAACTCGTGATCATTTTAACTTCTACAACGGGTGATCATTTTAACTTCTACAACTCGTGATCATTTTAACTTCTACAACGGGTGATCATTTTAACTTCTACAACACGTGATCATTTTAACTTCTACAGCACCTGATCATTTTAACTTCTACAACACGTGATCATTTTAACTTCTACAACACTGACAACACAACACGTGATCATTTTAACATCTACAACACGTGATCATTTTAACTTCTACAACACGTGATCATTTTAACTTCTACAACGCGTGATCATTTTAACTTCTACAACACTGACAACACAACACGTGATCATTTTAACTTCTACAGCGCGTGATCATTTTAACTTCTACAACGCGTGATCATTTTAACTTCTACAACTCGTGATCATTTTAACTTCTAAGACACGTGATCATTTTAACTTCTACAACTGGTGATCATTTTAACTTCTACAACGCGTGATCATTTTAACTTCTACAACGCGTGATCATTTTAACTTCTACGACACTTGATCATTTTAACTTCTACGACACGTGATCATTTTAACTTCTACGACACGTGATCATTTTAACTTCTACAACGCGTGATCATTTTAACTTCTACAACGCGTGATCATTTTAACTTCTACAACACGTGATCATTTTAACTTCTACGACACGTGATCATTTTAACTTCTACGACACGTGATCATTTTAACTTCTACGACACGTGATCATTTTAACTTCTACGACACGTGATCATTTTAACTTTTACAACTCGTGATCATTTTAACTTTTACAACTCGTGATCATTTTAACTTTTACAACTCGTGATCATTTTAACTTCTACAACTCGTGATCATTTTAACTTCTACAACACTGACAAACAACACGTGATCATTTTAACTTCTACAACACGTGATCATTTTAACTTCTACAACGCGTGATCATTTTAACTTCTACAACACGTGATCATTTTAACTTCTACAACTCGTGATCATTTTAACTTCTACAACTCGATTTTAACTTCTACAACATGTGATCATTTTAACTTCTACGACACGTGATCATTTAACTTCTACAACACTGACACAACACGTGATCATTTTAACTTCTACAACACCTGATCATTTTAACTTCTACAACACGTGATCATTTTAACTTCTACAACTCGTGATCATTTTAACTTCTACAACATGTGATCATTTTAACTTCTACGACACGTGATCATTTAACTTCTACAACACGTGATCATTTTAACTTCTACAGCACGTGATCATTTTAACTTCTACAACATGTGATCATTTTAACTTCTACGACACGTGATCATTTTAACTTCTACAACACTGACAACACAACACGTGATCATTTTAACTTCTACAACGCGTGATCATTTTAACTTCTACAACGCGTGATCATTTTAACTTCTACAACGCGTGATCATTTTAACTTCTACAACACCTGATCATTTTAACTTCTACAACACCTGATCATTTTAACTTCTACAACGCGTGATCATTTTAACTTCTACAACGCGTGATCATTTTAACTTCTACAACACGTGATCATTTTAACTTCTACGACACGTGATCATTTTAACTTCTACGACACGTGATCATTTTAACTTCTACAACACGTGATCATTTTAACTTCTACAACGCGCTACAGCACGTGATCATTTTAACTTCTACAACACGTGATCATTTTAACTTCTACAGCACGTGATCATTTTAACTTCTACAACACGTGATCATTTTAACTTCTACGACACGTGATCATTTTAACTTCTACAGCACGTGATCATTTTAACTTCTACAGCACGTGATCATTTTAACTTCTACAACGCTGACAACACAACACGTGATCATTTTAACTTCTACAGCACGTGATCATTTTAACTTCTACAGCACGTGATCATTTTAACTTCTACAACGCTGACAACACAACACGTGATCATTTTAACTTCTACAACGCGTGATCATTTTAACTTCAACGCGTGATCATTTTAACTTCTACAACACGTGATCATTTTAACTTCTACGACACGTGATCATTTTAACTTCTACAACTCGTGATCATTTTAACTTCTACAACTCGTGATCATTTTAACTTCTACAACATGTGATCATTTTAACTTCTACGACACGTGATCATTTAACTTCTACAACACTGACACAACACGTGATCATTTTAACTTCTACAACACCTGATCATTTTAACTTCTACAACACGTGATCATTTTAACTTCTACAGCACGTGATCATTTTAACTTCTACAACATGTGATCATTTTAACTTCTACGACACGTGATCATTTTAACTTCTACAACACTGACAACACAACACGTGATCATTTTAACTTCTACAACGCGTGATCATTTTAACTTCTACAACGCGTGATCATTTTAACTTCTACAACGCGTGATCATTTTAACTTCTACAACACCTGATCATTTTAACTTCTACAAACCTGATCATTTTAACTTCTACAACGCGTGATCATTTTAACTTCTACAACGCGTGATCATTTTAACTTCTACAACACGTGATCATTTTAACTTCTACGACACGTGATCATTTTAACTTCTACGACACGTGATCATTTTAACTTCTACAACACGTGATCATTTTAACTTCTACAACGCGTGATCATTTTAACTTCTACAGCACGTGATCATTTTAACTTCTACAACACGTGATCATTTTAACTTCTACAGCACGTGATCATTTTAACTTCTACAACACGTGATCATTTTAACTTCTACGACACGTGATCATTTTAACTTCTACAGCACGTGATCATTTTAACTTCTACAGCACGTGATCATTTTAACTTCTACAACGCTGACAACACAACACGTGATCATTTTAACTTCTACAGCACGTGATCATTTTAACTTCTACAGCACGTGATCATTTTAACTTCTACAACGCTGACAACACAACACGTGATCATTTTAACTTCTACAACGCGTGATCATTTTAACTTCAACGCGTGATCATTTTAACTTCTACAACACGTGATCATTTTAACTTCTACGACACGTGATCATTTCAACTTCTACGACACGTGATCATTTCAACTTCTACAACGCGTGATCATTTTAACTTCTACAACGCGTGATCATTTTAACTTCTACAACGCGTGATCATTTTAACTTCTACAACGCGTGATCATTTTAACTTCTACAGCACGTGATCATTTTAACTTCTACAACACGTGATCATTTTAACTTCTACAACGCGTGATCATTTTAACTTCTACAACGCGTGATCATTTTAACTTCTACAGCACGTGATCATTTTAACTTCTACAACACGTGATCATTTTAACTTCTACGACACGTGATCATTTTAACTTCTACAACGCGTGATCATTTTAACTTCTACAACACGTATTCATTTTAACTTCTACAACGCGTGATAATTTTAACTTCTACAACACCTGATCATTTTAACTTCTACAACGCGTGATCATTTTAACTTCTACAGCACATGATCATTTTAACTTCTACAACTCGTGATCATTTTAACTTCTACAACGCGTGATCATTTTAACTTCTACAACACTGACAACACAACACCTGATCATTTTAACTTCTACAACACGTGATCATTTTAACTTCTACAACTCGTGATCATTTTAACTTCTACAACTCGTGATCATTTTTAACTTCTACAACACGTGATCATTTTAACTTCTACAGCGCGTGATCATTTTAACTTCTACAACACGTGATCATTTTAACTTCTACAACTCGTGATCATTTTAACTTCTACAACGCTGACAACACAACTCGTGATCATTTTAACTTCTACAACTCGTGATCATTTTAACTTCTACAACTCGTGATCATTTTAACTTCTACAACTCGTGATCATTTTAACTTCTACGACACGTGATCATTTCAACTTCTACGACATGTGATCATTTTAACTTCTACGACACGTGATCATTTCAACTTCTACAACACGTGATCATTTTAACTTCTACAACACGTGATCATTTTAACTTCTACAGCACGTGATCATTTTAACTTCTACAACACGTGATCATTTTAACTTCTACAACACCTGATCATTTTAACTTCTACAATGCGTGATCATTTTAACTTCTACAACACATGATCATTTTAACTTCTACGACACGTGATCATTTTAACTTCTACAACACGTGATCATTTTAACTTCTACAACGCGTGATCATTTTAACTTCTACAACACGTGATCATTTTAACTTCTACAGCACGTGATCATTTTAACTTCTACAACACGTGATCATTTTAACTTCTACAGCACGTGATCATTTTAACTTCTACGACACGTGATCATTATAACTTCTACAACACGTGATCATTTTAACTTCTACGACACGTGATCATTTTAACTTCTACAGCACGTGATCATTTTAACTTCTACAACACTGACAACACAACACGTGATCATTTTAACTTCTAAGACACGTGATCATTTTAACTTCTAAGACACGTGATCATTTTAACTTCTAAGACACGTGATCATTTTAACTTCTAAGACACGTGATCATTTTAACTTCTACAACGCGTGATCATTTTAACTTCTACAACACGTGATCATTTTAACTTCTACGACACGTGATCATTTTAACTTTTACAACTCGTGATCATTTTAACTTTTACAACTCGTGATCATTTTAACTTCTACAGCTCGTGATCATTTTAACTTCTACAACTCGTGATCATTTTAACTTCTACAACGGGTGATCATTTTAACTTCTACAACTCGTGATCATTTTAACTTCTACAACGGGTGATCATTTTAACTTCTACAACACGTGATCATTTTAACTTCTACAGCACCTGATCATTTTAACTTCTACAACACGTGATCATTTTAACTTCTACAACACTGACAACACAACACGTGATCATTTTAACATCTACAACACGTGATCATTTTAACTTCTACAACACGTGATCATTTTAACTTCTACAACGCGTGATCATTTTAACTTCTACAACACTGACAACACAACACGTGATCATTTTAACTTCTACAGCGCGTGATCATTTTAACTTCTACAACGCGTGATCATTTTAACTTCTACAACTCGTGATCATTTTAACTTCTAAGACACGTGATCATTTTAACTTCTACAACTGGTGATCATTTTAACTTCTACAACGCGTGATCATTTTAACTTCTACAACGCGTGATCATTTTAACTTCTACGACACTTGATCATTTTAACTTCTACGACACGTGATCATTTTAACTTCTACGACACGTGATCATTTTAACTTCTACAACGCGTGATCATTTTAACTTCTACAACGCGTGATCATTTTAACTTCTACAACACGTGATCATTTTAACTTCTACGACACGTGATCATTTTAACTTCTACGACACGTGATCATTTTAACTTCTACGACACGTGATCATTTTAACTTCTACGACACGTGATCATTTTAACTTTTACAACTCGTGATCATTTTAACTTTTACAACTCGTGATCATTTTAACTTTTACAACTCGTGATCATTTTAACTTCTACAACTCGTGATCATTTTAACTTCTACAACACTGACAAACAACACGTGATCATTTTAACTTCTACAACACGTGATCATTTTAACTTCTACAACGCGTGATCATTTTAACTTCTACAACACGTGATCATTTTAACTTCTACAACTCGTGATCATTTTAACTTCTACAACTCGATTTTAACTTCTACAACATGTGATCATTTTAACTTCTACGACACGTGATCATTTAACTTCTACAACACTGACACAACACGTGATCATTTTAACTTCTACAACACCTGATCATTTTAACTTCTACAACACGTGATCATTTTAACTTCTACAACTCGTGATCATTTTAACTTCTACAACATGTGATCATTTTAACTTCTACGACACGTGATCATTTAACTTCTACAACACGTGATCATTTTAACTTCTACAGCACGTGATCATTTTAACTTCTACAACATGTGATCATTTTAACTTCTACGACACGTGATCATTTTAACTTCTACAACACTGACAACACAACACGTGATCATTTTAACTTCTACAACGCGTGATCATTTTAACTTCTACAACGCGTGATCATTTTAACTTCTACAACGCGTGATCATTTTAACTTCTACAACACCTGATCATTTTAACTTCTACAACACCTGATCATTTTAACTTCTACAACGCGTGATCATTTTAACTTCTACAACGCGTGATCATTTTAACTTCTACAACACGTGATCATTTTAACTTCTACGACACGTGATCATTTTAACTTCTACGACACGTGATCATTTTAACTTCTACAACACGTGATCATTTTAACTTCTACAACGCGCTACAGCACGTGATCATTTTAACTTCTACAACACGTGATCATTTTAACTTCTACAGCACGTGATCATTTTAACTTCTACAACACGTGATCATTTTAACTTCTACGACACGTGATCATTTTAACTTCTACAGCACGTGATCATTTTAACTTCTACAGCACGTGATCATTTTAACTTCTACAACGCTGACAACACAACACGTGATCATTTTAACTTCTACAGCACGTGATCATTTTAACTTCTACAGCACGTGATCATTTTAACTTCTACAACGCTGACAACACAACACGTGATCATTTTAACTTCTACAACGCGTGATCATTTTAACTTCAACGCGTGATCATTTTAACTTCTACAACACGTGATCATTTTAACTTCTACGACACGTGATCATTTTAACTTCTACAACTCGTGATCATTTTAACTTCTACAACTCGTGATCATTTTAACTTCTACAACATGTGATCATTTTAACTTCTACGACACGTGATCATTTAACTTCTACAACACTGACACAACACGTGATCATTTTAACTTCTACAACACCTGATCATTTTAACTTCTACAACACGTGATCATTTTAACTTCTACAGCACGTGATCATTTTAACTTCTACAACATGTGATCATTTTAACTTCTACGACACGTGATCATTTTAACTTCTACAACACTGACAACACAACACGTGATCATTTTAACTTCTACAACGCGTGATCATTTTAACTTCTACAACGCGTGATCATTTTAACTTCTACAACGCGTGATCATTTTAACTTCTACAACACCTGATCATTTTAACTTCTACAAACCTGATCATTTTAACTTCTACAACGCGTGATCATTTTAACTTCTACAACGCGTGATCATTTTAACTTCTACAA
Organism: Leuresthes tenuis; assembly: GCF_036924035.1. Classification (NCBI taxonomy): domain Eukaryota; kingdom Metazoa; phylum Chordata; class Actinopteri; order Atheriniformes; family Atherinopsidae; genus Leuresthes; species Leuresthes tenuis. The sequence continues at coordinate 36,172,787 of NW_027325364.1, forward strand.
CACGTGATCATTTTAACTTCTACGACACGTGATCATTTTAACTTCTACGACACGTGATCATTTTAACTTCTACAACACGTGATCATTTTAACTTCTACAACGCGTGATCATTTTAACTTCTACAGCACGTGATCATTTTAACTTCTACAACACGTGATCATTTTAACTTCTACAGCACGTGATCATTTTAACTTCTACAACACGTGATCATTTTAACTTCTACGACACGTGATCATTTTAACTTCTACAGCACGTGATCATTTTAACTTCTACAGCACGTGATCATTTTAACTTCTACAACGCTGACAACACAACACGTGATCATTTTAACTTCTACAGCACGTGATCATTTTAACTTCTACAGCACGTGATCATTTTAACTTCTACAACGCTGACAACACAACACGTGATCATTTTAACTTCTACAACGCGTGATCATTTTAACTTCAACGCGTGATCATTTTAACTTCTACAACACGTGATCATTTTAACTTCTACGACACGTGATCATTTCAACTTCTACGACACGTGATCATTTCAACTTCTACAACGCGTGATCATTTTAACTTCTACAACGCGTGATCATTTTAACTTCTACAACGCGTGATCATTTTAACTTCTACAACGCGTGATCATTTTAACTTCTACAGCACGTGATCATTTTAACTTCTACAACACGTGATCATTTTAACTTCTACAACGCGTGATCATTTTAACTTCTACAACGCGTGATCATTTTAACTTCTACAGCACGTGATCATTTTAACTTCTACAACACGTGATCATTTTAACTTCTACGACACGTGATCATTTTAACTTCTACAACGCGTGATCATTTTAACTTCTACAACACGTATTCATTTTAACTTCTACAACGCGTGATAATTTTAACTTCTACAACACCTGATCATTTTAACTTCTACAACGCGTGATCATTTTAACTTCTACAGCACATGATCATTTTAACTTCTACAACTCGTGATCATTTTAACTTCTACAACGCGTGATCATTTTAACTTCTACAACACTGACAACACAACACCTGATCATTTTAACTTCTACAACACGTGATCATTTTAACTTCTACAACTCGTGATCATTTTAACTTCTACAACTCGTGATCATTTTTAACTTCTACAACACGTGATCATTTTAACTTCTACAGCGCGTGATCATTTTAACTTCTACAACACGTGATCATTTTAACTTCTACAACTCGTGATCATTTTAACTTCTACAACGCTGACAACACAACTCGTGATCATTTTAACTTCTACAACTCGTGATCATTTTAACTTCTACAACTCGTGATCATTTTAACTTCTACAACTCGTGATCATTTTAACTTCTACGACACGTGATCATTTCAACTTCTACGACATGTGATCATTTTAACTTCTACGACACGTGATCATTTCAACTTCTACAACACGTGATCATTTTAACTTCTACAACACGTGATCATTTTAACTTCTACAACACGTGTCCCAAATACAAAACCATGGTGGTGTGTTGAGGAAGACTTTGGTCCAAACTCTCCACAGTGTCCTTCTGTAAGGAATATAATCTGTGTAAAGGTATTTCTGTATATGAACATGCACAACTTGTATATCAGAGACAACTAAGGACTTTCCTCATTTTCATTTGTAGTCTGAGTTAACCAATCACCTTTCAGCAAGCTTTAGTTATGTGCATGTAAACATTATGAAGCCAGCACAACACTAACACTAAACCCATTTGCTTAAATACATGAGAATCACCTGTTTTTAATATTATTGTTTTTTTTTGTTTGTTTTTTTTAAAGCTTTTTTGCCGTTTATCTGCATTCAATCAACGTCCAGCACACAAAAAAAGATGTCTTGGTCATAGATGTATGCTGAAAGCACAGAATGATTGGCTGTAGTCTTCAGAGGAAAGGTCATGAGAGGATAGCGCGATTTCTGCCCAACACTTCCACACCTTCTTCACCTTACTATATGTCCCACAAATATTTGATGCTATGATATTCAAATGATTGTGTCCTACCTTTTATTTATATTTTACACATCATCCTAAATGGTGGAAGCAGCTGTGTTATTTAACTGAACAGGTAAAGTGACAAAAAATCTGTGTTGTTAGGGTTTTGGTCACCTTGTTCCGTCATCAGAGGATAAAGGGTTACTCGGGGTGGTCTACGATTCTGTTCCATTCCCTCAACATAACAGACCTAATGGACAGACAACCAGACTGACGGTACACACACACACACACACTCTCATGAACACACACAAACACAGAGAAGAATGTTTTTCATGGAAATGCCCTTATCATCTGTGATGGATGTGGTGCAGGGCCTGGACAATGTGTATCTGCTGTTTCTAAACCAAATGCCTTGATGTGGATAGCAGAAAAGGTTGTATAGAGTCTATACAAAAAAACACGACAGCACAGTTAGAAAAAGACTGAACAAGGATGGCTTGTTTGGAAGGGCTGCAGGAGAAAGCCTCTTCTCTCTAAAAAGAACATGGCAGCACAGCTTAGGTTTGCAAAGCTGCATCTGAACAAAGCTCAAGACTTCTGGAACAATGTCCTTTGGACAGACCAGAGCAAAGTGGAGATGTTTGGTCCTAATGCACAGCAGCACGTTTGGAGGAAACCAAACACAGCATATCAGCACAAACACCTCATACCAGCTGTCAAGCACGGTGGTGGAGGGCTGATGATCTGGGCTGGTTCTGCAGCCACAGGACCTGGGCACCTTGCAGTCATTGAGTCCACCATGAACTCCTCTGGATACCAAAGTATTCTAGAGTCAAATGTGAGGCCATCTGTCCCACAGCTAAAGCTGGGCTGAAACTGGCTCATCAACAGGACAAAGATCCCAAACACAGCAGCAGATCTACAGCAGAATGTGGGAAAAAGAAAAGAATCGAGGTGTCACAACGGTCCAGTCAGAGTCCAGACCTCAGCCTGACTGAAATGCTGTGGTGGGACCTTAAGAGAGCTGTGCAGAAACCAAAGCTGCAAACCTCAATGAGCTGAAGCAGCGCTGGAGAGAAGAGGGCCGAGATTCCTCCAGAACCATGAGAGAGACTGAGAACGTCCCACAGGAAACCATCACTGCAGCTCACTGCTGCTGAAGCTGCTGGATCAGGGGTTCACTTAGTTTATCACTCACTGCTGCTGAAGCTGCTGGATCAGGGGTTCACTTAGTTTATCACTCACTGCTGCTGAAGCTGCTGGATCAGGGGTTCACTTAGTTTATCACTCACTGCTGCTGAAGCTGCTGGATCAGGGGTTCACTTAGTTTCTCACTCACTGCTGCTGAAGCTGCTGGATCAGGGGTTCACTTAGTTTATCACTCACTGCTGCTGAAGCTGCTGGATCAGGGGTTCACTTAGTTTCACACTCACTGCTGCTGAAGCTGCTGGATCAGGGGTTCACTTAGTTTTACACTCACTGCTTCTGCGTTTAATTCAATAAATAATGAGTGTGTGTGAATATGTCGCGAGTAAATATGACTGAGGTCAAAACTGACCTAAATGTATGTCTCCTAGGTGATGATGGGTGGGGCCTGGTTCCAGGAAGTCTTTGGGGCTCCAGAGTCTGTGACAACAGAGGGCCTTTTGGCTCGAGCCTGTGAGGCGGTGTGCAGCCACCTGGGAGTCACTGCAGCACCGTGCTGGAGTCAAGTGGCTCTTCACCAGGTACAGCAGGACGGCAAATAATCCTCTCCAAACCAAATGATAACTTGTGCCTTTTTTTATTGCTTTTCATTAGGAAATATTTACCTTTTATTTATTGGACTGTATATGGTTTTGTAATTATTATGTGGCAACAAATGAACATGCCATCATCTAACGTTGACAAAATCATTGATGTTCTTCTCAGGACTGTATACCTCAGTATTATCAGGGACACTTTCGGAGAGTTGGTGAGTATTGATCCAGGTGCATCACATCTGACTCATGTCCATCCACAAAGTGTAGAGAAAACAAAAGTTTGATGTCTGTTTGCCTACTTTTGCAGAGTCCATGCGTAGCTTCATAAAGAAGAAGAATCTCTCTCTGTCTCTAAGTGGTTGCTCCTTTGATGGTGTGTCGGTGAATGATGTCATCTTTAGTGGACGAACAGCTGTAGAGGAGTTGTTGGGAGGTGGAGTTTGATGCAGCGTCAACATGACAACAGCATGTGAATCCCATGTTGCTTAGCAGATGTTCAAATATTTATTATCACAGGAGGTCCATTCTCTTTTTTTCCTCCTCTAAAAACTGCAACTGCTCACATTTTAATGTAAAACTGCAAAGATTGAGCTTGAGATAATGTTGATGTTGATCATAACCGAAGCAGATCCTCTCTAATTCACAAACAAACTATATGAAGTGCCTTTTTTTTCTTTACAGGAAGGAGCTGACCAAAAATGTTATTTATTTCAGAAGCTTTTATCATCAGAAACAGTTAAATCTGTAAAGTATAGCTGCTGGCAGTGCAGTCTTCATCTCTCTCTCACACACACACACACACACACATCACATGCTGGAGAAACAACTGAATTAATCTGAACACATTTTTGGGGACAGCTAATTTGACCATGTGGATGTTGCAGCTAACTTCTTGATTTGATGTGTTCCAGTTTAACAGAAGTTGGAATCTCAGGGATGAATAAATGATGAATAGTGATAAATAAAATCAATGTCTTAAATGTTTTCTGTAAGTCTTACTCTGCTGTGTGCCATTGAGAATCCATGCACAACATTTGTTTTTCTCCCTCCCTTATGAAACAGTTTGTGCATCAGTCTTAACTCGGGGCTCCAAAGGGGTCGACTGCACTTTGTGGACATAACATTGTGCAGCTAGTAACCTTGAATACTGCCTTCTTATCTTCAAACATACACTGGAAGAGCCAGGCCATGTGTATCTAAGTGTCTAAGAATGTATCCAAGAGTCTTTTTTCATTAACACAACTATGTTGTTTAAAAATTGTATACATTAAAGTTAAATAACTCGGTGTCAAATTTTTTTTCAATTTATTGGGAATTTTCATTTGACTTGTAGGATTCTTCTGGCAGGAGATGACTGGAGCAGAAGCAGAAACAGACTTCCCTTTAAATGGTGAAGCCTTAATTTGTCGCCTCAGCAGCTCTTATGACTGCAAACAGGCTTTTTGCAGGTCTCTTCCTCCAGATACAATTTTCAGGATCTAGATGCCTCACACAATATGTACACTTATAAGTGAAAATAAGAGTGTTCACAGACAAATGGGCATTTATTTGTCAAGTTTAAAAAAAAAACAACTGATTATGCTTGGTTCTCTTGTAATGCTGCTGTAAAAGTATGTGCATAAGCCTGGCTTCTCCCTTAAATAATCATTTACAGACAAAGACAAAGCAAATGAGAAGTGGAGAAAAAGAAATGCATTTCATGGTGTTAGTTCTGGAATCATGATTGGAGCAAAAGAGGAAAAAAAGCCCTGTGCAGGCAGGTTCTTTTCTGATAAATGTTTGTTCTTTTGAACCATTTTTAGATATTTTTTGCTTTCTTTTTTTCCTTCCTTTTCACTTCCTCAACAAAAGGTCGAAGCTGCTCTTAGAAACCGTTTTGTTAATCTATTTACATCATTCATACGTCTGGCCCCAGATCTTCTTTGCTGTTACTGTTGTCTGTAGGTTGCTCTGCAGACTCTGGGTGAGAAGCTCCAAAATGTGGATATGGTTCTCTGTAAATCACTTTCGAGCACATTACCTGATGTTTTCTACCAGAATGGTGGTCTTTTTTCTGATAAAAATATCTTCGAGCAGGCACTCCAGTGTAGCGTCTAAATGGATCTGCATTGACCTTGACATGCAGGAAGGAACAAATTCGGACTTTCCAAAAGCTCACCTGGACAAAGCAGAAGGCTTTTGGTCCCGAACTCTACAGTTGGGCAGCATTAGACCCTTCAAGAAGACAATGATCTGAACCAGAGTGGTCAAGGTGAACAGAAAACAGTACTGTGGAGAATCCAGACCAGAACATTATCTCCTGAACCTTTAGTCATTAAAACAGGGCTTTACCATGAGTCCGTATCTGACATGGCTTGATGCACTTTTGTAAACGCAGTGTTTGTCACAGCTAGGCTGAGAAGGATCAGCTTATCTGATCTAACAGTCTGACTGAGCTGCTCTTTTACTTTCAGGAGCTGCTTTCTTAAATCCCTCAAAGCTTTTATTGTATTGCTGACTGATTTGGACATGCATACCTTGCATTACTGACTGAGGTCAGTTTCCCTCAGAGTATTGTTGCTAATCTCAGGATTATTTATGGGGCTCTTGATTAAATAGTAAAATTAAGAATGAATTTTTCTTTTTAATTGTGAATAACTGAATATTTTCCTCTTTAGGCCTATAAATATGTTTCAAAAGACCCAAGCCAAAGAGTCTGGGAACCATTTATTTCCATAGAATGGACTCTTCACCTGAGCTTGGATCCACCTGAATGGATTCAATAGCTCTGAGGGCTAAAATGATGAAAATAAAACAGCTGGTGGTTTATTTATTTATAAGAACTGAGAACAGAGCAGATAACGGTGTGGTTTTATTAAGGAGCTACAGTGAGAGTATAAACAACAAATACATTTCTCATCTCTTGACTGGACAGATCAAAATAAGAATCAAGATCTCACAACAGTTTTTGTCTACTGGAGAGCAGAACGCACGCACACACACACACACACACACACACGCCTAAAAACTATCTGAGGCCAAGTTTCTTCTTCTCTTTTTGTTTCTTGCGGACCACTTCCATATTGCGGTCCTTCCACATGCTCTTTCTTAGTTTGATAGGACGGCTGCCGACGTACTTCCCTGAACAGACAAAGAAACAGAGTGAGCTCAAAACATGGTTGAGAGAAAGTGTATGACGACAGTCCAGGGTGTGCAGAGACTGACCGTTCATCTCCCTCATGGCCCTGACGTAGTCGTTTGGATCTTTGAAGCTGACAAAGCCGTAGCCTTTGGTCTTCCCAGTCCGTTTATCTCTGACCACCTGATGACAACAGTCCATATGATGATGACAACAGTTGTGTTACCAGTAACACAACACACACACTTCCATTAGAATAAGCAAAGATCCAAGGAGTTTTCTATGGACTCGGGGAGAAAAAAAGAAAAAGGTGTGGACTCCTTCAGGTCTGACATGAATTTAAGTCCAAGTTGTTGTTTGTTGCTGTGCAACAACAACATTTCCCCTAAATGGGGATATAAAGCTAGCCATCCAAAAAATATTTAGTTCTTTGAAGATTGTTTTGGGATATTCTATCATTTCATAAAATGCTTTTCCATGAAACACGTGCGCAACAGAGTGAGAAGTGACCAGAATGATGCCCAACACACAACAACAGAGCTTGTAGAGCTCCCTTTCCAGTGCTCACAGGTAAAGGAAACACAAACAGCCCAACCTTAGCTTTAAGGAAAGATGGGTATCTGCTGAAGGCCCTCGCCAGTATGTCATCATTGACCTCATTACCAAGATCGCCACAGAATATACGAAAATCATCTGCAACAAAGGGAGAAAAGAAGGGTCAAACACTCACTGTTACAGCATCAAAGGGTCAGGCAGTGAAAAGGCATTTATATGTGCCTCTCGTGCTAAATTTCTAAACATTCAGCATTTCGTGTGTTTGTCCACCTGGAAGCACAATGAGGCTGATCCGTGCACGGAAAAGAAAAGCTACTCTGGGAGAATAAGATGATAAGAAAATGTTCTGACACCAGAACGAGCTCCTGTCTGCTTTGCTGAGTCATTAGTGGCTGTTGTCAGTTTCTAACTGAATCTATATCAGGGGTCTGAAGAGGTTTTAAGGAATCGGCTCCAAGTCACAGCAAGAAAAATGTTGCCTCTGCAGGTAGTTTGGTGCCTTTACATGATCAATATCTTTCTGCAACTGCGACATATTAGTATGTTGAAAAGAGCCACGTTTTCTGTGTCCTACAGCCTGCAGAAAGTAGAAGTAAAGACCTTTTTCCACAGTGTCCCCGCAGCAGCTTTACCTGATTCCCACTCCAACAGACTGGGGTCCTCCCAGGACGTCCCTGCTGCCGTGCGGATACACTTCTTCACCTTCTCGTTCTTTGACTTCTTCTTGTCTTCTGCAGCACTTTCAACAGGCTGGAAAACACACACCCAGACATCACATGGCCTTACTTGTGTGACCTCAGCGCACAGTTGAACAGATGAACAGTAACGGTGCCTGCAGAAGAATCTGTATTTCCTGTAAGATTTAGTCCAGTTCAGTTTGGGGAAACACACGATGAATACTCCAGAAGGGTGTGATCATGTTACTCCATATAATGCATGATATCACGCAGGTTTTTATGGGCAACACTTTACCTGGTTTTTGCATTTTTCTGCTCAACCAATAAATTAAGTGACAAAATGATGATGTAACTGTACAGTTATTGGTCAAGCCAACAACTTCAAGGCAGGAACTAAAGAAAGAAAAAGTGATTTCTATGGACTTCCTGTGGTATAGAACCAAATAAGAGGAACTCCTTCCAATAGTTATGAGAACAATCAAGTTCCTGCAGTCAAAAAGAGCCTCAAGGTGTAATTCCCTTTGACATGATGTCCAATTAGCTCTATGAAAAGCCAAAATGATGCAACCAGGAACTAACAGTAGAGATCATATTTCTCCAATTATAAATGACTTTACTGGCTGCTTGTCAAGGTTAGAATGGAATATAATATCTCTAATAACTCAATCAAGGTGACCTCACTGTACCATGTTTTCCCAACAGAGCACTTTGCTCTCAGGCTGCAGGTTTCCTTGTGGTTCCCAGAGTTTCTAAAAGCAGAATGGGAGGCAGAGCCTTCAGTTATCAGGCCCCTAAAAGCAGAATGGGAGGCAGAGCCTTCAGTTATCAGGCCCCTAAAAGCAGAATGGGAGGCAGAGCCTTCAGTTATCAGGCCCCTAAAAGCAGAATGGGAGGCAGAGCCTTCAGTTATCAGGCCCCTAAAAGCAGAATGGGAGGCAGAGCCTTCAGTTATCAGGCCCCTAAAAGCAGAATGGGAGGCAGAGCCTTCAGTTATCAGGCCCCTAAAAGCAGAATGGGAGGCAGAGCCTTCAGTTATCAGGCCCCTAAAAGCAGAATGGGAGGCAGAGCCTTCAGTTATCAGGCCCCTAAAAGCAGAATGGGAGGCAGAGCCTTCAGTTATCAGGCCCCTAAAAGCAGAATGGGAGGCAGAGCCTTCAGTTATCAGGCCCCTAAAAGCAGAATGGGAGGCAGAGCCTTCAGTTATCAGGCCCCTAAAAGCAGAATGGGAGGCAGAGCCTTCAGTTATCAGGCCCCTAAAAGCAGAATGGGAGGCAGAGCCTTCAGTTATCAGGCCCCTCTCCTGGCAGTCATCATAAGGATGCAGATGGAGACGACTACTACATTCTCCAGTTACTCACTCGCTCTCTCTATGGAAGTGACTGATGTGTCAACCACATGACTTCAGTCAGCATGCAGCTACACACATTATTATTCATTCCATCTCAACATCATCCTGATGAATGTGTTAGTAATAAACGCTTTAAGCTACAAAATATATAGTTTGATCTCAGAAGAAGGGCTTAATATCAAAGGATTCATTGAACTCTTCAGCCTCTGTGTATGAAAACAAACAGAATAACTAGATTTCTTTCTTGGAAAATAATTATTTACTCTGTGATATCTCCTCTTTAAATAATCTGTGACAAATTCCCTTTAAATCAAAAGAGAAATTCTGATTTTTAAAAAAAACATTTCTATCTTTATACCCAAATCATGGATTCATTAAAAAAGGTTTTGTAAGCATTGCTCCAATGCCTTGTTTATTCAAATATTGAGTCATTTTCCCTCTGTCGTATGAAAAATGGGGTTTTCCTTGGTATCAGAATCAAGTCAGAAGATCTTGTTTAGTGACAGTTTAGACACCATAACTGTTGTCCAAGTTTAGGAGCGATGTTCTGTTAGAAGGCCAAATGTGGCGCAGATGGAAGTCAACAGCTACAAACTTCACTGGCTGTAAAGTGAACTCTTACCCGTTTCCCACAGACTGGGCTGATAAATCACGGCTCTTATCTTACAACCTTGGACCAAATTGTGCACTAAGCTTTCTGTCTGGGCACTTCTGACAGCATCAGGATGTCGAACATATTGAAAGATTAGGGATTAAGGGCTCAGAGCAAACTTGTACACTCACCTCAGTATGGGGGGGCTCAGGCTCAGGCATGCTTGGACCGATGACAGCGCTGCTGTCGTCGTTCTCCTTCTTGTCAAGAAGACCTGCTGCAATTACTGCCGCCTGCTGCTCTGCGACCCGTGCTGCCAGTTCCTCCTGAAAGATCCACATCAGTCCCTCTGGTTCAGAAACTGACAACAAGCAGCTAAAACCGAGCACCGTCTCCACCGTGTCACAAACTGTTTCACCTTTACTAATACACAGCCCCTCCCCTATATTTCTAACACATAGCAGAGTCATGCTAAGTTTATACTTAAACACGTTGCTCTGCAGTTCACCATGCTGGTAGGGGGGTGTGGCTGTGTGTTTGTGTGGTTTCAGGTTAAAGCTGAATCCTTGCTTTTTCTTCTGGTCACAGTTAACAACAGTAAAACATGGCAACTGAGGTGGAGCAGCTGGAGCTCATCAGTATTGAAGAACAAATGCTTATAGTGCAAATGTTGAAGCAGGCGACAGAGAAGAGGTTTGCGGGGGGGTCTGTACGACCGGCCGAGGCTGAACCAGTGAATTTACAGGGACCTGGATGAACAAATGCACTTTGGATACTTTTGAATGTCAACGGGCCGATTGGATGAGCTTCTTCGCCATGTACAGCCATTAAGACCGGAAAAAGCAACTGCTGGAAATGACGTTCTGAGCGGACCAATCACAGCCCTTACGATGTGTAGTTGTAGAATTTTCTTGGAGGTGCACGTCAGGCTACGACGTAGCCTGACATCATCGAAATGACGGAGAAGTCTAAAGTACGCTTTAGCAGTAATCCAAAGTTTCTTTTTAAAGAGCATAACATTTTTAAAAATACATTTAAAAAAACAACATTGTTCAATGTGCACGTACCATTCTGGCTTGTCTTTGAGCCCGGACATCATTCCTCTTCTGTCCAATAGTGGCAGAAGGAGCAGAATACACAGTCGGTGCTGCCTGGATGATGGATGGTGTTGGTTTGATGGAGGGCGGGGCCACCTGTCTTGCAGGCGGCGATGACACCATTGAGGATAAATTACGAACCTGAGGGCAAACACAGTAATAATTTAGGCTAAACAACGGTGTTAAGAGACATCAGCATCAGGAGTATTCCCCTGTCCACAAACTGCTGACAACATTCCAATAAGAAGTTAAACCATGTTGTAAAGAGGCGACACCGACCTGAGGAGCAGCTGCCATGTGCTGCATGGGCTGAGAGGGGCCCTGAGGCATTGGACCCTGCAGGGAAGGAGGGACCATCATCGGAGGAGGTGGAGGGGGTCGGGGCAAAGGAGGTGCTATTGGAGGACCACGCATCATCTGCAGCCTTTGACCACCTAACCACACAGAAAACACACACACACTTACACACATATATACTTTGAAGTTATTGCTGCTAAGGGTGCTTCTACAAGATGTTGGCTCATGGGGGGGGGTTCTTTCCATTGTGCAGTAATGCAACAAAAGTGTACACCCTCTTCCAGCTGTAACTTTTTATGTATCACTTTCTTAATATCCCCCTTTGTAAGTCGCAGGTGTCCACAGTGTAATATAAGATATTTACACAGAAGGATGTTACAACTTTTAATTTAATGCATATGGTAACAAAAACAAATACTGTAAATGCTTTTTTTCTAACAGAGCCTGTAACACTGATGGTTTTAGCTTAAATACCTATCAGTAACGCACAAATAGGTGATGTAAATGCTTTTTTTTCTAACAGTGCCTGTAACACTGATGGTTTTAGCTTAAATACCTATCAGTAACGCACAAATAGGTGATGTAAATGCTTTTTTTTCTAACAGAGCCTGTAACACTGATGGTTTTAACTTAAATACCTATCAGTAACGCACAAATAGGTGATGTAAATGCTTTTTTTTCTAACAGTGCCTGTAACACTGATGGTTTTAGCTTAAATACCTATCAGTAACGCACAAATAGGTGATGTAAATGCTTTTTTTTCTAACAGAGCCTGTAACACTGATGGTTTTAGCTTAAATACCTATCAGTAACGCACAAATAGGTGATGTAAATGCTTTTTTTTCTAACAGTGCCTGTAACACTGATGGTTTTAGCTTAAATACCTATCAGTAACGCACAAATAGGTGATGTAAATGCTTTTTTTTCTAACAGAGCCTGTAACACTGATGGTTTTAGCTTAAATACCTATCAGTAACGCACAAATAGGTGATGTAAATGCTTTTTTTTCTAACAGAGCCTGTAACACTGATGGTTTTAACTTAAATACCTATCAGTAACGCACAAATAGGTGATGTAAATGCTTTTTTTACTAACAGTGCCTGTAACACTGATGGTTTTAACTTAAATACCTATCAGTAACGCACAAATAGGTGATGTAAATGCTTTTTTTTCTAACAGTGCCTGTAACACTGATGGTTTTAGCTTAAATACCTATCAGTAACGCACAAATAGGTGATGTAAATGCTTTTTTTTCTAACAGTGCCTGTAACACTGATGGTTTTAGCTTAAATACCTATCAGTAACGCACAAATAGGTGATGTAAATGCTTTTTTTTCTAACAGTGCCTGTAACACTGATGGTTTTAGCTTAAATACCTATCAGTAACGCACAAATAGGTGATGTAAATGCTTTTTTTACTAACAGTGCCTGTAACACTGATGGTTTTAGCTTAAATACCTATCAGTAACACACAAATAGGTGATGTAAATGCTTTTTTTACTAACAGTGCCTGTAATACTGATGGTTTTAACTTAAATACCTATCAGTAACGCACAAATAGGTGATGTAAATGCTTTTTTTCTAACAGAGCCTGTAACACTGATGGTTTTAGCTTAAATACCTATCAGTAACACACAAATAGGTGATGTAAATGCTTTTTTTTCTAACAGTGCCTGTAACACTGATGGTTTTAGCTTAAATACCTATCAGTAACACACAAATAGGTGATGTAAATGCTTTTTTTACTAACAGTGCCTGTAACACTGATGGTTTTAACTTAAATACCTATCAGTAACGCACAAATAGGTGATGTAAATGCTTTTTTTTCTAACAGTGCCTGTAACACTGATGGTTTTAACTTAAATACCTATCAGTAACGCACAAATAGGTGATGTAAATGCTTTTTTTTCTAACAGTGCCTGTAACACTGATGGTTTTAGCTTAAATACCTATCAGTAACGCACAAATAGGTGATGTAAATGCTTTTTTTTCTAACAGTGCCTGTAACACTGATGGTTTTAACTTAAATACCTATCAGTAACGCACAAATAGGTGATGTAAATGCTTTTTTTTCTAACAGTGCCTGTAACACTGATGGTTTTAGCTTAAATACCTATCAGTAACGCACAAATAGGTGATGTAAATGCTTTTTTTACTAACAGTGCCTGTAACACTGATGGTTTTAACTTAAATACCTATCAGTAACGCACAAATAGGTGATGTAAATGCTTTTTTTTCTAACAGTGCCTGTAACACTGATGGTTTTAGCTTAAATACCTATCAGTAACGCACAAATAGGTGATGTAAATGCTTTTTTTTCTAACAGTGCCTGTAACACTGATGGTTTTAGCTTAAATACCTATCAGTAACGCACAAATAGGTGATGTAAATGCTTTTTTTACTAACAGTGCCTGTAACACTGATGGTTTTAACTTAAATACCTATCAGTAACGCACAAATAGGTGATGTAAATGCTTTTTTTTCTAACAGTGCCTGTAACACTGATGGTTTTAGCTTAAATACCTATCAGTAACGCACAAATAGGTGATGTAAATGCTTTTTTTTCTAACAGTGCCTGTAACACTGATGGTTTTAGCTTAAATACCTATCAGTAACGCACAAATAGGTGATGTAAATGCTTTTTTTACTAACAGTGCCTGTAACACTGATGGTTTTAGCTTAAATACCTATCAGTAACGCACAAATAGGTGATGTAAATGCTTTTTTTTCTAACAGTGCCTGTAACACTGATGGTTTTAGCTTAAATACCTATCAGTAACGCACAAATAGGTGATGTAAATGCTTTTTTTTCTAACAGTGCCTGTAACACTGATGGTTTTAGCTTAAATACCTATCAGTAACGCACAAATAGGTGATGTAAATGCTTTTTTTTCTAACAGTGCCTGTAACACTGATGGTTTTAGCTTAAATACCTATCAGTAACGCACAAATAGGTGATGTAAATGCTTTTTTTTCTAACAGTGCCTGTAACACTGATGGTTTTAACTTAAATACCTATCAGTAACGCACAAATAGGTGATGTAAATGCTTTTTTTTCTAACAGTGCCTGTAACACTGATGGTTTTAACTTAAATACCTATCAGTAACGCACAAATAGGTGATGTAAATGCTTTTTTTACTAACAGTGCCTGTAACACTGATGGTTTTAACTTAAATACCTATCAGTAACGCACAAATAGGTGATGTAAATGCTTTTTTTTCTAACAGTGCCTGTAACACTGATGGTTTTAGCTTAAATACCTATCAGTAACGCACAAATAGGTGATGTAAATGCTTTTTTTTCTAACAGTGCCTGTAACACTGATGGTTTTAGCCTAAATACCTATCAGTAACGCACAAATAGGTGATGTAAATGCTTTTTTTTCTAACAGTGCCTGTAACACTGATGGTTTTAGCTTAAATACCTATCAGTAACGCACAAATAGGTGATGTAAATGCTTTTTTTTCTAACAGTGCCTGTAACACTGATGGTTTTAGCTTAAATACCTATCAGTAACGCACAAATAGGTGATGTAAATGCTTTTTTTACTAACAGTGCCTGTAACACTGATGGTTTTAACTTAAATACCTATCAGTAACACACAAATAGGTGATGTAAATGCTTTTTTTTCTAACAGTGCCTGTAACACTGATGGTTTTAGCTTAAATACCTATCAGTAACGCACAAATAGGTGATGTAAATGCTTTTTTTTCTAACAGTGCCTGTAACACTGATGGTTTTAGCTTAAATACCTATCAGTAACACACAAATAGGTGATGTAAATGCTTTTTTTTCTAACAGTGCCTGTAACACTGATGGTTTTAGCTTAAATACCTATCAGTAACGCACAAATAGGTGATGTAAATGCTTTTTTTTCTAACAGTGCCTGTAACACCGATGGTTTTAACTTAAATACCTATCAGTAACGCACAAATAGGTGATGTAAATGCTTTTTTTTCTAACAGTGCCTGTAACACTGATGCTTTTAGCTTAAATACCTATCAGTAACACACAAATAGGTGATGTAAATGCTTTTTTTTCTAACAGTGCCTGTAACACTGATGGTTTTAACTTAAATACCTATCAGTAACGCACAAATAGGTGATGTAAATGCTTTTTTTTCTAACAGTGCCTGTAACACTGATGGTTTTAGCTTAAATACCTATCAGTAACGCACAAATAGGTGATGTAAATGCTTTTTTTTCTAACAGTGCCTGTAACACTGATGGTTTTAGCTTAAATACCTATCAGTAACGCACAAATAGGTGATGTAAATGCTTTTTTTACTAACAGTGCCTGTAACACTGATGGTTTTAACTTAAATACCTATCAGTAACGCACAAATAGGTGATGTAAATGCTTTTTTTTCTAACAGTGCCTGTAACACTGATGGTTTTAGCTTAAATACCTATCAGTAACGCACAAATAGGTGATGTAAATGCTTTTTTTTCTAACAGTGCCTGTAACACTGATGGTTTTAGCTTAAATACCTATCAGTAACGCACAAATAGGTGATGTAAATGCTTTTTTTACTAACAGTGCCTGTAACACTGATGGTTTTAACTTAAATACCTATCAGTAACGCACAAATAGGTGATGTAAATGCTTTTTTTTCTAACAGTGCCTGTAACACTGATGGTTTTAACTTAAATACCTATCAGTAACGCACAAATAGGTGATGTAAATGCTTTTTTTTCTAACAGTGCCTGTAACACTGATGGTTTTAGCTTAAATACCTATCAGTAACGCACAAATAGGTGATGTAAATGCTTTTTTTACTAACAGTGCCTGTAACACTGATGGTTTTAGCTTAAATACCTATCAGTAACACACAAATACGTGATGTAAATGCTTTTTTTTCCTAACAGTGCCTGTAACACCGATGGTTTTAACTTAAATACCTATCAGTAACACACAAATAGGTGATGTAAATGCTTTTTTTTCTAACAGTGCCTGTAACACCGATGGTTTTAACTTAAATACCTATCAGTAACGCACAAATAGGTGATGTAAATGCTTTTTTTTCTAACAGTGCCTGTAACACTGATGGTTTTAGCTTAAATACCTATCAGTAACACACAAATACGTGATGTAAATGCTTTTTTTTCTAACAGTGCCTGTAACACCGATGGTTTTAACTTAAATACCTATCAGTAACGCACAAATAGGTGATGTAAATGCTTTTTTTTCTAACAGTGCCTGTAACACTGATGGTTTTAGCTTAAATACCTATCAGTAACGCACAAATAGGTGATGTAAATGCTTTTTTTTCTAACAGTGCCTGTAACACTGATGGTTTTAGCTTAAATACCTATCAGTAACGCACAAATAGGTGATGTAAATGCTTTTTTTACTAACAGTGCCTGTAACACTGATGGTTTTAACTTAAATACCTATCAGTAACGCACAAATAGGTGATGTAAATGCTTTTTTTTCTAACAGTGCCTGTAACACTGATGGTTTTAACTTAAATACCTATCAGTAACGCACAAATAGGTGATGTAAATGCTTTTTTTTCTAACAGTGCCTGTAACACTGATGGTTTTAGCTTAAATACCTATCAGTAACGCACAAATAGGTGATGTAAATGCTTTTTTTACTAACAGTGCCTGTAACACTGATGGTTTTAGCTTAAATACCTATCAGTAACACACAAATACGTGATGTAAATGCTTTTTTTTCTAACAGTGCCTGTAACACCGATGGTTTTAGCTTAAATACCTATCAGTAACGCACAAATACGTGATGTAAATGCTTTTTTTTCTAACAGTGCCTGTAACACCGATGGTTTTAACTTAAATACCTATCAGTAACACACAAATAGGTGATGTAAATGCTTTTTTTTCTAACAGTGCCTGTAACACTGATGGTTTTAGCTTAAATACCTATCAGTAACGCACAAATAGGTGATGTAAATGCTTTTTTTTCTAACAGTGCCTGTAACACTGATGGTTTTAGCTTAAATACCTATCAGTAACACACAAATAGGTGATGTAAATGCTTTTTTTTCTAACAGTGCCTGTAACACTGATGGTTTTAGCTTAAATACCTATCAGTAACGCACAAATAGGTGATGTAAATGCTTTTTTTTCTAACAGTGCCTGTAACACCGATGGTTTTAACTTAAATACCTATCAGTAACGCACAAATAGGTGATGTAAATGCTTTTTTTTCTAACAGTGCCTGTAACACTGATGCTTTTAGCTTAAATACCTATCAGTAACACACAAATAGGTGATGTAAATGCTTTTTTTTCTAACAGTGCCTGTAACACTGATGGTTTTAGCTTAAATACCTATCAGTAACGCACAAATAGGTGATGTAAATGCTTTTTTTTCTAACAGTGCCTGTAACACTGATGGTTTTAGCTTAAATACCTATCAGTAACGCACAAATAGGTGATGTAAATGCTTTTTTTTTTTCTAACAGTGCCTGTAACACTGATGGTTTTAGCTTAAATACCTATCAGTAACACACAAATAGGTGATGTAAATGCTTTTTTTTCTAACAGTGCCTGTAACACTGATGGTTTTAACTTAAATACCTATCAGTAACACACAAATAGGTGATGTAAATGCTTTTTTTTCTAACAGTGCCTGTAACACTGATGGTTTTAGCTTAAATACCTATCAGTAACGCACAAATAGGTGATGTAAATGCTTTTTTTTCTAACAGTGCCTGTAACACTGATGGTTTTAGCTTAAATACCTATCAGTAACGCACAAATAGGTGGTGTAAATGCTTTTTTTTCTAACAGTGCCTGTAACACTGATGGTTTTAGCTTAAATACCTATCAGTAACGCACAAATAGGTGATGTAAATGCTTTTTTTTCTAACAGTGCCTGTAACACTGATGCTTTTAGCTTAAATACCTATCAGTAACGCACAAATAGGTGATGTAAATGCTTTTTTTTCTAACAGTGCCTGTAACACTGATGGTTTTAGCTTAAATACCTATCAGTAACGCACAAATAGGTGATGTAAATGCTTTTTTTTTTCTAACAGTGCCTGTAACACTGATGCTTTTAGCTTAAATACCTATCAGTAACGCACAAATAGGTGATGTAAATGCTTTTTTTTCTAACAGTGCCTGTAACACTGATGGTTTTAGCTTAAATACCTATCAGTAACACACAAATAGGTGATGTAAATGCTTTTTTTTCTAACAGTGCCTGTAACACTGATGGTTTTAGCTTAAATACCTATCAGTAACGCACAAATAGGTGATGTAAATGCTTTTTTTTTTCTAACAGTGCCTGTAACACTGATGCTTTTAGCTTAAATACCTATCAGTAACGCACAAATAGGTGATGTAAATGCTTTTTTTTCTAACAGTGCCTGTAACACTGATGGTTTTAGCTTAAATACCTATCAGTAACGCACAAATAGGTGATGTAAATGCTTTTTTTTCTAACAGTGCCTGTAACAATGATGGTTTTAGCTTAAATACCTATCAGTAACGCACAAATAGGTGATGTAAATGCTTTTTTTTCTAACACTGCCTGTAACACTGATGGTTTTAGCTTAAATACCTATCAGTAACGCACAAATAGGTGATGTAAATGCTTTTTTTTTCTTAACAGTGCCTGTAACACTGATGGTTTTAGCTTAAATACCTATCAGTAACGCACAAATAGGTGATGTAAATGCTTTTTTTTCTAACAGTGCCTGTAACACTGATGGTTTTAGCTTAAATACCTATCAGTAACGCACAAATAGGTGATGTAAATGCTTTTTTTTCTAACAGAGCCTGTAACACTGATGGTTTTAACTTAAATACCTATCAGTAACGCACAAATAGGTGATGTAAATGCTTTTTTTTCTAACAGTGCCTGTAACACCGATGGTTTTAACTTAAATACCTATCAGTAACGCACAAATAGGTGATGTAAATGCTTTTTTTTTCTTAACAGTGCCTGTAACACTGATGGTTTTAGCTTAAATACCTATCAGTAACGCACAAATAGGTGATGTAAATGCTTTTTTTTTCTTAACAGTGCCTGTAACACTGATGGTTTTAACTTAAATACCTATCAGTAACGCACAAATAGGTGATGTAAATGCTTTTTTTTCTAACAGTGCCTGTAACACTGATGGTTTTAGCTTAAATACCTATCAGTAACGCACAAATAGGTGATGTAAATGCTTTTTTTTCTAACAGAGCCTGTAACACTGATGGTTTTAACTTAAATACCTATCAGTAACGCACAAATAGGTGATGTAAATGCTTTTTTTTCTAACAGTGCCTGTAACACTGATGGTTTTAGCTTAAATACCTATCAGTAACACACAAATAGGTGATGTAAATGCTTTTTTTTCTAACAGTGCCTGTAACACTGATGGTTTTAGCTTAAATACCTATCAGTAACACACAAATAGGTGATGTAAATGCTTTTTTTTCTAACAGTGCCTGTAACACTGATGGTTTTAGCTTAAATACCTATCAGTAACGCACAAATAGGTGATGTAAATGCTTTTTTTTCTAACAGTGCCTGTAACACTGATGGTTTTAGCTTAAATACCTATCAGTAACGCACAAATAGGTGATGTAAATGCTTTTTTTTCTAACTGTGCCTGTAACACTGATGGTTTTAGCTTAAATACCTATCAGTAACGCACAAATAGGTGATGTAAATGCTTTTTTTTCTAACACTGCCTGTAACACTGATGGTTTTAGCTTAAATACCTATCAGTAACGCACAAATAGGTGATGTAAATGCTTTTTTTCTAACAGAGCCTGTAACACTGATGGTTTTAACTTAAATACCTATCAGTAACGCACAAATAGGTGATGTAAATGCTTTTTTTTCTAACAGTGCCTGTAACACCGATGGTTTTAACTTAAATACCTATCAGTAACGCACAAATAGGTGATGTAAATGCTTTTTTTTTCTTAACAG
Organism: Leuresthes tenuis; assembly: GCF_036924035.1. Taxonomy (NCBI): domain Eukaryota; kingdom Metazoa; phylum Chordata; class Actinopteri; order Atheriniformes; family Atherinopsidae; genus Leuresthes; species Leuresthes tenuis. The sequence continues at coordinate 36,193,073 of NW_027325364.1, forward strand.
TGCCTGTAACACTGATGGTTTTAGCTTAAATACCTATCAGTAACGCACAAATAGGTGATGTAAATGCTTTTTTTTTCTTAACAGTGCCTGTAACACTGATGGTTTTAACTTAAATACCTATCAGTAACGCACAAATAGGTGATGTAAATGCTTTTTTTTCTAACAGTGCCTGTAACACTGATGGTTTTAGCTTAAATACCTATCAGTAACGCACAAATAGGTGATGTAAATGCTTTTTTTTCTAACAGAGCCTGTAACACTGATGGTTTTAACTTAAATACCTATCAGTAACGCACAAATAGGTGATGTAAATGCTTTTTTTTCTAACAGTGCCTGTAACACTGATGGTTTTAGCTTAAATACCTATCAGTAACACACAAATAGGTGATGTAAATGCTTTTTTTTCTAACAGTGCCTGTAACACTGATGGTTTTAGCTTAAATACCTATCAGTAACACACAAATAGGTGATGTAAATGCTTTTTTTTCTAACAGTGCCTGTAACACTGATGGTTTTAGCTTAAATACCTATCAGTAACGCACAAATAGGTGATGTAAATGCTTTTTTTTCTAACAGTGCCTGTAACACTGATGGTTTTAGCTTAAATACCTATCAGTAACGCACAAATAGGTGATGTAAATGCTTTTTTTTCTAACTGTGCCTGTAACACTGATGGTTTTAGCTTAAATACCTATCAGTAACGCACAAATAGGTGATGTAAATGCTTTTTTTTCTAACAGAGCCTGTAACACGATTGGTAAAACATTTTTTTTTTAAAAAGACCTACCAGGAAAAGTCAATGATCGCCTTCTTCATCTTCCTCCTGCGCACTAAAACTATCAAAGTCATCTTCGTGTCCGAACTCAACAGCCTCAGAACTCTGTCACTCAGGAAGTCCTTCGTGGTCGCTCTCACAATCTCACCTCAGAATAGATCGCCTTTCATTTAAAAGCTGCATCATATGCATTACTTAGTTTGTTTTCCATGTTGAGGGTGACTACAGATGACCGATTTACAATAACTAAACAAACTAATCGTTAAATTTATTAGTCTAATGTTACGAGGCAAAATGTTTTTGACGGCATAAAAAAAACAAAGAAAAAAACAGCCGCACCGGATTATAAACCGCAGTGCTCAAAGCCTGGGAAAAAAGTAACGGCTTATAGTTTGGAATTTACGGTATATTCACTCATCCTCTGGTTCCTCAGAACAGGTTTCAACACCACACATCCCTGTATAATATGGTACGATCAAACACAGCACCTAGATGCAGCACCTAGTTACATTCTTCCAGCCAACACCCAGTAATATTATTGCCATCAATCTTATCTAATAATTCAGTGAATGAGTAATCCAGTGGTGATCCTACCGGGTCTCTGCAGGATATGTGGGACAAAGGCTGGTCTCATGATGGGAGGCGGAGGAGGACGAACTGGAGGAACTGGGACAGACAGAAGTCACACACACACTGAGTTTAAGAGAACCATCTGCAGCACACGGTACGACAGCAGAGGGTCGTACTGTGGTGTGAGCCCCACGGTGGGCTCTTATGTACCTCTGAAACATCTTTCACTGTGATCAGTCACCACAAGAACAAAGGTGTCCTGCCACTGAGGCAGCGTGAAAGCCCCAGATACAAAAACACCTCTTTAGCTCTGGCTAAAAGCAGCATCATTGTCCACATGTGGGTAAAAACCTATTTTTAAAACCACAAGCAGCAACACTAACTCTAGACAAAGGATAGATGAATAAATATATGCCAAGTAACTTCCAGACTGGATCCTGGATATATAAAGACTATTTTCATAAGCAGTTGTTGTTCTGACAAAACAACATTTTTAAAAAGTGAAGATGTTCACTTTAAAAATACTAACAAGTACTAACCATAGCAGAATTTTCTTCCTTTTTTTTTTTGCATGTAATTTGTGTTAATCACTAATGTCATATTAACCAATTCCTGAACGTTGTACTCATGATTCTAACTTTGTACATTGTAAATAGTCATATTCACACACATACATATATATATATATATATATATATATATATCATACATATTTTTGGTCTGGCTGACCACTCAAAGTACTTTATACAACAAGTCACATACAGCACTTCTTAGTCTATACATTGTACACAAGACCTCACTGCTAACTTAAATATACTGCTGGGTAATACACCGAGGAGTTTATATTACCTGGGCCCATGAACGCTGGTGGTGGAGGACCAACAAAACTAGCTGCTCTGGCCTCTAATGTCTGCTGGACCTAAGTGACGGACAGGACAAGGAGAATTCTTTTCACAAAGACAAAAATGTTTCTACATATTTTCTCTGTCAGTGGCTCATTTGGCTTGAGTTGCCCTTTAATAGGTCACATAATCGAAGTTATGACAAATTAAGTAATCCATAACATACAAACCTGTCTGTAGGTGTTAGTGCCGATAATTGGTCGCACTATTGGAACCGCAGAGACAGCCAAAGCTACAGGAACCGGCTCCATGATAGGTGGACTTCCTGGTACTGGCCCGCCAAGAACCTCTTGCTCAAAACTGCAGGGGTAGTGACATTTACAGAATAAAACAATACTTTATCACATCTAAAAGGTTAAATGATATCAGTGAAACATTTACTGTTTAGCAAAAAGAAAATAAGAACACATAAAAGGCAGGATGGCCCAAAAAGTCAGTGTATGAGACTGTTGTGCCTGTTGCTTGGTCATTGGGTCATGTAGAGGATTGGGTCGGTGTTGTTCTGCATGTTCACCAACTTGTGCAGTGTTCTCCTTTGTACAAACCGATAAAGAAGGCTGGCTCTGTGCCTACAGGTGTGCCAGAGTGGCGGCATGTGAGAATACAAATGGAATATCTCCAAAGATTTGATACCCAGCCCCTTCGGAAAATGTTCAGAACTCCAGCAGCATAGTGGGAAGATATTTCAACAAATGTTCCAGAGTGCACACATGTCCCTTCTGCTGATCTGTATGCTGCTTTCTGCTGGCTCATTGTGATTGTGGATACATACAGATTCATCAACACACAATAAGGAGCCTCATCTGCTCTTCTCAACGTGTCGTTAAGAAAAGAGATGAAAGCAGAGATTTTCACAGTCATTTCTGCATCAGCTGCTGCCTCCTGTTTCCTCTGGACAGTCGCATCAGTCCCACTGAAGTAATGGAACAAACTGATTATAACAGAGTAGGGATGGAGTGATCGGATCGCCTATCGAAGGGAGGATCGTGATCTTTTTTTCAAATGGCGATCTTTAAGGCAATCTTGAATTAATTTAATGCCATAAGATGTTAAAGAAAATAAATCTCTTGAACCTGCACTTTACTGTGTTCTTTAAAATGTTTCTCATGGAGCAGCATGTCTGCATACAGAGCCCCCTGATCTGTGAGGAGTGAACATTAAACTCTTAATTACACATCTTTTTTCCTTCAGGTGTGCGCCGCGGACGCAGGTCCTCGTTGTCTCCTCTGTTCTTCATCTTCTTGCTTGCTTACCAAACACTCTTCTCTGCGCTGGTGGGTTATATTATCTTTCTTTTTAGTTACAAAAGAAATAATTCACGCATATATTTGAACAACAATAACTTTATTAAATTGAGGGATCAGCTTAAATGCTCCTCACACAAATGACTAAACCAAAATAAAATTTAATTTTGAGCCACACACACTTTTGTGCAGATGTGGCGCAAAACCTATATTTCTGAATAAATAATAGGCTGTAATAGGGATGAAGTGATTTTCGATCAGATCATCTATTGACAGTGGCCACGATCAAATGATCTGAAGACAGAGCCGATTTCACATGCCTACAACAGATCAAATTGTGATGACTTCCTCCTGAAAAGCCAGGGTCCAGGGTATTGTGAGATGGGACATTGCCTGGGATGAATGAAATGTGGAGCATGTGGAGGAGGGTGCCATGCCAGTTTGGGTCAAACCATGTATATGTGCAGGAGAGAATAAACCTCCAATAACATTATCTTGTGTTGGTGCATCAATGCACTCCAGCAAGTCCGTCAGCATCAAACTTCAAAGTCCAGAAACAACTAATCAGTCTGTCAGTGCATCCAGTTGAGTTGTGAGAGAAGGGGCACATTTAATCTTTTGAACACAGTTCATGTTTTCAATAAATTGTTTATAGCTGTGGATGAAGTGGTCCCAGTAGAGTGCCTGTGTAGAATTCCCTTCGTTAGCTCTCCTATAGCTGCAAGTAGCCACATAACAGCAGCTATGAGCTAACAGAGCTATAGCACACGTTCAATCATTCATTCATTCATTCTTCTTAAAGTATTGGTGAAATAAAGACAGATAATGCCTTATTTAGAGGCTGCATCCTCTAAGCCCCGTTCACTCCGTTATATGGATATACGCCGATCGTGAGTTATCTAAACAGCTTCTGAAGTACGCCGACTTTCGCCTAACTGTTCTTGGTGATCTACTCCAGAAATATGCCAGAAATAAGGTCTAGGTTTAAAAATAGCAGAGTTCCCCTTTAAGCTGTTGGATCATGGGGTTCACTTAGTTTTTCACTCATTGCTTGTTTTATTCAATAAGTAATGTCATTTGTTGCTGTTCATCTGAGGTTGAATTTACTGAATTTTGACACCTGCTGAAGGCCTGATGGTTTTTATCATGTCCTGATACATTAAATATTTCAACTGAAAGAGGGTGGACTTTAATTCAGTAGTTCAGGAGAATAAAGGGCTTTTATTTCAACAGTGAGTGTTAAAACAATTTGAATTAAAATGTATTTGATCAAATGTCATCTGTTTTTAGTTAGTTACAATTTTTTGCATATTGGGGTCCCAACTGTCCCAGAGAAAAGCTGTTCTCCGACTCAAACCAAGAACATCCTGCAGAACAGAAATAACGTGACCAAGTGTTGTCATTGTGTCTGAAATGTTCGAATGATGATTGTGCGTGTGTTGCACAAATCTCCCGTATATGGTTAAATAAAGCTAGAGGGAGCCTCAATGTAAAAGGCGGCCTGTTGAATCAGGTGTACTCACAGAGCCATCTCTGCTTCCATCTCTTTCAGACGCTCCTCTCCTGACTTGACCGCCATGCTGCAAGAAAAAACACTGGTCAAAACCTAGCCAAGGAATACAACTTTTCTCTAGCTGATGTGGACTAGCGGCAGTATTTAGTGCTAGGATTTATAATGTTTCGGCAGTTCAAGCAGTCAGCCTGAGCCTACCAGGAGCCCCATTTCATTTCCGCTCAGTTTCTTACAGTCGGGATGCATTTTACTCACACTGACGCTGTTTTAGCCATTTTAGCCACGTTCACCAAATTTAGTAACGTGATCCTGATTCCCCTCGATTACAATGAAAACCGAACAAATTTCAATTCGCTTAATTAAAAGGTGGTACTTTGGGCAGATCTCACGTTTAGCATAACAACGTTATCAGGCAGTTGCGACATTAGCTTCGTATATAGTTTGAGCTATTCCTGACTATGCTCGGATTTTCAAGTAAACTAGCTCAGGCTGCAGCTAAGTTTGATCGAAAGCACCTTAACCAGCAACTCGTCATTAACAACAGACGATAAAGCAAACTTATTTGTAGATGAACACAGTTACTTACATGTTTAAAGGGGAAAAAGCAATAACTAGCCACTGAATGAGCTGTAATGCGCTAACCACTGTGGATTTTCTTCTTCTTTTCTCATTAGTGGTAGATAACCAGGTTAGAGGTGTATTACCGCCACCTACTGGCAGGGAAAGTTTCCAGTCTCGTTTCTTTTTAATAAATTGAGTAAAGTAACAAGAACTTCATATGAACCTTAGCAAACTCTCCAGTAATGTCCAATTTTATTCTCTAATATTCTGAATCAAATCATTATTTTAGTCATCATTTCATTTTAGTTTTACTGCTGTAGGTGAAATTACATTCCATTTCATATTGCGTTCTCGTCAGAGATGAGTGATGACTATTTCTTCCACAGTTTACTCAGTCCAGCTTGTCTTTAGACATTATACAGCTGTCTCCTGCATCATTAATGCCCCAGCATTACACATATTAATTACCTTTGATTAAGTTTTTTTTTCCTTCCAGCTCACTTTATAGCATTTCTGAATACTGATTGAGACTATTGGTAGCTCAAAAGTCAGTTCCTAATTTCTTACCAGTCCAACATGGGTCAGAATCCAAAAGAAAGAGATAAGATATTGCCACCTTCCATAGCTCTCATTCAAACATGTAGAATTGAATTTGGACTATGAATTTGTGGGCCAGCATATTCAAATATCTCCATTAACTGAATGATGAAAAAGTTGTAGTCATGCCAAAGCCATTTGTTTGGCCATGGGACTTTTTATAAACTTTGAAATGTACAATTCTGAGGAACAGATTAGTTTCCAATAACCAACAAAAATCATTACCTTGTGAGATTTCCATCTGCTATGGCAGAATTCCACTGCTTGGTGACCTGAGATATTCTAATGGCAAGAGCTGCTATTTCAAATATAAATTCCAATAAATATCTATGAATTCAACATTTTTACCACAAAATATGACAGTTCTGTTATCTCTTGATCTATGTTCTCTCCCCTTGCTGATCGACAGTTGGAGGTCCATAACTCAAGATCCAAGAGGCTTTATTTATTCCAAGGGAAATTGCTGTGCAACAGTTATGGAACAAGGGGGAAAATACTTCATAAAATAAAATAGACAAATAAGATCAAATAAAGCTAACATAAAATAACATAAGTAACTGTGTACAATATGTGCTGGGTGCAAATAACAAATATCATGATTAGGAGAAGCGTCATTGTAAAGTGACATTAGTATTTGGCTTCAGGACGCAGTGTTTCCACTAATCCTCTCTTGAACTGAGGTAGATGAATTTAAGTCTGATGGCCACAGGTAGAAAGGACTTCCTCTGACGTTCAGTCCTACAAAGGGGTGGAATGAGTCTGTTGCTGAAGGTGCTTCTGTGGGAGGTAAGCACCTGGTGGAGAGGTGTTGTCCAGGATGCTGTGCAGTTTACCCAGCATCCTCCTCTCAGACACCACCAACAAAGAGTCCAGCTGGACCCCCAGGACGGAGCCAGCCTTTCTGATGATCTTGTTGATCTTGTTAGCATCTGCTGCCCTCAGCCTGCTGCCCCAGCACACCAAACCAAAGAAGATGGCACTGGCTACCACCGACTGGCAGAACGTCCTCAGCATGATGTTACATACATTGAAAGACCGGAGCCTCCTCAGTACATATAGCTGGCTCTGACCCTTCTTGTACACAGCCTCCGTGTTCTTGGCCCGGTTCAGTTTGTTGTCCAGGTGTACACCAAGGTATTTGTAATCCTGGACCACTGATTGGAGGATTGCAGGATGTGCTGAGTGGTAATGCTGGTCTCTGAAACTATTTTTCATAACCTTTTCACACACTTTAACATGACTGTACTATAGTACACTTTATTCAATGAAAATATACTTCCAGATAAAGTTATCTACTGTTTATTTCAAAATTGCATTCTCAGAATAATTCTTGTTGCTGTGAAATTTTTTTTACATTTGGATGCCCTAAATTTTGCATATTTTCTAAAATACAAGTGCACTTTTTCACCTGTATTTCATCTTTTTCACTTGTATTTCAACCTATCAAATAATAACAAAGTATGTTGGTAAGTTACTATTAAGTACTCATTTTTATTGATGAAATGTGCAAAAGATATTATTGAACATACTGTTCATAAATGAAGAACTTATTGCCATAATATTAGTGGCAATATTAATTTAGTATTCTTATAAAACACAGTAACCTTTATTTTACTGCTCAAACATTAGTTAGTACTCACACAGCCATGTAATGAAGTGTATTAAGCATACTTTAAGTTCTTCAACTGTGGCACACAAAAGTACAATAAAAACACGTCAAACTCTGCTTCTCCACAATTTAATTACAACTAAAATAAACTTAGAACAAAACTAGTTGTTACAAAATAGTAAACTTCAGGTTAACTAATCATTACTACACTTTGAGCTGACTAAGAACCAGTCTGACTGCAGTATGCTGAAAATGAATATACTTACATTTATTTTTCACCAGGCATGACATCAGAACACTAAAACATTAAAACATAAAACATTATCGCTGCGTGAATGTCAGAATTCTTATTATTTTACAGAGAAACAAGAGATTTTTTTCCTCTCCTAAAGAAATTTTTCTTTAAAAAAATCTCTTCTCCTCTCGGACAAAAGTTAAATGATAATTAAGCTTTTCCTGTCTGTATTTGAGAGAGACTTTTTTAGTGTGTTATATATATATATAGCACACTAAAAAGTATATATGGAATAGAAATAGTATGGAATAAATATGGAATAAAAAAGTATATATGGATACGTGTGCGCGCGCGTGTGTGTGTGATATACACATAAGATCATTTGCTTGGTCATTAATAACTGAATTGTCTTTCATTTATTGCACAGCCTTCCAGAAGGCACCCAGTTCATTGAACTTCTGTTGATGCTCTTCACACTGCGGTTCGGTCATTCGCTTAGAAAAAGCACCTGTCCGTAACATTCGGAGGTTCCAATCAACCGAGCCGCAGGTGTGATAATGAAGTTGAAACGTGGGCTGAGATCAGCTCCAGACTTGACTTCTGAGCTCCCAACTGGATTCTGCGTCTCGCTGCTCTTGAGGTTCCTGTTTTCGGATCATGTTGGTGTTTTTCTGTCTTCTGTGGAGATTGTTTCATGGTACTCTGGGAGGTCCGGTTCCGCGCCAGGTATGGCTGGAGGAGGCAAAGCCCACGCAGACAGAGGAGGTTGGAGCTTCCAGCCCCTCATTCCACCGCCTGCCTATTTTTCTACACTCGCCGGGGCCACTCGTACCACCCGAGCTGTTCCAGCCTGCTCCCTACAAGACGGCTCTTCCTGCCGAGCTCTCTTCGCTGCTGATACCGCCAACAACGCAACACCAGAGCGTTGAAGACGGAGGCACGCGCGCCGTGGAGGTGTGGTGCGGAATGGATACAGTCACTGTGAGCGTGGACCGCTTCCTGCTGCGGGCTTGGACCGAGCCGTCCTTGTTCCGGCTGGGCCCATGTGAAGCTAACAGAGTCACCTCCCGCTACCTGTACTTCCACTACGGCCTGATGGAGTGTGGCGGAGAGCTTAAGGTCGGGACACCACTGAATACAGCGGGCACAAAAAACACATTTCCTCACTAACCCCAACATGTTGCTTATCTACACCTGTCTGAGCTGTCAGAGCTTCACAATCATGCACGAGGGCCTACACACACACACACACACACACACACACACACACACACACAGGTGTCCATCACATGCTGTCAGAATCAGACTCCAGTACCAGCCTGATGTCTTCTTCTGACCTAATATTCGACCCAGGGCGGGTGAAACACCAACATATAGTCTGTACTGATTGTACATTGTAATCATGAATCAATAGGAGGATTTTTATTAGGAATTCCCTTAAGTTAATTTTGCAAAGCAATAAAACAACCGGTTCAGTTTTACACAAATGACATTTTCAAAAAATACTGTAAACTTTTTTTGGGGAAAATTTAAGTAAATTTTTTAAAGACCTTTGGGGTTTCCAAGTAACACAAATAAACCACTGACATCACAGCTGGTGAAGGTAACATCTGCTGTGATGTCAGTGAAGGTAACATACCTGTTCACAGGTATGTGAAATTGTCTGTCACCATAACACCAGACCAGGGATACCTGCTGAGAGAAAGAGAAACAATAGTTACTGACAACAATGATGTCATCTGTACATGGAGGGAGGAGAGGTGCATCATGGGAGCTCCCCCAGCAGGCTGGGCCTGTAGCAGCAGAACTATGGGATGTTTCAGGGGTTCATCCCTGGCTGTAAGCTTTATGAAAAAGAAAAAATTTAAGTCTAATCTTAAAGGTAGAGAGGGTGTCTGCTTCCTGAAGCCAAACTGGCAGCTGGTTCCACAGAGAGGGGCCTGATAACTGAAGGCTCTGCCTCCCATTCTGCTTTTAGGGGCCTGATAACTGAAGGCTCTGCCTCCCATTCTGCTTTTAGGGGCCTGATAACTGAAGGCTCTGCCTCCCATTCTGCTTTTAGGGGCCCGATAACTGAAGGCTCTGCCTCCCATTCTGCTTTTAGGGGCCCGATAACTGAAGGCTCTGCCTCCCATTCAGCTTTTAGGGGCCTGATAACTGAAGGCTCTGCCTCCCATTCTGCTTTTAGGGGCCTGATAACTGAAGGCTCTGCCTCCCATTCTGCTTTTAGGGGCCTGATAACTGAAGGCTCTGCCTCCCATTCTGCTTTTAGGGGCCTGATAACTGAAGGCTCTGCCTCCCATTCTGCTTTTAGGGGCCTGATAACTGAAGGCTCTGCCTCCCATTCTGCTTTTAGGGGCCTGATAACTGAAGGCTCTGCCTCCCATTCTGCTTTTAGGGGCCTGATAACTGAAGGCTCTGCCTCCCATTCTGCTTTTAGGGGCCTGATAACTGAAGGCTCTGCCTCCCATTCTGCTTTTAGGGGCCTGATAACTGAAGGCTCTGCCTCCCATTCTGCTTTTAGGGGCCTGATAACTGAAGGCTCTGCCTCCCATTCTGCTTTTAGGGGCCTGATAACTGAAGGCTCTGCCTCCCATTCTGCTTTTAGGGGCCTGATAACTGAAGGCTCTGCCTCCCATTCTGCTTTTAGGGGCCTGATAACTGAAGGCTCTGCCTCCCATTCTGCTTTTAGGGGCCTGATAACTGAAGGCTCTGCCTCCCATTCTGCTTTTAGAAACTCTGGGAGCAAAGTGCTCTGTTGGGAAAATATTAAAAAATTAGATATTTTAAGATGTGATGGAGCTCGGTCATTAAGAGCTTTATATGTGAGGAGCAGAATTTTAAATTCTATTCTGAATTTAAACATGGAGCCAACAAGCAAGCAGACACCCTCTCTAGCTTTTAAGATTAGGTTTAAAGCCTTCCTTTTTGATAAAGTTTACAGTTAGGGATGGCTCAGGTGATCCTGAAACATCCCATAGTTATGCTGCTATAGGCCTAGACTTCTGGGGGCCTTCCCATGATGCACCTCTGCTCTCTTTACTCTCCTTGTTTCTCTTTCTCAGCGGGTGTCCCTGGCCTGGTGTTATAGTGTTGTTGTTCCCTCTTTCCTGTCCTATCAAACCCCAGCCGGTCGAGGCAGATGGCCGCCATTGATGGTTCTGGTTCTAATGGAGGTTTCTTCTTGTTGAAAGGGACTTTTTTTTTTTTTTCTTTCCACAGTCGTCTAGTGCACACTCAGGACGGGGGATTGGATAGAAGCAATGTTCGAGTGCAATCTGTTGGTTTCTTTCACTTGGCAACTTATTTTTTTTTAATGGGCTCTGTACGAATTGCACTAATTTGGAATTTAATGAATTGGATTTGATTAGATTATAATTGTATTACAATGAATTATACAGTAATTGACTTGAATTGGGCATCTTTGAGGTGCCCTGAGATGACATTTGTTGTGATTTGGCCCTATATAAATAAAATTGAATTGAATTTGACTGAATTTGGAGAGCTTAAACAGTCTCATTAGGCAGATGTTCATCTACACGGTACCACGCTGTAATACGATTGGTGGAAGCTATGAAATAAATGCATGAGCTGATTTGACTGCGACATTTGATTTTTGGCTTCTAGTTCTCAAAACCAATCTTCTATGAAGTGAAGACAACTGTATTAAATGCATTACTTTTCAGAGTCTCAAACCAGTTGCCAACCTGTTCATTTACTAAACCCCAAGTACTTACTAAGTTTTGATTTTAATTTTCCAACTTTGTCCTTCAGTTTATCAGCTGACAGCATGTTTTCTGGTTTTGCTGTATCTCAGTCAGCTCATCTTTTTTAGGTAAAACAATGTGAGGCTTAATGATTTACTTTATTCCAGAAGCATTAAATCTCTATGAAATGAATCAGAAAATGAATATGGTTATTTAATTTATATCGTTCCCAGGTTGTTGGTGGTCAGCTGGTGTATACCTACTTAATGAGCTATGCTTCACCTCCACAAGACTATGTCATCAGAGTTTTTCCACTTAACCTTCCAATCCACTGCCATTACAACAGGTAATTATTTCAAACAAGATTAAAACTGCTGACAGGTGAAGTGACCCAGGGGCAATGACATTGCCTCCAGTTTCTATTTCAGTTATCAGGCCCCTCTCTTGTGGAATAAGCTGCCAGTAAATGTCCGGGAAGCAGACACCCTTTCCACTTTTAAGATTAGGCTTAAAACTTTCCTTTTTGATAAAGCTTATAGTTAGGGATGGCTCAGGTAATCCTGAAACATCCCATAGTTAAGCTGCTATAGGTTTAGACTGCTGGGGGACCTCATCTGTCACACCTTTCCTCACTTTGCTCTCTTTTTCCCCCTGTTTAATTTCAAAATTGATTTTATGTACATGTGACATTATTGTGGTTATAAACTTGTGTTTCCCTGTTCCAGTGTTTCTCAGTTCCAGTCCTCATGACCCACCGCCCTGCATGTTTTCAATGTTTCCCTCCTCCACCACACCTGATTCAAATGATCAGCTCGTCATCAAGCTCTGCAGTGGCCCGATAAGGAGGGAAACATTGAAAACACGCAGGGCAGTGGGTCATGAGGACCGGAACTAAGAAACACTGCCCTGTTCCAACAGGTATCCTTTGAATGGTGTTATGGTGTTTTTCCCCCCTCTTTTCCCTATTTTCTGTCTTCTCAAACCCCAGCTGGTCGAGGTGTATGGCCACCCTTCCTGAGTCTGGTTCTGCCAGAGGTTTCTTCCTGGTTCTGGTTCTGCCAGAGGTTTCTTCCTGGTTCTGGTTCTGCCAGAGGTTTCTTCCTGTTAAAGGGAGTCGTTCCTTTCCACAGTCCCTCAGGCTCAGGACGGGAGATTGGACTGAAGACAAGTTTCAGAACACTCTGTTGGTTTCGGTGCAATATTGCTTTTTGAATTGGCTCTATATGAATGAATTGGATTATTTTGAAATTAATTAATTGGATTTCATTGGATTATGATTACAATGAATTGAATTCCAATTGGCATGAATTGGACTATATTATTTGAGTGCCTTGAGATGATAATTGTTGTAATCTGGTGCTATATAAATAAAACTGAATTGAATTGTAGACCTGAAATTTTCAGTATAATTCTGCCTCGTGGAACTTGAATTTTTTTTAGACAACTTTTTTGACAACTGTGTGGCAAGGGAGATGCAGAAGCTTTTTTTTTTTTTTTTAACCTGACCAACACTTGGACCTGAGACATCCCATAGTTATGCTGTTTTAGGCCTAAATCGCTGGGGGAGCTCCCATGATGCTCATCATTTTAGTCAATGATTTTCAAACTGACCAAATTGGGATGGTCCTCGGTCATATTGTGAGAGGGATTGAAAGACAGCCATTAATGGACCAAACCATTTGACTTCCACAATAACCTACATCTACACATCAAGATCAGTACAACAGTGAAATGTTATAGAAATGAAAAACAAGAGCTTTCAGATGATGGACCTTGCGGTTTGTATGTTTCTATGTTGGTTTTAATTTTTGGCATGTGAAAATAATTCTGTTTCAGGTTTCATTACTCTTACCAAGTTGGCTTCAGACCACAAATTCAGCATACAACCTTATTGAAGAGTCTCAGAAGTAAACTAACTTTCAGTCTCACTGTGTGTAATGGTAAGTATCATTTCCATGTCCTTTGTCTAGTATTTGCTTCTCCTTTTTAACTTTTTTAATCTACGACTATAGACCACAAATCCAAAATACTGCAGGATTGGGGGGAAAAAAAGTGCTCCAGATAAGAGATTTCCAACTTTGTGTCAGCCCAGTGGGAGCCGCTCCCTCCAGGCCACAGTTTTTTTTTAGGGGAACCCGTGTATTTTGTGGCTCAGGCATTGACTCTCTTGGCTGGAGAGAGGCTTTTTGTGGATTCGTGTTATGCTACAAACTCTGAAGATCCGAACAGCTCGCCAAAAGTGGATATTATTAGCAACTATGGGTGTGTAAGAACAACCATATACATCGGTTACCAGTTATTAGTTAGCTGTTTTCCCTGACCTGATTGCTTAGCTTGTGTGTTCTCACTGCAGCTGCATGATGGACAGCAAGAGAGAGGGCAGCAGCTCTCAGTTCCTGGCAGGAGGTGGCAGTGTGTTGAAGTTCTCATTGGATGCCTTTCTATTCAGAGGAGTCTCACAAGTAAGATCAAAACAATTTGGTGTAAGTTGGGGGGGTTATGCAATGAACTGTATGTAATATATATAACATAAATGTAAGCCTGTTTGTCGATTACCTCACTGAGACCCTGGATGTTGTTCTCAAAAAAGCTTCACTACTCCATGACGTATGCTGGCCTTACAGTTTCTATCTAAAGTTTACAGTTTTTATCTAAAACATGAACCATGGGTCATTTGAGAATCAAAAGTTTTCAGTCACACTTAATGTGGCAGAAAATGTAATTAAGATGATTAATTATTTGGACACTGACACAATTTTTGTCATCTGTATTTTAACAATCACTTAGGTTGACAGGTTGTCTCATCAAGTTGCTGTCTGTCTTGACCAGGAAACTCTTAAGAGATTTCAACTAGAGTTCTATGTTAGTTCCTGGTTGAAGGTTTGATAAATTGATCAAACAAGAAGAGTCAGATTTGTGTCACAGTCGTATGGCACATGTCCAAAGGGTGGGTTTGCTTTGTAAAAGATGAGCATTGTTTTTAGAGACAGCAGATTACAGATCAGATGCCACTGTCAAAGTCATCTTTCAAAACAATGATTTTTAACTGTATGGGTGAAGGCCATGCAGGGGAGAGTAATGAAAGCTGAAACTTGTTTAGTGGTAACGATGCGAGTCTGGCAGTGCTCGTACAGGCCCTGACTCAGCTGAGGGGGGGTTAGGTTGTATGCAGCAAAAGAAAAGCACACATTTGAATGGAGAGGAAATTGGCACACTTTGATTCATGAAATGTAAAAAGAATCTGATGGAAGAGCGGGTACACGCTTGTTTCTCCACTATTACTGATTCAAGTGGATGGGACAGAGTGTAAGTTTCTCTACAGCTGAGGCAATGATGAGTGCAACAACAATGACCATAGTGAAGATTTAGGTTGAAAGGAGGAGGGCGGATGTTTCTGTTTAAATCATAAAGTAAGAAACGGACATGTCTGGAAGGCTGTGGGAGTTGAGGTGTGTAAATATAATGTGATTCAAGGAAACCACTCCTGAGGGAGGCAAATTAGAGAAATGAAAGTTATATTATTGGAATGCTGTATTTTGGTCTTAGAAAGGGTGTAAGTTTGCATAGGGACAAGAGTTGTCCCTACCAATGTTTTTGATAATATTCTAATATCATTTTTTATTTTTTACATGATGCATTAAATGTAGTATTAAGTATAAATCTTTCCGACGTGCCCTCTTGTTCAGTGTAACCTGCTTTGCAACAAGGTTAGATATGCTGCCATGATATGCTGGGAAGTGTCCCTACCAAAGCTAAGACCAAAGAAAGAAAGCAAAAGAGTGCTGCACATGACTCTACAATTACTGAACCTGAAGTGAGGTGGTTTGGGACAAAGAATGAATGAAACTCGGCCAACAGGTGCTCAACATATAGTGGGACTCTTTTAACGAGGATGGTGATTTGGAGCTGCCCAGAGTGTGCAGCCATCAATTTTCCCAAAGGGGGTGCTTCTTTTAAAGAATCAGAAATATGAAACACGTATTTTATTATTGTATTTACCATATGATTCCAAATGTAATATTCTTTCAGAACAATACTGGGGACATCTAAACATTTCACTGGTACTATAAATATAGCCTATATTGGTTCAGTGGCAAGACTTAATTTCCAGTGAAATATTTATTGAAAAACACTGACATGCATGATGAATCATTCTTGTGGTAAGAGGATTAATTATACAGTTACATTTAACTGCTATTATTTTTAATTATGTGTGTGTAGGTCCAGTACCTCCACTGTTCATTGTCAATCGGTGTCAATGTTTCCCACATCACAAAGTCCTGCAGTTACAACAAGGCAGTTGGCAGGTTGGTAACTTATCAAAACTGTTTTATAAGGTTGTTTGTACTGTAATATAAAATGTTAATATAGTTGGTTCAATATGCTTTATCATTGAAATACTCTACCTGGCCCCAGAAAAGGCAAAGTTTGCACTGTCTGCTTAATGAATCAAACAATTTGCACCAATGAACAGACTGCTTCATTCTTTGGTGCATAGGTGGGAGGAGCTGGCAGCCTCATCATCATCGGTGTGCTCCTGCTGTAATTCTGTGTGCACTGACTCAGGGGCCCGTAAGTTCTGAGAATGGCATCAGATTAAGCTAATTATACCTCATCAGCTGGAGATTTGTAACCACATTACAAAAATAAATCATCAAAAGCTAACACTGATTAATTTTAGTCGCAGTATAGATTGTTATGTGATATGCAATCTGGTGCAGTCCATGTGCTCAAAATATGAGAAATCTACTCTATCATCTTATTTGACTTTTCTCATGTGTCTATTCTCCTCAGCTTTCAAGAACCAAGTCAGAAGTGTGGGCTGGCTTGTGGGTCAAAAAGAGAAAGAAAAACCAAGCATGGGAGAGATGTATTTTCAAGAGGGGAAAGAAAGAATGGATGTATATTATAAAGAAATGCAGAGTCCCCCACAGGAGAAAAAGATTGACAGTGAGGAGGAAAAGGGAGGAGCTCTCACAGACAAAGAACAATGGAAGCTGGCTACAGGGAAGGAGGAGAGTGAAGAGGTCCTGGAAGAAACAGCCAGTCAGCTGAAAGATCAGCCACCATATGGCATCATTATGTCAGATGAAAGTAGACAACAAGAAAAAGAAACCGCTCAGGCCAGTGACAAGGTCCCTTATGTTAGAAATGATTCTGTGACTGCTTTGTCCAGTGATAATGGAAAAGATGGTTCTAGTACCACTGCTGTTCTGACAAATTCCACTTTTAGTATAGAGTCTAATGCTACGGGAGATGGTTTCACAGCAGTAAATCCCATCATTCCAACCTGTCCTGGCAGTGTCAACATTAGTTGTAGTTCAAATAATGGTACAGTTCATTATGAAAGGGGTAGTGATAGCAGTAGACATGGGCTTGAATATTCTGCTGTTAGCATAGACACCTTTAGTCCAAAAAATGTTACAATTCCTTCTGGTATGAAGGATAAAAAGAAACGAACCGCCACAAATAACTTTGAAACTGACACTCGTGTTTCTCCTCTACTCAGAATGTTGGGAAAGGGTGCGGTTGAGCCCAATAAGTTTGACTCCATCATGTGGTTAGAACAGATAAAGTGTGTTCATAAAACGGTGAACAACATGTCTCACACAGTACCAGTTGGAGCTGCCAATTCTGATAACAGTGAAGCATCAGATGGAGATGGTCATCTACAGAGCAGAGGGTTAGAATCAGACCAGTCTGCTCATTTGATTTGTCAAGTTGGTGAGTCAGATTTTGATAGTGGAAAAGAAGGTGGATTACTTGAGCTGAATCAGTTTATTGGAGAAGTAAAGGCTCAGAAAGAAATATCTGGTGCTATTACACCACGTCACAGTGTAGGCTCTTTATCGGTTAGTTCAGAGCAAGTGAAGCTTAGTCATTCTGCTGTGGTCACAGTCGCTAATACCTTGCAAGACTCTGAGAGCAACCAAATGACTGACAAACTATGGCCTGAGGTGTCGCCAGAATGGGGCCTGCAGAGTTTAGGGTTTGTGGTAAAACAGCCAACTGAGGTTGAACAGGAACTGAGACATCGATTGTTCTCCAGCAGGCTTGATAGTGTTTCCACAAAGCAGTAATGTGACAAAGATTTGTTGTTGAAGGAATGGACTGGAAGATGTGAGCTTTCATCAGCCTGTAATTTATGTTATTAAGCTCAATTTTAACAGTTGTCTGGTGTGGAGTGTAATGTTAATGATGTCTAATGGAGTTTAAAAGCTTCAAAAATATAAGATGCTGAGCTGTTGTACTGCGGATCAGTGCAAAGATCAAGTGGTTAATTGATGTAAAAAATAAATGAAAGGGGCATAAATAAGCTTTTCAGGGAGGTAAAGTACAAGGGCATTCTTGTGTCGTTACCCGAATTCCTCCAGGGCTTAATGTAAGGACTGGTAGGAGATCACTGAATACAACAACCTGCAGAGTTCCACTAATGCCTTTATAATTGCTGTATTTGTTGCTGATGCTCAGGGAGGTTCCCACATTGACAAGAAATCCCAATGTGCTCTTGTGGGAACTTTTGGCAAAATATGTAATTGCACTAACTGGTGTTTACTGGCTGTTCTTTGTGAAATGTTAACAAATAAACTCCTAATGAGTTCTACCTACTGTTTTTGTCAGTACTGTAGTTATAAACTTTATTAATCAAAAAACGAATTAAAATTATTTGCATAAAGTTATGAAAAAAACATCTTAGAAATTTAGGTAAAAACAAACTTGGATGAGCAACACATTCTACAACATTTAATGAACAAATGCCAAGACAAAAAGTGTAAAAACTAAGTCCACCCTTGCTGCTTCATCGGACCTTAAGAGGGTGGCAGCCAGGAGCTGCAAATCAAATGCACTGATTAACAGATCATCAGTGTCTGCAGAGCTTCAGGAGCTATATAAAAATGCTTCAAAGACCATTCATCTCGGTGTGGCAGAAGATGATGGTTGTACCCAGTCAGCAGTGTTGTAAAAGGGAAATATGCAGGTTGACCAAGAAAGACGTCAGGAACAGTCAGGACAGAAAACTTGAAGCAATTTGTCTGAAAACAGAAAATGTCCAACAAAAGAAATGAAAAACAAATGGACAGAAACAGGAGTTAATGTTTGTGAGAAAGCAGCTGGAGGAAATGGGATTTCCATCTAGAAAAGCCAAACATAACCCATCACTAACAGCTAAAGAGAAGACTGGGGATGGTTGGATAAAAACTGACATTAAGAGATGAATCTGCTTTGGACAAGGAGATGATGCTCGAACTTTAGTTTGGTACAGGTCCAATGAAATGTAGAAAGATGACTGGCTGAATAAAACAACATTTCCACCATCACTCTCAAACATGTTAATGTGTTCATATGTTTTTATGTTACAAGACATCATCACAAGCAAGAATTGATCACAAACACTGGCTGATGATTTTTGCTTTGAATCTGCAGAATTCTAACCTTAGCCTCAGAAAGGTGAAGTCAGACAATCTGAATGTTCTAATCCAGACTATTTGTAAGAACCTGCACCAACCAATCCTGACTACTTAGTTGGATGGAGGTCTAGCAAGCTATAAGAGAATCTAACTTAAGCAAAGTACCGACACTAGTTTGTATGTATTATTTTGGTTGCTAAAATGGCAGAGATGGCATGAAATCAGATTTTGTAAGCCTTCATGCCTGATTAAAAAACTTCAGCAGAAGTGGAGTCAGTTTATTTGCAAACATTGCAGTGTCCCATCCAAAATGCCAGAGAGGAAAACCATTTGCAGTCTTTGTTTTAAAGAGAGCTACCTCACAAATTTCAGCTACAAAACAGCTGGGTTTGCCATCTAACAAATGAAGACCAGCCATTTATCTGGGAAACATTGGAAGAATGAGAGGGCACATCTGTAAATGAGCTTTTTTTTCTAACCTGTTTTCTCTCTCCCATGCTTGTTCTCAGTTTGTGTTGCCAGGGAAAAAGACACCAGTACCTTGGCCTCAAACTGACTGTATTCACTGGTGTCCCTGGAAAACACTGTGTGTGCGGCACATTGTTCAAAAAGTCTGGGCTCCTCCACATTATCAGTGTCTAAACCCTGGATGTTTGCTGATGATGTCAGAGGGGCCTCACTGCAGAAGTCTATCACCATCTCCTTTGCCTCGGTGGCATTGATGTTCAGCCCCCCCACATGTGGTTCTTGCCATAAATCTGTGTTTCTGTCTTACATTGTGCGACAGATCGTTTGTCTCCTGTGCCAACATTACACACAATCTGAATGAGAAAAGAAACAGAAAAATATGTGAATGAGAGCAGCTTTATTAGGATATCATCTTGATTAATAGATGCTTAAACTACATGGTCACAACAAGAGGTCTGCTATGATCACCTGTGATTACTGGTGGGAATGGCTGGGTGGGGTGGGTCAGTGACTCAGACCTTAGTGACTCTCCTAATGTCCCAGCAGCAGTTTAGAAGCATGAAACTCCCCTACAATAAGTAGGAACTGAAGAAGCCTTTCAGATGACAGGTGGAACGTCTTCAAGAACTAAGACTTCAACTCCAATTAGCTTTATTTAAGTTTAGGATTAATAGTATGTGAATGTGTGATAGGAAAAGCTTGCAATACTACACAGACAAAGCAGTACGGTGGGGCTTGTAAAAGTGTTTTCAGTTGTCCACTAGACTAGAAAAGCCCTGTATATGAATACAGTCCATTCATTTATGGCTTAAGGCTTATGCCTGCAGAGGGATTCCACTCCAACTGCAGTATTTTGGTTTGTTAGTCTCCTTTTGAGGAGAAACTTTCCTGATTTCAGTCAGACTAACATGTTTACATCCATTTTTCCCATCATGGTACAGTTTAAGTCACACCGTCAAGAGTATCAGTCATGAACATGCCTCTTTTTTCTGTGGCTGTCCAGATTAATTGAAAAAAAAAAACCTGGGATGATCTCAATTTTATAAATAAGTAGAAAGAAATACCTTTTTTTTAAATGTGTGCAAATATGTAAGAAAATACCAAATAGATGTATCCCAAGTCTTGATTAGGAATGGAAAAAAAATGCACTTGATCTGGTAAAACCCGTAAACTTGTTAGGATTAACATTTAAAATACAGTTAAGCAGTCCTGTGCTTAGGAATGAACACGGTTGTGATGATCTTGCGAGAGTGAAGACACTCTTCCTCTGTTATGGTAGCCAAATAGAAGAATGTGATTTTCATAAAGCAAGATATCAGGAGCGGCATTTCTAAAATGCATTTATTAGGAAAACTTACAAGAAAAGAGGAAATTGAAAAATAATGCCCAGAGACTACAGGCTTATAATAGCTTTGGTTTCATCTACAATGGAGGCATTTTCTAAAATAAGATTGGAAACTCCAAATAAAGGATTTAACATCTACATCCAAAGTGTTGCCTTTTCAATCCCCCCCCAAAAAAGAAGCTTTATAGTGCAGGGTTTATCATTGCTAACAACGTGTGCACTGTTTACATGTAGGAGAAAAAAAGCTGTATTATCCAGAACAGATCAGAATCACACTTTAAGGTTCTGTCCCAGCAACGTCCTGGGTGGCAGCAGTCAGATCGGCTTTGATCAACACCTCTACGAATTCTTCTGTGGTACCTTGATAGTGACCTGAAAACACAAGCATTTCAAGAAATTAACAATATTTAAATCATATTATGCAACTACATACACTATATTACCAAGTATTGGCTCATCTGCCTTTACACGCATATGAATTTAAGTTCATCCCATTCTTAATCCATAGGTTTTAATATGACGTCGGCCCACCCTTTGCAGCTAGAACAGCTTCAGCTCTTCTGGGCAGGCATTAGGAGTGTGTTTATAGGAATTTTTGACCATTCTTTGAAGCACATTTGTGAGGTCAGACACTGATGTCGGAGGAGAAGGTCTGGCTCCCAGTCTCTGCTCTAATTCATCCCAAAGGTGTTCTGTCGGGTTGAGGTCAGGACTCTGTGCAGGCCAGTCAGGTTCTTCCACACCAAACTGGCTCATCCATGTCTTTATGGACCTTGCTTTGTGCACTGGTGCACAGTCATGTTGGAACAGGAAGGATCCATCCCCAAACTGTTTCCACAAAGCTGGGAGCATGAAATTATCCAAAATCTCTTGTTATGCTGAAGCATTCAGAGTTCCTTTCACTGGAACTAAGGGGCCAAGCCCAGCTCCTGAAGAACAACCCCACACCATAATCCCCCCTCCACCAAACTTTACACTCGGCTCAATGCAGTCAGACAAGTACCGTTCCCGTGGCAACCGCCAAACCCAGATTTGTCACTCCAGAGAACGTGTCTCCACTGTTCTAAAGTCCAGTGGCGGCGTGCTTTACACCACTGCATCCAACGCTTGGCCTTGCACCTGGTGATGTATGGCTCAGATGCAGCTGCTCTGCAATAGAAACCCATTCCATGAAGCTCTCTAGGAACTGTTCTTGAGCTCATCTGAAGGCCACATGAAGGTTGGAGGTCTGTGGCGATTGAGTGCAGAAAGTTGCACCTCAGCATCCACTGACATCTTACATGACCGACCACTTCGTGGCCGAGTTGATGTTTCCAATTGCTTCCCCTTTTGTTTTAATACCACTGACAGCTGACTGTGGAATATTCAGTAACGAGGAAATTTCACGACTGGACTTGTTGCAGAGGTGGCATCCTGTCACGGAACCACGCTGGAATCCACTGAGCTCCTGAGAGCGACCCATTCTTTCACAGAGGTTTGTAGAAGCCGACTGCATGCACCTGTGGCCATGGAAGTGACTGGAACACCTGAACTTAATTATTTGGATGGGTGAGTGAATACTTTTGGCAGTATAGTGTATATTTACACATATACACACACATATGTAAAATATGTGCGTACATTGTTTGTTTGATAAATACAAAAATAAATGTATGGGTTGTGACATAAAATAGTTATTCAATAGTATATTTTATTAATTAATATATATTTTACTAATTATATTATTATCAATTACTAATTTACTAACAATTACTTAATTCAATTGCAATAAGAACATATTAGTGACGACTCATGTTAGATTATATCGAAGCTGATTATTGATTTGACAACATTTGAGCAACCTACTGACAGGTAGAACCACCTGCTCCAAATCCCACAGCTCCTGATTCAGGAACATTCATTTATTTTGAGGAGCGGAGCATTTTTGTATGATGGTGTTTGCTCAGTACCGTTTTAACTTCTGTGTAGTTGTCCAGGCCGTACTCTCCCAGCTCTCTGCCGTTACCTGAAGCCTTGTAACCTCCAAACGGAGCCTGAGCACCAAACACATCGTAGCAGTTAATCCTGCAGAGGAACACACACAAATCAAAGTCTGTTTAAAATAATTTGTCCCAATCCATCATGAAGAGGAGGACATTCATCTTCAGAAGGCGTAATGCTATATCTGAGAAAGCACGCATTGTCATGGTGTGACCAGGGGGGTAATGGAAATCTCTCTTGCTCTAATTCCCACATTATTAAACTAAATCAAGGCTCTTCACAAATCTTGGACAGCTCAAAGAGGGGGAGCCAGCCCATTTTCATCCTCTCAGATAAAGGGATGTTTTGCACCATTCAAGCTCTGTAAAGAACCTTAATATGATGAAAAAACTGCAAGACTTTTGCTGATCCATTTTCTACAACCATCTAACCTGTCCATCACAATACCAGTCCAACGTAGCCCAAAGGATAGGATCTTTGTTGTCCAACCAGAAACTCAGAGTCTGATTACCAGTTCTTCCATGTGTTGAAGTGTCTATGGGACAGAGACTGACCCCAACATCACCCCTATATGTTCATCAGTGAGTGATTGTAGATGAAACCCTTGCATGCTGTAATAGAGTGCAAAGATCTAAAAAAAAGTGATACATTTGTGTCTGTGTGAATGACAAACACGTTATTAAGCACTTTGTGGAACATAGACCAGTTTAAAAGGTGCTACTGTACATGAGAGCTGACCATTTACCATTTCAAATGGGCTCAGAATAAATGTAAAAGATTCAGTTTAGACTCAGAGACCTGCAGCAGAGCTCGAGCTACAGAGGACCTCCTATATCAGAATGGTCTCTGCTCACAAGAACAAACAGAGAGAGAAATGTCTTCACTGGGGAGTAACTTGACTAGTTAAAAGGGTAGAAGGGAAATATGCTGTAAAAAATAAATACAACCTGCAAAAGACACCATTAGGTTCAATGACCTTCTTTGGAGGCGCATGCTGTAACCATTCAGCTATCATGTCACCTCTGTAGTGAAGTGACAATAAAACACTCAAGAGGATACAAGGCAAAAACAACTGGGTTCCTATAAACTCGTTTAGAATGAATAAAAACATTCATATAAAATAAACCACCAAACAGCACACAGCTCATCAAACATTTGGCTTGAGAATCATGTTTCTAGCCTCAAGCATGAAAGACCACCATACAAAAAATGTTACTGATAATTAAGGAAAAAGACATTTCTGAAACAGATTTCAGGGGGCCAACTCTGAGATGCCTACTGAATGAATGTTTCAAAGCTTCTTTATTTATCAGTTTAATCAATTCATTCATTTTGGCATACTTCTTAGTGTACTTCTAACATCCTTTTTTTCAAAAAGCCAACATCTGGCATATCTGTTAGGGACAGTTTGCTTGGTATAAATCATATTTTGAGGGGAATCCCTATAGATAGGAATGGTATGTACATCAACTGGACTATGCAATGTTCGCCATCCTTTTAGAAATGTGGTGAGTTGCATTCTAATAACAGTTTCAGATGGTGTCAGTAGAGAAACGTCTTGGTGGGACAGTCAAAGTCAAAGCAGGACATGCTAATATCAAATGATAAGAACTACCACAGGTTATGTTGTCCTTAGAGCAGCTCAGGCATATTCATACACAACTTGTCTCACACTCAGCCAATCACACATCCCTTTATAGAGTGTATTTAACTCCCTACAGTTTTAGTCTAAGCAGTGCTTTTCTTTATCATATTCACACACAAACTGATGAACACATAGGGGTTCTTTCCCGAGGACACTTTCATATAAGGACTGAATAAGCCTTCTGATTGGCAGATGGCCACTCTACTCTAAAACCACAGATGATTTTAGAATAGCACCCTTACCAGACTGTGCCAGCACGGAGCCCATTGGACACATAGTTGGCTTTATCAATGTCCTTAGTAAAAACAGCAGCTGCAAGTCCGTATTTAGTATCATTGGCTCTTGTTACCACCTCTTCCAATGTTTTAAACTTTAAGATCTGCATCACTGGACCAAAGATCTGCAAGAAAAAAACAAAACAGAAAAGACTTTATGGATGAGGGTAACTTTCAATGTAAGACTTTTTTTTATATGACCAAAGAATAGAAATAAGATACAATACAAGAATAAAAGCCATGCAATAGATGCAGTATTTGAGGTAGCATTATCTTGTTTAAAAATAGGCCTTTCCTGAAAAAGACACCATCTGGATGGGATCATATGTTGCTCTAAAACCTGTATACATGTTTCAGCATTGATGGAGCTTTTCCAAATGTACATGTTTCCAGTTCGATAGGCACTAATGCCCCCCCACCCGCGACATCCATGATTTTCAAAAGAATTCCAGATTTTGACTCATCTGAAGAGAACAGTTTTTCTGCTTTGCCTCGGTCCATTTCATTGTCACTTCTGAGAGACTCTGCCTCTCTAAAGTGCTCTTTCTATACCTAGTCATGTTACTGACCTGTTTCAACCTGATTGGTTTCAAACCATTCCACTAGCTGTTTTTTTTTTTGTACCACTTACTTTTCCAGACTTTCTTTGCTTTATACCAATTTTTTTGAGACATATTGCTGCATAAAATTCAAGATGAGCTCAGATTTATCATGAAATAGTAGAATGTCTCTTTCAATGTAATAATAATAATAATAATAATTAACACATTTATGAGATTAGCTCCGTTTTATTTACAGTTTACACAGCGTACCAACTTATTCGGCATTTGAGCTCGTCAGTCGTGAAATACAAGCATGTCTGCCTTACATTTAGTTACATTTAGCTTCCTCTGGTATCACTGTATTGTTCCTATACGTGTTTTCAGAAAGGACACAGGGAAGTTACAGAGATTCTAATTAGAGCCGACAATTCATTTCAGTGATCAAAACTTCAGACACAAAGGAACAACAAGTATTAATAGATAGTCTGAATTCTAAGTTAACTTTTGACTATTGCAATAAGAAATTTGAATTTGATGGCTATTGCCATTTATTACAGCCACAATACAGAGAAGAAGAGTTCTAACTGTGGCAAGGACACGGAGAGGGGAGTGAGATGAGAAGCGGAATTCAGCTCATAAAATGACCTCGACTATCTGGAAAAGGTCTCTCCAGTTTTGGAAATGCATTTGTATTGAGGAAACTATGCCTCAAGTCGAGTTTCTTTTCCCATTTGAATGGCATTGGTCCTTCTGATCTAAATGTTTACACATCCTGACTAAGGGCACAGTTTCCCAAATAAGAACCATTTGGAAAGCTACTCATCACATACAATTCAGTTGTTTGTACTCACTCACATTTACATTCAAGGCTTCATGTAACAGCTTACCTCTCACAAGGTTTTGGAGCTGGACCCCCCTTCAGCAAGACTAGTAAAAATATGCTTTTAAAGAAATTGTCATGATTACAACAAACTGAGCCCTTTCAGTTACAAATGAGAGCTCTTTTAATCTGCTTGCACATTATTGTCCCGTGTTATCTTTAAGTGACTAGTTGTAGCATAAAAGTAGAATTTTCATTTGCCATTTATTTAACCAGGAAGCTCCAACTGTAATAAAGTATATCCTCTCCTAGGAATTCCTGGTCCAGATGGCAGCAGGAGGCATACGACACATGACACACTAAAGTTTCACAAAAAAAATGATAGCACAATGTAAAATAACAAAGACGAAACCATAGCAACACATTTGTCCTCCAGTTAAAAGTGTGTAAAACAGCAACACATTTCTTTCAGTGAAACTCTTAAAACACCTTAAAGTGTGTATAGAGGGGGGTGTCTTTAAGCTAGTGGTATTTTAAACCTCACTACATGCATATGGAGCATAAAAGGAGAGAGCAATTTCACTTGATAAGGACCTTAAAGACACACTGGAGGTCAACGGTGATGGTCCACACCATTGGTTTTGGTGGCCATGACACCCAGCTTTTCACTTTTATTATTGTTTTCTTAGGAAACGTACCATTTACCACACCATAATAATGCGTGATGTGAAAAATATCAGCTAGGTATATCAAAATTAGCTATCCAACCCTACCTCCTCCCTGGCAATGGTCATGTTGTCCTGGACATCTCCAAACACAGTAGGTTGGATGAAGTATCCTCTGTCTGCAGCCACTCCTCCTCCACACATCAGCTTGGCACCCTCTCTCTTCCCACTGCTGATGTAGCCCAGTATCTTGTTGAACTGCTCCTGATCAACCTAGACATATTATCAGAGTAAAGAGCAAAGTGTATACAAGTGTGCATACTCTCCAATATTTGTGACAAAGAAGCAACAGGGACCAATGAGGGGTGTATGTTACCTGAGGTCCCTGCTCAGTCTTCAAGTCAAAAGGGTTTCCCACCACTCTTCTCTTAGCACGCTCAACACTGCGCTCCACAAACTCATCATAGATGTCTGCTTGGACGTAAGTTCGAGAGCCAGCACAACAACATTGGCCTTGGTTGAAAAACAGAGCAAAGTGGGACTGCTCCACAGCATCTTCCACTAAATGAGAAAGTAACAAAGATGCACTCAACTTCATTAGGAAGATATTTCTGAACAGTCCCATCCATCCATTACCTGCCACTTAGATGGGGCAAAGACATAAGAGCAACAGTGTTAGCAGAAATCCAAGGACCTCCCTCTCCCCATCTACCTCCTCCAGCTCTTCTGGGCACATACCGAGGTGTACCCAATTTAGCCGAATTAAATAATCAGGAGGTGAAGGAATCCTGAGCAAATGACAGCTTTGCCTTGAACCCTCTTCCTCACAACAGGCCGGTAAAGCATCTGCAGATACTGCCCGAATCCATCTGCCAGTCACATTTGGGATTTTCTAGTCTTGCTGACCACTCAAAGCATCTTTACACTACAAGCCACTTTTGTTCACTCTCTAACACACACACACATACACACTAAGGACACTTCAACATGTGGTGTGAGGATGCTGGGAAGCCTCTTTTCCTCCTGAGCTACACTGAAGCCCAACAAAGATTAAAGTCTTTGGTGCATTTTAGAAAACGCTCCTACTTCTATGGAAATAGAATTTTCATTGTAAAAATGATAAAAGAGTATAATAGGAATTTCTGTTAACCAGATATAATTTAGAAGTTATCATTACTATTATTATAACTATTATTATTATTGTTATTTTTAACTATTTGCTTGTTTACGTGACCAAATAAAGTTGTTCCATTGTAAATGTTTGGTTTTTTTGGATTCTACTGGAATAAAACCGTGGTTTCTGATGCACTGGCCATCTGTCCAGAGTGTACCCTGCCTCTCGCCCAGTGGCAGCTGGGATAGGCTCCAGTCCCCCTGCGACTCTAAATGGGCTTAGGCGTGTATAGAAAATGGATGGATTGATGGAAAGTCATGTGTTTTTGATCCAAAACTCTTAATAAATAAACTCAATAAATTGGATCAGGATCTTTGTTGAAAATAACTGGGTGCAGCAAGTCCATCCATCATTAATGAAAACACTGCTGAGAAGTTAGACACAAAGAAAACGTACTGTTGGCATCAGACAGAATGATATTAGGACTCTTTCCTCCCAGCTCCAAGGTGACTTTCTTCAAGTTACTGAGGCCTGAAGCCTGTTGGATGAGATGACCCACCTGATGGACAGAGACACAGAAAGAATATGGTGACACTTTCAGTTCAGTTGAAATCAATGGAAGGAGAAAAACTATCTTTTTATTGTCTTGATAAAAGCTTTGGCAGAGAGGCAGAGTTTTTGGGTGACATTACATTTTGGCTCTGACCCTTCTGAGGTTGCTGAATCCCATTCTGAAGTAAAATATTACACTAAATGGAATGTTCCAAACTGAGATAGGAGCTGCAGTCCTTAACAGTGTTACATGGTCTCTCTCTTACACTTAACATGCAAAACATGCCTTGTCAGTTGGAGGTGTTGTGGCTCACACACACACACACCTGTGTGAGCTATGTATATAAAAATACATTTTTAAAAAAGTTGTCCTACCTCTGTGGATCCAGTGAAGGCCACCTTGTCAACATCCATGTGCCTTGCAATGGCAGCACCAGCTGATGGTCCCATTCCAGGCAAGATATTCACAACACCTTCAGGAAAACCCACCTGTATTTAAAAGCAGTCAAGAATAGTTTCGTAAAATGTGGTCACTCCACCTGTGTCACAAATCTAATATGCCAAAAATGGACAATTTGAACATAAATTCCTGAAAAAAAATCCCATCATGTACAAGACCAGAAAACAAAAACTAACACAATTGAGTCTCAACACCACTGAAGACTGTAAATACTCAATATAATTGCCTTTAGGATTGTACCTGAAATCAACTTAATGAAGACAAAAAAGAAGAAAAATACCTCTTTGATAAGACTGGCTACATAGAGGGCTGTGAGTGGGGTCTGCTCTGCAACTTTCATTACCACAGTGTTCCCGGTTGCTAAGGCTGGGCCAAGTTTCCAGGCCTGCATCAACAGAGGGAAGTTCCACTGTGGGGGGGAAAAAGAAAAGAAAAGGTATGGTCTGATTAAGTTTCTGTACTCTGATGAATGATTTCCAATAAAAAGTAGTACACTGTAAACCATACATAAAACAATGCAATGGTTCACTAATCTAATAAACCAACATTTTAATCACAACAGATAATAGAAAACCTTAGAAATGTTGGAAATTAGATCTCACTGTTTGATTATGAACATTCCCAGCTGCTGAGGTCCAGCATCTGGGATGTTGAGGAATAATGAGAGGAATGTTGCCCCATTCTTGTCCGATATAGGATTCTAGCTGCTCAACAGTCCTGGGTCTTCTTTGTTATATTTTCAACTTCTTTACAATTTCACACTTTAAAAAAAAAAAAAAATTAAGGATTTTTTGTGCACTTGTGGCATTTAATGGAGAGTTGCTTAACACGAAATGAGGGGCAAAGAGTGACAGAGAGGGGAAGGACATGTAGCAAAGGACTCGAACCAGGGATGGCTGCATCAAGGAGCTTAAGCCTCTTTGCATGGCATGCCTGCTGCCAGGAACATTTTCCTGGGGCTGCATGGTGGTTAGCACTGTAGCTTCAAAGCAATAAGGTTCGAATTTTGCATGCGCTCTCCATGTATGTGTAGGTTAACTCTGGGTACTCTAGCTTCCTCCCAACATCCAAAACATGCTAGATTGAATCCAGGTTAGATTCATTGGCAGTTCTAAATTGGCCCTGAGTGTGAGAATGTGTGATTGTTTGTCTCTTGTCTCTGTGTTGGCCTGTTGTCAGTTAACCTAAATAGCTGCAAAACATTTCATTTTAGTACCACTTACCTTTACAGCCTTTTGTTGCCCTTGAGACATGTTGCTGCCACCAAATTCAAGATGAGCACATATTTTTCATAAAACAGTAAAACGTCTCACTTTCAACAATTGATGGTGACTGTATTCTATTAGCATTTTACATTCGGTTATTATGTGCTGGACTGTCTCAGAGACATCTTTGTACAGCCTGCACCTGGGATCCTGTCTGGTGTGGTAGATCCCAGCTTCTATTGCTCTAGGGCTCAGGGCCTGTTGTAGAGCTGCCATGATTGGGGCCCCTGTGCTGACTTTTCTCTGATTCAAAATGCTGCAGCCAGAGTTCTGATGAGATCTAACAGGAGAGATCACGTTTCTCCAGTTTTAGCTTCTCTTCATTGGCTCCCTGTTAAATTCAGAATAGAATTTAAGATTCTTCTTCTCACATATAAAGTTCTTAATGACCGAGCTCCATCATATCCTAAAAGATCTCATAGTTGGATATTTTCCCAACAGAGCACTTTGCTCCCAAACTGCAGGTTTACTTGTGGTTCCCAGAGTTTCTAAAAGCAGAATGGGAGGCAGAGCCTTCAGTTATCAGGCCCCTAAAAGCAGAACGGGAGGCAGAGCCTTCAGTTATCAGGCCCCTAAAAGCAGAACGGGAGGCAGAGCCTTCAGTTATCAGGCCCCTAAAAGCAGAATGGGAGGCAGAGCCTTCAGTTATCAGGCCCCTAAAAGCAGAATGGGAGGCAGAGCCTTCAGTTATCAGGCCCCTAAAAGCAGAATGGGAGGCAGAGCCTTCAGTTATCAGGCCCCTAAAAGCAGAATGGGAGGCAGAGCCTTCAGTTATCAGGCCCCTAAAAGCAGAATGGGAGGCAGAGCCTTCAGTTATCAGGCCCCTAAAAGCAGAATGGGAGGCAGAGCCTTCAGTTATCAGGCCCCTAAAAGCAGAATGGGAGGCAGAGCCTTCAGTTATCAGGCCCCTAAAAGCAGAATGGGAGGCAGAGCCTTCAGTTATCAGGCCCCTAAAAGCAGAATGGGAGGCAGAGCCTTCAGTTATCAGGCCCCTAAAAGCAGAATGGGAGGCAGAGCCTTCAGTTATCAGGCCCCTAAAAGCAGAATGGGAGGCAGAGCCTTCAGTTATCAGGCCCCTAAAAGCAGAATGGGAGGCAGAGCCTTCAGTTATCAGGCCCCTCTCTGTGGAACCAGCTGCCAGTTTGGCTTCAGGAAGCAGACACCCTCTCTACCTTTAAGATCAGGCTGAAACTTTCCTTTCTGATAAAGTTTATTGTTAGGGATGGCTCAGGTGAGCCTGAAACATCCCATAGTTCTGCTGCTATAGGCCTAGACTGCTGGGGGAGCTCCCATGATGCACCTCTCCTCCCTCCATGTACATATGACATCATTGCTGTCATTAACTTGTGTTTCTCTCTCTCAGCAGGTATCCCTGGCCTGGTGTTATGGTGCTTGTTGTCCCCTCTTTCCTGTCCTCTCAGCCCCCAGCCAGTTGGGGCAAATGGCCACCCTTCCTGTTTCTGATGGGGGTTCCATCCTGTTAAAGGGGAGTTCTTTTCTTGTTTTTTTTTTCTTTCTACCTCGTGCACACTCAGGACGGGGGGATTGGGCAACTTTTTTTAAAATTAGCTTTGTATTAATTGTATTCATTAATTTAAGTAATAGGATTTGATTGTATCACAATAAATTGGATTATAATAGGCTTGAATTGGATTGTATCTTTGAAGTGCCTTGAGATGACATTTGCGGTAATTTGGCGCTATATAAATAAAATTAAACGGAATTTCAGACCAGCCTTTTCTAGCCACTGATAGGACTTCTCCATATCAGCCAAGTCTTCAATCTGTCGGTGGTACATGCCGTATGCAACGGTTCCTCCACTTCCTCCTCTCCTTCATTGAACTTCAGCTGTCTGATTCACTCACTCAGCAGTTCATCCCTGGGGACCATCTTAACGATGTATTCCTTTGTCGTTTCTTCCTGAAGAGCAGCTCTGACCCTCACTAGCCCCCCAGCCTCCTTTCTTCCACTTAGAGTACAATCTCAGGGTGCTGGACTTGAGGTGAAACCCTCTGTGTTTTGTGGGGAGATTTCTTGTATTGGTCTCAGTGACTTCTGTCTCCTCTTCTGGTCAGGTTATTATACCAGCAGGGTATATGATAATGGATATGTGTTGATGGCTCAGACTTTGTTCTTCCCATTCAGCTGACTCTTCAGGACCTGCCTTAGTCTTTATAGGTAACTGGTTGGGTCCGACTTCCTTGTGACCTCTTCATAGATTCCATTTGGCTGTAGGACCCCAAAGTATCTGAACATCTGCTCTGCTGTCTTCTGGTTGCTTAACTCCTTCTGTTGTGATCACCTTGCCTCTCTTTGACACTATTCAACAGAATTTGCTTCGTCTTAATAATATTCCTATATGTACAGGCATATTAGGCCCTGTGTGAAAAACTAAGTCAACTGTTAATGCTTTAATTGAAATTAAGATGGTAAGTAGCACCCAGGTGTAGTTAAGCAAATACATTTGATTGAAGGAGACATATTCTGCCCCTTTTCACAAGCTGATAGATTAAGAACACACACATACTGGTATTATCTGCCCGCAGACTCCAATGGGTTCATGTCTGGTGTAGCAGAAATAATCTCCATCAATGGGGATCGTCTTACCCTCCCACTTATCAGCCCAACCTGCATAGTATCTAAACACACACACAATGATTATTAGTATTATTTATTTTTTTCTTAAACATAGTAAAATAATCATACAATTACTTTTTAAATCAAAACCACAAATGTTTTACTCTTTAAACACTCAACCTTTCATTGATACAGCTTTTGTACCATATCATAATTACCATAATGTGCCTTTGATTGTTCCCAAAGTAGGACTAGGCATTTCAATTCCTAACTTTTCCGCACAGCACTTACCTTGTATGGAGATGTGTTCGAGTGTTTAAATGTGAACAGAGGGTAGGAGAGAAGAGAGGAATAGTAGTAGAGAGGAGAGAGAGAGGGTGAGAAAGGCAGAGTCAGGAAGAGGGGCTGGACAGGGCTACCTACTCCTCCTGCTGGACTCTGGTATATACTCTACCTCCCCCTACTTCCATCCTTAGGTGGGAACAGAGGGGACAAGAATTGGAAAAAAAAATGAATAAGACCTCTAATGCCAAACTCCTTTAGCCGCCTTGTGGTGGAGAAGGCCAGAAAGCCCCTGCAACCCACCTCCACTGGACGCACCCTCACCTTCCATCCTCGCTGATCTGCCTCTGCTGCCAGACCAGCGTACCACAGCTTATCAATGGCATCCTCCCAGGGGACTGTCAGCTCAATGATGAAGACACAGTGGCTGGAGCTGGACCAGAGAACCAGATCTGGACACAGGTTGGGGTTTGCGATTTCAGATAAGAAATCTGAAATCAAGTTGGTGCAGCGGCTGCTATGATGGGATCTCTGGACTCTCTGAGCGTCACATCTTGATTTGGCACATTTGTACTCCTCCACAAGACTTGATGATTGTTGGGAGAGGGCTCTATTCCCGTACAGCCCTACGGTATCTTGCCTAATTTGCTCTACCAATTTGGAGTCTTTGAGGCCTGCAGTATACCAGCATCCCAGGCTTTTTACAGGCTTCTCCAAGACTGTTGGTATTGGGACACGACTCATGGAGAATCTCTGGTTGGTAACCCGGCCTTTGATGATGGAGATGCTGTGGATTTGCTGGGTTTGAATGCCATTCATGCCCGACTGTTCTCCTGCAGCTTATCCAACAGGCGTTTGGTGCACACTTTTCTTGTTCTAACTGTTTTCAGGTCGCCCATGTATGCTCTGATTGAGGGGACGCGAGTCCCATTGGTTAACAGCTCTCCTCCAACGACCCACCGTGATATAAACTCCATTGCCATGGCAAAAGCTAGGGGGTAGATGGTACAACCTGCCATTGTGCCAATCTCAACAGGCTGCCAGGCTGTTATGCAAAACTGGAGGTATGAACTATGAAGCAACAGTCTTGATCTAGCCCTCATTTATACATTTCAACAGGAAACAGACGCAGTGATATATTGGAGATATCATAGTTAACGCGTTAATCACGATGCGATTAATTAAAAAAAAAAAAAAGCATTAATTTGTTTTGATCATGGTTAATCGCGGCCTTAGCAATTGGCTTAATAAATAGGAGAAAAGTCACCAAGAGATCAGAGTTCTGAATCTATGACAGCAGTTTTTCATTCATTTAACTGTCATTCGGCGTTGTTCTGTTTGTCGTCTATTATCTCCTCAGTTTTAAGACCACATTGTTTTGATATTTTATGTGCTGTGTTTTTTTTAAATCGACATGGCACTTTGAAAGAAATTTGAAAGAAGAAATAAAAGATAAGACATTTTTTCTTTGCATTTATTTGATTCCAACTATATTTTTGATATAGAGATTAATCGTTTGACAGCCCTGATTGGAACATGTTTAAAGATAACTGTAAATAGAGTATATAAGGCAAAACCAGAGTCTGTACAATTCTAAGGCGCTTGAAAGCCCATATTTGGTACGAGCACATTTATTCTTCAACAGCCTGAACCCTCTGAGACAAGCTTTCTGTCATTTCTTTAAGCAGTCTTCAGGAATAGTTCTCCAGTTGTCTTGAAGGACATCCCAAAGCTCTTCTTTGGATGTTGGTGCAAAAATGATATTTTCTGTCTGTCAAACTGTTTTTTTGGCATTTTTCATTGATGCAACGAAAGAAATGGAAACAAATTATGTCATTGTGACAGGCTGCTGAAATTTAAAATGGCTTATTTGCTAAGTTGTCTGTTATGTGTAGACAACACTGTGCTTGATAGGTCAGAGTTAAGTTGCTTAACAAAGAAAAAAAAACACATTCCTCTGAAAATGGTCAGGTACAAGGACTGAACTGAAAATGAGTGAAAAAGCAGTCAATGTCCTAAGAAAAACTTCAGAAGATCTTCAGAAAGCCTAGAGAACTACTGCTCAAGATCACTTTAAAAGATTACAAGAAAGTCTGGGTGTAAACAGAAAGAAACGAGGGCTGGATCAAGATTTATGCCCATTTCTGTAAGTCATATGCCAGTTTTGACATGATAAATCTTTCACATGCATCAAGGAAGTGTCAGTGAATCAGTTCTTAGCAAAATACTCAACCAAGACCTTTCTCTGTAGTTTCAGTGTGCAGATAACATGTCACTGCCATTATAGAATAGAGCTCACCCATGATGATGATGAGGACTGGTGAGGATACATGATCAATTTTGGCAACACCACGTGACTTTTCAAGTTACTACTGGGCAGCTCCCATGTCTTCACTCTTTGAGTCATATCGACCATCAGTTACACAAACCTTGGCATTTGTGGGAATCAACAAAGACAAAGGCTTGAAGAAATGATTATGCAGGCAGGAGCTGAGCAGCTACAGAGAGGTGGGTGGTGTGAATACAAATATGCAGCCACAATGCACAGGCCATGCTGGCGGTGTGAAGCCAGCCAAAGGTGGTGTCAAGATGCTGATCATCAACTCAGTAAATCGATCCACGTTTCCAACTCTTAATATAAGGACCTTCACCCAAAAAAAGACAGTGTTGACACTAGCTGACCAATTAAAAGCATGGATCTGGAGAATCATCAATGTCATTGGCCCATGAGGCATATGAATTCCAGAACCAGAAACGGCAGCAATCTGTGTTTGTTACCTTAGACATTTAACCACAGTGGGTACATCCACGGAATAGGAAACTGCATATGGCTTCCCATTGTCCAGAGTCTCCAGTTCCTGTAGCAATAACACAATTCATTTACATGTATAGTAACCTGAAATCTTTGTAAGAAACACAAATAAAGTGACATTATGTCATGTCATGCACTTCAAAATAGGATGGATTTATGGTCTAAACCCTACTTACTGACAGTTATTTGTAAGGCTATTGTGTGTGTGGAGAGTGAATGTGTGTGTGTGCGTACAGAGCACTGATGGTTCTTCACAAATCAATCCACTGTGCATGCACTTACATTCCTGTAACAACCGTGGCACAAGACTGTTAACTGAGACCTTCAAACACACTGAGCATAACTCGGGGATTCTCTGGGCTGCCCCTCCAATATCTGCAATGCTGTTTTTTAACTTCACTGTTCACTAAATGTATCCACTTCTTTTTCCTACTCCACATTCATTTAAGTAAGCAGCCCAGTTTCTGGAAATTCTGGAATCCAGGGAAGATGCATTTCCACAATGAAAGTAGAACAGTTTGTTTGCTCTTTGGCTCTTTGACTATGCTTTAAAAAGCCCACTTAAAACATTACAGTGAGGGAGTGGGCTCATCTTTTACAGCCCTTAATCCAACCAACCCTAAAAATCCAGAAAAGATAATGATTATAAGATCAGTTCTAACTGTGCTGAGGTTTTAAGTCCAATATGATGACATACCTGGAGACAGGTTGGGTAACAGACATACTTAATAGGCGTGCATGAAAGCAGCATACTTAGATAAAAGTAGGCGTTAATTTACTAAAGTACGTAAATCTCATTCAAAAGTCCACAAGCTCTGGCACAAACAGAACTGTATCTTCTTCTCCACCAGATAAATTGAGTTAAATCATCATTTTTCCACATACCAGAGGTTTTCACCGGTTAACACATCAGTGGCATCCCAGGAGACCCACAACATCTGCACTACAGTCTAAGGTGTTCACTTACTGTTTCAGCAACTGAAAAAACTATTTAAAAAAAAAAGACATTTCTCTTGTGACTGTGTTCAGATATACCCAACCATTATCTATTTGATACAATATCAAAGGGAATCAAGTTTTTGCCTATGCATGCTTTTACTTAATCACTACTTACAGCAAGGTAGGCAGCATCCCTCTCAATTGCATCAGCTAATCTGTTGAGTAGCAGGCCACGATCAGAGGCATCCATACGACGCCATGGGGACCCCAACCTGAAGGCATCATGTGCTGCCTTTACTGCCTTGTCCACATCCGTCTGGAATATAATTAAAGACTTGGTAAACCAATCGTAATCAATTTGTCTTTAATAACCATAATAATTCAAAGAAAGCTGATGGCTGAGATGCATCTATTCTTTTGGCCCAAATAACCAGGGGGCACGATATGATTTTACAGAAGTGGGATTGACTTGGACTTACATTGTGTTGTTTATGTGTTCCCTTCATTTTTTTGAGTAGTGTATGTCTTTCAGGCTAGGTTTGTCCCTGTCACCTCAAGCAGTTAGCGGGGACTAAATGGCCAAAAGAACTAAAACTAGGACATGGAAGGAATTTCACAAAGCCACGATGAAGGACTTAACTTCTAGCAAAATCTTCGAAAGGAAAAGCAGGGGCCCTTCCCAGGCTGTGCTTGGTCTGTGTGGGGAACTGCTGGCCCAATTTGGGGAAAAATGTATGATAATAAAATATTTCCATAACCCCAGCACATATTCTAATAAGAAAGGGTAATTAGAGCACATTAAGGCAAATAAGAACTCAGTTATTTACATACTTGTTTGTTAGGCAACTGATAGTAATCTTGAAGTTTTCACTGAACAGGTTGTTTACCTCATCAGCCTCTGCAACTTGACAGATGACTTCACCCGTTGCTGGATTGATGGTAGGGAAAGTTTTCCCACTTCCTGCATCCTGCCACTTGTTGTTTATGAACAGCTGAAACAGCAAACACATCATTACACATGCAGCACTTCTACCAAATCAATTCATTTATCGGAATTTATCTTTCATTCAATTATTCAAAGGCTTTACTGGAAGAAAGAAAACATTTTGAGTTATTCTTTTTTTTATTAAAAAAAGTCTGAACACTTTCCTTGTAATGTTCAGAGCCTGTATTGAAACGTCCAGGCAGGAGGTTATTACTGTCTCTTTTCAGAGGAAAAATAGATCAGATATTTAATGAGCTTTCTCATATCTCCTATATACTGTATACGTCTTTTGTATCAAATATGTATCCGAACATGTATACTAAAGACATCTTTAACTAAACATTTATTTGATGACAACATACTTCTTAATAATGTTGCATGCACGGACTTCCCAGTGCATATTTCTTCTTAAATGACATTTATATTATTGTAAATTGATTGGACAGGGACAGTTGTTTTAAATGGTGATCAGGAGCAATGCGACTGACCTGTGGCCTGAAGAACCACCACAGAGTTGTACAGTTGATACCAAGTCTAAGGGACATTCTGCCTGTAGGCCTAATCAAGGTTGCAATTGTTTCTAAAATGTGTGCCTTTTTTTTTCCAGTGCAATGCTTAAATTTAGATTAAGACCATTCTTCATATCAAATACGTCTTCACATTTGTATTGCTAAAGGATTGGCCCTCTGCTGGCAAAGCCCAGATACTTTGAAAGGGGGCGGCTGTAGCTCAGGAGGAAGAGCAGTCGCCCACCAATCGGAAGGTCGGTGGTTTGACTCTGGCTTCCCCAGAATACATGTGGAAGCGTCCTTGGGCAAGACACTGAACCCCACGTTGCCTCCCAGTGTGTCATTGGGGGTATGAATGTGTGTGAATGCTTAGAAAAGCACGTAGTTATGAATCTTAAGACGTTGCTGTATGAATGTGTGTGAGTGGGGTGAATGCGGCATGTAGTGAAGCGCTTTGAGTGGTCAGCTAGACTAGAAAAGGTCCATTTACCATACTTTGTCTCATCCAATCTTATCACATTGTTACAGAAGATTATCTCATGAATACATATCATAAAGAGACTCAGTAGAATTACTGTATTATCAAGGTTTGAAATTAAAGGGCTAAAATATCTAAAAAGTGAAATATGGTGTTGTCACAGGCTCAAATTTACCGTCCTGTTCTCATATTTATCCACACAAATCTCAATTAGTACAACTGGATGAATTGAGCATCTCTATAAAAGTTGCAGCAAATGGCGGGATTTGGGATCGCCTATTTTTCATAAAGAAATTAAAAAGAAAGCACTGGAGCTCCTTTCCTTCGCTTTTGGGGAATATCATGGCTGCTGCTTAGATACTTCTGGGTCATTTCATTTGGCCAGGAACCTTCCTTGTCAAAGACTATTCGACCAGACCCTAAAGTGTCCTATTAGGCCAAAACAGGAAACCATCAATCACCAAAACAGCACTTTTACCAGCATGGAAAGGTGTCACGATGAACACATCTGTGTTTTCTCTCCTATGACAGGATAGCTTGTTTCACACACAAATCACACTAAAACACCACGAAGAAGACTCCCTACTTATCATGTCATTGCTCGTCTTTGTTTGTACTGACCACATCGAGACGGCTTAGTGTCACACCACTTCTTTCAAATGACATGCCAGCTTTGCAAAAGTACCGTTTCCCAGAAGGCATGTCTGCCATGCCAGCTCTCCCTTACACACAGACCGTGATATCCCTGCTGCAGGATCAGCGACATCAACTTTAAATCCCCACTCAGTCTCTGTACCCTACAAACAGAACAGGGTCCTATGCCAAGGGCTCCTGCCTGCTGTGAAAAAAAGCCATCTGCCATTTCTCAAGGACCCATACGACGGCCACTGCAGATGGAACTGTGATCTCAACAAGTTCAAAACAGTTGGGCACTGCGTAAAACGCAAATAAGATCAGAGTGAAAGATTCACAAATCTTATAAACCAAGATTTTTTTCACAAGTGAACACAGAAAACATAAAGAGTTAAAAGTGAGACTTTTTCCCATGGAAAACTTTCTGCAACATCTTTTATGAAACATGTTCCTGTCATAAAATCCAAATGTAGCCCACACAGAACTGGGATACACTTCAACATAAACTGGAACCATATCTTATTGTATATTCAAAGAAGGCTTCTGGGTGTGTCCTAAACCTAAAAACAGCAACAGCTGAATTCTAGCTTTTAAAATAAAAATACAAATGAATGAATAAATTAGATTTCTAAATACAGTGAAACGTAGGTACACAGGACCGTTTCTACTGGATAAAGAAACCAGAATACTGTTAAATATTGCTATCAATGTTTTTGTTAATTATCCACAAGGTTACGGAAATGTCGCTATTTTTAAACTTTGCACTTGTGGACTTACATGTTCAGTTTTTAACATGATCTGGACAGATAGACCTTTAAAAAACAATGAAAATATGAAGAAAAAAAGTGTAATAATGCTGAAAAGCCTCAATCCCGCTCATTTTTCATTGACAAGATAAATGTGACCTTTGGTTCATTTTGAGGCTGATAGTTCAGTTCATAAACGGTTGATCCTTTGCCTGAAAAAACAAACCAGCTGGTGTTGGGGGATAATGGAACAATAACAGTAACAGAACACTTTCACTAATGTATCATTTCAAACAATGGACTTTTTTTCATTAGAATACAAGCTGAAGTGAGTTGTCTTGTTGGTTTCTGAACAGACGTGCATATTGTGTGTGTTGGAAAAGTGCATGATGAGGTTTATGTACAAAGACGAGTCAGCTACGTATCGTACATAGGTCAGCGCCAAACACTCTGGCTCCAGGCGTGCGCGGCGCCAAACACTCTGGCTCTATTGTATAACTCACGTAATGTAAAAAGAGACCATGACTTTAAGTTTTGGATCAATCCTCGTTCTTTGCTAATGTCTTGTTTTTTGGATGGAAACAAGATTCATTTATTATTTTTTAAGTAAGCCCCAGGTTCAGGTGGGAGATATGATCAAAATCTGACTGCATTTATCACAACAACCTTATATTAAGTTAGAATAATGTTGTTAATTGATACGGATCAATCTTATTAGATTATACATCATCTGATTTTAATGTTTGCCTTTTGGTTGCCAGAACACAGAGGAGGAAAGGAAGCTTGAGAGGGAGAGAAAGAAAAGAAGTCAACAGAGAAAGAGAGCAGGATAGAGTAGGTGAGAAACTTTTACCCTCATTCAAAAAGATCTGAAATGACAACACACTGTAGTGAAATATTACTTTTATTAGTGATCTGAATTAAGGGAGACCGTAGTTCAGTAAATTCAGAGGAGAGAAAGAGGAGCAGAATGTCAACGAAGGAGAGCTGGTGAGCATGAACAGGCAGAGAAAAGGAAGATGGATGAAAGACAGGAAGGATTTTTAACATTTCATTTCAACATTTGACTTTAGTTAGTTTGTTTGGAGCATTCTGTCGAAAAATGTTATTTTTTTAAACAAAAATAAAAAACCCAGGCCTAATTTTCTGTCTTACCCACAGCAGTTGTTTGGCAGTAGCGATAATATTGGGTTTAGCCAGGGAAGTTCATGGAGCACATTGCACCTTTCTGTACTAAAGGGATCTGATTAACGGGGGCCTGTGCCCCGGTACAGCTGTAGGTGTAGCAACGCCCCTGGTTGTGCTGATAAGGTAGAGCACCTTGATAACGCGCGTGCTGATAAAAACAAGGACGCGCTGTTAATCATTACCGTTAGAGGAGAAACTTTCGTAACGCGATTGTGGATTTTACCTCCTCAAACCCGATCTAACATAAACTCAGAGTGCAGTCAGACCGGAGAAGCCCAGAGGCACATGATTACTGGAACTCAATCTGAAGTTGGAATCTGAAACCTTACATAACGCGCTTTGGGAAGGAAAAACCTGGAGTTGCAGTGAACCGTCACTTCCTACAGCTACACAGTTAAAACTGTTTAAGCACGCTTTTTTTTTTTGGGCATCATTTTTCTCAAACAGCAGAAAGAAACCAGACTTTTGGCGCTCCCTGTACCTTGTTGTAGTGGATCTCGGGCTGAGAGTTCGGCGCCGGGACAGCGGCTGCAGAGAAGCGACAGACTGACACTCTGCTCAGCTGGGGGAGAGCCTGAGAAACCACGGTGCGCAGCATGTTCATGGTGACAGCACGATACAGACACAGCTCGAAAAATCCGAGGCTGGACAAGCCGCACTTCTTCTTCAGAGTTCCACAGTGTTCTCCTGGTCGTGTTACTGCCTCCCTCTGGTTTACCGCCACAGTCCTTGTTCTGCTGCAGTCAGCTGATTGGTCTGGAAATCAAACAGCAGCTTTGTATGTTGCACCGTGTCCAGCTTCCTCAAATGTTAATGAGCTCCACCCACATCTCAGACTCTCAGCACTTCCCCAAAGTCTCATCTTCACTCATTCTGTGAAGAACACACAGCAATGAAATGATGAGCAGAGCTGCCTTTCCTTCCCTGACTACCAGAATCGTGGGCTTTCACATAAGATGCAGCAGCGACAAACACTTAGTGCATTTTCACCAACTCAATGATACGGCTGTGAAAGTCTGTCTGGAGACAGACGACCCAGGTACCATCACTCTAAAGGCAGCTGAATGATAAGTCCCATCCCTGTGAAAGTCTGCTTCCCTATAGACTTTGGAACTATTCGATCAGTGTGTTTTCCAGGGACACCAGTGAATACAGTTGGTTTGAGGCCGGGCGGCTGGTGTCTTTTTCCCTGGCAACACAAACCGAGAACAAGTATGGGATAGAGAGAAACAAACATACAACTATGCTCTCTCATTCTTCCAGTGTTTCACAGATAAATGGCTGGAAATGCACCAGTCGTTTTTATTTAGGTGGCAAACTCACAGACAACGGCTTGAAACCAAGAACTCACTCAGAGGAACTCAGTGTTTTACTTGCAAGGGGAGAACAACACACAAACCTTCTCTCTGCAGCTTCACAAGAGTTCTCCAGCGAGTGGTTGCCTCCCTTTACCTTTTATTTGGTATCACACACACATACAATCTTCTACTATATTTCATGTGCTGAGACCTGGGATACATCACGAGTATGCAGTCATCGACTTATTTGGGCAGTGTGAAGATAATGATCAGAGTGAAGGTAACATTCCTTTTTAGTACACTATTCTCTTTTTCTCACCTCTCCTCCTTGTGAGTTTTTGATATATAATGGCCTCTCTGTCCGTGACATTTACGCAGTGATGGGGGAAGTCCTGAAGTCCTGAGTCCTATTCCTAAACCAGATGTCTGGTTCATTGTCTTTTTAACCAAACGTATGATCATTTAAACACTTGAGTACTGATATATTAACATTAAACATATGATTATTGTTTTCTTTTCTTCAACTTGTATTTTAGATCCAATCCCAACTAGACATTAAGGAGGTTTTCCCCTTAATCGAAAATTCCATATTAGATTTGCTCAATCTGTCTTTGTTCACAGGACAAGATTTCTGTAATTAAACCTTTACTTAAAAAACCTACTCTTGATTCAGAAGTGTTGGCTAATTATCGACCTATATCCAATCTCCCTTTTTTGTCTAAAGTTCTTGAAAAAATAGTTGCAGTTCAACTTTGTGATCATTTACACAGAAATAATCTGTTTGAAGAGTTTCAGTCAGGATTCAGAGTGCATCATAGCACAGAAACAGCACTGGTGAAAGTTACCAATGATCTCCTCTTAGCCTCTGATAGCGGACTTGTTTCTGTGCTTGTCCTGTTGGATCTCAGTGCTGCA
This sequence comes from Leuresthes tenuis, assembly GCF_036924035.1. Lineage (NCBI taxonomy): Eukaryota > Metazoa > Chordata > Actinopteri > Atheriniformes > Atherinopsidae > Leuresthes > Leuresthes tenuis. The sequence goes on from NW_027325364.1 coordinate 36,236,688, forward strand.
TTTGATACGATCGATCACAGCATTCTGTTACAGAGACTTGAACATGTTGTTGGGATTAAAGGAACTGCATTAGGCTGGTTTAAGTCCTATTTATCTGATAGATTCCAGTTTGTTCTTGTAAATGAAGAATCTTCCTCACACATCAGAGGAAGTCATGGAGTTCCTCAGGGTTCTGTGCTTGGACCGATTCTTTTTACTTTATACATGCTTCCATTAGGTAACATTATTAGACAGCATGGCATAAATTTCCATTGTTATGTTGATGATACTCAGCTGTACTTATCTATGAAACCAGATGAAACCTACAGGTTGGTCAGGCTACAAGCCTGTCTTAAAGACATAAAGACCTGGATGACTCAAAACTGAAGTTGTTCTCTTTGGACCTGAGCGCTTCAGGGAGAAATTGTCTAGTTATATAGTTACTCTAGATGGTATTTCCTTGGCTTCTAGTTCTACAGTGAGGAACCTTGGAGTTATTTTTTACCAAAATTTATCATTTGACGCACATATAAAACTGGTTTCTAGGACTGCCTTCTTTCACCTTCGTAATATTGCTAAAATCAGGAACATCCTGTCTCAGGGTGATGCAGAGAAACTAGTTCATGCATTTGTTACTTCAGGATTGGACTACTGTAATTCCTTATTATTGGGCTGTCCCACATATTCTCTGAAAAGCCTCCAGCTGATCCAAAATGCTGCAGCCAGAGTTCTGATGAGAACTAACAGGAGAGATCATGTTTCTCCAGTTTTAGCTTCTCTTCATTGGCTCCCTGTTAAATTCAGAATAGAATTTAAGATTCTTCTCCTCACATATAAAGCTCTTAATGACCGAGCTCCATCATATCTTAAAGATCTCATTGTAAGATATTTTCCTAACAGAGCACGTCGCTCCCAAACTGCAGGTTTACTTGTTGTTCCCAGAGTTTCTAAAAGTAGAATGGGAGGTAGAGCCTTCAGTTATCAGGCTCCTCTCTTGTAGAATAAGCTGCCAGTTTATATCCGGGAAGCAGACACCCTTTCCACTTTTAAGATTAGGCTTAAAACTTTCCTTTTTGATGAAGCTTATAGTTATGGATATCTCAGGTGATCCTGAAACATCTACTGTAGGCCTAGACTGCTGGGGAGCATCGTATGTCACCTTTCATCACTTTGGCCCCCCTCCCGTTTAATTTGTCATATGACATTATGTAGATTTGGCATTGTCATTGACCTGTGTTTCCCTGTTCCAACAGATATCCTTTGAATGGCGTTATGGTGTTTTTCCCCCCTCTTTTCCGTCTTTTCCGTCTTCTCAAACCCCAGCTGGTCGAGGCGGATGGCCACCCTTCCTGGTTCTGGTTCTGCTTCTGCCAGAGGTTTCTTCCTGGTTCTGCCAGAGGTTTCTTCCTGGTTCTGGTTCTGCCAGAGGTTTCTTCCTGTTAAAAGGGAGTCTTTCCCTCCAAAGTCGCCTCATGCATGCTCAGGATGGGAGATTGGACTGAAGAGAAGTTTCAGAACACTCTGTTGGTTTCCTTAGTTCTGTATGTACGAAATGGACTCATTGTTAATCTAATTAATTGGATTTGATTGTATTGTGATTGCAATGAATTGGATTCTAATTGGCTTGACTTGGAATCTATTAATGACGTGCCTTGATATGACAGTTGTTCTGAATTGGCGTCATAAATAAAACTGAATTGAATTTCTTTTATTTGAGCCCATTTATTTCAATAATCAGAAATGTACATTTTTAAAAAAGCTTTGAAATTGCATTTTCTTCATAAACAAATCTATTGGGCAGAAACAACATATTGTGTGTCTCTGTTTAGTCTTGAATCTGACTGTTCAGAATAATGTGTACATTTTTGTCTTCCCAAATCTGTAAGACATTTTCTACTAGTAGTATTTCTCCTTTTAACCCATTACGACCTGAGCAAACTACAATAAAAATCTAAAACAGAAGCATTTTTAAACCTGCTAAAACCAGAGGGTTTCCAGAAAAACTGGGCAGAGATGGGCTACATTTCTCAGTCTCTCATGGGGGAGAGGGCAGCTTGAATCAGTGGCGCTCTAATGTTCGTCAACTGTTTAAACTGTACTGGTAATATCAATTGAAAGAAGTGGTTTCCTAAATGGCTGAAACAGTTAACCCACTGTCATAATCACTCACACAACATTGTATTATCTTCCCCTCTCATGGATGTTTTTGTTAGCTATCAATGTGTTGTTTATGAAATAAAAAAGAAAAAAACACACTACTAATTTTAATCATTTGTCCATGAATTCTAATACATTTTCTGTTAGGCTGAGAGTGTGTTGTTGAACTGTAGTTAATAGTGACCAGTAAGTGACACCTCTAAGGGTTACGATTTACGACATGGCCCTTAGACTTGGATAACAAGTTTTATTTTGTTTCCAACAGCTTGAAGATATGCACATTCTTAAGTCTCTCAGGTTAGAAGATCTTGATCTTTCAGTAGAATGGTTATGTTTTGATAGGATTACATCAACTTGTGTTCATTTAATGTCTCTGCCTAATAAACTAAATGTATTTCATATATAAACAAGTAGGATTTGGACTGTTAGGTAACACAAGTGCAGTTACCACAAGGCCAGCGAATGAGAGCAAAGACAGAACCTCTGAGCAACTGGTCTGGAGCACAGGAGCCACACTCAGTGGGCAGATGACTAAAATAGCAGCAACTGCTGCTGCCAGAAGGTGCAGTTACACTAACGTGTTGCATTCAGCGTCATCATGGAACAAATAGCATCTGTTTTCATATTCTCATCACTCAAGGCATTTAACGGATTTCTTCCTGAACCTGTCACAGTCCGGTTCTTGGGCATTTGTGTCCATGCTTCGTGTAAAGACCACATGTCCCGACGTCAGTTTCATCCTTTCACCTGAGCCATGGCCACCCTTAAAATGTGTAAGGGTATTGATTTAACCCATGTATACAGCCATGTTCTTGCTATGCAAGAGAAAAATGATTGAATTAACATTTTCAATATACATAACTACTGTATTTACTTTGAAAGCAGCCCTGCCCTGGCATAAAGCCAGATATCAAGCCATGCATCCTAAGTTAGCCTGGAACAGCATGTATATTCAAACGTTGCAATGACAGTCTCAAGTCTATTTGTTTCAGGCTGTCCGACAAAGTTGGAAAGCTGGTTTTAAAGTGTTTGTCCACAAGATCTAAAATGAGATCCAACTCACACTACAATATAAACGTTTGACGTAAAACTCAGATTTCAGAACTAAAGGATATTGACAAGTTCTAAACAGCCACAAAACCTCATGAAAAACCTGATGAGTCATTGAGGTCATGCGTAGTTCCATGGATGCTTTCATAACCGACTAGATATGGATGGAAAACAGCCATGTTTATTTGTCTATCAAACAAAACATTTGTGTCGATAGCCATACAAAATGAGAATGTGACAGGACATGTTTTCAACAACTGCCATGAAGAAAACCAGTTTATGAGCTCTGCTCCAGCTCTGCTAGGTGGCACCAAGGGAAGAGCTTTTTAGCAATTTCATGGACAATTCTTGTAAATGTGGCACAAAGAAATATTTTACTGAAAGAGAGGTGAGACATATCAGCTGGTGCAAAAAGAAATGTTTACATTAATAAAAGCAGGAACATCACCGGCCTTTTTCATAAAGAATTGCTGACTTTCATTTTGGAGATCTGTCTCAACTGTGTCAAGACAACCAGGGGAAGCAGAAGTTATACATCTCAGTATTCAGTGAGTTTCAGTGGGGAGACCGTCAGTTAACCCAGATGAGTCACTCTCATCAGAGCCCCAGACTGTGCCAACATCCTGCAGGCCAACCAGTGACATATCTGGTTGTACGTCCTCCTCATCTGATTGCACCTGTTGTTCATCACTCTCTTCACTGGCAACTTCTTCTTTCTGCCACCCTTCAATCTGGTTGGACTGTTGGTTGTTTGTAGGAGGAGCTTGGTCCAAAGATTCAGAAGAACAGGATGCAAGGTCTGGACCTATTGGGGAAGACAAATGAGTAAGTAAAGTTTTACTGTCAGTGGATAAGGATCAACTAAAGAGTTCAGTCAGTCACATCTGAGTTTTGTGTGGTTCACTCAAACAAGAGACAGACTACTGCAGCAGTGGCTCCATCCATTTCCAGAGGGGTGGGGTGGGGTGATTTAAAAAAAATATGTTGGATTGCCAATGATTATTTTTAGAATGACTAATAATTATAATAAAAACTCACAGAAAATGTTATTTTCCTCCCCAGACACAGCATTTTGCCTGGAGAAAAGATTTGTGGAGTTGGCAGTTACAAGTTATAACCAGCCTGGTGTTCGGCAGCCACAGAACCGGTGACCAGCACAAAACTACAAGGTAATCTCTTCCCAGTGAATCATTCACCTTTTTCATGTTTTTCCAAGTAGTGAAAAGACAACAGACACAGCTTTCAGCACGTGGAAAGAATAGTGTAACAGAAGACAATGTCTTTCATGTGTTAAGGTAAATGATTTGGAGTTACCTGACGTCACTGATGATCCAGTACTGATGTTATCACCAGTGGAATTCAAGAAGTCATCAAAGGCCTCCTGGTCTGATATGTTAGCAACAGTCATCTGATCCAGAATACAAACATCAGGTCCTGCTGATCCTGTAAACACACGGTTACACTAAAAGTACTGATGACTTTTGTTAAATGATAGCTATGTGTAATGTTACTTCATAGTAATGTAGCTAGATGACAAACAGAGAAAGTTCAGTTATCTTAACTTGGCAAACATATTTTCATGCAAAGGCAACACTCATCGGATCGGATTCATGGCTAAATTACAATAAGATTGAGTTATTAAGTTCATGTAGACACCTTAATCTGACAAGAAATCGGATCAGATCGGGTTATTCATGATCGAACTAAGACCCCGAGATATCATACATGCTTTGTGCCAGTGATTCCAATCATTCACCGCCATATATCCAAGTGGGGATTTACTAAGGAAATTCCCTGATAATGTAGCATGTGTAAAAGGTGGACTGACTTGTACCTGGCTTTGTTGAATGCACTCGGTGGAGTTCTGTTGACAGAACACAATATTTGGGTTGTATGGAAGTGAATCAGGCTACATGATTTATAACAGCATCTACCACTGAAAGAATGTACTGAAATACGGAAGTCTTCCCCTTCATGGCTCCTTGTTCAGCTGATAAATACCTTTAAAATGATCTCTGGTCAGCAAAGCTCCAAATGGTTTGGGAGCATTGTCTGACCTGCTCACTGTCTGTAGCCCAGTCGTGTCTCTCTCAGGTCATTTGGTGCAGGACTTTTAGCTGCTCCCAGAAGTAAACCTGAATCTGCTGAAGATGCTTTCAGTTGTGGTGGCCCAGCTCTCAGGAACAAACCACCTGCTGATCTGAGATCTGTTGCAGGTGTGTCTGCATTCTAAACTAAATCACTATTTCTGTGAACACAGGCAGGCACTTGATAACTGTATTTGCATAATTACACATCCGTGTGTGTCTATGGATATAGGTATGCTTGCCTATGTTTGTGCATGTATTTCTTGTCTTACAGAACGCCTGTTTTCTTGTGTTTATCTGTGCCAAACACACAGGAAGAGTGACGCGTGTCATAACAGCCCAATGTGTAAGTGATACACCTCCTTTCCTATTCTGCTTCTGACGTTCCAGCAACCTTAGCTCCCTAAAACTACCATCTGCTGCATGGCAGAGCATCAAAATGTGCTACCAAACCTTTTGGCAAAAAAAAACAACAAAAAACACAATTAGAGATTGTGTTTGATGAAGCATCCCTTGAAGCAATAATTGATGCAATTGTGATTTTATGTGCGTAAACAATAAAAATGGATCTTTCTTTTGCCACCGGATACACAGTAATTATAGCTGAATAAATATAGATGAACTGTTGAGGCCAGCATGTTATTAAAAGTGTGATGACTGGGAAGGATTGGACCAAGTATGGCTTTAACAACAACTGCCCTCTCATTAGTGTTAAAGTCCTGTTTATACTTCTGTTATTACTGATAAGTAACTTACCTCTATGCTGTAGGCATCCAGTGGATAGATATTGCTCCACATCTTGGTTAAATGCTTCCTCATAGACCTTCTGTCGTTCTCTTAACTTTTGTTGCATAACCTGCTCCAGTTCTGCCATCCTCTGTGCATGTTCACAGTTTAGTTCCACTACAACAAGAGGAAACATTATTTTTACCTTCTCCCTCTTTTACCTCTTGAAGGACATCCCAAAGCTCTTCTTTGGATGTGGGCTGCCTTTTGTTCCGTTCTCTGTCAGATGATCCCACACTGCTTCAATAATGTTGAGGTCCGGGCTCTGGGGAGGATTCATCCCTCCATAAGACCTGTTGCCACTGATTTTCAGTCCACTTCTTGTGTCATTTGGCACAGCTCAGCCTTTTCTCCCTGTTTCCCTTCCTTAAGAACGGCTTCTTGACAGCCACCCTTCCATGGAGACCATTTCTGATGAGGCTTGGGCCAACAGTAGATGGATCAGCTGAAGGTCCAGATGCATCTCTCAGGTCCTGTCAGGTCACAGCTGGATTTTTTCCTCTTTCTTAAGGACATCACTTTCAGATCCTGTTCATCTGCTGTAGATAGTTTTTTAGGCCTGACACTTCTTCTTTTGTCCTCCACTTGTCCAGTTTCCTCAAATGTTTTAAGGACACACTGCACACCATGCTGAGATATGCCAAGTTTTCAGCTAATAGCTCTTTGGGAATCACCTTGTTGCTGCAGAAATCCTATTTTCTGTCTGTCAAACTGTGTTTTCTTTATTAAACTGTAAAATATCTGCTGTGTTATGTGTGGACACAACACTGGTTCATCCCTTGAGTTAGGAGCCTTTTTTCTGTTTGAATGATTCATAGGTCAGAGTTAAGTGGCTTAACAAAGAAAAAAAAAAACACTTTCCTTTGAAAATGGTCAGATACAAGGATTGAAAATTAGAGAAAAGGCAGCCAATATCCACAGAAAAACTTTGAACGACCTTCAGAAAGACTGGAGAAACACCTTGTTTTCATCCAAATAGAAAATAACATTAAAAGAAAAGGAAAAAAAACACTAACTTTATTGCCCAAGCATAATTTATTGTTATTTTGTTATAATCTGCACATCTTGCTTTTATATTTTTTCCTTTTCAGAACATTGAATTTCCGCCACTGGGTGGTGAATAAAATATTTTTCTATTCTATTCTATGATGCCTTCTCATCATGAATTGTATACTTAACATAAAATATTGCTATAAATAATAAATAGGCAAATACTGCTTTTAAGAAAAATCAAAGGTTCAGATAGTTCCTGTGATCAGATATAAGTGATAGTATCGGCTGTTACCGTTTCTAGCAACAGTATCTGGGACCAAAAATCAACTATAAACTATTGAAAATTTGACCAAATAAAGGAATTTTAGACCCTTCCTTTTAAGAAGGTGGTGTCAAAGATAACTTAGGCTAGTAGTGGTTGTTGGGAAGGGATTGTGACTAAAGCCTCTTTCAGACATGAAAGATAAACACACAGCAACTTACCTTCTAGTGACTCCACCTCCTTCCTGTTGCAAAACAGACAAAATTCCAATAAAAGATAGTTAATAGACAGTGTCACTTCATTTTTTGTTTATCATTCCATGTAGGATTTTCTAGTCAAGTGTGATAAAGAAACAGGAAGTTCCACAGGTCTGAATAAAACTAATTGTGAGATTTTAGACGATATGTGAATAAAACATGTTGAAAGGCTGAGAAATACAGCTTACATTTTTTAATGAATTTCTGTGTAGGATTTTTAGGGCAGGTCTAACATCAGTTTACACAGCAGGGTGAGTGACAGCTGACCCTGACCCTAATAGTCCAATGGTATGAATAGGCCTACAACAAAGCATTATAATCTTGCATTGCAGTTGTTATAGGACTCTACAAGCACACACTTACAGGAGACATGCATTGTGGATTGATTTAGTAAAAACCTAGCAGGGCTAAGGTCAGAGTGATGTGCACCTACTCAGGAAACCAAAGGTAGAAGAGTAACTACAATTGGTGGGTGCTCGGTGGACTGATTTTGTGCTGAGCTGCAGTGATAAAGAATTCAAGATCAACCCCAACACTCGACTCATTTTTCACTTGGTAGTTTTACAAACTTTGACTCGTGACACCTGGGATTAGGATCATTGTAGCCTATTTGACTCTCTCCTTCATAGCTGCCACTGGAATGTAAATTACACCATTCTTTTTTTTTTCTTTATAAAGTCGGCAACTATATCTACAGCTGCATGGTGACCAAAATATTTAATATCTGCACAGTGAGTTTGTAATTTCACATCAAAGCAGTTTGGTTAAAACAATCTGAACTCTCTTTAGCCCTTAAGTGTGGTTCATTGGAGTGTAGAGAAACTTTCTCTATATCCCTGTCTCTTGGTCACCTCAGTCAGCCTGGCAAGCAGGTTCAAAACTCAAACATAGTATTCTATTATACCAGTGCTAAATGTAGAATCAAGAGACAAGAGGAGTCTAAAGTAATCTTCTGTAGACCGCAAAGCTCAAGCATGGTGCATTTATTTAGCTAAACATGCAGTGAGACAGAGCAAACTGATTCTTTGTCTCTGGGCTTCACCTTTTATTTGCTAAGCGGCCCCTCCTCATCACTGCCCTTTCAATTTATTTTTTAATTAGTTCCCCTTTGTTCAATACACTATTCCATCCATTTTATATACCCGCTTAATCCATCAGTTGGGGGGGGCTGGAGCCTATCCCAGTGGTCATCGGGTGAGAGGCGGGGTACACCCTGGACAGGTCACCAGTTCAATACACTATTATGACCCAATATTCAAAACTATCGTCTAGTCTTCAAGCATTTTTAAAAAACATGAGCTCATCCCAGGTCTACATATCTTTCCATCCTTCCCCACTCTCCTGAGTATGCATCCTTCAAGCTTGCCCATTCTCCTGTCCTCGTATCTCATACCTACAGCATCAAGCTTGCCCATTCTCCTGTCCTCGTGTCTCATACCTACAGCATCAAGCTTGCCCACTCTCCTGTCCTCGTGTCTCATACCTACAGCATCAAGCTTGCCCACTCTCCTGTCCTCGTGTCTCATACCTACAGCATCAAGCTTGCCCATTCTCCTGTCCTCGTATCTCATACCTACAGCATCAAGCTTGCCCACTCTCCTGTCCTCGTGTCTCATACCTACAGCATCAAGCTTGCCCACTCTCCTGTCCTCGTGTCTCATACCTACAGCATCAAGCTTGCCCATTCTCCTGTCCTCGTGTCTCATACCTACAGCATCAAGCTTGCCCACTCTCCTGTCCTCGTGTCTCATACCTACAGCATCAAGCTTGCCCACTCTCCTGTCCTCGTGTCTCATACCTACAGCATCAAGCTTGCCCACTCTCCTGTCCTCGTGTCTCATACCTACAGCATCAAGCTTGCCCACTCTCCTGTCCTCGTGTCTCATACCTACAGCATCAAGCTTGCCCACTCTCCTGTCCTCGTGTCTCATACCTACAGCATCAAGCTTGCCCACTCTCCTGTCCTCGTGTCTCATACCTACAGCATCAAGCTTGCCCACTCTCCTGTCCTCGTGTCTCATACCTACAGCATCAAGCTTGCCCACTCTCCTGTCCTCGTGTCTCATACCTACAGCATCAAGCTTGCCCACTCTTCTGTCCTCGTGTCTCATACCTACAGCATCAAGCTTGCCCACTCTCCTGTCCTCGTGTCTCATACCTACAGCATCAAGCTTGCCCACTCTCCTGTCCTCGTGTCTCATACCTACAGCATCAAGCTTGCCCACTCTCCTGTCCTCGTGTCTCATACCTACAGCATCAAGCTTGCCCACTCTCCTGTCCTCGTGTCTCATACCTACAGCATCAAGCTTGCCCACTCTCCTGTCCTCGTGTCTCATACCTACAGCATCAAGCTTGCCCACTCTCCTGTCCTCGTGTCTCATACCTACAGCATCAAGCTTGCCCACTCTCCTGTCCTCGTGTCTCATACCTACAGCATCAAGCTTGCCCACTCTCCTGTCCTCGTGTCTCATACCTACAGCATCAAGCTTGCCCACTCTCCTGTCCTCGTGTCTCATACCTACAGCATCAAGCTTGCTCACTCTCCTGTCCTCGTGTCTCATACCTACAGCATCAAGCTTGCCCACTCTCCTGTCCTCGTGTCTCATACCTACAGCATCAAGCTTGCCCCCTCTCCTGTCCTCGTGTCTCATACCTACAGCATCAAGCTTGCCCACTCTCCTGTCCTCGTGTCTCATACCTACAGCATCAAGCTTGCCCACTCTCCTGTCCTCGTGTCTCATACCTACAGCATCAAGCTTGCCCACTCTCCTGTCCTCGTATCTCATACCTACAGCATCAAGCTTGCCCACTCTCCTGTCCTCGTGTCTCATACCTACAGCATCAAGCTTGCCCACTCTCCTGTCCTCGTGTCTCATACCTACAGCATCAAGCTTGCCCACTCTCCTGTCCTCGTATCTCATACCTACAGCATCAAGCTTGCCCACTCTCCTGTCCTCGTATCTCATACCTACAGCATCAAGCTTGCCCACTCTCCTGTCCTCGTGTCTCATACCTACAGCATCAAGCTTGCCCACTCTCCTGTCCTCGTGTCTCATACCTACAGCATCAAGCTTGCCCACTCTCCTGTCCTCGTGTCTCATACCTACAGCATCAAGCTTGCCCACTCTCCTGTCCTCGTGTCTCATACCTACAGCATCAAGCTTGCTCACTCTCCTGTCCTCGTATCTCATACCTACAGCATCAAGCTTGCCCACTCTCCTGTCCTCGTGTCTCATACCTACAGCATCAAGCTTGCCCACTCTCCTGTCCTCGTGTCTCATACCTACAGCATCAAGCTTGCCCACTCTCCTGTCCTCGTGTCTCATACCTACAGCATCAAGCTTGCCCACTCTCCTGTCCTCGTGTCTCATACCTACAGCATCAAGCTTGCCCACTCTCCTGTCCTCGTATCTCATACCTACAGCATCAAGCTTGCCCACTCTCCTGTCCTCGTGTCTCATACCTACAGCATCAAGCTTGCCCACTCTCCTGTCCTCGTATCTCATACCTACAGCGTCAAGCTTGGCCACTCTCCTCCTTCTTTGTGAAGTTAGTTACAAGTCATTAAATCAATACACAGAGTTAATATGATACATAGATTGGTAAAACATCAACAGAAATCTAAATACAGCTGTTTCTGGGGCTCCTTGTTCTCCACAGGAGCTGGTCTAAGACCTGTCCTCAGGTGTACACACACATTCTGATGATTCTCAGACCTAGTTTTATTTCCTTGATAATAGTTTAATTCATTCATGTTTGGCTGGTTAATAAATGTTTCTGTGAAGTGAACACTTAAAATATAGATTTACTTCTGCTTGACTTGGGCTATAAAACAGACTAAATGGGGGGAAAAACAATAAACATCTTCTCTAACGGCATGACATCACTGAATAATAAATAGTGAGCATATCATACCTTTTCTTTTTCTTGTAGGCTTCTAGTTGGTTCATATGATGTTTTTTGACAGACTGTTGTTCACACTGAGAACACAGAGTTTCCAGGTACACCAGTCTGCTTTCCATCTCCTCAAAGTCACCTTCCAAATGAGCTGGAAAAGGAAAAATCCAACCATATATCATTAACATGGAGACTGGTCTCCTGCCAGAGGTTTCTTTAGCTTCTTCAGGATTGGCACTGAAGGTCATTCCTACTGGTGTAGCCTTACTAAACGATTCTATGTAAGAACGATTTTATTCAGGAGTGTTTGTTCTTGTTATTTATTCATATATTTGTTTCACAAATTTGTTGACAAATTGGAGATTTTCTGCCCATCTTTGCTCATTAAAATTAGGCCCGTCCAAGCTTTTTTTTCCTTTGAAATGTGTTGCAAGCCTGGTTCGCTTCCATAGGAAAGCACATATTTTATGTAGCTCAATATATGAAATGATGCTGACATTTCAAACTATGAAATCTGTGGGGTTCAAACTGTGTGCAGTGAAATATAGTCTGAGTACTTATTGAGATAAGGATATTATAAAGTAACATGTACTAAATTGTTCAACCTGATGTTTTGGCATCATTTCAAAGATGAAGTTGGCTGGATTCATTGAAGAAAAATTCAAATAAATGCATACCTATGTTAGCAGTGATGGCATCAAGTTCACCGATAAAGTCAGGCAAGCTTTGCAGCTGTTCCTGTAGCTGTGTCAGAGCTGCTCTTCGTCTCTCCCAATGAGCTGAGAGCATCACTATGTCACCGTCTAAAGCCTAAAACAAAACACACAGCTCTCAAGGTCAGACGGAGAAATATGAAAAGCTGCTGTAAATGTCCACCCAATTGGGACTTTTACTGTCACAGCTACCAATGGTATATTGACAAATGAAAAATCATATACTGTCATAAATTCATTAGGCTTCTGTCATTTTTAAGTAGTTTCAAAACAAGTAACGCTTTTAGCCAGCCAATGACTGCATGATTATTTACTTATGAAAGAGTAAAAGGACTCTGGTGACTGCTCCTCCGATTGCAAGTGTGTGTGAAAATATTCAGACGTTTTCCATCTCTATCTTTAAAGCACAGAGGAACGTAAAGACGTGGCAGCGATAGCGAACTGACTGAATGCAGGTAAACAAACGAGTGAAGATACGGCAGGTCGGGGAAACATCAGTGGTACATTTGTTTGTTTGCTAAAACTACACCCACCTAATACACAAAAGATGGATTTGTCCTGAAACCTTCAAATATGACATGTAGCATCTGTAACAAGGCAGGACAGAAAAAAAAAACTCCATACCTCTGCTGCCTGAGCACAGTCTTTAGTCTTTTTATGGAGCAGAAACCAACTCTCCTCATACCTAAGAAACAAATTGAAACACTTTATTTCCATAAGTTTTAATATTGTGGCAGTGACTTAACTAAGTGACTGCATACCAACCACTGGGATCCATTCAGTAATGACGGTTAGGGGTAGGGTAAGAGATTAGGGGGCACTTTTTACAGAAACAAATACAGACACACACCTTTGACATCAACAAACGTGCGTGTGTGTGTGTGTGGGTGAGTGTGAGAGACCTGCTTAGGATTTCCAGCCCAGCACTTAAATGAGGAAGGTATTCTTCAAACCTGAACAAGAGAAAGGTTTCAACATTTTCAATTAAACCAGACGTATAATATCCCCTTACAAATCATGTAGTGTAAAGAACAAATGTAAATATAACATTTGAGGGTTGGAGCCCTCAAATTTACTATCTATTAATTAATAATAATATATTCATTCATTTAATAATTCACCGACAGAAGAAGCTCGTCTCCTCAAACCTTAAGCTGCAATGGTTAGATTTCTGGTTTGATAAAACTGAGCAAAGTCACAACTTATGTTTATGAGAGAACAAGGATGTCTCAACTCAAAGGTTTAATCAAGGTTGCTTTGTGACACATTTATGGAACTGTGCAGTCCTGCACATTAGAACCCTTGTTAAAACACTTTCATCTAAACAAAACCACCTGTGTCCACGAGAAATGATAATGCTTAGTTTGATAGACTTAAATATTATTGTCTGCACACACACATTTATACACACAACCACAGAGTTTTCTGATCACCTAGATCTCCTCCTCATTTTGGTGTCTCTGGATACGTCTCCTAGAGTCTTCAAGCTGAAGCCAGGGTGGCACAGAAAAGCAGAATAGGGAGAGGACATGAGGAAGAAGTTATCATTTAAAGATGTAGAACAGTTGCACAGTAGCATGACACATGTTACACGCCAAGTGAAAACACATCATTGGGCCATTTACCAAAATGGAGCACATTTCCATGCAGCTTTAAGAGGCATGAAGTAAAACCATGAGCAAAAGTAGGTGGGGTGCTGAACCAAGTCACACAAACTCAGCTCAGAGGCTACCTTCCATTCCAGATAAAGACACACTGCTGGGTTCTGGTAACGGTTTGGTTTTCTTGGTTGTCTCTTAATACAAAATAAACACACTTAAATGTCCAAGCGGAGTGCTAACTGATTCATTAATGGTATAACTGTAATTCTTTTATATAATAATATAAAGCTGGAAGACTGGAGACTGAAACTCCATTAAGGACACAGCGCAAATATCAGGAAGACAATAATTCTTTTTCATTGACACCTGGCAGCAGAACAACTCCAGCAGCTCTCTGCTCAGCTTTAAGAAGCAAAAACAGAGACTGCAGACAGAGTGGCAAAAATAAAGGAGTAGGATTACAGAGCTGGTTAACAACAGATGGTGGAATCCTGGACGTGTCACTGAGAAGGAGCGTCTCTGCACCCCAGATGTTGAACTGTTGGCTGTGAGTTTCTGTCCATGTTGTCTGCTGAGAGAGTTCACCTGTGTTATCTGCTGATACAGTGTGTGACATCATCAGCTAAGTTGTTGCCAAGCTACAAAACAACCCCAACCCACTGACGGAGACTTGAGGATTTCTCCCACACCTCTCTTTGCTGGTAGGCCTCTGATTTTAAGTTTATTTTCTTATCCATCTCTGATAATAATTTACACTTCAGTGATAGAATTCCATTGAGGGATAAATAAAGTATCACTGAACTGAATTAAACCCAACTGAAGGTTGTTCTCAGAATCCTGGTTTCTTTCATGGTCTATTTGAAATTATGACAGGCTACGTGGGGTGAGAGAATAAAAGAGGGACCCGTTTCCCAGCAGACATTTTAACATGTCTCATCAGGGAAGGCAAAGGTGTACTGATGATTGGTGACTTCCATTAAGACCTTGATTAAACTCCCAGGCACACTCACATGGGCAGCTACACACACCAGACATATATTGGCTGCCATTAGCCTTGTTTATAAGTTACTTTAAGTTTACTTGTGGTCATATTTAGTTTCTTTTTAATTTGTTTTATATCTTAGCTGTGCTTTCATGTTGGTTCTCCAGTGAATTCAGAGTTGTGGGCTGCGTAGTGGTCATGGTCGTCTAAATCTGATAAATATCCTGCCATGTTGCACAAAACTATCAGCAGCAAACTACATGTGAAGTTAGCCGACTGCCACAGAGCACGGAGTGAATAAACTGTGCTGCAGGGGGGCGTGTGGATGACGTGGTCCCAGTAGACCACTTCAAGCAGAAGGGACAGAGACACTGGCTCAAACACATTAAACACAGCAGAAGTGACAGCAGAAAGACACACATCAGTAACAATAGCTGCATTACCAATAGTCTGTCTAACAGAGGCTACTTTTTCAATAAAGTAAAACAAAAACTCATTGCAGAAAGTTATTGGATGGGTTTGTATTGGATTGACTAGTGTTAAATAACATCTGAGGGCAATTACAGCTGGTGGAAATGACAGTTGACAAATATTGACATTTGGCCTCTTTAACAGCTTTTTAATAGTCGTTACGACTGTCCCTCAGAATGCCAAACATGTAGCCTGTCTTTCTTCCACTTACGTTCGGTTAATGAAAGATGGTGAAAGGAGAAATTCTGTAGGACTTAGGAAACTGCGGTATGAGAATTCATCCACACTGACAGCCAGCTGTGATGTGGGTGTGCAGCAGTGAAACTACAGCTGTTCAATCAATATCTTACAAAAAACACTTTGTCTGATCCAATCTTATCACATTATTACAGAAGATTATCTCATGAATACATATCATAAAAGAGACTAAATCAAATAAATTCATTATTTAGGTTTGATATTAAGAAAGAGCTAAAAAATCTAAAAAGTGAGATATAGTGTTGTCACAGGCTGCTCAAATACTGTCCTGTTCTCATATTTATCCACACAAATCCCAATAAGTACAACTGGATGAAATTAATTGAGCATCGCCTTGAAAATTGCAGGAAATCGTGGGATTTGGTATCACCTAATTTTCATAAAGAAGGGAAGCATTGGAGCTCCTTTCCTTAGCTTTTGGGGAATATCATGGCTGCTGCTTAGACAGCAAGGGCCTCATGTACAAAGACTTGCGTGAATTTCCTACTGAAACATGGCGTACGCTCAAACCAAAATGCCCTCCAACGTACAAAAATATCCGGATGTATGAATCTGTGCGTACGCATGAATCCAAGCACATGTCCTTTGTACATCCCAATCAACGTGGAACTGAGCGCACATGTCGGAGTGACCGACTTCTCCCTGTCCACGACCCTACTTAAATATGCAAATCATATTTAAATAAGCCCTCCACCTGCGATTCCCCTCTCTGCACGATCAGAAAATAAAGAAAAAAAGAATGAGTAAGAGACGAAAAAAAGACAACTTCACGGAAAGCGAAATGGTGGTGCTACTTTCTGAAGTGGAAGCGTGCAAAAATGTGCTCTTTGGCACGCTGTCCTCAGACATAAGCAACAAATGCAAGAGGAGTGGGTGGGAGAGCGTGTGTGAGGCTGTCAGTGCCGTGGGGTCACAGAAGTGCAGAGGTGAAAAACAAGTGGTCCGATATTAAGGTGGATGTGAAGCAGAGACTGGCTGCCCACCGCCAAAGTGTGGCCAAAACAGGCGGGGGGGACAGGAGAAGAGGGGCCCACTCTGTTTGAACAGAGAGTCGGCGCAATTATGGGTTACAATGCTGAATGTATGCATTGTGCACTGAACCAGGCCACCTCACCACAATGTTGGTTAATTGCATTTGCGTATCACATATGATCTGTGCATTGATCAAATGAAAAGGTTTCCTGTTGAAATGTACAAATTCATCATGTGGTGGTGCTTTTATAGCAACGTGTGTGCAGTTGATAGCTCTGATTCCATTAGGCAAACCGGCTCTCACTGCAAATTGTGCTGCAATGTTGGCCTGCATTGTATGGGAATTTGATATACCTGGCAGAGAGGTGGATCATTCCGTCCCACTCGGCTGGCATGGCTCGGCTCGGCTCGGCTCAGGGTCAACTGGCACAGTCCCAATCGGTTGGCCAGCTCCCTCATAGGTTCGCCTATGCCCAGAGCCGGCCCTGCCGACCAGAATGAATGAAGCAAGCTCACGGGGTGAATAAAACGACTTACAGTTGATTTTACAAAACGTCAATTTTAAGTCACTCAGATGCTTCTCATTCAGCAGTCCTGAACAGAAAAAGTGAGGCATCCTCAGTGAAGTTGAAATCCTTTGAAATTTTCAATCGTTGATACTGATACAATAGACTGGAGTTCATTTATGATTGTATATGTGTATTTGTGAACACAATAAAACTATCACGGTCTAGTTTGAAATCATTTCTGTAAAAAGGTTTTCGCACCGGTGCTCTATGCGTACTTGATGCGGACGACTGCGCAGTCTACACCACTTGGTTGCATTCAAGTGTTCACATCGACCCGTTTTAAATGTGACACCGAGCTGACACGGTACGCTGGAGTATGAAACCTCAAACGTCCATGGACAGTGTGCGCGGGTCAGTATGGGTAGCACGCCCGACTCCGTGGAAGCCATAACTGTGCTGGAGAAATGCATTGGTCTGTGTGTAGTCGGCTGCGAGTGTGGTGTTCAGGGACCGTCTGGAAATGGCAACATTAAAGCAAAATCTAATTTATTCAAAAGGTACATTTTATGCATGGTAGATTCAGAAACATAATATTGCATATCTATTGATTTCTGTATACTATACTATCAATTTGGAGAAATGTTTTTGCTTATTCTTATTAAATCTATTACAAACTACTTTCAATAACTTGTAAACTGTAGAGTAACAATAATGTCACATCACGTACACCAGCAGGTTAAGTTTTTAGTTATATACTTATCATATAGAAACTTTCTGTTGTTTGATGAAATTGTCACCATATCACTATGGAAAGTGAGTCACTGCTTCTTGTCATTATATTTCTGTTTTCCTTTTAGACTTGAACAGTTAGTCACAGCAGTCTTTAAGAGCATGAGGAGCCTTTATATGCACAGTAGTAAATACTTTGTCCAACAAAAACAATACACCTGGCCATACAGGTAATATTACAAAAAAAGGTACTAATCTAACGCTACTAACTCAATGTACGTCCTTGAGTTAGTAGAAATTAGTTGAAAAGCATATAGATAATCCTCTTTTTTTTTTTTTTTACAGAACATAGGACCTTCTGACTCCTAATTTAGACTCCACATATTAGTAATGATTAGGTTTTTAATTTGCCACATCATTTCTTTATGTGTGGCAGTTTGAGATGTTTCATTTGTATGTTTCAGGTGCCACAACATGAGATCTTCCTCAATGAACTTCTGCCTATAAAATCCATGGAGAATGCAGTTTGGAATAGAGCCCAATTGATGGAATTACAGAATTGGAAGGGAAAAGTCAACTGTAACACGGTATTTGTTTGTATGCTGAAGTATCAGTCCTGAACTCAGTCGGTGCTTTGCCATTTCGCATTAAATTTTTCAAATTCTACACTGCTTTACTTTTGAGCCTTATAACGGTCTCTGAACTCCCTTTATGCATGTACTCTATGTATATGCACGCTTTTGAAATTTGCTAGCAAGAAGTTCTATGGCCATGTGTTTGTGGTTATAATGTTAAGTAGATATCTTAAATATATCTATGCCATTTCAAATGTGAAATAAATAATGTCTTCCAAACATCTCTTAAGCTGCAAATATTTTTCTTTGGAAAATATTGAATTATTATTTAATAGAACAGTAAAACATTTACTCAATACAATTCATATCAACTAATACATTCATAATAAATATTACTTAATAATTACATAGACTATAATGAAGAAACATCAGCAACGGTGCTTGGGTTTTGTAATTAGAACAATGGTAATCTGAGTGAAAGTTTCAATCTATAGGTGAGTATTGCCAGTGCAATTTACTAAAAACAACTGGTTCCAGTAAGTAAATATTACTTAGAAATAGCCTGAGTAAAGATGACAAGCACTTTCTGTGTGGAAAAACTTTTTTTTAAGTAAATGTCACTCCAAATTTATTTCAGTGCAGACACATGGGTGTGTAAATTGTTCATCAGTGTTAGTTGTTCTTATGTCTCAGATGTGCACATCACTCAGTCTGAGGATTAATTGTTTTCACATTTATTCATTATAACAGTTTCCCAACATCACCTCTAAGTGTCACCAAAGAATCAACAGCTGTAGAAAAGTGCAAAAGCCAGCCCTGCAGTTGGCGTGAGGCACCGCACATTTCCACGCTCATTTCACTCTTGATGCATCTGATTGTTGACGTGAAAAAGAGTGTACGCCACTTTTTTGTGCATGAGGCCCCTGGAAACCATCAATCACCAAAACAGCACTTTTACCAGCAAGGGAATAGTGTCATGATTAATACATTTGTGTTTTGGCTCCTATGATAGGATAACTTGTTTCACACACTGAAACACCACAAAGAAGACTCCCTATTTATCATGTCTGCTCATCTTTGTTTCTACTGACCACATCAAGGTAGCTTAGTGTTTTGGCTTAGGCCAAAACAGGAAACCAGCAACCACCAAAACAAATCTCTACCATACCATACCTTCCTCCCTGCTGCACTTCAACTTTCCACATGTTTGTTAACTAAATTAAAGTTTATTTTCATCTATAATCAATAATCAGCAGCATTTGTGCCTTCATACTGTGGTGGCGATGCCTCATAATGCACCGCACTGTGACATGGGTTTCTAAGGTCCACAACGTGCAGCAGAACACTGTCCAACATGCTCCTACCTGAGTTTTAGGCCCTAAATAATAGTGAGCAAATAATTGTTGTTCAATGTGTATAACCCAGTCAGATCTGTCAATCAGATGCAGGTCTTCAGTTCCCAGAATCAGATCCAAATCTGCAAAGATGCTTTCAGTCACTGTGGTCCAGATCTCTGTTGATCTGAGGTCCTGTTTACACAGTTTGTTTGTGTGAACCTATTCTATCCTTTGTAATGTTGGTATGTGTGTGGTTATGTCAGTCTTTGTTCAGCATATTAGATTTATATGTTTTGAAATGTGAACTGTCGTGAATTGTAGAATATAAATAAGCTTGTCATAGGGTCTAAGTCAGTTATTTTAGAAGACCGGCTCCTTACACATAGTAACGGGAGAAACTTGACTTTCTAATCATCATTTCCCATGACTGTCAGTCCTGTGAGCTCAGATAATCTGAGCTGAGACGCTACTCGGAGCAGACATGACTCTGACCCGCTGACGTTTCATCACATGACCATCAGCTGACAGCAATAACAACTCGTTAACATGACGAACCCAGCCTTTTAGTGGTTAAAAAACGCACTGACAATAACTTCAACCACTACTACACTGCTTTTAGAAACCACTAAAAGGTTTCTAAAAGCCACAAGGCGCCAAAAAACTAAATTTCTGTTTACTAATGAGATAAGGGCTGCAGCTTTAGCCAAAGCTAGTGCTTGTACCAGTTCGGTGGTTGTGTCTTCATCAGTTAAGGTAAAGTGTACACGTTAAGAAATAAGAAGTCATGGTCCAGCTCAGCTGTCGAAACCAACATATAATATTTTGTTAAATCGAGGAGTTCGTCACAACCTAAGTTGATAAAAAGCAAGGTGATGCTTCGCAAAGGAAAATCAATTTTTTTTAAAAAAGCTACGAACCCCGAGGAGAAGTCCTGCTGGACCAGGTGAAGTTTCTCTCTGAAGTTTTCAAACATAGTTCCTCCCTTTCGGTTCGGCTTCAGATGAGTTCAGTTACAATGACGCCAGTTTAAACTAGCTATCAACATTGCACAGCTATGTTCTTCTTCTTCTTCTTTGATGTTTAATGGCAGCTGGCATCCTTGGTGTTGCATATGCCGCCATCTACTGGACTAAATTTCTCTTTTTTTCCCCTTATTTCTTCTTTTCTATATTCTTTTAATTATTCCAGTATTTACCAAGAATCGTATTGTTATTCTCCTCCCTTCTTTAGACTTAGCAGATTCTACTATGTTTTTCAAATTATATTCTGTTATTCCTGCCCTCTGCAGCCCTATCTTCATTATTTCCCTCTCCCTTCCATATCTGGGACATGCTATCAACACATGTTCCACTGTTTCCTTCTCCCCACAGCTACACTGCCCAGTTGGATGTTTCCCCATTATCTTAAGTGTATTATTCAGTTTACAATGACCTATTCTTATCCTGCTAATAATTACTTGTTCTGTTCTGTTCTGTCCATAACACCCTGCCTCTCCTGCTACACTTTGTAATTTATATAAATGTCTTCCTTTTTCCTGATTCTTCCAATATTGATTCCACTGATTGTTTATTTCTTTCCATACTAAACTTTTCCCTTCTGTTTTTGTTCATTTTACTTTCATTTCCACCTCTTTCTTTACTGCATCCTTAGCAGCTTTGTCTGCTTTTTCATTTCCTTTTATTCCTACATGAGCTGGTACCCACATGAACACTATTTCCCTCCCCTGTTGCATTAACCTGGATGTTTTTAACTGTATTTCATATAAAATTTCCTGATGTGTTTTTGCTGTTCCGCTTGTAATACTTAAGAGGGATGAAAATGAATCGCTACATATAACTATTCTCCTATCCCTCACCTCCATCCATTCAATTGCTATCAATATTGCACATAATTCTACTGCATATATACTTAAATGATCTGATGTTCTTTTTGAAATTGTCTTATTATAAATGGGAACCACCATTGCTGCTGCTGTTACTCCTGTTGCCTGTTCTTTGGACCCATCTGTATATATATACACATATTCTCCATATTTTTCCTCCACATAGTTATAAAATTCCTGCACTAGATCTGCTGTTTTATTTCTTTCCTTGATGTTCCACATGTTTAAGTCTACATTTGTTTCTTGTAGCATCCATTTTGGTATTACTGTCCATAGAACTGTTGGGCTGAATTCCACATGTTGTATTTTTAGTTGTTCTGCTAAACCCTCACTGACCCACCCAAAACTCGTTTTTTCCTCCTTCCCCTTTTCCCAGCACATCTACAGAACTCTCTTTGCTGGATGTTCTTCTTTGTGTCCTTTTAAATTTATCCAGTAGTTGGCTATCAGCTGTTTTCTTCTGAGCCCTAGTGGCATTTCTCCTGCTTCAACCTGTAGTGAACATATTGGTGCTGTTTTTATTGCTCCGAGACAAGTTCTTAATGCTCTGACTTGGATTATATCTAATTGTGAGAGGACTGATTTTGCTGCCGATCCATATCCCACACAACCGTAATCTATTCTAGACCTTATTTATTTAATATCCGTCACCACTTGTTTCTCTCTATGCTTCTGCTTATCATTCTCCTTTCCCGCTCTCCTGGCAGCTTCAGCATATGATATTTTCTCATTCACTTTCATCCGCTGCACTGTTATCTCTTTCTTCATAGCCTCACATCCCCAGTATGCTACACTATGTTCTCCTCCACAGTTACAGCATTTTGGTTTCACACCTGTCCCACATTTCCCATCTTCATGGTCCCCTCCACACCTTGCACACCTTCTTTTCCCTGTGCACCTGCTAGCAATATGTCCGTACTCTTGACAGTTAAAGCACCTCATTGGTTTTGGGACAAATTCTCTAACACTATATTTTACAAAACCAAAATAAATTTCTTTTGGGATCGTTTTTGCATCAAATTCTATAACCACTGTTTCTGATTCTTTTTTCTCAGGCCCTCTTGTCATTCTTTTAACATCTTTAACTGTCGTATTTCTTACTCTCAGGTTTTCTATTACAACTTTCATACTGATTCCAAGGGGAACCCCTGTTATCACTCCCTTCCATCCAAAACTTCTCTGCTCTCCAACTCTCACCGTTTTTGTAACTTTCATTTTTCCTACACTCACCATTTTCCGAGCTTTTTCCACTTGTGTATCTGTGTTGCACCCGATTAGCAAGTTTCCATCTCCTAACACTTTAGCGTATTTGACCTCTCTTACTTGTGTTCTGATTATTTTTGTAATTTTTAATGGATCCATTTTTTAACTCCCCCTTCACCTTCAAATCTCACCACTACATTAAAGTTTCCCTTCTTCCTATTCCTTTCCTCATCTTCCTGTCCCTCACTCTCCGTGTCTTCTACGCTATCTTTATCTTCTTTCTTTCTCTTTCTCCCACTTTCCTCTTTACCCCTTCCTCCTCTCCCTACTTGCTCCCATTCACCACCCTCTTTATCAATCTCAAACTCCTCTTCACTCATCTCCGTATTGTTACAGCTCTCTTTATCCCCCTCCATTTTACACCCGCTTACCAAAAGTAGAGCTAGGACATCGCTACCGGACCTGTACAGGCCGGCGGCCGATATCCCCCACTCTACTCTCCGTAAGTTACTTTTCTACCTACCTTCTATACTCTAGTGATGATGTTAAACACTCCTCATTTCACTTTTTTCCTCTCGTGTTGTTTTTGAATTTACCGCACTCCACCAAACTCTACCATGTTTCAGGATCACCTGAGCCATCCCTAACTTTAAGCTTTATCAAAAAGGAAAGTTTTAAGCCTAATCTTAAAAGTGGAAAGGGTGTCTGCTTCCCGGACATTTACTGGCAGCTTATTCCACAAGAGAGGGGCCTGATAACTGAAGGCTCTACCTCCCATTCTACTTTTAGAAACTCTGGGAACAACAAGTAAACCTGCAGTTTGGGAGCGAAGTGCTCTGTTAGGAAAATATCTTACAATGAGATCTTTAAGATGTGATGGAGCTCTGTCATTAAGAACTTTATATGTGAGGAGAAGAATCTTAAATTCTATTCTGAATTTAACAGGGAGCCAATGAAGAGAAGCTAAAACTGGAGAAACATGATCTCTCCTGTTAGTTCTCATCAGAACTCTGGCTGCAGCATTTTGGATCAGCTGGAGGCTTTTCAGAGAATATGTGGGACAGCCCGATAATAAAGAATTACAGTAGTCCAATCTTGAAGTAACAAATGCATGAACTAGTTTCTCTGCATCACCCTGAGACAGGATGTTCCTGATTTTAGCAATATTACGAAGGTGAAAGAAGGAAGTCCTAGAAACCAGTTTTATATGTGCGTCAAATGATAAATTCTGGTCAAAAATAACTCCAAGGTTCCTCACTGTAGAACTAGAAGCCAAGGAAATACCATCTAGAGTAACTATATAACTAGACAATTTCTCCCTGAAGCGCTCGGGTCCAAAGAGAACAACTTCAGTTTTGTCTGAATTTAAAAGCAGACAGTTCTGAGTCATCCAGGTCTTTATGTCTTTAAGACAGGCTTGTAGTCTGACCAACCTGTTGGTTTCATCTGGTTTCATAGATAAGTACAGCTGAGTATCATCAGCATAACAATGGAAATTTATGCCATGCTGTCTGATAATGTTACCTAATGGAAGCATGTATAAAGTAATCCAACAGGACAAGCACAGAAACAAGTCCACTATCAAAGGCTAAGAGGAGAGGATAGTGCAATGTGTAGTGCAATTTTCTTAAATTAAGGATAAGAATTTAAATATAAATATGTCAAATAAAAAAAAAACCTTGGCACAATAATTCCACACAAAATAAGAAAAATGCTTCAGTAAAAAAGTGTTGAGTGTAGGGTATTAAAATATAAGTGTAAAAATGTACAATATTAACAATATAATTGATGTTAGCATTAAGGTGCAGGTGAGTGAGATAGTCCAGTTTTTTATATTCTTCTCTAAAGGGAAAACAGGATAGGATGGAAAAGGCTGAGCCAAACCAAGCTCATCTTTGGGCCAAGCAGCAAGAAGAGGAGCAGAGATAGAGGGGGAGCAGGTGCTATAAAAGGAAGAGAGTATGCCAGACCTGTATACGTTTTAAAAGTCAGATGTATAATGCAGGATAATTTAAGTATTGTGTAAGATTATAATAGAAATGTGTTCAAAAGCTGGTTTTCCTTAATAAGAGTGAACAGATTAGGCACTATCACCAACATGATAGTGTAATAGGGCTTGGGTATCTATTTTAAACACTGAAGGAAATATGAGTGTGGCTGAAAGAGGGCGGAGACAGAGAGAAACTCAGGGTTTACTGAGAAAAATCTGGTCCCGACCAGGTTAGGTTCATAGAGTCTGTTACTATGGTAACTGACAGCTTAAGTTATCACTCTCTCTGAAACAGGAAAGAGTTACCCCTCTTTCTCTGGTTTGAGTTACCTCCCTTTGTGAAAGGGAAAACTCAGAGTTTCCCTCATTTCAGGGTTAATAAACTCAGAGTATTCACTAAACCTGCTTTGTGAAACGGACCTCAGGACATAAACCCTCTAAAGACTGGTCGAGAACCCCTTTCATAAAAAGAACTGAAAGGGAACACATTGGTTATGAGTTAACAAATGTGCAAAGGTGTTCATCAGAAAATGTAGGCTTGACACTGTTTAGACCAGATTCAACACTATTATGTTATGCATCACTCTGACATTTAAAGGGGGATGTGTGGTGTTTTCCACAGTTTGCATATGTGCAGCATGGCAATTGCAGCTTGTGAGGTCAACACAACACATGACAATAGATGCTAATGGAGCTAATGTAATGGAGTGGAGTGGAGTGCTTGTAATACTTAAGAGGGATGAAAATGAATCGCTACATATAACTATTCTCCTATCCCTCACCTCCATCCATTCAATTGCTATCAATATTGCACATAATTCTACTGCATATATACTTAAATGATCCGATGTTCTTTTTGAAATTGTCTTATTATAAATGGGAACCACCATTGCTGCTGCTGTTACTCCTGTTGCCTGTTCTTTGGACCCATCTGTATATATATACACATATTCTCCATATTTTTCCTCCACATAGTTATAAACTTCCTGCACTAGATCTGCTGTTTTATTTCTTTCCTTGATGTTCCACATGTTTAAGTCTACATTTGTTTCTTGTAGCATCCATTTTGGTATTACTGTCCATAGAACTGTTGGGCTGAATTCCACATGTTGTATTTTTAGTTGTTCTGCTAAACCCTCACTGACCCACCCAAAACTCGTTTTTTCCTCCTTCCCCTTTTCCCAGCACATCTACAGAACTGTCTTTGCTGGATGTTCTTCTTTGTGTCCTTTTAAATTTATCCAGTAGTTGGCTATTAGCTGTTTTCTTCTGAGCCCTAGTGGCATTTCTCCTGCTTCAACCTGTAGTGAACATATTGGTGCTGTTTTTATTGCTCCGAGACAAGTTCTTACTGCTCTGACTTGGATTATATCTAATTGTGAGAGGACTGATTTTGCTGCCGATCCATATCCCACACAACCGTAATCTATTCTAGACCTTATTTATTTAATATCCGTCACCACTTGTTTCTCTCTATGCTTCTGCTTATCATTCTCCTTTCCCGCTCTCCTGGCAGCTTCAGCATACGATATTTTCTCATTCACTTTCATCCGCTGCACTGTTATCTCTTTCTTCATAGCCTCACATCCCCAGTATGCTACACTATGTTCTCCTCCACAGTTACAGCATTTTGGTTTCACACCTGTCCCACATTTCCCATCTTCATGGTCCCCTCCACACCTTGCACACCTTCTTTTCCCTGTGCACCTGCTAGCAATATGTCCGTACTCTTGACAGTTAAAGCACCTCATTGGTTTTGGGACAAATTCTCTAACACTATACTTTACAAATCCAAAATACATTCCTTTTGGGATCGTTTTTGCATCGAATTCTATAACCACTGTTTCTGATTCTTTTTTCTCAGGCCCTCTTGTCATTCTTTTAACATCTTTAACTGTTGTATTTCTTACTCTCATGTTTTCTATTACAACTTTCATACTGATTCCAAGGGGAACCCCTGTTATCACTCCCTTACATCCAAAACTTCTCTGCTCTCCAACTCTCACCGTTTTTGTAACTTTCATTTTTCCTACACTCACCATTTTCCGAGCTTTTTCCACTTGTGTATCTGTGTTGCACCCGATTAGCAAGTTTCCATCTCCTAACACTTTAGCGTATTTGACTTCTCCTACTTGTGTTCTGATTATTTTTGTAATTTTTAATGGATCCATTTTTTTAAACTCCCCCTTCACCTTCAAATCTCACTACAACATTAAGGTTTCCCTTCTTCCTATTCCTTTCCTCATCTTCCTGTCCCTCACTCTCCGTGTCTTCTACGCTATCTTTATCTTCTTTCTTTCTCTTTCTCCCACTTTCCCCTTTACCCCTTCCTCCTCTCCCTACTTGCTCCCACTCACCCCCCTCTTTATCAATCTCAAACTCCTCTTCACTCATCTCCGTATTGTTACAGCTCTCTTTATCCCCCTCCATTTTACACCCGCTTACCAAAAGTAGCGCTAGGATATCGCTACCGGACCTGTACAGGCCGGCGGCCGATATCCCCCACTCTACTCTCCGTAAGTTACTTTTCTACCTACCTTCTACACTCTAGTGATGATGTTAAACCTTATTTCACTTTTTTCCTCTCGTGTTGTTTTTGAATTTACCGCACTCCACCAAACTCTACCATGTTTCAGGATTACCTGAGCCATCCCTAACTTTAAGCTTTATCAAAAAGGAAAGTTTTAAGCCTAATCTTAAAAGTGGAAAGGGTGTCTGCTTCCCGGACATTTACTGGCAGCTTATTCCACAAGAGAGGGGCCTGATAACTGAAGGCTCTACCTCCCATTCTGCTTTTAGGGGCCTGATAACTGAAGGCTCTACCTCCCATTCTACTTTTAGAAACTCTGGGAACAACAAGTAAACCTGCAGTTTGGGAGCGAAGTGCTCTGTTAGGAAAATATCTTACAATGAGATCTTTAAGATATGATGGAGCTCGGTCATTAAGAGCTTTATATGTGAGGAGAAGAATCTTAAATTCTATTCTGAATTTAACAGGGAGCCAATGAAGAGAAGCTAAAACTGGAGAAACATGATCTCTCCTGTTAGTTCTCATCAGAACTCTGGCTGCAGCATTTTGGATCAGCTGGAGGCTTTTCAGAGAATATGTGGGACAGCCCAATAATAAGGAATTACAGTAGTCCAATCTTGAAGTAACAAATGCATGAACTAGTTTCTCTGCATCACCCTGAGACAGGATGTTCCTGATTTTAGCAATATTACGAAGGTGAAAGAAGGCAGTCCTAGAAACCAGTTTTATATGTGCGTCAAATGATAAATTCTGGTCAAAAATAACTCCAAGGTTCCTCACTGTAGAACTAGAAGCCAAGGAAATACCATCTAGAGTAACTATATAACTAGACAATTTCTCCCTGAAGCGCTCAGGTCCAAAGAGAACAACTTCAGTTTTGTCTGAATTTAAAAGCAGACAGTTCTGAGTCATCCAGGTCTTTATGTCTTTAAGACAGGCTTGTAGTCTGACCAACCTATAGGTTTCATCTGGTTTCATAGATAAGTACAGCTGAGTATCATCAGCATAACAATGGAAATTTATGCCATGCTGTCTAATAATGTTACCTAATGGAAGCATGTATAAAGTAAGAAGAATCGGTCCAAGCACAGAACCCTGAGGAACTCCATGACTTACTCCAATGTGAGAGGAAGATTCTTCATTTACAAGAACAAACTGGAATCTATCAGATAAATATGACTTAAACCAGCCTAATGCAGTTCCTTTAATCCCAATAACATGTTCAAGTCTCTGTAACAGAATGCTGTGATCGATCGTATCAAATGCAGCACTGAGATCCAACAGGACAAGCACAGAAACAAGTCCGCTATCAGAGGCTAAGAGGAGAGGATAGTGCAATGTGTAGTGCAATTTTCTTAAATTAAGGATAAGAATTTAAATATAAATATGTCAAATAAAAAAAAAAACCTTGGCATAAAATTCCACACAAAATAAGAAAAATGCTTCAGTAAAAAAGTGTTGAGTGTAGGGTATTAAAATATAAGTGTAAAAATGTACAATATTAACAATATTATTGCTGTTAGCTTTAAGGTGCAGGTGAGTGAGATAGTCCAGTTTTTTATATTCTTCTCTAAAGGGAAAACAGGATAGGATGGAAAAGGCTGAGCCAAACCAAGCTCATCTTTGGGCCAAGCAGCAAGAAGAGGAGCAGAGATAGAGGGGGAGCAGGTGCTATAAAAGGAAGAGAGTATGCCAGACCTGTATACGTTTTAAAAGTCAGATGTATAATGCAGGATAATTTAAGTATTGTGTAAGATTATAATAGAAATGTGTTCAAAAGCTGGTTTTCCTTAACAAGAGAGAACAGATTAGACTATCATCAACATGATAGTGTAATAGGGCTTGGGTATCTATTTGAAATACTGAAGGAAATATGAAGCATTTGTATATATTATCCCTCTGTCCCAGGACAGTTCATTCCTTTTTATTCTTAATCCATGACTTGATGAAATTTTTGAAACCTAGTTTTATATTGTAACTAATTTGGAAATCATTTAGGATGAGGCTGATGTTCTCTGATAACAAACAAAACAAATAATCCTAAAAGTCATGATGATGTTGTTTTTGTTCCTTTAAGACTCTGAAAATGGCCAGATTTAAATAACGGAATTAGAAACATTTCTAATTGTGTGTTGTGTTATTGAGGAGATTGCTGGGAAAATATGGGTTCAGGTGGTAAACCTATGACAGAGGTGTGCTTGTGTAACTTATGGCAGAGGGTGGTTATGTAGGATGGGGAACTGAAAGATTTTTATTCAGATACATTATTCTTTCAACAGTTTTTGGATTGAGCCGGTTTCTTTTTTTGCCCACAATTTCTCCACATTTTGAAAACACCCGCTCACAGGGAACCGATGAGGCAGGTGTGCATAAAAATGGTTTTGCCAGTTTAAAGAGGTGAGGGTAGACATTTTGACTGTTCTGCCAGTATGCCAGTGGGTCTTCTTATTGTTGTATATGTAACTTTACTTTTCCACGGTACTTATTACATTATTATACAGCCAGGAGCGATCAGACTGAAGTGTTCCCACATGTCAGAACGACCTCTCTTCCTGGCTGGCTCCATAATTATCCAAAACGGAATACCGACAAATCAACAGCAATAGCAACAACAACGCTCCGTGGCTGAGGGAGCTCATCCTCTGAGTTCACCCCCCAAGACACAAGTGCCTTGTATTAGGCCTATAGATATCTTTTTTAAGCCTATTCATACAATTATTTACTTGTCTTTGATGTCTTTTTTTTCTTTTGTCCAAACAGATTCTGATGGTGCCGCTCAAAAAGATGAAATGGAAATGCTAAAACATGTCTGATAACCATCTCCCGACGAGTATTTAATTCTCTACGCAGTAATGCTGCACCTTCATCCACAGGATTGTTGTCAAAAGGACGTGCCATGTTCGTGGAAAAAGTAACCTCCTACTGTGCCAAATGGACTTCCAGAACTTCTAGAGGAACTAGGCCACGCCAAAACTCACCTGCTGACTGAATGAATGAGGAAATCAAATGGCTTGTGTGGCTGAAAGAGGGCGGAGACAGAGAGAAACTCAGGGTTTACTGAGAAAAACCTCATCCCGACCAGGTTAGATTCATAGAGTCTGTTACTACGGTAACTGAACGAGAGCTTAAGTTACCTCTCTCTCTGAAACAGGCAAGAGTTACCCCTCTTTCTCTGGTTTGAGTTACCTCCCTTTGTGAAAGGGAAAACTTCCCTCATTTCAGGGTTAATAAACTCAGAGTATTCACTAAACCTGCTTTGTGAAACGGACCTCAGGACATAAACCCTCTAAAGACTGGTCGAGAACCCCTTTCATAAAAAGAACTGAAAGGGAACACATTGGTTATGAGTTAACAAATGTGCAAAGGTGTTCATCAGAAAATGTAGGCTTGACACTGTTTAGACCAGATTCAACACTATTATGTTATGCATCACTCTGACATTTAAAGGGGGATGTGTGGTGTTTTCCACAGTTTGCATATGTGCAGCATGGCAATTGCAGCTTGTGAGGTCAACACAACACATGACAATAGATGCTACAAGTTGTTGCAGCATTCTCTGCTGCCCTCTTGTTTGCATGAAAATGTCTAAATATTAATAACTTTACATACTATGAAAAAAAGACAATGAATGCACAAATGGGACAAATAAGTCAAAATACCCTAAATCCAATTTATTAACCCTATAAAATACTGTAAATCATGTATCTTCATACGTAATGTATTTATGTAGCCTGGTAGTTTAAACTTTCTCTTAAACTGCGACCATAACATTAAAAAAACATTTCCAATTAAACTGTCCAGCTATCACCAACAAGCCCTCCTACACTGGGGCACACATTTTTCTCACTACACCTGTTACAACATGCATATTCTTATCAAAAATAATTCTTAATCTTTTGAAGAACAGATGGACAGAATAATCTGGTCAGTTTTGGATCTCCTTCATACTACTGAAGGTTTGTTGTCAATCATCTTTTTATTAAATTGTATTCTTTTCTGTCAATCTAAACAATTATGCAGTCTTTGTCCCCAAATCATTCCAACATTCGGCCATAGGGATGATTTTACCAATCAAATCAAAATGAACATAGCCCAAACTGTTTATTAGAGATATATGGATAAGAAATTTGATAATTGCTTGATTGGACAGACACTAAATTACCATCATCCAAACCACTTCAATGGAGCAATTGAATACATACTATCAGAGATATGAATCCTCCACTCTAAAAGCAAATGCCAGGATTCGGTTGGCAGAATTTGCTTTTCTTCTTCTATGAAATGAGTGAATTACCGCTCAAGTAATAAACTGTTGCATAAATCTTAAGTTTTAAAATTTCTCAAAACAAAAAGTTGTTCAAACTAGCTTTCCAGAAAATGTCTTCAGAAGGGCAGACAGGATCTTGTTGGCAGATAAACAAGCAGAAAAGAAGACAAACAGAGTGCACTTAAGCCAGCAGAGTTGTTAAATCACTGCTGTAAGGACTAAGGGAGCAACCAAACACGAGTTTACCCCTGACACAATCAGCAATCTGGGGCCTGTACTATGAAGCAGGATCAGTGGCCTAGCAGGTAGCTTCAACTTAAGCACGTTTTTTTTCAGTATCACAAAGCTGGTTCACATCTTACCAGGTTGTATCATCATGGTAACATACTCTTGAAACTTAACTATCAGAGCTTCCCCACCGCAACACTCCTGCTCAGTCCCTCAGGTCAGATGACCAGCTGCTCCTTGTCATCAACCTTGTCATTGACCTCAAAGCTGAAGCTCAGAGGGCAAAGGGCCTTTTCTATCTGTGCCCCTAAATTATGGAACGATTTACCTTTGCTCATTCGACAGGCTCCCTCACTGTCCGTTTTTAAAGCCAACTTTTACTCATTCACCTTCAACCCTGCTTGAGACTTGATCTGACTTTGCTTTTATTATTTGAAACTGATTTACCTTAATTACGCTTATTGATTATATTGATTGAAATTGTTTAAATTATTATAATGCTACAATTGCTTTTATTTGACCCGCAATAAAACAGGAGGGTTAAACAGTCACAGACTCAAACACTAAGCAGATTTTTCCGGAAGTAGTCATCCTCTGCGCGCTCCCGCAACTACGTGACGGGACAGACAGACTGTCTCCGCCCCCTACGACATGTGCTCTTTTTATTTAAACTCATGAGATCTACGAGCTTTTAACGTACAGTAATTCTTGTAACACACATTACAGACTATACGGTATTGAAGGTACATTTTGTATATTGTCTTGTAGGCAGATTAGTATTGTTGTTATTTTAAGCGGGAGGTCAAAGGTTATTAACAAAATGGCCGAAAGCGGAAAAGCTACAAACACAATGCTGTGAGCAGCCGGGTGGAGTGGATAAGCTAGGGTGTTTCGGGACTTGGCGAGTCGAGCAGTGGTTGGATGGACCTGTTGTCTCTTATTACAACAATAATAGTAACCGCTACTCTTTGGGTGACTAATAATTACGAATGCGTACATGATATTTTTAATCAAACACAGCTCAGCTATCGCTGGATGAATATAAACCGAAAAGGAGACCACTCGTAACAGTCGGTAATGTAGTGTTAGTTGCTTCATTTTACTCCAGCTGTTATTATACTGTTTAAACAAAAACCTTTTTTGGTACGTTTCACTATGCATTAGGGAGTACCGTCCAATCGCTGTCCCGAGCTAGCAAAGCAGCCCAATACGGCTATGAAGACGGATACATCAGGGAGCAGATCCATGATTTGTTGACACTCCGGTGAAGATTCAGCAAGGAGAAAGGATGAACAGGAAGAAGGATAAAGGATTTGAGAGCCCGCGCCCCTTTAAATTATAAGTATTTTATTAGAATTTTGTCATTGTTAACCTAAGAAAAGATAACGTTGGATTTAAAACAGTAATGTTACGTCACTTACAGAAAAACGGTTTAAAATATATTTCTGCTTACTAAGTTTGGCTCCATCACTTTGCTTGCATCATACACTAATAATTATTTTCTGTCATTTTTCTTACGACCCACCAGGTGGTGTGCATCAACAACATTAACTTTCAAAGGAAGTCTGTCATTGTGAGTACTCTTATTACAGCAAAAGTTGTTCAGCTCTGCTAATGTCTCACTGTTTCATCCTCATCATTTACTTCACCTCTTATAGTTGATAGTAAGTACTATAAAAATGACAGATGTGTCCTCTACCAAATAGTTGGATTGCTTTTATTTTGTAATTAATCTAGGAAGAACTGCTAAATTACAGGTGGTTTTTGCAGTGGTTACACATGGACTTGTAGACTTGAATATACTGGCAATATATTGGATCAGCCTTATTCATAATTTAGTGATGGATAAAAGGAGCTCCATGCATTAGATCAGTCTTAAGCAGCTCACTGTGTGACAGCATATATTAGCCATACATCATAAGAACATGAGAAGAGTTTGTTACTGGTTTCTACTCTTTGCAATTAAAGTCTCTACTTGTTACTTTTGGGTTGTATTTAAATTTCTACTAACTTCCTTCTCTCCCATACATACATCAGGGCTACGTTGAGCTGACCATTTTCCCCACAGTGGTCAACCTGAACAGGATCAAACTAAACAGTAAACAGTGCCGCATCTACAGGGTTAGAGTCAATGATCTTGAAGCCCCTTTCATTTACAATGACCCCACATTGGAGGTGTGCCACAGCGAGTCCAAGCAGTGAGTATATCTGCATGTGTTATTTGTTTCTGATGCATATCCTACTTACCTACTGTGAAATTAGACAGAAGGGTTATGCTGTGACGTAAGGAGATAGTAAACAAAGCGAGCTGTTTCATTCTGCAGATTTCTCAACTGCTTTTTACATATTTATGACATCTCAATCAGCTTCAAGAGGTCCTCACTCAGACTGACGTTGAGTTAAAAGGTGCACTTTGTCAAACGTTACCTTGACAAATATCTTCTATCTTTCATACTGTTTTTACATCAGAAGAAGTGTGTTTTTAAAATGTGATTGCACACACCAAAGCAAGCCATAAAAAACCCCTTCTGTCAGTGTTAGCCTGTTCTCAATGTCTAAAGACCACAACTTACTGATCCGCTAACTCCCACAGGGACAAGGCTATGACACCACAAAAGGATGACTTTACAGTGCATCCTACCTCAGTTTCTTCACTGATAAAACTCTCTGAGTCGATTAGACAAGCTTATTATTTTTGCACCTCAGTGGACTGAGAGTGAGCTGCCAGCTGTCTTGACAACAACCTAAAAACTTCTCAGTCTTAGAGAGTCAGTTTTAGAGCCTCCATTTGAGACATTACAGTCAGTAAATGTGCGTTTAGTAACTATTGTAATTTGCATTGTGGCATCTTCTTAATTTGGTCAACTTTTGAAATTTCTTTATTTATATGCTTTGACAACACAAACTACTGTGTTAGTCCAACAGAAACCAGACTTTTAGAATGCTTATGAACACATTTATCTGACTGAAATGATACAAAATCAAGCTTCTCATACCCAAACTAACACACCCAGGTAATGAAGTTGGGTTCAGAAGACTTTCAAGTTTTCACACTTTACATTAGAATGATTGTTTTATGTGCAGCTCGTCTATCAGTCTCCCTGTATGTGGGGCTTCTCTCTGGGTACTCCGGTTTCCTTCCAAAAACATGCATGTCTGATTAATTGGTGGCTCTAAATTGTCCCTAGGAGTGAGTGTGGCTGGTTGTTTGTCTCTGTGTGGCCCTGTGATGGACTGTTGACCTGTCCAGGGTGAACCCCGCCTCTCACCCAACGACAGCTGGGAGAGGCTCCACCTCCCATGACCCTGAGTGGGATTAAGTGGGTATAGAAAATGGATGGTCGGTCAGTCAGTTTGACTCTTGCTTCTGAATTTTTAAATCTCCCAGATTTATGTTGGCATGTAACTCTGCCAACCCACAGCAGAGGCCACATTGTAGCCCTGATAGTAATTCTTGGCCTGTCTGCTAATATTTCTTTAGTTACAGAAGCTTTTCAGATCACAACTGTGTGTTTTTGCTGTTGATGGTTTTATACCTCATGATACTGCTGAACCAACCGTTAGTTTAATGTTTAAAGATGAAAAATAAATGATTACGTCGACCCAAAACCAGGCTGGACAAAGCAAAAAATTAAACTATCAAAAGAAACTGTTGGAAAGCAGAAATAAGATGGAGGAAAATCAGTAAGACTTAATTATCAAATGAATTGTAATGGGCTCAGAATTTATAGTATGGCAGTCAAACAGTCAAGTTACTCTTGTCTCTCAAAACTGATAAAATGTAATCAGGACATTCCCAAGTTAGTCCACAGTTTTTGACAGTTCAGTTAACTTTGTTTTGATAAAGTCTGATAATATAGCCACCAATCCTAAATGTGACGACTTTGAAGCTCACATCTGTGATGAAATAGTTACTATTAGATCAGATTTACTCCAATATCAATACAGGCATGTTATTAGCCTAGAAACCATGTTTTATCAATTAAAACCGAGCCCATTCCTGTTCCAACTCTATTACACATTACAATTTTTGTTTTTCTAAAAAGCTCTGCAATGTAAATTGATGTTTTCCCTTCTGCTTTTAAGACTGCCATAGTTGAGCCCCACATCCACATCCAGATCCATCCATTCTCAATAACTTCAGACCAGCGTCTAATGCGCCATTTTAAGTGAAGTTTTAGAGAAGCTTGTTTTTTTTTATTAGTTCCATTGTGGTTTAAACACTCAGAACAATTTTGAAAGATTCCAGTCTGGTGTTCAGGCCAATTACAGTGCAGAGTCAGCACTAGTACCTCCGGTACAATATGGACATGAATCAACCTTCTTCTGCAACCTTTGATATTGTTGACCTCTGTATTCTTCTTGAAAGACTTCACACACGGATTGGCATCTCTTGTATGGTTCTTACTTGGTTTAAATCTTATCTCACAGATAAAAAATAAAAAAAAATCGTAAGCATAGATGACCATTCATCAAATAGCTAGAAATGATTATGGAGTTCCACAGGGCTACATTTTTGATCTATTTGAGGTGTGGAGAGATGCAGCTCTGCATTGCCATGATCCAGAACCAATTGATGTCTTTGTAACTGTGCTTTAGAGATTAAGTCATGGATGGCAGGAAACTTTCTTCAAAGTCAGGGCAAAACTGAAGTATAGGTCATAGCAGGTTAAAAACAATTCTTTCTTTTACTCAAATTTGAGCTTTGAACCCCACATTGGAAATATAACAGAATGTATTTTATTATCTGATGGGCAACTGACTCTGCATTGGCTGTCAGTCAGCTTGGAATTGATTTTAAGGTTCTGTTATATTTTAAAATCTAAATGTCCTTAGTCCTGCCTGTATATCAGATTTGCTTGAGGACACACAGTTAAAGTGGGATTGATCAATTCTCACACAGTCCATAGAATCACAGTGTCTGGTTGATATAATGACAAAAAAAGCTAAGCTAATCTGAAATAATGAAGGGATTTGGGGTAAGAAAGTAGTTTCCTTCTTTGTATAAAGAGAAAATAGTAGAGTGGACATATTTTTCATTGACCTATCACAGTAAAACTTCTGCTCCTGTCTTATATTTCATCTTAGCGGTTAGTACATTATTTTTAGTATCGATATCTACTTAACTTGAAACTGTTGGGAAACTATTGTTTTTTTGTCTGCATAGGAGGAACCTCAACTATTTCTCCAGTGCCTACACAGCAGCAGTGAGTGCTGTGGACCCTGATGCTGGAAATGGGGAACTGGTCATCAAAGTTCCCTCTGAGCTCTGGAAACAAGGAGATGGTGAGCTTCAGTGGGCTCTGATTCAAATAACCATGCAGTCCTTTTATATAATTTACCATTCAAAACTAGGTTTCAATATTAAAATGATAATCTTTTTTTTTACTGTCCTTAAAAACTGCATCATCTTCATCAGATTGTTTTAAAAACAGCTAGTTTTGATAGTAGAATTATTTGCTCAATAGCTTGAATTGATATGATCCACATACTAAGTTTCTTGGAAGGAAGTACAAAGAAGTGGAAATTTGAGATCTTAGCTGATATGTTGTCTTCTGTTTTATTTTTCTCCAGACATGAAAGTGTTGAAGGTATATATAGAATTCTCGCTGGACCAGCCCAAAGGAGGTCTTCACTTTGTTGTTCCTGATGTGGAGGGCAGCATGGCAGAGAGAGGAGCCCATGTTTTCTCCTTTGGATACCAGAACTCTACAAGGTGCACAGACAGTGGCCGTTTCTGGTTTACAGGTTAAACAACAGGTTCTCCAACTCCACAGTGTCTGTCAGAACACAGAACACACTTGGCCTCTTGCCTTTTAAGTACCGTAAATTCCAGACTATATAGCGCACCCTCTAATTTTAAAAAGAAAATCCATTTTGTTCTTGTATAGGCCGCACCGGATTATAAGCCGTGGGTGTCCACATTGTAATATAAGATATTTACACAGAAAGATGTTACATGTGAGGATTTTTAAACTTTTAAGTAAATGCTATGGTAATATAAACAAATACATACCAAACAGTGCCTGTAACACTGATGGTTTTAGCTTAAATACCTATCAGTAACACACAAATAGGTGATGTAAATGCTTTTTTTTCTAAGAGTGCCTGTAACACTGATGGTTTTAGCTTAAATACCTATCAGTAACACACAAATAGGTGATGTAAATGCTTTTTTTTCTAACAGTGCCTGTAACACTGATGGTTTTAGCTTAAATACCTATCAGTAACGCACAAATAGGTGATGTAAATGCTTTATTTCTAACAGTGCCTGTAACACTGATGGTTTTAGCTTAAATACCTATCAGTAACACACAAATAGGTGATGTAAATGCTTTTTTTTCTAACAGTGCCTGTAACACTGATGGTTTTAGCTTAAATACCTATCAGTAACACACAAATAGGTGATGTAAATGCTTTTTTTTCTAACAGTGCCTGTAACACTGATGGTTTTAGCTTAAATACCTATCAGTAACGCACAAATAGGTGATGTAAATGCTTTTTTTTCTAACAGTGCCTGTAACACTGATGGTTTTAGCTTAAATACCTATCAGTAATGCACAAATAGGTGATGTAAATGCTTTTTTTTCTAACAGTGCCTGTAACACTGATGGTTTTAGCTTAAATACCTATCAGTAACACACAAATAGGTGATGTAAATGCTTTATTTCTAACAGTGCCTGTAACACTGATGGTTTTAGCTTAAATACCTATCAGTAACGCACAAATAGGTGATGTAAATGCTTTTTTTTCTAACAGTGCCTGTAACACTGATGGTTTTAACTTAAATACCTATCAGTAACGCACAAATAGGTGATGTAAATGCTTTTTTTTCTAACAGTACCTGTAACACTGATGGTTTTAGCTTAAATACCTATCAGTAACGCACAAATAGGTGATGTAAATGCTTTTTTTTCTAACAGTGCCTGTAACACTGATGGTTTTAACTTAAATACCTATCAGTAACACACAAATAGGTGGTGTAAATGCTTTTTTTTTTCTAACAGTGCCTGTAACACTGATGGTTTTAACTTAAATACCTATCAGTAACACACAAATAGGTGATGTAAATGCTTTTTTTTCTAACAGTGCCTGTAACACTGATGGTTTTAGCTTAAATACCTATCAGTAACACACAAATAGGTGATGTAAATGCTTTTTTTTCTAACAGTGCCTGTAACACTGATGGTTTTAGCTTAAATACCTATCAGTAACACACAAATAGGTGATGTAAATGCTTTTTTTTCTAACAGTGCCTGTAACACTGATGGTTTTAACTTAAATACCTATCAGTAACGCACAAATAGGTGATGTAAATGCTTTTTTTTCTAACAGTGCCTGTAACACTGATGGTTTTAACTTAAATACCTATCAGTAACACACAAATAGGTGGTGTAAATGCTTTTTTTTTTCTAACAGTGCCTGTAACACTGATGGTTTTAACTTAAATACCTATCAGTAAGTAAATAGGGCTTAATTTTTTTTTTCTAACAGTGCCTGTAACACTGATGGTTTTAACTTAAATACCTATCAGTAACGCACAAATAGGTGATGTAAATGCTTTTTTTTTTTCTAACAGTGCCTGTAACACTGATGGTTTTAACTTAAATACCTATCAGTAACACACAAATAGGTGATGTAAATGCTTTTTTTTTCTAACAGTGCCTGTAACACTGATGGTTTTAGCTTAAATACCTATCAGTAACACACAAATAGGTGATGTAAATGCTTTTTTTTTCTAACAGTGCCTGTAACACTGATGGTTTTAGCTTAAATACCTATCAGTAACACACAAATAGGTGATGTAAATGCTTTTTTTTTCTAACAGTGCCTGTAACACTGATGGTTTTTAGCTTAAATACCTATCAGTAACACACAAATAGGTGATGTAAATGCTTTTTTTTCTAACAGTGACCTGTAACACTGATGGTTTTAGCTTAAATACCTATCAGTAACAGCACAAATAGGTGAAGTAGAATTGCTTTTTTTTCTAACAGTGCCTGTAACACTGATGTTTAGCTTAAATACCTATCAGTAACACACAAATAGGTGATGTAAATGCTTTTTTTTTCTAACAGTGCCTGTAACACTGATGGTTTTAGCTTAAATACCTATCAGTAACACACAAATAGGTGATGTAAATGCTTTTTTTTTCTAACAGTGCCTGTAACACTGATGGTTTTAGCTTAAATACCTATCAGTAACACACAAATAGGTGATGTAAATGCTTTTTTTTCTAACAGTGCCTGTAACACCGATGGTTTTAGCTTAAATACCTATCAGTAACACACAAATAGGTGATGTAAATGCTTTTTTTTCTAACAGTGCCTGTAACACTGATGGTTTTAGCTTAAATACCTATCAGTAACACACAAATAGGTGATGTAAATGCTTTTTTTTCTAACAGTGCCTGTAACACTGATGGTTTTAACTTAAATACCTATCAGTAACACACAAATAGGTGATGTAAATGCTTTTTTTTCTAACAGTGCCTGTAACACTGATGGTTTTAAGCTTAAATACCTATCAGTAAAAGCACAAATAGGTGATGTAAATGCTTTTTTTTTCTAACAGTGCCTGTAACACTGATGGTTTTAGCTTAAATACCTATCAGTAACGCACAAATAGGTGATGTAAATGCTTTTTTTTCTAACAGTACCTGTAACACTGATGGTTTTAGCTTAAATACCTATCAGTAACGCACAAATAGGTGATGTAAATGCTTTTTTTTCTAACAGTGCCTGTAACACTGATGGTTTTAAGCTTAAATACCTATCAGTAACGCACAAATAGGTGGATGTAAATGCTTTTTTTTCTAACAGTGCCTGTAACACTGATGGTTTTAGCTTAAATACCTATCAGTAACGCACAAATAGGTGGTGTAAATGCTTTTTTTTCTAACAGTGCCTGTAACACTGATGGTTTTAACTTAAATACCTATCAGTAACGCACAAATAGGTGATGTAAATGCTTTTTTTTCTAACAGTGCCTGTAACACTGATGGTTTTAGCTTAAATACCCTATCAGTAACACACAAATAGGTGATGTAAATGCTTTTTTTTTCTAACAGTGCCTGTAACACTGATGGTTTTAGCTTAAATACCTTATCAGTAACGCACAAATAGGTGATGTAAATGCTTTTTTATTTCTAACAGTGCCTGTAACACTGATGGTTTTAGCTTAAATACCTATCAGTAACACACAAATAGGTGATGTAAATGCTTTTTTTTCTAACAGTGCCTGTAACACCGATGGTTTTAACTTAAATACCTATCAGTAACGCACAAATAGGTGATGTAAATGCTTTTTTTTCTAACAGTGCCTGTAACACTGATGGTTTTAGCTTAAATACCTATCAGTAACACACAAATAGGTGATGTAAATGCTTTTTTTTCTAACAGTGCCTGTAACACTGATGGTTTTAACTTAAATACCTATCAGTAACACACAAATAGGTGATGTAAATGCTTTTTTTTCTAACAGTGCCTGTAACACTGATGGTTTTAACTTAAATACCTATCAGTAACGCACAAATAGGTGATGTAAATGCTTTTTTTTCTAACAGTGCCTGTAACACTGATGGTTTTAGCTTAAATACCTATCAGTAACACACAAATAGGTGATGTAAATGCTTTTTTTTCTAACAGTGCCTGTAACACTGATGGTTTTAGCTTAAATACCTATCAGTAACACACAA
The DNA here is from genome assembly GCF_036924035.1 of Leuresthes tenuis. NCBI lineage: Eukaryota > Metazoa > Chordata > Actinopteri > Atheriniformes > Atherinopsidae > Leuresthes > Leuresthes tenuis. The sequence goes on from NW_027325364.1 coordinate 36,278,100, forward strand.
ATAGGTGATGTAAATGCTTTTTTTTCTAACAGTGCCTGTAACACTGATGGTTTTAGCTTAAATACCTATCAGTAACACACAAATAGGTGATGTAAATGCTTCTTTTTCTAACAGTGCCTGTAACACTGATGGTTTTAACTTAAATACCTATCAGTAACGCACAAATAGGTGATGTAAATGCTTTTTTTTCTAACAGTACCTGTAACACTGATGGTTTTAGCTTAAATACCTATCAGTAACACACAAATAGGTGATGTAAATGCTTTTTTTTCTAACAGTGCCTGTAACACTGATGGTTTTAGCTTAAATACCTATCAGTAACACACAAATAGGTGATGTAAATGCTTCTTTTTCTAACAGTGCCTGTAACACTGATGGTTTTAGCTTAAATACCTATCAGTAACGCACAAATAGGTGGTGTAAATGCTTTTTTTTCTAACAGTGCCTGTAACACTGATGGTTTTAGCTTAAATACCTATCAGTAACGCACAAATAGGTGGTGTAAATGCTTTTTTTTCTAACAGTGCCTGTAACACTGATGGTTTTAACTTAAATACCTATCAGTAACGCACAAATAGGTGATGTAAATGCTTTTTTTTCTAACAGTGCCTGTAACACTGATGGTTTTAGCTTAAATACCTATCAGTAACGCACAAATAGGTGGTGTAAATGCTTTTTTTTCTAACAGTGCCTGTAACACTGATGGTTTTAGCTTAAATACCTATCAGTAACGCACAAATAGGTGGTGTAAATGCTTTTTTTTCTAACAGTGCCTGTAACACTGATGGTTTTAACTTAAATACCTATCAGTAACGCACAAATAGGTGATGTAAATGCTTCTTTTTTCTAACAGTGCCTGTAACACTGATGGTTTTAGCTTAAATACCTATCAGTAACGCACAAATAGGTGGTGTAAATGCTTTTTTTTCTAACAGTGCCTGTAACACTGATGGTTTTAGCTTAAATACCTATCAGTAACGCACAAATAGGTGGTGTAAATGCTTTTTTTTCTAACAGTGCCTGTAACACTGATGGTTTTAACTTAAATACCTATCAGTAACGCACAAATAGGTGATGTAAATGCTTTTTTTTCTAACAGTGCCTGTAACACTGATGGTTTTAGCTTAAATACCTATCAGTAACGCACAAATAGGTGATGTAAATGCTTTTTTTTCTAACAGTGCCTGTAACACTGATGGTTTTAACTTAAATACCTATCAGTAACGCACAAATAGGTGGTGTAAATGCTTTTTTTTCTAACAGTGCCTGTAACACTGATGGTTTTAGCTTAAATACCTATCAGTAACGCACAAATAGGTGATGTAAATGCTTTTTTTTCTAACAGTGCCTGTAACACTGATGGTTTTAGCTTAAATACCTATCAGTAACACACAAATAGGTGATGTAAATGCTTTTTTTTCTAACAGTGCCTGTAACACTGATGGTTTTAACTTAAATACCTATCAGTAACACACAAATAGGTGATGTAAATGCTTTTTTTTCTAACAGTGCCTGTAACACTGATGGTTTTAACTTAAATACCTATCAGTAACACACAAATAGGTGATGTAAATGCTTTTTTTTCTAACAGTGCCTGTAACACTGATGGTTTTAGCTTAAATACCTATCAGTAACGCACAAATAGGTGATGTAAATGCTTTTTTTTCTAACAGTACCTGTAACACTGATGGTTTTAGCTTAAATACCTATCAGTAACGCACAAATAGGTGATGTAAATGCTTTTTTTTCTAACAGTGCCTGTAACACTGATGGTTTTAACTTAAATACCTATCAGTAACGCACAAATAGGTGATGTAAATGCTTTTTTTTCTAACAGTGCCTGTAACACTGATGGTTTTAGCTTAAATACCTATCAGTAACACACAAATAGGTGATGTAAATGCTTTTTTTTCTAACAGTGCCTGTAACACTGATGGTTTTAACTTAAATACCTATCAGTAACGCACAAATAGGTGATGTAAATGCTTTTTTTTTCTAACAGTGCCTGTAACACTGATGGTTTTAGCTTAAATACCTATCAGTAACGCACAAATAGGTGGTGTAAATGCTTTTTTTTCTAACTGTGCCTGTAACACTGATGGTTTTAGCTTAAATACCTATCAGTAACACACAAATAGGTGATGTAAATGCTTTTTTTTCTAACAGTGCCTGTAACACTGATGGTTTTAACTTAAATACCTATCAGTAACACACAAATAGGTGATGTAAATGCTTTTTTTTCTAACAGTGCCTGTAACACTGATGGTTTTAGCTTAAATACCTATCAGTAACGCACAAATAGGTGGTGTAAATGCTTTTTTTTCTAACAGTGCCTGTAACACTGATGGTTTTAGCTTAAATACCTATCAGTAACACACAAATAGGTGATGTAAATGCTTTTTTTTCTAACAGTACCTGTAACACTGATGGTTTTAGCTTAAATACCTATCAGTAACGCACAAATAGGTGGTGTAAATGCTTTTTTTTCTAACAGTGCCTGTAACACTGATGGTTTTAGCTTAAATACCTATCAGTAACGCACAAATAGGTGATGTAAATGCTTTTTTTTCTAACAGTGCCTGTAACACTGATGGTTTTAACTTAAATACCTATCAGTAACACACAAATAGGTGATGTAAATGCTTTTTTTTCTAACAGTGCCTGTAACACTGATGGTTTTAGCTTAAATACCTATCAGTAACACACAAATAGGTGATGTAAATGCTTTTTTTTCTAACAGTGCCTGTAACACTGATGGTTTTAGCTTAAATACCTATCAGTAACACACAAATAGGTGATGTAAATGCTTTTTTTTCTAACAGTGCCTGTAACACTGATGGTTTTAACTTAAATACCTATCAGTAACGCACAAATAGGTGATGTAAATGCTTTTTTTTCTAACAGTGCCTGTAACACTGATGGTTTTAACTTAAATACCTATCAGTAACGCACAAATAGGTGATGTAAATGCTTTTTTTTCTAACAGTGCCTGTAACACTGATGGTTTTAACTTAAATACCTATCAGTAACGCACAAATAGGTGATGTAAATGCTTTTTTTTCTAACAGTGCCTGTAACACTGATGGTTTTAACTTAAATACCTATCAGTAACGCACAAATAGGTGATGTAAATGCTTTTTTTTCTAACAGTGCCTGTAACACTGATGGTTTTAACTTAAATACCTATCAGTAACGCACAAATAGGTGATGTAAATGCTTTTTTTTCTAACAGTGCCTGTAACACTGATGGTTTTAGCTTAAATACCTATCAGTAACGCACAAATAGGTGATGTAAATGCTTTTTTTTCTAACAGTGCCTGTAACACTGATGGTTTTAACTTAAATACCTATCAGTAACGCACAAATAGGTGATGTAAATGCTTTTTTTTCTAACAGTGCCTGTAACACTGATGGTTTTAACTTAAATACCTATCAGTAACGCACAAATAGGTGATGTAAATGCTTTTTTTTCTAACAGTGCCTGTAACACTGATTGTTTAACTTAAATACCTATCAGTAACGCACAAATAGGTGATGTAAATGCTTTTTTTTCTAACAGTGCCTGTAACACTGATGGTTTTAACTTAAATACCTATCAGTAACACACAAATAGGTGATGTAAATGCTTTTTTTTCTAACAGTGCCTGTAACACTGATGGTTTTAGCTTAAATACCTATCAGTAACGCACAAATAGGTGATGTAAATGCTTTTTTTTCTAACAGTGCCTGTAACACTGATGGTTTTAACTTAAATACCTATCAGTAACGCACAAATAGGTGATGTAAATGCTTTTTTTTCTAACAGTGCCTGTAATACTGATGGTTTTAGCTTAAATACCTATCAGTAACACACAAATAGGTGATGTAAATGCTTTTTTTTTCTAACAGTACCTGTAACACTGATGGTTTTAACTTAAATACCTATCAGTAACGCACAAATAGGTGATGTAAATGCTTCTTTTTTTCTAACAGTGCCTGTAACACTGATGGTTTTAGCTTAAATACCTATCAGTAACACACAAATAGGTGATGTAAATGCTTTTTTTTCTAACAGTGCCTGTAACACTGATGGTTTTAGCTTAAATACCTATCAGTAACGCACAAATAGGTGATGTAAATGCTTTTTTTTCTAACACTGCCTGTAACACTGATGGTTTTAGCTTAAATACCTATCAGTAACACACAAATAGGTGATGTAAATGCTTTTTTTTCTAACAGTGCCTGTAACACTGATGGTTTTAGCTTAAATACCTATCAGTAACACACAAATAGGTGATGTAAATGCTTTTTTTTCTAACAGTGCCTGTAACACTGATGGTTTTAGCTTAAATACCTATCAGTAACACACAAATAGGTGATGTAAATGCTTTTTTTTCTAACAGTGCCTGTAACACTGATGGTTTTAGCTTAAATACCTATCAGTAACACACAAATAGGTGATGTAAATGCTTTTTTTTCTAACAGTGCCTGTAACACTGATGGTTTTAACTTAAATACCTATCAGTAACGCACAAATAGGTGATGTAAATGCTTTTTTTTCTAACAGTGCCTGTAACACTGATGGTTTTAACTTAAATACCTATCAGTAACGCACAAATAGGTGATGTAAATGCTTTTTTTTCTAACACTGCCTGTAACACTGATGGTTTTAACTTAAATACCTATCAGTAACGCACAAATAGGTGATGTAAATGCTTTTTTTTCTAACACTGCCTGTAACACTGATGGTTTTAACTTAAATACCTATCAGTAACGCACAAATAGGTGATGTAAATGCTTTTTTTTCTAACAGTGCCTGTAACACTGATGGTTTTAACTTAAATACCTATCAGTAACACACAAATAGGTGATGTAAATGCTTTTTTTTTCTAACAGTGCCTGTAACACTGATGGTTTTAGCTTAAATACCTATCAGTAACACACAAATAGGTGATGTAAATGCTTTTTTTCCTAACAGTGCCTGTAACACTGATGGTTTTAGCTTAAATACCTATCAGTAACACACAAATAGGTGATGTAAATGCTTTTTTTTCTAACAGTGCCTGTAACACTGATGGTTTTAACTTAAATACCTATCAGTAACACACAAATAGGTGATGTAAATGCTTTTTTTTCTAACACTGCCTGTAACACTGATGGTTTTAGCTTAAATACCTATCAGTAACACACAAATAGGTGATGTAAATGCTTTTTTTTCTAACAGTGCCTGTAACACTGATGGTTTTAACTTAAATACCTATCAGTAACACACAAATAGGTGATGTAAATGCTTTTTTTTTCTAACACTGCCTGTAACACTGATGGTTTTAACTTAAATACCTATCAGTAACGCACAAATAGGTGATGTAAATGCTTTTTTTTCTAACAGTGCCTGTAACACTGATGGTTTTAACTTAAATACCTATCAGTAACACACAAATAGGTGATGTAAATGCTTTTTTTTCTAACAGTGCCTGTAACACTGATGGTTTTAACTTAAATACCTATCAGTAACGCACAAATAGGTGGTGTAAATGCTTTTTTTTCTAACAGTGCCTGTAACACTGATGGTTTTAACTTAAATACCTATCAGTAACGCACAAATAGGTGATGTAAATGCTTTTTTTTCTAACAGTGCCTGTAACACTGATGGTTTTAGCTTAAATACCTATCAGTAACGCACAAATAGGTGATGTAAATGCTTTTTTTTCTAACAGTGCCTGTAACACTGATGGTTTTAACTTAAATACCTATCAGTAACGCACAAATAGGTGATGTAAATGCTTTTTTTTCTAACAGTGCCTGTAACACTGATGGTTTTAACTTAAATACCTATCAGTAACGCACAAATAGGTGATGTAAATGCTTTATTTCTAACAGTGCCTGTAACACTGATGGTTTTAGCTTAAATACCTATCAGTAACGCACAAATAGGTGATGTAAATGCTTTTTTTTCTAACAGTGCCTGTAACACCGATGGTTTTAGCTTAAATACCTATCAGTAACGCACAAATAGGTGATGTAAATGCTTTTTTTTCTAACAGTGCCTGTAACACTGATGGTTTTAGCTTAAATACCTATCAGTAACGCACAAATAGGTGATGTAAATGCTTTTTTTTCTAACAGTGCCTGTAACACTGATGGTTTTAGCTTAAATACCTATCAGTAACGCACAAATAGGTGATGTAAATGCTTTATTTCTAACAGTGCCTGTAACACTGATGGTTTTAGCTTAAATACCTATCAGTAACGCACAAATAGGTGATGTAAATGCTTTTTTTTCTAACAGTGCCTGTAACACTGATGGTTTTAGCTTAAATACCTATCAGTAACGCACAAATAGGTGATGTAAATGCTTTTTTTTTTCTAACAGTGCCTGTAACACTGATGGTTTTAGCTTAAATACCTATCAGTAACACACAAATAGGTGATGTAAATGCTTTTTTTTCTAACAGTGCCTGTAACACTGATGGTTTTAGCTTAAATACCTATCAGTAACGCACAAATAGGTGATGTAAATGCTTTATTTCTAACAGTGCCTGTAACACTGATGGTTTTAGCTTAAATACCTATCAGTAACGCACAAATAGGTGATGTAAATGCTTTTTTTTTTCTAACAGTGCCTGTAACACTGATGGTTTTAGCTTAAATACCTATCAGTAACGCACAAATAGGTGATGTAAATGCTTTTTTTTCTAACAGTACCTGTAACAGGGCTGATTTAAAACAAAAAAAAAAACAACAAAAAAAACAGTAGCCTACCTGGAGAGGTAATTTATCTCCTTCAATTTAAAAGCTACATCATATGCCTTTCTTCGTTTGTTTTCCATCTTGATGGGGGGTACAAATGACTGATTCATAAATGTTATAGTGCAAGTGTATTTGATTTATTGTACAATTTCATTGGACCACTGTGAACTAGTCATTAATTTTATTGGTCTAATGTTACGAAGAAAAATGTTTTTGGCAGCATGAAAAAGAAAACAACCATATTAGCTGCACCGTACTATAAGCCACGGTGCTCAAAGCCTGGGAAAAAAGTAGCGGCTTATAGTCCGGAATTTACGGTAGTTTTTATGGTGAGGTAGAAACTTTTCTGGGAAGTTAAATGAAAAACTGTTCCTCAAGCACCCAGCCAATATCTGTGCACTGCTCATTGCATATTTTCCTCATTAAATGGTCTCCTCCCCCAGATTCTGGTTTCCCTGTGTGGACTCCTACTCAGAGCTGTGTACCTGGAAGCTGGAGTTCACCGTGGATGCGTCCATGGTGGCGGTGTCTTGTGGGGACCTGGTGGAGACCATCTACACCCATGACATGAGGAAGAAGACATTTCACTATGTCCTTCCCATCCCTACAGCAGCTCCTAATCTTTCCCTGGCTGTGGGGCCCTTTGAAATCCTTGTAGACCCCTACATGCACGAGGTTGGTGAAAATGATGTGTCATGATGTTATTGAACAAAACTTTGACTTAAAGGATCATACATAGAACTGAGGATGAAAGTTGAGTGAAACTTCTAAAGCCTTCTAGGTGGACAGCTTTGGCCTGGTACCGCGCTCCAACAACGTTATCTTCACTTTACCCGGCTCCCCTGTGCTACACTCTGTCCCATTCACAGACACAGGACAACAGTTAGTGACACCAAAAGCAGAAGAGACTCTCACTATAAGCTGAAATGAAACGAGTGCAGCGTAGTTGATATCATCTGGAGAAAAACGAGATGTTTACTTCACCAGAGGATGCCATCTCTAATGATCGTCACATGAGAAGCTTCACGACCACACTAAGCCACTGAATAGTTATTAACATGTCATTTCACTGTAATAATATAAATCAAGCTAACAGACACTTGTTAAATTGAACAGTGGTAAAGACTGGTTGCTGAAGTCAGTGATACATAATCAGAAAGAGCAGAAGTTTTTTAAACAGTTTTCTTTTGTTCGTTTGGCCCAGCTGCTGAGAAAAATGACTTATTGTTGCTGCTGGTTGAGACAGAAGTTAACACTTCCTTGTTCTGGTTCAGCTGGAGGTTAAAAGAGCGTTATCCTGTTCATCAGTCATATGCATGCTCATGATGAGGCATTTAATGAAGTGAAGATTTCTTTGGATTCCTTAGTTGGACAACTGAATGAATTTCCATCGTATGAATACAGTTCTAATGAATTGGATTATATTTTTGCTCTTCAATGTTTCTTGAAATAACATTTCCTGAGTTGTTGCCATATAAATGACTTGAACTGAATTGCAGCTAATTATTATGGATAAAACCATGGAGGTGGACTGTTTGAACATGAGTGTTATTTATTTATTTAACAACGTGATCTGTTGAACTCCTCTAAACAGCCAATCGTATGTGAAACTAACATGTGCTGTGTCTGTTAATGTGAAAGCAGCAGTTCAAACTGCTATGTTTAAAGTGACAGGTGGATGTTATATTGCCATCACAAAATAATTTGGAATAGCACCAGAGGGGTCATTAAGACATTGAGATGTTCAGTTACCGCCAGAGTAATGGAAAGCAGAGCAGGTCTCAGTGAGGTTTTAGATCCAAAGATTCCAGCGTCCATGTGTAGAAACCATGCATACAGTCTTATCCACACAAACTTTACTTCTAAAAGAATTATGAGTGACGTAAATGTGAACGCTCGCACAGTTTGGTGTTGATGTCATCTGACAGCAAGAAGGATCCTGGTTTGAATCTCAGATGAGTTCGCTCTGCATGGAGTTTGCTTGTCCTCCCTGTGCATGTGTGGGATTTCTGCTACAACAATTTAAAAACATCCATCCATCCATCCATCATCTGCCGCTTATCCGGGGGTCGGGTCGCGGGGGCAGCAGCTTTAACAGAGAAACCCAGACCTCCCTGTCCCCGGCCACTTCCTGCAACTCTTCCAGGAGGACCCCGAGGTGTTCCCAGGCCAGCCGAGAGACATAGTCTCTCCAACATGTCCTGGGTCTTCCCCGGGGTCTCCTCCCAGTGGGACGTGCCCGGAACACCTCCCCAGGGAGGCCTCCAGGGGGCATCCTAACCAGATGCCACCTCATCTGACTCCTCTCAATGCAGAGGAGCAGCGGTTCTACTCCGAGCCCCTCCCGGATGACTGAGCTTCTCACCCTATCTCTAAGGGAGGCCCAGACACCCTGCGGAGGAAACCCATTTCGGCCGCTTGTATTCGTGATCTCGTTCTTTCGGTCACTACCCACAACTCGTGACCATGAGGGTAGGAATGTAGATTGATCGGTAAATTGAGAGCTTCGCCTTCTGGCTCAGCTCCTTCTTCACCACGATAGGCCGATGCAGAGCCCGTATCATTTCTAATGCCGCACCGATTCTTCTGTCAATCTCCCGCTCTATTCGTCCCTCACTGTGAACACGATCCCAAGATATTTGAACTCCTCCACTTGGGAAAGGATCTCAGTGAAAGCTGAAGGTCACGGCCCGATGACGCTAACAGAACCACATTATCCTCAAAAAGCAAAGACCTGATTCTGAGGTCGCCAAACCGGACCCCCTCAACGCCCTGGCTGCACCTAGAAATTCTGTCCATAAAAATTATGAACAGAATCGGTGACAAAGGGCAGCCCTGACGGAGTCCAACTCTCACCAGAAACACATCCGACTTACTGCCAGCAATGCGGACCAAACTATGACACCGGTCTTAAAGAGACCAAACGGTCCCTATCAAGGGGTCCGGCACTCAATATTCCCAGAGCACCCCCCACAGGACTCCCCGAGGGACATGGTCGAACGCTTTCTCCAAGTCCACAGAACACATGTAGACTGGTTGGGCGAACTCCCATGCACCCTCCAGGATCCTGCCGAGGGTGTAGAGCTGGTCCACTGTTCCACGGCCAGGAAGAAAACCACACTGCATCTCCTGAATCCGAGATCTTGTCCGACGGATCCTCCTCTCCAGTACCCCTGAATAGACCTTACCAGGGAGGCTGAGGAGTGTCATCCCCCTTTAGTTGGAACACACCTTTAAGGAGGGGGACCACCACCCCGATCTGCTAGTCCAGAGGCCCTGTCCCTGATGTCCACGCGATGCTGCAGAGGCGTGTCAGCCAAGACAGCCCCAGAACATCCAGAGCCTTGAGGAACTCCGGCCGGACCTCATCCACCCCGGGGCCTTGCCACCGAGGAGCTTTTTGACCACCTCGGCACCCTCAGCCTTTCCTTTTTCTGTTTTAAATAATTTTTTCCAATCTGAATGTTTTGTAACATAATGTCTGATTTGTAAGTATCTATATAGATCACTTGAAGGTAAGTCAAATTTGTCTCTAAGTTGTGAAAAAGATACCTTAAATACCTGTCCATCCAGGAGTTGATTTATAGTTATCAGACCAGACTCTGCCCATCCTTTTCTAAGCCCGGTCATACACAGACGGTAAAAACTCTATATTCCCTGCTATAGGCGTAGCCCGTGACAGGGTTACAGCTCCCTTAAGTTGGTTTTTTTTTTTAAACTAAATTCCAGACCTTCAAGGTGTGTACAATCCATAAATGATTGATTTAAGTTTTTTCTGAGATTGCTGGCTAAGAAATGGAAGACCAGACAACAGTACCCCATGGCATAGATTTCTGTTCAATAGAGACCCGTTCACTCTCTAAGTCCCCGACCATCCATGCGACCATCCTACTCGCAGCTGAGCTACCCAGTAGTAAAACTTTAGATTGGGTAGGTTCAAGCCTCCTTTCTCTTTTGCTGACATCATTACTTTCAGACATATTCTTGGTCTTTGGTTTTGCCAAATAGATTTTGATATTTTTCTAGTAACTTAAATGCAGATTGTGGTAAATCTTTTAAGTTTAAACCTTTTTTTTTTAGTTCAAGTAAATAATTGACTATCAGAAACCAAAACCGTTTGACTTCTTTGCTGTTCTTCTCATTGATTGGTTCATCCATTTAACTGAGAGAATGGAGTATGTGCACATGTGCTCTATTCATATTGACTGTCGTACTTTTCATGTTCGCAGCTCCACAGTTTGTGGATTTATAGTATAGACAGAAATATGATAATGCACATGTTTAAATGTTCATTTGGTCATTGTTGATTTTGAATGACTTCTGACAGCAGGTCAGTTGTGACACTGGTTCTGTTTTTTTTCCTCCACCTTTCTGTGTGTTATTTTTCTGACCACTAGATGTCCTTAAATATCAGGATGCAACTTTAAGTTCAGGTCTTCCTGACTCTCAATCATTAACGGTTTAAGAAAACAAACTTCACATGTTTTCTTTGAACTAATCTTTGAGAGAGACCAGCTCCTAAACAAAACCACTGTCCTCATCAGGTGACCCATTTCTGCCTGCCGCAGCTGCTCCCTCTGCTCAAACACTCCATGTCCTTCCTGCATGAGATCTTTGAGTTCTACGAGGAGATCCTGACATGCCGTTATCCTTACGCCTGTTTCAAGACTGTGTTTGTGGATGAGGCCTACGTTCAAGTCTCCTCATACGCTTCCATGAGTATCTTCAGGTAGGCAAAAAGTGCTCTCTTTTCCTCTGAGGTAAAGATGGCATTCAGAAAAGAAAATTCCAGCTACATAAACATGATTTCTATTCCACGTTGATCACTTACTGTGGGCTGTTGCTGATGCAGCTTCCAATCATAATATGTTTTCTTTTGGGCTTATTGTATTCAGTGTGACACTTGACCTGTTGCCCGTGTGTTTCAGTACCAACCTGCTCCACAGCCCAATGATTATAGACCAGACCCCGCACACTCGACGCTGTCTGGCTCAGGCTTTGGCCCAGCAGTTCTTTGGCTGTTTCATCTCCAGAATGTCATGGTGAGACTTTACATCTGATGTGTCGCTAAAACAGAATCTCACATTACACTTGCCCATTTGATTCAGCAGATTTGTCAGATTACACACCTTTTTTTGGAAAAGTCTTACTGAACAGACTGATTTGCCATGACTAACCCCTTCCCTGTTGTTTACCAGCATGCCACCCTTGAGTGTGGTGATTCTGAACGAGTGAGTTTAAAGTGTTCAGAGACTTTGATACGATGGTGCGTTTTTTATTACGTTCAGCCTTTACAGATTGTGATAAACTTCAGATTCCATATATTTATGTTAAGGAAAATGTTTGAAAGAGAACTCACGTAACCTGCAAACAACTTTCAACGATGCCCAGCAGTCTTTTTTGCAAAGTGTGGTAACATTTAGCTGTCAGAGGTATTTATATAAGGCTGGTGATGAGAGCTTTACAAAAGAACTAAGCTGTTTTGTCAGTACCAAGAGTCAGAAATTGGATCAGCTCTGGCCTAAAGGACTGAGTTTGCCAGTCTGATGGATAGATGCATTACCACTGAGCAACTCTGTGTGGTTGCTGTCCATGACAACCTGAGTAATTTAGAGGGTCTTGTTTATGTTAGAAATACTTGAGAATGTTTCAGTACACCTAGTACTGTGAAGGAATGCCTTTCTTTACTTACTTTTCATCCTGCGTTGATCTGCCATCTCTGCTTCTCATCCTAACTGACCTCTTAACAAACATCACATGCGAGGCTGTGGTTTGCATATACTGTTGTACGTTGAGCAGGCTGCTGTTGTGTAACAGAAAACACATGAAAGTCACATTTCTGATTTTTAACAGTGTCACACTGCTGCTTGGAATTCATCAGAGGGGGTGAACTGGGTCCTATAATTGAAAACAGGTTAAGATTATTAGTCTGTCACACGTTTGAAAGAGATGACACAAGAAAAACAACAAAAAAGCTTTTTTCAAAACTAACTGACAAGTGGTAAAGCTGATTAAGAGCTAGACTAATGGCTTATTTATGCTCAACCTTAAATACGTACATGTATCATTTTATGTGTGTGATCCCATGTACCGTATTTTGCGCACTATAAGGCTCACCTGATTATAAAGCCCCCCCTCAATCATGGGCTCCATTTCTGTACTGAACCCATACATAAGGCTCACCTGATTGTAAGGCTACATATTACCTAATGTTCTCTGGTTGGTTTATCGCTGCCAGCACAGTAGTGCATGTGTTACGTCTCTGTGTCAGCGGGAAATGGTCCGATGGTCAAGGACAACATCGTCGGTGGTTTTTACACTTATAAACGTATAAACTGCACGTCGATCTGCATCACCCATCTCAGACGGAAGAACAGTCACTCACTGGGACACGGGCAAAAGCATTAATGATGACACGATTCAATCGCTGAGTACGAGCTCCATACAATCTTCTCCGGTCCCTTTTCTTAAAAATTGGAACCACCTCCCCGATGTGCCACTCCACAGGTGTTGACCCAGACTAGGGCTGTTGTGATAACCGCAAAAATGGAATATCACGACATGGGCCACCGCCATCACCGCACGTGACCTCATCTCACCACAGCACACATTGAGAAGGAGACAATAGCACTGGTATATAAACCAAATGTTACTTTCCCCCTTGGGGAGCATTTTGGCTTTCAGCCAAATGAAAAGGGGGCACCAGCTAATTTAAATGAGGCAATCTGTGAAATCTGCAACAAAATGGTTCAAGTAAAACGAGGAAACACAACGAATTTAAGGGCTTGCCTAGCAAGCTACCACCCAGCTACTGAGGTGCGGCTACGCCTCCTCCGCCTCCCGCCACACAGAGTCGTAGAGCTGCTTATGCTCTTAGCCGACAGCTTGGAGTCGGCAAGTACAGCAGAGACAGTGACATGCATAAATGCCAAACAGGTGCTGTTACACGGCATCTGGTTGAGCAGATGGTGCCGTGGAGAAACCTGCATTCAAGTCACTGCTCCAGAAATTTGAAAAGTGAAAACCTGCTTCTCAGAAACTGTTGTGCCGAAAATGTAAAATCCAGTTAGAGCATCGGTCAAAAGTGTGGGTTTTTTTCTCTGCCACCACTGACATGTGGTCAAGTGTGAATCTGACTCCATGCATGAGTCTAACTGTACCTGACCATAGACTGGACTCTTAAATCACTTTGCCAGCACAGCCTCATGCCCCAGAATCACACATCCGACAACATTGCAGAGGCTCTACGCAGTGGATATTTAGTAATTAACAAATGAATTCGCTAGATAGCTAGATTAAAAAAAAATATATATATGGTGCAATAATATCCATATTGAGCCGCCCTGACTCACTGCGGGGGGAATTCTGACAGCCCTAACCCAGACCTCTATGTGACATTGAAGAGAAGACAACCCCACTATGTCCAGAGCCTTTAGCATCTCAGGGCAAATCTCGTCTTGAACATGGACCATTCAGATTCCATGTCCCCCACCTCCTCTGCTATGTGAGAAAAATTCTCACAGTCCCCAGTCTCCAGGGGTTTGGTACCAGAGTCAACGCTGTGTCTGGAACTATATCTAGTTGGTACCACTCCACCTCACACACCAGCCCAGGCTCTGTCCCTGCCAGCAAAGTGACATTCCACGTCCCCAGAGGCAGTTTGCAACAGTGGGGACCTGCCCCCCCCCCCCCGCCCTTGCCTGCATATCAACTCACACTGCAGTAAATTCAGGTTGATAGATTTATGGGAGCAGTGTGTGCATCATACCAAGTTCAAACCAAGAAATACCCCAGGGTAAAAGTCAATGTCACGAAATGATGAAGCAACTCAAATGTGCTCTTAGATGATTTTACAAGGTTCTTTGTCAGAAAGTCCAGAGTCTGTGTGAACTGTAGGGACTGATAGTGAAAGGGTTGTCGTCATCATAAAAACTGTAAAGGCTCAACTCAAAACGCACCACACTCAAGGGTGGCATGCTGGTGAACAACAGGGGAGGGGTTCGTCATGAGTGGGGGAGCAATACGGAGTCTGTTCAGGAAGACATTTCTAGTGGTAAAGTTCAAGTGGCTATAAGCAAAGAAAGTGCTGGAATAATAGTGAGATACATTTTCCACTCTGAAGTTGAAATGGAAGTTGATTCACTTTGAGATTTGAGTAGATGTTCATAGAGTCTAGTCATGCTGTGATTTATTCTGAGGAATGCATGTAAAACATTTCTGATAAGTTTGTCAGATTAGACGGCCTAATGTGTTCTGATGTGTTACTACTCCTATAGGGCTGATGAGTGGGTGTTGAAGGGGATCTCTGGCTACATCTATGGCCTTTACTTAAAGAAGACCTTTGGAGTCAATGAGTACCGGCACTGGATCAAAGAGGTAGCCAATTCATTTTTATAAGTGAATCTTGTGGTGAATCTTTCCCTCAGGAAACCGGTCATTTTTAGGTTTTAATAGCTAAATAACTCCTGTTATACAGCAATGAAATTCAACGTTTCTTTCTTTTGAAAGAAAGAAAGGGTTTTCCAGCTAATTCATGTCTATGAAGTGTTCACACCACATGAGTAATCACTGATGTATATTGTCAGTTAGTAAATTAGTGTTTAGATAAGTGTTTTAAATCAGTGTGCTTCAAATTGAACTCTGTAAGGGGCTCAATTTCGACATAAGAGCACATAAGAGACATTACTGACCTCACTGAGAACAGCTTTAATCATTCACAGGCAAAAAATGCACTACCAGTCCATTCAGGTCAAGGAAACTAAATCAATCAAGAAAGGAATGTTGAATGTAGTTTAGTGACTATTAGAATAGCTGACAAAATTCAAAAAGTGAAATGCAGCTACAATGCTTACTAACATTTACTGTTAGTTGCAGCTCAGTGTTGAAGTTCACGTGCATGAGGTTCATAAACTAAATGACGTGGAGCTGTATGTGAAACCTGACTGAAATGGTTTGCGGTATTCCTCAGATTTTAGAAGGTTGAAGTATTTTTACTCTGTTGTTTCTCAGGAGCTGGACAAGATTGTGGAGTATGAGCTGAAAATGGGAGGTGTGCTGCTGCACCCCACCTTCAGTGGGGGCAAAGAAAAAGACAAGTAATGAATCAGAATGGAGTTTTGGTCCTCGTGCATTAATAACAGTTTGAGTGACAGCTCATTTCCTGGATCACAGCTGTGTGACTCTGACCAAGTGTTTCTCTCTTCAGTCCGACCCCCCATCTTCACTTCTCCATTAAGCACCCCCACACCCTGTCCTGGGAGTACTACAAGATGTTCCAGTGTAAGGCCCACCTTGTGATGAGGTTGATAGAAAATCGAATAAGCATGGAGTTCATGTTGCAGGTCGGACACATTCAGGATATTCTTGTTCCTTGATTTGTTTGTGTAACTGATGTTGAAACAGCTAGCGTTCACTAAAAGCTTTTGTTTTTCTTCTTTCTTTAGGTTTTCAACAAGCTCCTCAGCCTGGCCAGCACAGCCTCATCTCAGAAGTATCAGAGCCACATGTGGAGTCAGATGCTTCTGTCCACTCATGCTTTCCTCAAATCCATCTCTAATGTCTCTGGCAAAGACATTGGCCCCCTCATCAAACAATGGGTGTATCCTAAACTCTTTATGGATCCCTACTTGATGACAGATGTAATGATTCTTGATAAACTGGTTCCATTGTTTTTTGGATTGGAAACATGAAACAACTGGGAGCAATACAGCATAGAAGCTAGTGTGTAATGTAGCGTTTGGAAGTAAAGTCACTTGCCTTTCTGTAGCAGTAACTCATATGTGCTTCATCTTCTGTCAGTGGAACTGGAAAAATCTGAATAAGATCAAACTAAATCAGATCTTGACCATGAAACTGTGCTGTTAACCTTAGAGGAAACCAACTGTTAGAAGTTGGCATACAGTAACAGAGGAATCTGTCAACCCAGCTGTTCTGTTCAGATTTTCAGTCTTAACTATTCATGTCCAGAGACCAAAGTGGAGTGGTGAAATTTTTTGGCAGCTTTGCCTTCAACAGGAAGAGAAATGTGCTGGAGCTGGAGATCCGCCAGGACTACACATCATCTGGAACTCAGAAATATGTGGTGAGCTTTAAGATGGAACAATACAGAATGTATAGTAGAAAATGTGTGCCAGTGTCTTTAACCCATAGATTAAGTTGGCAATAAAGCGCATTCCATGTGTAAAATAAGGCTACAACCAGTCTCAGAAATCTACTAACTGGATGTGGGCAGCTGAAGCATGCAGATAGACCTGTCTGTCTGTCATATTGAGGATGTGAAAATCTTCTGTAGCATAATTCTGAATAACTCTGAGTCTATTGGACATAATAGTGGTTTCTTTTTAAAATCAAATTCACTATTGGCAGGCTAATCTTTCAAAAATGTGTCGTTAGCCACAACTTCTTGTGCGAAAAAGTTTACCTAATATTTCAACTTCTGTTAGTTTCTCTATATCTGTGGAATTCTGTAACACCTGGTTGCCTATTAGTGATTTAATTTGTGTGTTAAGTCCATAAACTGCAGCCTTTCCCAGCTAACACTGGGTAAGAGGGACATGCCTATGGACTGTTAGAGGAGACCAGAGGAGAGCTCCTGGAAAAGAACGGCACAGGAGAAACATTCAGACTTTACACAGAAAGACTCAGCAGACCAGAATCTTCAGGCTCAGAACCTTCTTGCTGTGAAGTGACGGTGTTAATGACTACACCACTGTGTTGCATTATTAGAACCCAAATTCAACGTATTAGATCCTTACACTAAGACCAGGACTATGGTCTCTTCTTGTCATATGAACATTTCCCTGCAGGGTCCCATCAAGGTGACAGTACAAGAACTGGATGGGTCCTTCAATCACACTCTGCAGATAGAGGAGAACAGCCTCAAGCATGACATCCCCTGCCACTCAAAGAGCAGAAGGTATGGAGAAGCACACTGCTCAGTTTTTGTGCTGCGGCATTCCAACTACTGAAGTTGTAGCATAAAGAGTATTTATCTGTCAGCCACTGTCTTTGAATTAATTTCATATGTTCTTGATAACGCTGGTTGTTATTGTGCTAATATGTAAGATCTTTATTCCATCTCTATGTCTGTCCTTAGTGGAACAGAACAGTCAGAAGAGATTTTAAAAACTGAAGTTCTTCTTTTTTTTCCCCCCAGAAACAAGAAAAAGAAAATTCCTCTTATGAATGGAGAGGAAGTTGACATGGATTTATCAGCAATGGAGTAAGATGTTATTTTGTGAATGCTTCTCTGCTTAAAGGAGAACAATTATACTCCTTTTCCAGCAGTTCACACAGGTCCCAGGCACCTTAATGACATCATCTGGTCAAATTCGTCAGGGATCAGACACAGCAGCCCTCTCTGTAAACTGTCTGTTGCACTCGAGTGCTGAGACGGTCGATTTTCCTGCCGCTGCTCACTCCGCCCTCCTTTTCCGCCCATCGTTCGCCATCAGGCTGCTATGACAACAGTTGCAACCATATATGCTTGAGCCAGAGTCAGACGCTGAGAATGTATGTGCTCTAATATAACACAAGCTGCAGTGTAAATAATTAATTTCAGCATCGTTTGTACCTGCATGAACTAGCGGTTAGCATTAGCTCGTGGTAATGGACAAAAGAAACACAAAGCACACTTACATAGTCTGTCCTTTCCCCACGGATGGTCGGTATCGATCCCTCTTTTAGGGAAAGTTCTGCTGCCAGTTGTACTGACCCAAATTGTGGAAGCAGTCCATGTCAAAATGTTTGGCACACACAGATAGGTTTATGAACGTGGCTCCCGTCGTAGGTCCTCTGTGACTGGGGTCGTATGCAGGGTTTTGTGCTGGTCACTGCAGCCAGCAACAGAGTAACTTACATGCTTAGCTCTCATATTTTCCATACTGCCAACCGTTTTTCTTGGCTGCGATGAATGAAATATGGGCGCCTCACCTGAGCTTTGCTCTTTTATAACCTGTAGGGCGTGGTGGGTGGAGACTGGGTGTTGGCCACTGCTGGAGTTCAGATTCCGCTCCCCTTCCTACGTACGAAATGGACGCGGTTATTGTTTTTAACACTGGGGGGGGGGGGGGGGGGGTTTGTACGCACCCCGAATTCAAATATAATAGTGTAGAAGAGCTGGAAAAGTGATTTTTTTCATAATATGTCCCCTTTAAATCTATGTCATGTTTAAGCTACATTTTATAAAAGTGGACTACAGTCTGTCATATCATTAGTCTGGCATCAAATTCTCATCACCAAATTATTCACAGATTGTATACTTTCCATGTTGTGTAAAGACTTCAAATAGTACCAGAAGCACTTTCCTTAGCTAATTTCTGTGAACTTCTGTGAGTGTAGGTACATCACTTGTCAGTGATGCAACATGTCTCCATAATGTGTTTCCTCTGCAGTGCTGACTCTCCTCTCCTCTGGATCCGAATTGACCCGGACATGTCCATTCTGAGGAAAGTGGAGTTTGAGCAGGCAGACTTTATGTGGCAGTATCAGCTGCGCTATGAGAGGGATGTGGTTGCACAGGTATGATCATGTTCCAGCAGATCTCATTCTGCTGTTAGAAAATGAAGCTGTCTTGTTGAAAACTTTTGCCTTCATGGTGCAGGAATTCTTTTTATTTTTTAAAGATCTGTATCTCTGCTGAAGCTGCCTAAAAGCTTCATTGAGTTTTGCATCAATTTTATAGACTTGGATCCAACTATGAAGATAGGATTCTGTTACACTGGAATACCGTCTTACACATTTACATTATTAGTTTAGTTATATCTCTCAGCTCATACAAATGTCATTTTTCATCATTTCGCATTATGTGTAAAACCTTAAAAACTTAACTGGCATGAATAACTTTGATGGTGACTATAGCTGATCTTTTGTGTAGGAGGAAGCCATCTCAGCACTGGAAAAGTTTCCAACTCCTGCCTCTAGATTGGCTTTGACTGATATACTAGAGCAAGAACAGTGTTTCTACAAAGTCCGCATGCAGGCCTGCTTCTGCTTGGCTAAGGTATGTGTTGCTGTTTTGGTTTCTGCTAAATTAAAGCATTATGGTTTTTGAAACGTCATTTTAACAAAGTGAAACATCTGGGCAGCAGCTTGGTCTGATAGTTGTGCTGCAGTGAGCCACATTAAGTTCAAACACTGGGGCTGCTGTTGCTCAGGAGGAAGAGCTGCCCTCTACCAAGTGGAAGGTCTGTGGTTCGACTCCCGGCTTCTCCTGGCCAACTCTGAACATATATAGACTAAGATATGTTGTATGAGTGAGTGAATGAATGGGTGAATATGGCATGTAGTGTGAAAGCGCTTTGAATGATCAGCTAGACTAGAAAAGAGCTATACAAGTACAGACCATTTCCAGTCCACACTTTCTGTTTTCATCATCTGTGAAGTATTACTGTGGTTGGATCCAACATCTTTGGGTTCTCAGTCAGATTCATCTCCTGAGATGTGACTATTGATGTCCAGTAAGAAATTTTTATTAAATTGGTGTTTTCTTTGATGCCTTCTGCACAATATCACCTGATACTTAATAAGTAAAAAAACATTTTTTCCCAAAAAGGCAGCTGTTTGGGACATAGCAGGAGCTGCCGTAGTATTTAGCAATTAATAATAAGTATCCACGGGCAGTTATTTCTATTCAGTAAAATGATTAATGAAAATCATTAATTACGGGGCACCACCAGTAAAACCAGAAACTAACAACTCAACACCAGTATTGGTCTCAAAGGTCTTTTGAGCTATATGTGCCAATCTGGGACAGGGTGTGTCCAAAGCAGACATGAAGGCTATGAACCTGAGCACTGACCAGCGATCAGAAGTTATCACAATACACAGCCATAATGACAGCAAACAACTTCTCACTTAAAACAGTACAAGAGAATTTAGTAAAGTTAGCATAACAGTTTAATTCATGAAACTTTGATTACTGTGGTCCTTGGGGAAATAGTTCAGTCCTTGAAGAAAGGGCTGGAGATGATCAAGTCTTAGCTGCAAGTCCTTGTGTGCTTTCTAAAACAAGGACGCTGGTTGCTTTTTCCTTTTCTGGTGGAGTTGGCATGAGTGCTAACTTTGTGTCATCTCTTTTGTGAAAAATATCAGCTGTACACTGATTCGATCAGCTGACGAGAGTCTGTGCAAGTTTTGTATTGCCACTGCAAGAGGGAGAGACAGAGAGAGGAACTGGTGGGCACTAGCAGACCACACCCATCCTAAAGGCTTTCGAGAGCAATTTGAGCTTAGCAGGTTTTGTCCTCTCTGCTAGTGGGGAGAGGTGTTGAGGAGGGGGACTTGCTGAGTCCCTTAGAGGCTACAGAGGGAGAGCTGCTGTAATCCTTCCCTGGGAAGGTCTGACAGGAAAAAGAAAGAGTGTAAAGTTCTTGGGATCTTATGTGTCGAGTTGGGGGAATGGCTAACTGGAAAGAAGATCTTGGGCATAAACTGGCTTTTAGAGTAAAAGTCTAGTTTAACCCACAAATTGAGTATTTCAAGATGTGAGGTCCCCAACACAAAAATGTGGCTGCAATTAGGATAAGAGAAGAATTATTCAGTTTTTTTGACGATTAAATGGGAAGTTGTTGTTTTTTTTTGTTGTTTTTTTTTAAACCTGGACCTTATTTCTGGCATAAAAAACGTACATCTACTCATCGATAACATTTTGGTGAAAGTCTGCATCCATCAGACGCGATTTAGATCACTCGAGATCCACGTATATATATATAACGGGAAGGGGGATTAGACGATGCAGCCTCTAAATAAGGCCTTATCTGTCTTTATTTCACCAATACTTTAAGAAGAATGAATGAACGCGTACTGTTGCACTGTTGGTTCAGAGCTGCCGTGTTGTTGTTATCGGGGGCTTTCTGCACCCAGGTCACTTGGGATAAAGTCATTGACGCACGCCGCTGCTGCACAGCTTATTTACTCCATGCTCTGTGACGGTCGGCTAGCTTCACATGGAGTTTCCTACTGCTGGTAACATTGTTCGTGTTTGCGAAGGACATTTCACGGTTTTGTACTTTCAGATATTATACACTGATCCGTGTGCACAGGTTATAGCCTAATAATGTCATTATACAGTTTCAACCTCCACTGTGTCTGTCGTGCCTTCAACGTTTTACACGTCTGCATTTTCTGGATGCAAAGTCATCTATGAGGTGTTCATATGACAGCTGCTGTGCCACTTCTGAGTTGATACTTGTGATAGCCAGGCCACTCGAGCGTTCTTGCGCCATGGATGAGCGGAGGTATGTTTTGGTGAGCTTCAGTTTTGAAAAGCTTCGGTCAGCAAAGGCAACTTTAACAGGGAGAGTTACTGCGATGCGGAGGGTAATCCATAGATTTGGATACAGTTCCTGCAAAGGATTTTCATGGAGAAATGATCTTTTTAGGGTAATTACAAACCTGAGCCAACATACGACCACCAACTGGTCAATTGACCACTCCTTTTTCAATAGAGGTGAATGTATATACAGTTAACAAGACATTCAATAAATGATAATCAAGGTCGCTGGAAAATGTCATTTCCAGTCCTCATCTAGACAGAATTATCCTCTCTTCTGTCTCATGATTAGTAGGCCAGCAGCTGGGGTGTTTATGCCACAAAGTTTTTCTTTTTTATTTCAATGACATACCCACCTTCAAGTGAAGCACCAGCCTCGTCTTGTTCAGCACCTCTCAATAATGATAATGTCATGGATTTCAAGTGTACAGAGAAAGGTATACTGTGACTGATGGGGAGAAGTAATAGATTAAAGAACTTTAGGAAACAAATGAGAAACTAATTAATTGGGGTAGTTTCATGTGAAGAGTGGAACGCCTGAATGAGTTATTCATCTAGAGAATTATAGTTGAAATGAATAGAAAGATTAACAAGGACTTTGTTTTATTCGATATTATGTGATCTTCCAGTAAAACATAAAAACATCTTATTTGTATTTCCTACACATTCTTACCTCTGTCATGTTAGTGTTTCGGTAAAGATTTTTTTTCCCAATTATTTAGTCAAAAAGAAAATATAGTGAAAGGGGCTACGGAGAAAAAGAAGAAAAACATGAGTTCCCAGCCAGCAAGGCCTCCCATCATTTTGATTTGTGCTAAACTGAAGCACAGTTGACTGAATTATCCCATTCTGTGGCTGCAGGAAATTCTCCATTCTCTGGATCCGGTCTACTCCAACTTGCACCCCACCGATTTTCCACCCCTCAGGTTCCACCTGAACCAATATTTTCACAGCGTGATACACTGAGTGGGGGTTGAAATGGCTGCATTTCATGTCATTAAGTTACTGTGTTTGGCCACAGAACTCCAGCAGACTCCATCATAATGGCCTTTAGTGTACATTGTCCACACATTGACATGCAGGCTCACACACACACATCCACATACTTTGGCAATCACAAAAACACATGCAATCACAGACTTTGAGTGACCACAGAATGAAGCATGGCACACTTCAACATGCTTCAATCCTCTCATTAACGTGCTTCATTGTGATTGGTTGGGATAACTTTTTGTTGCATGTTATGGTGGGAATAAGGGTATGACTGAAGGCAAACAGAAAAACTAAAACAAAATATACTAATCTGTTCTTGAATTCATCCAAACACACATCAGGTGTGCATGCCCTCCGATATTTCTCTAACCAAATGACAACATCCTGTGTCGGTGACCCTTGGCCCTGTATTACGACATTAAGATAAATTCCTGTTGGAGCTCAAAGACCACTGGAGCCTCTGCTCTTCATACCCACAGAAGCCTCATGTGCTGTTCATGTGTACATTTATTGTTTGCTTTGTCGGCCACTTCTCACCTAAAATAAATAATAAATAAATAAATAAACATAGAATGAAAGGCCACAGCATTCTTCACTTGTCTTTTGGTGGTTCTCTAATAGTAGCTACAACTTATAAATTAGTCTTGTTCTGTCTTTAATTTGTGATCTTCTTTACTATAATCTCAAATGTTTTATTTTTCCACTCGTTATTTTACTGTGATGGCTGCAGATGGAGCACATCTGACGGCTGCTCAATGAAAATAAAAAAACTTGAGTTCAATGGTTCTCATGTTGACTTTGCAGATAGCTAATGCCATGGTGAGCACATGGCAGGGTCCACCAGCCATGAAGTCGCTTTTCACCAGAATGTTCTGCTGTAAGAGCTGCCCCAACATCATCAAGACCAACAACTTCATCAACTTCCAGAGCTACTTCCTACAGAAGGTACATCAAGCAAATGACCAAAACCCTTCTTTGCTTCTTTTTCAGAAATTCTTGCATCATGTCTTGACATTTCAAATCCAGAGTGGATTTAGAGACCACAGTAGCACAGTTCTGCCTACCTTTCACTGTTGGCTTACCTTTTCTACTTTACCAGTTCTGGACTGACAATGGCTGCATTTTTGTGTTCTCCTTCAACCTAAAGCTTGAGGAAGCTTTAGCATTATTAAAATAATTTTAATAATTTTATGCACTAGTCTTTTGGAATAACCTCTTAACAAATTTGTAACTTTCTGGGCATTTTGTCCATCTACCGTACTATTGCTGCTCTACTGTTTGTCATTTTAAATTGTGCAAAATTTCTATCTATGTGCTTTTATATTGCATATTCTGGAAGAGGCCTCATGTATGAAAATGATTGTTACTGTTATTATTACACATCACTGCGCATCATACAAACATCTCTGTGACTGTAAAACTATTACTGAAGGTCACGGTTCTGTCTCTGCTGGTAAAGTTTTTCACAGAAATCACATACGGTAGTTTGAACACACCAACTCATTTATTTTCTATTGGTAGACCTCTCCAAGCTTTTGATTACTACCAGATATGAGGCTGATATGTTTAGCTGAGTTTAGCTTACTGTCGACTTACAAATCGAAATTGTCATAAAGCAGCACTGTAGTTCTATTTCATATTTTACCCATTATGGAGTTTATTTGTCATTATTGTAATTCAGTTCAGTTCAATTATACTTTCTTTATCACTTAAGTGAAATTCTGGGGGGGGGCTGCACTGAGCGAGCTCTCGTAACATCTCTGAGGAAGAAAGCGAGAAGGGGGGGGGGGGGGGGGGGGGGCGGTCCTTCCCCACACGTCGACCTGTCTGTCAGAGACAGACGTTGTGTCATTGGAGCTTCCGTAATGGTCTCGACAGAAGCGATTCCCATAGTGAAACACCTCACTCTGTTATCAAAGAACCAGGGATTACGTTAAATAACCCAACGTTATCAATGGACCAAGATTACCATGCCACATACTTCACACAAGCACATTGTCAAATTAAGTTTCTCTATCTTTTTTTGAAAGGATATTTCATGATGTATTTCGCCCGATGACTGCTGGGATAGGCTCCAGCCCACCCACTACCCGATTAACGGACTGACGGTATAGAAAATGGATGGATATTTCATGATGTCTTTTTTGTGTATGCGTTTCAGACAATGCCGGTTGCCATGGCGTTACTCAGAGATGTGCAGAACCTCTGTCCCAAAGATGTCCTCAACTTTATACTTGACCTCATCAAGTATAATGACAACCGAAAAAACAAAGTAAAGACAGTCGCATATCTCAAATTTTCCCAGTTATCATAACTACTTCATGGTATAGTCTGGGGTGTTGATGATGCAAGTAGGACAGATTTAGCATGCCACATTTTTTTAAATTCTTTTTGTTTATATTAGTGCTTTGTGTAATAGCTCAGGCTTTGCAGACTGAAATTTTTTTTCATCCCTAACAAATGAATGGTAAAAATGGTTTCTATAGTGGTGTCTCAAGCACGAATACTTAAAAACTCTTATTGGATATATTTCAATTTTCTAAATGTTATTTTTCAGATTTAAACAGTGAATTTGTTGCACTGTTCTGTTTGTAACCAGAGAGAAAATAGTTGCTTAACGTTAAAGAAATACATTTGTAAAAGGTCGTGGGTAAGGCTTGGCTAGCTAGATAGATAGTGGGATTTATTTCTGTAGAAATAGAAATTATGATGAATAAGAAATTGAATGTAGTTTTTTTTTTTAATTTATTTATTCCTTTGTGAATACAGATTATTCAAACTTGAACTGATCATACAAACTTCCCGTCATATGAATACACGTTTCTGCTTTTCTTTTCTTTGTGTTGTATGAGGCTATTAAAGTTTAGTCTTTACAACCTTATTAACTAACCTTAATTTTTGATGAGTTGAACAAAACAATTGAGAAATGCTCAGTTTTATCAAGTCAGGCTTGATTCAGTCAGGCAAGTGATCCCATTTTATTTATTTTTTTTACCACAGCAGGGCATATAGGTGCTGATAATCTAGTATGGTGGTGCAGTTTAATCAAAGCAGTGCATGAGCTCATGTGAGGAAGCAGTCTGTTGGGCAAACAGGATTGAATTTCTCCTTCTTTTTCTTTCTTCTTCCTTTTGGCTTGGTCTGTCTTTAGTTTTCAGATAACTACTATCGTGCAGATCTAATCGAAGCACTGACCAACTCTCTGACTCCAGCCATCAGCATCAACAATGAGGTACGGACAGTAGATAATTTAAATGCTGACGTCCGTCTCATCTTGGAGGAGATCACGCGATTCCTAAACATGGAGAAACTGCTGCCAAGCTTCAGGAACACCATCACTGTTAGGTACAGAGTGGAGAGTGTATGTTAGCAATGTTCTACTCACATTCATGTCTGCTGGCAACTCTTTTTCTCAGCTTTCCTGGGCAACATGATTTTTAAAAAAAATTTTATATCTTAAAGTAAAAGAGTTACAAGCTTTAAATCTTGTGCACACATTTTTTTATAGTGATTTTATCTTCTACCTCTGGGGCCATTCATTCTCTCAGGAACATAGCTTCCAGTGTACATTTGATGGGTTCTATCACAGTAATTCGTCAGTATAATAAGGAAATGCTTTTGTTTATTGATTTTCAAGATTTTTCATCCTACAAAGAAATCTAAAACATATCTTTGACTTCAGTCTTTATGTACAGAATAGGTACAGATTTTTTTATTGTAAGGAGTTCTGTGGCCAAACACAGTGTCAGGGGTGTTGCTTCCATTTGAAAAGGATCAAGCGCCTTGCAAGGAGTGTTTAATCTAAATTTTTAATCTAAAAAGAAAAAAATAGTTGTTATTTAGGCTTGCAAAGTTTGTTTGTGATCTTTCTAAATTGATCTCACAGCTGGAGTAACGTGTCATCTCTCTGCAGCTGTCTGAGAGCTATTCGTCAGCTACAAAGGAATGGTCATATTCCCAGTGACCCGTCACTCTTTAAGTCCTACGCTGAGTATGGACACTTTGTAGATGTTCGTGTTGCTGCGCTGGAAGCTCTGATCGACTACACTAGAGGTATGACGTGATTTTATAGCATTGAACTAAGGTTTAAAAATGGATAGATACTACTGTGGCTCTCGCATCTGATACAATCCATCCATCCATCCATCATCTGCCGCTTATCCGGGGGTCGGGTCGCGGGGGCAGCAGCTTTAACAGAGAAACCCAGACGTCTCTGTCCCCGGCCACTTCCTCCAGCTCTTCCGGGGGGACCCCGAGGTGTTCCCAGGCCAGCCGAGAGACATAGTCTCTCCAACGTGTCCTGGGTCTTCCCCGGGGTCTCCTCCCAGTGGGACGTGCCCGGAACACCTCCCCAGGGAGGCGCCCAGGGGGCATCCTAACCAGATACCACCTCATCTGACTCCTCTCAATGCGGAGGAGCAGCGGTTCTACTCCGAGCCCCTCCTGGATGACTGAGCTTCTCACCTTATCTCTAAGGTAGAGCCCAGACACCCTGCGGAGGAAGCCCATTTCAGCCGCTTGTATCTTCGATCTCGTTCTTTCGGTCTCTTCCCACAGCTCGTTACCATAGGTGAGGATGGGAACGTAGATTGACCAGTAAATAGAGAGCTTCGCCTTCTGGCTCAGCTCCTTCTTCACAACGACGGGTCGGTGCAGAGCAACATGCAGACGCTGCACCGATCCGCCCGTCAATCTCCCGCTCCATTCGTCCCTCACTGTGAACAAGACCCCGAGATACTTGAACTCGTCCACTTGGGAAAGGATCTCATTCCCGACCTGGAGAGAGCATTCCACCCTTTTCCGGCTGAGAACCATAGTTCCATAATTTGGAGGTGCTGACACTCAGCTGTGAATCGCTCCAGTGAGAGCTGAAGGTCACGGCCCAACGATGCTAACAGAACTACATCATCCGCAGAAAGCAGAGACCCGATTCTGAGGTCGCCAAATCGGACACCCTCAACGCCCTGGCCACGCCTAGAAATTCTGTCCATAAAAGTTAGGAGCAGAATCGGTGACAAAGGGCAGCCCTGACGGAGTCCAACCCTCACCGGAAACGTATCCAACTTACTGCCAGCAATGCGGACCAAACTCTGACACCGGTCATACAGAGACCGAACGGCCCCTATCAAGGGGCCCGGCACTCCATATTCCCAGAGCACCCCCCACAGGACTCCACGAGGGACACGGTCGAACGCTTTCTCCAAGTCCACAAAACACATGTAGACTGGTTGGGCGAACTCCCATAAACCCTCCAGGATCCTGCCGAGGGTATAGAGCTGGTCCACTGTTCCACGGCCAGGACGAAAGCCACACTGCATCTCCTGGATCTGAGGCTCGATTATCCGACGGATCCTCCTTTCCAGTACCCCCGAATAGATCTTACCAGGGAGGCTGAGGAGTGTGATACCCCTATAGTTGGAACACACCCTCCGGTCCCCCTTTTTAAAGAGGGGGACCACCACCCCAATCTGCCAGTCCAGAGGCACTTTCCCCGATGTCCACGCGATGCTGCAGAGGCGTGTCAGCCAAGACAGCCCTACAACATCCAGATCCCTGAGAAACTCAGGACAGACCTCATCCACCCCCGGGGCCTTGCCGCAGAGGAGCATTTTGACCACCTCGGCACCCTCAGCCCCAGAAATGGGAGGCCCCGTCTCTGAGCTCTCCGACTCTGCCTCCTCCGAGTGCGTGTCGGTAGGATTGAGGAGGTCCTGGAAGTATTCCCCCTACCGACTCACAACATCCCTAGTTGAGGTCAGCAAAGCCCCGTCCCCACTGTAAACAGTGTTGACGGTGAGCCGCTTCCCCCCCTTGAGACGCCGGATGGTGGACCAGAATCTCTTCGAGGCCGTCCGGAAATCGTTCTCCATGGTCTCACCGAACTCCTCCCAGGCCCGAGTTTTTGCCTCAGCAACCGCCGAAGCCGCAGCCCGTCTGGCCTGCCGGTACCTATCAGCTGCTTCCAGGGTCCCACTGGCCAAAAAGGCCCGATAGGACTCCTTCTTCAGCTTGACGGCTTCCCTCACCACTGGTGTCCACCAGCAGGTTCGAGGGTTGCCGCCACGACAGGCACCGACCACCTTACGGCCACAACGCCGATCAGCTGCCTCGGCAATGGAGTCACGGAACATGGCCCATTCGGACTCAATGTCCCCCACCTCCCCCTGGGATATGGTTGAAGCTCTGCCGGAGGTGGGAGTTAAAGCTCCTTCTGACGGGGGATTCTGTCAAACGCTCCCAGCAGACCCTCACCATACGTTTGGGCCTGCCAGGTCTGATCGGCATCCTCCCCCACCAGCGGAGCCAACTCACCACCAGGTGGTAATCAGTTGACTACTCCGCACCTCTCTTCACCCGAGTGTCCAGGACATACGGCCGCAAGTCCGATGATGCAACCACAAAGTCAATCATCGAACTGCGGCCAAGGGTGTCCTGGGGCCAAGTGCACATATGGACACCCTTATGCCTGAACATGGTGTTCGTTATGGACAGTCCATGACTGGCACAGAAGTCCAACAACATAACACCACTCTGATTCAGATCGGGGGGGCCGTTCCTCCCAATCACACCCCTCCAGGTTTCACTGTCATTGCCCACGTGAGCATTGAAGTCCCCCAGCAGAACGAGGGAGTCTCCGGTAGGAGCATTCTCCAGTGCCTCCCCCAGGGACTCTAAAAAGGGTGGGTACTCTGAACTGCTGTTTGGCGCATAGGCACAAACAACAGTCAGGACCCGTCCCCCCACCCGAAGCGGAGGGAGGCTACCCTCTCCTTCACTGGGGTAAACCCCAATGTACTGGCATGCTTGAGTTTTTTTTTTTTTCTTCTGTTAAATGCTCTGATCTCTAATGTGGGGCACAGTCCGGGTTAGGATACCAAGAAGTGTAGAACTACTCCACAAATCGATTGAGGAAGCACTGTTTGGTTATACTTGTTTTATTTAGGCACATTTTTTGCATGAACATAATGTTCCATAATGTCCTTGCCTGTCATTAGGGTTGCAGAGTTTTTTTCCTCTCTTTTTGTTTAATATCTTTTTTTGTTTTCTTCAGTTGAAAGGAACTCAGCAGAGCTGCAATGGCTGCTCAACATGGCTCAGAATGACCCTGTTCCCCATGTCAGGTCAGCTAACACCAGACATATTTCTAGTTTGCTCACAAAGTGTGCATTCATTTATATCACCCTCACAAATTCATATAAAACACATTGCTTTGAAATATGTTTTTCCCTGGTCTTACCTCCCCAATTAAACTAAATTCAATTCAGTTTTATTTATAAGCACCAAATCACAACAAATGTCATCTCAAGGCACTTCAACTTACATGAAACAGCGATGAGACCAGAATATTAGAAAAAGGATCATTTGTGGCCTGGCAGTCTTTGTACCGTATGACTGAAGGAGCGTTTTAACTGTTTCTTATTTTGTCACTCTGATATCCAAACTGCTCCTCTCATTAGAGACATGGCAGCGCCAGAGGTCTCACATGTGTTTTTTTTCTTTATCATAATAATTCATATCAGAACGGGTAGGGGTGTATTTAGTAAAATCTCATTTTTAAAAAGTATTTTAAAGCCTTTTCATCTTCTTTCCATTCAAAAGCCAAACATTACCCTACATTACCAAACATCTTGATTATTTTCTGAAGTCACCAAGGTCCAATCTCAGTTTCCCCTCTTGGCCCTAACCTTCTGTTTCTATCTTATGAGATTGGTATAAAAGTGGGCTAGTTGACAATAGCTATTATTTATTATCATTGCAGGCCTCAGTAGCTTTTAAGCTACATTGCTTATGAGTGAAACTTATTCATCTGAGGCATGCTGTGTGTGCCTGGATGGAGAAGAGAAGCTGGAAATATAGGGGCAGAGAGCCGGGGTGTGATACACATTAAAGGGAAATATATTTACAACACAGAAGTACAAAAAATGGAATATGAATGTTTATAAATGCATGTATTTATCAAACAGTTACAGACCTTCATATGTTTTCCATTAGTGTGTGATTATTGTTGATAGACAGACATGTCTTTTCTTTTTGTGTTCCAACCAGACATATGATCCTGGGTATGCTCTGTAAGAACCCACCGTTCACTAAGACAGCCGACTCAGCTCTGTGTAATGAAGCTCTGGTTGATCAGCTGTGGAAGCTTATGAACTCAGGTGACACACACATACACTACCTGCACTGTTAATACGAGACAATATTTCAAATCCAAATCCCTCGTGGAATTAAACCTTGGAAGTGACCAGGTTATCATTAAAAAAAAAGTAACTGAAGTTTTGAAAAAAAAAAAAAAAGGACTCGGGTTATTAGAGCTTACTCTTACCTTGTTCTCTTGTTGTAATTAATCTTTTTTTTATTTAAAATTAGAACAACTTGAGAATAAAAGAACTATGGAATGACCTTGTAATTTACATTTTAAAACACTTTCTAAATGTACATATGAAATACAGGAAACATGGCTCCATCTAGAAAGCTGTCAGTGGATACATTGGAAGAGTTATAAAACTCCTTCAATAAGATAATTCCACTCAGAAGATGTTGGTTGTTCCCAGTCAGCTGTGTCTGAAATTTGGAGCAAAAGCAAATAAAATGGGAAATAATATTTCAGGCTGGATGAGGAGTCTGTGGCTAGTTATGACACAAGCATCCATTTCTTTTAATGCGAGCAGCTGACTATGCCTTCTTTAGTGTGGGCGGCTGTAGCTCAGGAGGAAGCGCCCACCAGTTTCAGTGCTTGCTGATGACACCCAGCTGTATCTATCAATGAAACCTGGTGATAGCAACCAGTTATTGAAACTGCAGGCTTGTCTTTCAGACATGAAAACCTGGTTGAGCAACAATTTTCTGCTTTTGAATTCAGGCAATACAGAGGTAATTGTTTTTGGTCCTGAAAACCTTAGAGAGACTCTGTCCAGCAATATAGTTGCTCTTGATGGTGTTGCCTTAGCTTGTAGTTCTACTGTGACGAACCGTGGAGTCATTTTTGACTTGAGTTTTCTTTTTACCTTGCACTTGTGTTTAAAAGTTTCTATATTAATAAAGTTGAAGTTGAAATGCCGTTTAAAGTAACAACCATATAGCAAGACAGTTTCTTCCTGAAGCGCTCAGGTCCAAAGAGAACAACTTCAGTTTTGTCTGAATTTAGAGTCATCCAGGTCTTTAAATATTTGAGACATGCTTGTAGTCCAACTAAATGGCAGGTTTTATTAGGCATTAACATTTGTTTTTTTTCTATATTTGTGTTTATATTTAAATCATCAAAGATGTGTTGCCAGAGATCTGACAAGTTGTACATAGTTGCAAAGAAATGCCTCCGTTAGAGCGACTTTATTGGTGAAATGTGGTTTTAGTAAGTGACTGTGTTGAGAAATATTAGCCTATGTACATCGGACGCCAGCTTAAGGATTTGAGTGACCTGGCTCACCCACATTGACACATTGTTAAACACTATGCTGTAAGTGTGCTAACAAAGACAAGACAACCAGACGCTGAATCAAGTCATCCGTCATTTACTTTATTATGTCTATCTTTACTCTTTTTCTTGGGTGTAGCTGTCCTCTGACTTAAAAAGTGCTGTATCAATCAAGTTGAGTTTAGTTGAGTTCTCTCTGGGTACTCCAACTTCGGGCCACCTTCTGAAAACATGCATGTCAGGTTAATTGGTGTCTCTAAATTGACCCTTGGTAGATGATAGATAGATAGATAGATTTGTGTCTGTGGCTCTGTGATGGACTGGTGACCCGATCAAGAAATCAGCTAATCAGTAAAATGTAGTACATCCGACTATATTGTAGGCCCATAGTGAGAAGTGCCTACAGAGAACATGACTTTCAGAAACAACACTTGTGTAGTTCATTGGTTGTGACACCATTGTGTCAATCACTTATTCAGTAGATATTCAGCTCAATGCATTCATATGTATTCCATCTAATCAGTATTATTGATAAATGTTTTGGTAATAAATGAACAATTTAGAAAAATCAAACTGTCTTTTACTTTGAGACAAGGGATTGGATTGTGACATCTATGGAAAAATGAAAAAGAACAATATGAAGAGTTAATGATTTTTTTTATCCTCAAAGTAGTACTTTGTGATATTTCTACAGTCAAGATACAAAATGGGACTGTGGTCTACTTTCTTTTTTTTTTTATTAAAAAAAAAGATAGTGTGGGCCTCTGGTCTGAACACTCATTCCCTTTCATTGTGCCTTTTGTGTGGTTCTGTGAGCCAACAGAACATCCCCTACAGCTTCCCTACCTCAAACAGTTACTTTATTATGTGGAAATTGTTTTTGTGTTGGTTTTAAAGTAACCATTTCATCTTGAACAGACGGTAACAACAGGAGCGCTGTAGTCGGGAACATCTAGTTTGGCATTTTTAATGCTGCCCTGCAAACTGTGATACCCTCAGAAAGGTTGTTCATCGGACTTTATAGTGAAATATGGGACCTTAAAACATCTTCCTTAACTCTGTCCAACTTATTCAGGTTACTAAATGTGGACTGTAGGTTGTAAACATGTCATGGATAAATAAAGTAAACAGAATGCAGCTCTTTCGACGCTTCTTTAGCATGAGCTGACTTATGTATTTACAGTCTGTTAAAAAATGGCCATGGAGAAAGCATGAACCAAACTTAGTGGAGTGACATCTAAGGCCTGATCTTATCTGACCTGCAAAGATTAAAATTTGCATGACCCACCAGCCATTTCTGGTCTGAACAGACTCAACAAAATCAGCAACTGACCGACGTCTTCCCAGATGTGATATAATACCCCAAATATTCCCAGAGGTTAAAGTAATACCTGAAGAGGAGGTCTCTAAATGTTCTTCTTGTGGATGTCTGTTTAGCTCTGTTCTACAGGTACAACTAATGTGAAAAGCTGTAGGTGGAATTGGTATAGTGAGTTTCTAAAATCATGTCAGAAATGAGTATTTTGCATTGAAAAGTTACCATCAAAGGTTTCCGGGACTGAATATGGAGCTTTTCAAACACATTTTTGACCGTTGTTCTGACAAAATATTTCTTTAAATAAAGTAATGGAGAGAAAAGCAGCAAGTCCTCACTCATAAGATCTTCAACATTGTTGAAAGAAGGGATCATTGGTTTTCTAATGTTTTGTGGCCTTTTCCAGAGCAAAGATAAGTTCTTTAATGGGCATCTTTTTTTTTTTTGCTTTACTCTGATGACACTGATGCATTTTCCTTACTATTGTGTGAGTATTTCACTGCTACCACCCAAATGAAAATGACTTAATTGACACCTAAGGATGTAGAAGAAATTCTTCAAGCTTTGTTGAATACCTTTTGTTGTCATTCAGTGGTTCCATTAAAAGAATGCAAGGTTCCTTTGGAGTACACGATCGCATTTGGTGTTATGTTCGGCCAACAAGGCCATTTGGTGTGCCTACTTTACTTGCCCTCATGTTTTTGGTCATGTAGATCTGAGATAGTTCATTTCCTTGTCAGATACAGTAAGATCCAAATAACTCCGGTATGAGGAACCATTATGTTCTAATTAAAGAGACTGGCTGAATGGGTGATTTAGGTTAGATACGTTTCCTGTCTTTCTGTCATTATTATATGACCGTTTCTGTCATTCATAAACTGAAAAAGGCTTACTTTGTGGTGAAGCGCTTCCTGCTTAATCCTGCTTCGATTGTGTCCTCAGGTTTCATTATTTCTTTTTCTTCCAGGGGGTCCAGTGTGCCTTTCAGCTAGCTAACCAGGTCATAAAATTGTAGTCTGCCAGTCCAAATATCCAGCACCTCAAAAGCCAAATACAAGTATATGTTCACAGCTTCAGATTCCTGATGGCCACCGGGCTCTTGTTACAACATGTTATTTATTTTTGTGATTTACAAGCAAGGAGGATGGACAGACATATACTGGTGGTTATTATTTCCACTGAACTCCTGTGTGTTGGCCAGGTTTGTGTGGTGAGCTGCTGGACAGTGCTGCCATTCTAAATACACAGGGACCAGTGTGGTAGCCTTAAATACTGTTATTAAGATGATCTAGTTGTTGTAGTCCTCTCTTCTGCATCCTCTAGCCCCCCCAAGTGTTTAACACACACACTCTCACACTGCGATATTTAACCAGCTGAAGGTCAATGCTTTACAAAAACGACCCAAAACACTTTCCGTAGCTGGTATCCATTTATTTCAACCGTCTTTCTAAAGCCACAGTCTGCCCCCCATTGTTCGGCGCCTGGTCTTTGGAGTGTCAGCTTCAGCGAGATTTGATGTTTCATTCATTCCAACTGCAATTACTCAGATGACTCATATAATGATGCATGTAGTTGTGTGACTGACAGTTGATAGTCTTCTGTTTATTTGTGGTTGTATTGTCCAAGATTTTCCAGTTGAATATGTTGTTTTAGAGCACAGAATTGAAGACTAATTGCTGGCGGTTACTTTATAAAAGTCTCTTTGTATCGTTGCCATGTCTGGCAGCTAAATTGCTGTTAGCTTCTGCGAATGGCTTAATTGCCTGCTGACACAGAGCTGGAACACTGTTTTTGACGGTCTTTATTCCAAGATGTTCAGTGTTGCATTTGCAAAAAATGATAAGTAAAGAACTTGAGAGAGATTTTCTTATGTTGTTACTTACACACCAACTCCCAACCACTCACAGAGCAGGGTCATCGTGACTTTCTGGATTCCTCTTTGAGACAGAAACTGTCAGATTGGTCAGCCCATGTCTTTGTCTCATCCAGCTCACATTACTAGCTGTTTGTTTTGCAGGTGAGGGGCTTTCACCATGTTCTGTTTATGGACAGGGCTTTTTCACTGTTGTCATTGCACAAGTGACAGAATGAGCCTCACTACCCGTTAAATCACAGCAGGGTGACACCTCTCTACCTCTTCACCTATCCTTTTCCCAGGTACCTCCCATGACTGGCGGCTGCGCTGCGATGCTGTGAACCTTTACTACACATTGTTCGGTCTGACTCGTCCCTCATGCCTGCCCCTACCAGAGCTGGGTCTGGTACTCAACCTGAAGGAGAAGAAAGCTGTCCTTAACCCCACCATCAAGCCTGAGCTGGGAGTTGGCGCTGTCATGGACTCACCTGCCAGTATAGGCATCCATGGTGTGGGGATGAGCTACACAACTGTAAGTGGTCATTTAACAGTCAGAAATCACAGATCATCCCCTCTCAGGTCCCTAACACATCAGTAAAAGGTGCACTGTATGGTGTCATATCATAGAACTAGAATGCTGGTGTGTGCCTTGAAAATAAAACTAAAAATATGGTTATTCTTTCCATTTTATACAGATCATAACAAATACTATCCAGTCATTAACTGATTTTGGTGAGAATCCGGAGTAGATGTCCGATCTCTGAAGGAACACTAACCTGGAGAACCTTTTTGCTAAGTAGGGAAAAAATAGTATTGATATCCTGTACTGTAGTGCTCTGCCTCGGAGGACACTTGCATCTCCAGGAACAGAATAATTTATTCTAATAAGTCACAATGTTGGTTTAATGCTCCAGGTTTCATTGGTTATTATGGCAGTGATGAGGTAAGTAGCAGGATTGTTGGTGGTATTTGTTTCCTTTAGTTTGATTTTCTGTGATTTGTACAGATGATACGTGCAAAGGAAGTGCTCCATAAAAGGTTGGATCTATGTGATTATGGATACTACAGGTTAATGCTGCCAACAGTAGGTGGCTATAGCTCAGGAGAAAGAGCAGTCATCTGCCAGTTGGTTTTGACTCCTGGTTTCCCCAGACCGCGTGTCAAATTGTCCTCTGGCTAGACTCAGAAAGCGATGTTGCCTTCGATGCATCCATCGGTGTGTGAATGTGTATGATAGAGAAAGCAGTGTCTTAGAAGTGCTGTATGAGTGTGTGTGAATAGGTGAATGTGGTTAAATACACTAAGAAAGCACTATAGAAGTACAATTAATTTGCCAGTAAAGAGCAATTGACATCTCATCCTCACTGTATCTCCCAGAAGGATGAGAAAATAACACCATTGTGCTGTTCTGTTCTACGGCTGACCAGCGCACTCTGAAATGACCCTACTGCTAATAGTTTCTCAGTAATAGACAATTATTTTGAATAATTATGTTTAAAATTAAAGGTTCTCAATTTGGTATTGTTGTAAACGCAAAACACTGAGACCAAAAGAGGACGAAAGCCAGCCCAGCTCCAGCCTGTCTCCAGCCCACCGCTGGTAGAGAGCTGATGCAGGAGGATTTGCTGCTCAATCAGCTGACTGGGGGGCACCTTGTTTTCTCAGATATGAGACCGCTGAATTCATCCTCCCCTCTCTACCAGGTCTTTTTGGACGGTTTATTCAGGGAACTGTTTTGTTGGGCGCTCAGAGGGACTACATTTGTAACAGTGTGTTCCACAATGACCAGTGAAATGTTTATTAATGGTGCATGATTGTTCATCATTAAGCAGGCATAATCCTGCTTAATAAGGTGTCTTTGTCTGTTAGATGGATGAAGAACCAGATCCTGTGTCACTGGGTGTGTGTGGGGTGGGGCAGCCCCCTCAGGGCCTGAAGAGGAAGGCTGAGACCCCACTGGGGTCTCCTCCAGAGCCTGGACAGGTGCTACAGCAACAGGACGATGATGGAAGAGGAGGGCGCTACAAGATCAGGGTGAGACTCTGCTTTTCCAAAATGCTTCCTTTTAAGTTCTGGTATTTATTCAGACCCTAACCGATGGGCTGTTTTATTGTAATGTACAGTACATTACATATGAAACAGCTACTATCCACAGACCATCTGTTTCTACTGGAAAATAAAACAAGTTGTTTTCATTGATTTCTAAAGTGTTGGTTTCTAAAATGAATTGTGTTCTGTTCCAGTTCAACACAATGGAAGAGGAAGATATTGATATGGAGACAGTTCATGATAGTCAGGCCTTCATTCATCACCATCTGAACTTGTTAGAGAGGCCCTCTACGCCAGGTAAACGCATATACACACGCACACGCACAGTCTTGTCTTTGTGTTGGGACTCTTCAATGATATATTACATTCTGTAGCCTAGTACCCTCAGCTCTATGTTAATATTGAACAGGATCTTCAATCTGAAAACTATTCAATTGAGTTTATTTATATAGCACCAAATCACAACAAATGTCATCTCGAGGCACTTAAATGAATACTGTCCAATTCAAACCAATTATAGTTCAATTCATTGTAATCATAATCCAAGCAAATCCAATTTGTTAAATTAAAAATTAATCCAATTCATACATACGGAGCCAATTCAAATACAATATCCTAGCTAAGGAAACCAACAGATTGCACCGAAACTTGTCTTCAGTCCAATCTCCTGTCCTGAGCGTGCATGAGGCGACTGTGGAGAGAAACGACTCCCTTTTAACAGGAAGAAACCTCTGGCAGAACCAGAACCAGGAAGGGTGGCCATCCGCCTCGACCAGCTGGGGTTTAAGACTGAAAAGAGGGGACAACAAACACCATAACACCATTCAAAGGATACCTGTTGGAACAGGGAAACACAAGTTAATAACCACAGTAATGTCACATGTAAATAATGTATATGGGGGGGATACGATATAAAATTAAAGCTGCATTGCAATTAGCTACCACTTTCTCTGGTTTAAATAGCCTATTTATATTATTTAATTTTATATTTTATTTACCATATTTTGCGCACTATAAGGTTCACCTGATTATAAAGCGCACCCTCAATCATGGGCTCCATTTCTGTACTGAACCCATACATAAGGCTCACCTGATTGTATGTTGAATGTTCTCTGATTGGTTTATCGCTGCCAGCACAGTAGTGCATGTATTACATCCCTGTGTCAGTGGGAAATGGTCCGACGGTCAAGGACAACATCGTCGGTGGTTTTTACACTTATAAACGTATAAACTGCACGTCGGTCTGCATCACCCATCTCAGACTGAAGAACAGTCACTCACTGGGACACGGGCAAAAGCATTAATGATGACACGATTCAATCGCTGAGTACGAGCTCCATACAATCTTCTGCTGTACGAGCCGCCCAGCCGAAAATACTTCTGCAACACCGTCTGTTTTTCCCTTTTCAATTTAAGATTGTGATAAAATCGAAATCGTTATTTTATTTTAAAAAAATCGTGATATGATATTTTTGCCATATCACCCACCCCTAATCCTGGTCTCAACCCTGGGATGTCATGTCTTTGGATGACTAATAAATTCGTCCATATTTCTAGAAATGAGAGCCGCTCCTTCCAAAGTGGGATGGATGCCGTCTCTCCTCATCAGACCAGGTTTTCTCCAGAAAGATTGCCAATTATCTATGTAGCCCACGTTGTTTGCTGGACACCATCTAGACAACCAGCGATTGAAGGAGGACATGCGGTCGTAACTGGTCAGATTTAGCAGGGGTCCAGAGAAGGAGAAAGAGAGTCTGACATTGTTTTGGCAAAAGTACATAAATTTAACATTAATTTTAATTTTAGTGACCTCTGATAGGCATAACCAGGTGTTATTACCGTATTTCCGTTTATCCTTAGCCAGCAGTTTTAAATAGGATTCTATGTCGCCCGCTCTGGCCCCTGGAATACATTTGACTATGGTCACTGGTGTCGCTAATGCCACGTTTCTGACTATAGAGATGCCAATTACCAGGGTTTTCTCCTCAGCGGGTGTGTCGCTGAGTGGGGAAAATCTATTTGAAACGTGGACAGGTTGATGGTGAACCACTTGCCCTGACAGCCAGCCTGGGTTTCCGACTGCTTGGGTTCTGCTAAGGGGCAGCTAACTGGATTAGCTACGCTAGGTGATTCTGCACCAACTAAACGGACCTGGCTCGCTATCAGGTGGTTTTCAACAGTGCGAACCCGAGATTCCAGTTCAGATAACCTCGCCTCCAAAACTACAAAAAGACAACATTTGTTCCATGTACCATTACCACTAAAGGAGGCAGAGGAGTAACTAAACATCTGACACACGGAGCAGGTGAAAGCAGGAGATAGAGGAAGAGAACTGGTAGCCATGCTAAGCTAGAGAACCAGACACACCGCTAAAAAGTGAAAAATAAAGACTAAAGATCTGTAAGAGTGAGCGTTAGAATATAACAAGTATGGGATAGAGTTAACTATGCAAGATGTGTAAATTATAGGGAGAAATAAGGGGATTATTAGTAGTTCAAGAGGAGCAAGAAGTTCCACAGAAGACAAGCAAGGTAACAGGAAGTGATGCAATACGTCTTACCGCAAAGCGTCAGTATCCAACAGAACAAGCACCTGGACATGTATCTGTTACAACAAAACTAGTGCAAGTACACAACAAGGGACCAGGTCTAGATGAAAAACCACTCCACTTGAAGCCTGCCAAACTAGGACTAGATCATTCAGAGAACCTGAAGACAGTTTAAAACCATTTAGTGAAGGTTTCTGAAGTTTCCCTGTTCCAAGCACATCGGACCAGGTTTACTTTTACATCATCATACTCAGTACCACTGAGGCCCACTAACCAGATGCTCTGGCATATCATAAGAGGTGATCAGAAAAGCTGAGGTAATTGTGCCTTTTCAGTGGCTGGCCCTGAGCAAACAGAAGCAGTCCCTGTGTGCTCGCACACAACAAGCTGGTGTCCCAGAACGAGCTGAGTGACCACTCAGTGAGTGTAGGTGGTGGGACCTTTGTGTTCAGCGGTGCTGGCTCACTTTTACAGCCAAATCAGTTCCACCTTGAAGGGGAATGTATTGAAATGTGGAGCAACTTCCAGATTAGAAACTTTTAAGATGCCGTTGAAGCACAGCTGCTTCTTATTTAGCTTTCAATTCAGGTGGCGCTTTGATCTTTTTATTTTTGATCGTGTTTGTATTGAACACTCTTTACTTCTTTTAGTCTGTGTTTCATTGATCACGATCTAAATTTCACAGTATTTTTGTTGTTGTGCACAAACGTGTTTTAAAATTGCTGTATTTGTGAAACTGACATTTATTTATCTATTTCATAAATTCTATTACAGGAAATATTTTCCACTTCTGTTTTTCATTTCTCTTTTCGCATAATTTGTCAAAGTTTATTTTTGGACAAAGATGGACAACAGTTGCTTTATCTGGCTCCTATCTGAATGCTTTGATCTTTGCTAACGCACACATTCTCTCTCTTGGTTTAAGGTAAAGAGCCACCATTAGTCGAACAGTCCTTGCTCTCCATGCCCGCTACACCTTTGCCCTCCTTTTCCAAAGAGACCACCTCCTCGTCTTCTAAGCACGGAGGTGACCATGGCCACCACCACCACCACCACCACCATGAGCACAAGAAGAAGAAGAAAAAGCACAAGCACAAACACAAGCATAAGCACAAACACGAAAGCAAGGACAAGGAGAAGGACCGAGACCGGGATAACTCGCACGTCTACAGCAACAGCCCAGCCAGCGGCCGGTCCCTGCGCTCCCCCTCTCTGTCCGACTGAGGAGCTGGAGGGGGGGGGGACTTCTGTCCTACAGGAGAACACAGAGACGTGTATGCTTCCATGTTCAGTAGAATAGTCTAGTTTTCATTGTCCTGCAGTACTTTCTGACCTGTTTGGGCAGAACGGTTGTTGTCTGGGTTTAATCATCAGAGAGATGAACACCGAGGAATTCCTCAGCAGAATCAAAAGTGCACGTTGGCTCAGAGGAGAAACATGAACTAAACTGAGGCTGAAGCATCATTAAGGTGAACCTTCAAAGACTTCTCTGTGTTGTCACACACAGACCCGGCAGTGGACCATCCCAGGCATGCAGCCACGTACACTTCTCTCCACAAACAGTCAGATACAGTCTTAGCCAAGCTGGTGCACGTGTCCCCGTGCAGAGACACCACTGTGGTGTGCCTCGTGCCCACGGTTCAGTGAGCGGCTTCTCAGGGCAAACATGATGGATGGTGGTGATGCTTCTGTGGTCTGAATCTCTGGTGAGCCTCATGGTCAGAGAATGAAATCAAAC
The DNA here is from genome assembly GCF_036924035.1 of Leuresthes tenuis. Classification (NCBI taxonomy): domain Eukaryota; kingdom Metazoa; phylum Chordata; class Actinopteri; order Atheriniformes; family Atherinopsidae; genus Leuresthes; species Leuresthes tenuis. The sequence continues at coordinate 36,320,010 of NW_027325364.1, forward strand.
TGTAACCAACTAAAACCCCAATAATATACCTGTGTTTTTTATACTTTTGTCTCCAGTTGTCAACTTTGATTTAAGAGGCCTTCGTGTCAGCAAATGATTTTAACTAGCTACAGTCCAGATCCTTCCCTGCTTTTGTGGCTGATTTTACTCTGGCAGAATTTCTTAGCTTTAATTAGGTGGTTTTTAACAATGAGAAGAACCAGCAGAATTCAATATTCATCCCACAGAGACCTTTTTGGAACTTCAGACTTTTGTTGTGAACAAACTGTTGCTTAAATGTTGAAATGCTATCACTCTGCTGCTTGTAGTAAAGTGGGGACGCATTACAGGTTTCAGAATCCCGTGCACACAAAGCGCACTGGGGATGCATTTTTGTGGATAATATTTTCTATTTTGCAGTTTTGGTTTAAAAACATATAAAAGATTGTGAGATAAATCGATAAGATCTCCTATTCTATTTTTGTACTGTATTTATGCTTTGTCATATTTTGTTTGTGTCACATTTGAGCTTCATAGAAGTCTGGTTTCTCAGTGACTGGGCAGGTGACCTGAGGCTTTCCAATAACCCACTTAAAGAGCATTATCCTTCTGATTCCAGGTCAAGTAAGTAGCTTCAATAAAAAGACCAGCTGCAGGCCTCCTCTGCAGTAGAAGGTGCTCGTGGAGTTTATCTCTGGTTTCACTGACAGTATTGGTGTTGTTGATCATGGTGGAATATTACCTGCAGACAGAAGTGTTCTTCCACCTCTGTCCTCTCAAAGCTTTTTAGTGCATGGCACCATTTTGTTGCCACAGTTCAGAGAAGCACAAACCTTCCCCCCAAATCTTTCCCATAACTTTGAACTTCCTGTATTGCAGCTATGAAGATGCTGCTCTCTGCTCACTTTAGCCTTTTTCACACATGGCTTCTGCCTTCTCGTTACTATTCCTCCTCATGATTCACACATGGCAGACAGAGGCATGTCAGCCCCTCATCACGGTCCTTTAGCACATCAGGCTGGTGTCACAGGATCATGAGTGACAGCAGCACAGTTGGTAGAGAGGCACACATGAGGCAGGATCGCTTCACTCCTCGTTACTACCTGCCTTGCTGGAACAGCGGTGGAACAGCGGTGGAACAGCGGTGGAACAGCGGTGGAACAGCTGCGACTCCCCCTTCTCCATCAGTCCTGACTGAAAGGCACATGTGACTTTTGCGCACTATAAGGCTCACCTGTTTCCTGAACAACTCACCTGCTACTACTCCCTGTTTCTGCTGAATCCCATCCATGTAGAGTAATGATTTTAGCCTTGCCACAATCAGAACATTGCAGTACATGGTTGCTACCTACATTTTTCTGTCATTTTTGGGCTGGTTTTGAACATTTTGAGGTTGGAAAAATGAGACTCAGGTTAAAAAGCAGCAGAATCTTTCTCAAGAACCACAACCTTTAAAAGAACAACAGCACCAGTTCCCTTATTAAGTAGGTGGAAATACAAGCATTACGTGAGTTTGGTCACCATCACAGCTCCTGGTGCATCATTAAGCCACTCAGACTTGTGTTAATGGACAGACCGTTACCAACAAACACCACAGGGCTTCAGTCACAGAAGCCACACAAGCAGCTAAATCACAGCCACACAGGTGGCTAACTCATGACTGACTGCTGCTTAATTAAAAGCTCTGCTGTGGTAGATGTGGCACACTTCCTGTATACAGCACCTGCGTTTGCTCGGTTCTACAAAATGATTAAAGATGTCTTCCTTTTTCATCCATACATTTAAATCCTGTACTGGTAGTTTAATGTTTGCTTTGTTTTTTTGCCTCGACCCCACTGATGTGGGGTCAAGAGCACTTTGAGGTGTGGACGGACAGGGGATCAAACCACTGACCCTCCAGTCGGTGGATCACCACTGGGCACAGCTTTGCCACAACTGTTTAACAGCCACAATAGAAAGTTTTAAGAGAAGACTTTAGGGGATGTGCTTTCTCCTTCATGATTAGCTCTGCCAACCCTAAACTAGCTGTTCAAATGGAGAAAGGAAGGTGTCCTTAACTTTGCGTAATGCACTTCACATCATTTTCACGCTCATCAATGGGAATTTACCCATTGTGGGACAATAAAGAGAAATCTAATCTAGTACTTCAGTGAACCCTTGTGTCTCATGGATGGAAGCACTGACAGACTGACTGAGACCTGTTTTGTTGCTTTGTGCTGATTTACGGCGACTAAAGTCTCGGATACAAGAGGACTCTCACTTTTTTTGTTTAAATTATATTTCTATTTTATTGCACACAAACATATATTGAAAGACAAAGAGCATTACTTTGACGTAGGGAAAACAGCCAGCCGACACAAACATGTTACTTCAGCAGAAGCAACAGTAGACCACACATTACATTGTGTTTGTCTCTGATGTGAGAGAGAAGGAGATCTGTACAGCGCCACATGTTGCCATTCATGGACACATTCACAGGACCAAAAGTGGCCCTTTTTCTTTCTCACTTCCTGCAGTAAATAATTTATTATTTATTAGTTCTCCCTGTGTATGCACGGGTTCTCTCCAGGTACTGCGTCTCCCTCCCACCGTCCACAAACCTGTATGTCAGGTTAGTTGGTGGCTCTAAATGGTCCCTTGGAGTGTGAGTGTGTGTGTGGTTGTGTGTCTGTTTGTCTCGGTGTGGCCCTGTGATGGACTGGGTGTACAGCTGGGACAGGCTGCAGCCCCCTAAATTGAATGAAGCGGGTTTAGAAAATGATGAACAACAACAATAGATCATCCTTCATGAGTTCTTTTCTGTTGGTTCGACGTGGAGTTTTCTAAAATATGCTAATTTACATATTTTCATTCTGAAACCATCGCAAACCATTTCTTTCAGATTAAGAGAGAAGTGTTTGAGTCATTTCTGCATTTTGTGTCCGATAGTCCACATGAAGTGTTCCAAATTCACCAGATCCTTATGGACCAAGAGCAACATTCTAAGTCTAATCTCTGTAAAAGCTGCTGTAATTAGCAGGGCTCTCAGATCTCACGCAATGAGAAAGATTCTCTCTCTTTCCTTCATTCAAAACTTGAAAGCCCTGGTAATTAGATAAATAGCTACCTAAAGAATGGAATATTTGGGATTTCTCACTCCTATTCTGTGGCTTTTCACAACACACGAGGCAAATTAAAATAGGGATGGAATGTGGTTGAGCTGTCCTATGTGGAGCGTATCCATTTAACTGGACTGACTTGTGGAAAAGCCTTAGTCCCTTCCAGTTCGGATTCGGAGTCGTTGTCACTGCTTCATACAGCCAGACTGGTATGAATATGACTGACGGAATGATTTAGAAACTTTTGCCAGCTCCTGACTCAGCGCAGCGTAATCCACATGCGGGTTCAGACAGGAGCCCTCTTTCACCGCAGCATCAGTAGGATTCCAGCCCGCTTTTGCAGTCTCCTCCCCTCTTCTCCTGTCCTCTCTAACGGTTCTCCTCTCCGGTGGTCTTTTGGGTTGGAATGCGGTCACCCTAGGACCTGCAGCTCAGGACTAAGCCCGACACGGAAACATGTTGCTTCAGAAACTGGTACGGTAAGAGTCCCCTCAGAAAATGTTCTTATGATGCGTAAATCCGTGTTGCGTCAGATGGATCTTTTTGTTGTTTGCGCTATTTGTTGAACTCTTTCTTGATGTTGTCTGCATGTTGCCATCCGTCTGCCCTCCTGTCCTTTACTCTGGCTCTGCACAATATTTCTGTCAGTTTCATGTGGCGAACGGCTCGTCCAACAAGTCGAAGCTATTCTTGTGCGGATGCGGGGGCCCGAGCTCCCTCTGAACCGGAGAAGCAGCGCTCCAGCCATGGTGCTCCGCAAAATGATGTTTTATCTTCCTCTGGGGGGGTTGGTTTCTTTAGGAAATTCAGAATTTTGTAGTGATCCCTGAATGTTAAGCTAAGCGAAATACTGAAGATGGGAGCGCATACAGAGCAAAGAAGAGTGAAATAGTGAGAATAGTGAGAAGGGGTTGCTATTGCTCTGCCCTTTGTGAACTCCATACCTGTTCTGAGCCCATGCAGCAGATGCACAGTATGAATTACTGCTCTAATGTGAGCTCTGCTGTTGTTCTCCCAGTTTGTGTGGATCCTGTCAGCCCTGTGTGGCTCTGACTTGGGTTGGGGTTTTGTCTACGGTCGGCCCAACCGCTCAGGAGAAGATGGGACCTCAGCCAGGGCAGAATGTGAGTACCCTGGTCTTCTGAACCATCTTTGAACTGCTTGGCCCTGACACATTTACTCAGCAGAGGTTGGATTAAAAAGCAACATGTGACCCCTCCACAGTCACAGTGTCTTTGTGGACAGACGGCACGAGAAGAATGTCTCTCTCAGCAAAACCAGAATTTCCTTCCCCTGACCTTTAATAAAATGCTTGAGGTTTTGAGCTCCCCTTCACAGGTTCTGACATATTAAATGGAACAACATGACTGAAGTTTCTAGTAAATAATTCTAGATTATGCGTCAACAAAAAAATACAAAGCAATCAATATCTTAGGTTACTTTTAGCCATAAAACTGCTGAAAGAAAAAGCATCTAGAATCTGTACTATGTATGAAATGTACCACAAGTCCAACAGGAAAAGGTGTGAAGTTTTTAGAAGAAGAGGAATGTTTAAGTTCCTTTAGATTATCTTTGATGTAGACAGTGCAAACAGAAGAAAAGTAAGAGGAATCTTTTCTTAGAAACTTATAAAGTCATGTATCTGCTGATCATCAGTTTATCATGAGCTACATTATAAACAAACTGTAAATACCAATCCCCACACACTAGGGGGCGCTGCAGAGGGGCACGAGCGCCATCAGTCCATAACCCAAACAAGATGAGAGGAGGCTCATAACTGCATATGCAAATAGTTCAACCGCTAAAGGGTAATATTTCTCAATGTAAAGTTGGAAAGACTCATATTTTTTCCATCTACAGATCAAAGTGTAATTAAGATAATCAAATGATCTGGAAAATGTTCACAGTATCCAGGGGACACTGCTGAAAACTGATGGTTCTGCATGATGCAGCATGATTCTGTGGTTGTAGTCACTGCATGAGCTTAGGAACATCATCAGTCAGTTTGTCCAGACATCTGAACAACAAAAGTTATTATCTACAATGCAAAGAAAAAAAAATCTTCCATTGTTCATTTACTTTTTGAGGAGAATTATTTTTAGAATTTATGGAGTCATCTGGATTAAAGAGGAGAGGGGCTATCATATTTAAACTGGGGAGTGGTTGCATTTGTGCAGCATTAAAAATGAGGAATATGAGGAGGATTTGGACCAACACACACTGCCATCCAAACAACATCTGTCTGAGGGAAAACCGTTTATTTCAGCAAGACAAAGACTAAGCACAACCACAGCAGAAGATGAGCCTGCCTGCTGTCCAGACTTGTCACCCACTGGGAACACTCTGAGAATTATAGAGTGGAAAAATATGAGTACTGAGCAGCTGAAATCCTACATCAAGTAAGCAATTAGAAAATATTTCACTTTCAAAACTCCTCAGCTTCCTCTGTGTTCCCCTCATCTTTTTCCACCACAGTGTCCCAGCTTTTTTGTGCCTGTTTTTGGCACCAAGTTAAACAACATTATTATTTCTTAGGAAGAAAGAAAAAACTAAGCCTCTCTGTTTCAACTTGGATTAGGTTATCTTTGTACCATGTTCATGTTTTCCATAGCATTTTTGGAAACAGGATAGTCTATTAGCAATCATTTTGACAATCAGTGCTTTAGAAGACATTACATGGACATTTTTCTCTGTTTTTTGACATTGACATGAATTTTTAATGGAAAAAGCAAGTGCTCATCAGAATAAAACAATAACCAGCTGCTGTGCTGCATCATTACACCACCATTATTGTGTGGCTGTGTGACGTAAACTGGACAAGGAACAATCAAATGTGTTCAATTGGATAATTAAGATCATTGAAATCTTTTCAGAACTTTTCAGTACAAACCAATTCTAAGCTCAAATTTAGTTGCCAGAGTGGTTCAGCTCAGGCCATGTGAAGTGTATTTTGGATACTCGTTAATGTATCTTGGCCAAGTGTAGGTAGAACATGCCCAAAGCTATGCTCCAACTCCAAAACACAAGCAAGAAACAACTTTAGGGTTTACTTCATGAAGCAGAATAAATCCTGAACTCTGTCTTCGCCCGCCTCAGTCATCCAGAAGTCATTTCACTCGTCTAAATACAAACAACATATAGCTTCACAGGAATTTTTATTTTATACGAAGTGTCTGCCAGTGACCAGAGTGTAGAGATGAGTTTACAGCGGATCACTGTAACCCTGTGAGGTGGGATTTGATGGTGTGTTTTTGAGGAGTGTGTCTGTGCTGCTTTATGTTGAATCAATATTAACAGTGTGCTGGAGATGGTTCTCTGCTCCACATTCTGGAACCCTGTTGACACGGTGGCATAGGCTCTCACAATCACATACCATGTCTGGACTCTGTTTGCAAGGTTTCTGCCACATTTATACAAAAAATAAGTTAAAATGTATCTCTGCTCACTAGTACAGCAGATTATTGCATTTTTTCAGGAAAATCTGTCACAAGAGGAAAGAATCACCAAAATTGGCACAAATATCCCTCGGGGTTTGTTGTTTAGATAAAACCCATTAGCCACACAAAAATCATGATGGCTACCATTTTTTTCAAGATGTCCACCAATTCAAGCTCTGAAATGCTATTTTGGGGGCAACTTTGCTGCCCAATAGGTAAAATCGTACATTTTTGACCACAGAGAAGTCGGCTTCATTGTACTGGAGAGGCTAAGAAGCTCCATTCTATCATATTTAAACCACTGAAAGAATATTATTGATCTCCGGCCTGCTACAAATGGTGTAGGGGAGAGTGGTCAAGTATGAGCCAGTGGGTTGACCCACACACTATTTTTGAATTAGATTATAGGTTAAGATAATAAATATAACAGATTATTAGATTAAATTATCACCCCAATCCTATCCCACTGTTGAGTGTGTTATTTGTTGTTATGTGACCATAAATACATGAAGCACCCATTTCTATATGGCTGTGACGGAGAAAAGGACATAAGAAACAGTTTTGTTTGTCACAGAAACCTCTAGGCTTGTTAGTTGACCATTATCAACATAACATGTTAGGGATGTATTTAAGCTCTTATTACTGTACTGCTATACTGTAATATCACACTGGAACCACATTAATAGTAAAGACTAGCACAAGCTAGCTAGGCTAGCTTGCCTAGCTAGCTTGCCTACAAACAGAACAGAACATTACAGCAGTAAACTAAATACACTTTAACTAGACAAGGGAAACACTGATGTTGGTGATTTGCTAACTTGTAAAATCATGTGAATCATTTGACTAAATATTACTTCACCAGTGGCAATCATTATCAACTCTTGATTTGCTTGCTGTTTAAGTTAGCTTTCAGGAAACAAGAAGAGATATAGACTATTTAGAAAACAAAAGAATGACTTTTTCTTTTTAATATATAAATTATTATAATTGTGTTCAGGTATCAACGTAAAAAGTCAGATGATCAATTTACTCCTACAGGGCTCAGTTTGCATTGGTCAACAGTCTGCCACCACAAACCTCAAAGACATTTGATGACTATGTAGCATCGTATGTTTTGCCCACCATAAAAGCATACTCAAGTACAAACGGACAGACATTGTATTTGATGTGTACCACCCATCAAGTCTGAAGAGTGAGACGAGGTCAAAGTGAAGACATGGAGTCAGACGCAGGGTGATGAGCACCAGTAAAGTCCCCTCAAATTGGCAGAACTTCCTAAGAGACTATGACAGCAAAACTGAAATTTTCAAATTCTTGGCAGACAAGATAGCCACAAACATGATCACTGTGCCCAAAGAAGATGGTGCTGTGAGCAATCACCCGACAAGCCTGGTGAAAATGGCCCCCTGTAGTCATGAGGTAGCTGACACGAGGATATTTGTGCTGCAAACACATCTTCATCAAAGCCAATGACACTGACATTCTCCTCATAGCGGTTGGTGTTCTGTCAACCCTTCAGGAGATTGGGCTTCAGAAACTGTGGGTTGCCTTTGACCAAGGCCGCAATCTGAGATGGATTCCCATCCATGACGTTCTCTCCTTCCAAGCCTTCACTGGCTGCATTGTTGTGTCAGCCTGCCATGGAGACAGCACTGCAAACCTGGGATATTTGTACTGAGGTTTCAGGTGTCAGTATCCACCAACAATACACAATGCTGACATGAAGACATTGGAAAACTTTGTGGTCATGATGTATGACCGATCCAGTACAGCTGATGGTGCTGATGATGCAAGGCTGGACATGTCTGCTCGGAAACAGAGGCCATACGAAGCCATCCTTCCTACTAGAGATGCTCTACTTCAACATGTGAAGCGTGCCACCTACCAGGCATGATGCATATGGGGTCAATCAGTAGTTTGTCAACCAGAAATACAAAGACCTGCTGGCTGGGGATGGACCAAGAAAGGTGATCTGTGGCAGAGCTTGTGGACCGATCTCCTCCCAGAAAGTTGCCAAGAACTGACCATTGTTGTTGCAAATCTGAATGTAGTGGAAGGTGCAAATACTACCGCTTTGGTCTTACTTGCACAGCACTGTTTAGCTGCACATGTGAAGATTAAGATCTATTCCATAAATTAGTTAGAGCATGATTTAGATTATTCTATATTTTAACACTTAAACTGTTAAACTGCTTTAACTGTTGATTGGAGAATGTTAAGGTTATTCACATTACAGATGTGAATTTGAAATGTGATAATTGATTCTAAAATAATTATATAATAATTATTATAATTAGCTATAACGTTTTGTTTGTATGCCATGCTGTACAAATGATATGTACAGTAAGCAGGGTTTAGCTCCTCGTGAGCAAATAAATTGACCATTTTTGTACATTTGTAATAAACATTTTGCTTGAATAATGTTGTGTTTATGCATATTTTAACACTGACATGGACAGGAGGCTCAGCACCATCACAGACAACAGATAACTTCTGTAGGGACACTGTGATTCCAGTGAGGACTGTAAGGTGCTATCCAAATAATAAACCATGGATCACCAGTGACATCAAAGACTTCCTGAACCAGAAAAAGATGGCGTTCCAGAATGGGGATGGAGAAAGGTGGAGGAATGTACAACGAGAGCTTAGAAAGACGTTGAGCTAAGGTGGAGTACAAGAAAAAGGTAGAGAGACAGCTGGAGAACAATAACATAAAGGAGGTGTGGAGTGGCATGAGGACCATCACTGGATACAGATTGAAAAACTCTCAGTCTGTGGAAGGTGAGGTGGACAGAGCCAATACTACAACAGGTTTGACAGTGTGGCTTTTTCTACCTCTGCAGCTGTTCCCTCCACCCCCATCACTACAGCTGCTTCCACTTTACTGCTTCCAATGCCCAGCTGTACTTCCACCTCAAGGCATCAATAATCAATTAACAACTCTGCAGCAACTCCCACCACTTACCCTCCTCTGTCCAGCTGCACCCCCACCCCCAGCTCTAAAATTGATAGCAACATCCCTCCTGTCGTCATCCCTCCGCTACAACCTCTTTGTCCATCTATAGAGGAGGTTGGAGCTGAGCTCAGGGGATTTCAGTCAGGGAGGACTGAGGTGCAGATGGAGTCTGTCCAAGGCTTCTGAGGGACTGTGCTGGTCAACTATCTGTCCCTCTTCAGAGGCTCTTCAATGTGAGCCTTCAGATGGAAAAAGTCCCGGTGCTGTGAAAAACTTACGGCTGTTGTGGCATGTGTGCACGGTGGACAGGAGAAGAAGTACAGGGACCTTGTGGAGTCCATCAATGGCTGGTCCAAAGAGAAATGTCTGCTCCTGAACACTACCAAGACCAAAGAGCTGGTGGTGGACTTCAGGAGATCTAAAACTCCATACCAGTTACTCTGCATTGATGGAGGGGAGATAGAAACTGTTCAGACCTGCAAATACCTGGGGGTGGTGCTGGATAAGAAACTGGAGTGGTCTACCAACATAGAAGCAGTGTACAGGAGGGGCCAGAGCCGTCTCTTCTCGGCTCGGGTCCTTCAATGTCTGTAGTGACATGATATGCATGTTTTATCACACTATCATTGAGAGTGCACTGTTCTATGCTGCTGTCTGCTGGGGGAGTTACACTACAGACAAAAACTGTAGGCGCCTGGACAAACTGGTAAAAAAGGCCAGTTAGTGGAGCAACAGATGAAGAGGAAATTATATTCTGTTTTGGATAATAACAGACATCCTCTCCATCGTAACCTGGCAGGTCAGAGGAGCAGCTGCAGTGAGAGGCTCATCTCACTGTGCTGCAGGACTGAGAGGTTCAGGAGGTTCTTTGTCCCCACAGCCATAAGGCTTTTTACTAATGACTGCTGACATGTTCTTCTCAAATTTATTATTTAGTAATTGATTATTATTATTATTATCATTATTATTATTTAATATACAATCATTGTAAATATTTATAATAAAAAAACACCCATTTTTTTAGCTACTTGACAAATTTCCCCCACTGGGGGATGAATAAAGTATTTATCTATTCTATTCTATTTTATTCTATTTTGTACATTATGTTAGATAGAAAATGTTCTGAGTGAATGGCAGAAAGAGATGTAAAAGGTTTTATGATCTATAAATTAGAAATGTCTATAATTTAAAAATCATCAATAGAAAAATGTCAGCCATCTTTAAAAATGGCCACCACTTTGGAATTTACGTGGCTAATGAGATTTTTCAAAAGACATTCAGTCAAAATTTGGTGTTTCTTTCCAGATGTGAAATATTTTTTTGCTAATCTGCTCTACTACACTGTTCATACTGATCTGCAAACAACTGTGGAAGTTTTTCATAGGATTGTTTTTTATGAATAAAATGTTTTTAGATGCTCAGCATTGAAACGAAAGATGGGAGGAAGTATGTGAAGAAAGAGCACAAAAAAACAAATTTGCAATGAAATTTGTAATAAACTTCAAAACATACTGAAACAAAATAAATGTCATCTGACATGAGAAAGGTAGTTAGGTTTAGACCTTTGAAGAAAGCATGGTGAGTAGTTTCAAAGGCTCATGGTTAAAGAAACATTTGAAACAGAAAATTAACAATTTACGTGAGTGTTGATGTCTGATGTTTTGTGGATGAATCCATCTACCCTGGGGTCTGTTTTACAAAGCAGGTTCAACAAACTGAGTATAATCGTAAACTCTGAGTTGATCTACTCTGAGATATACTTTTGGTTCCAGAAATGCTGATTTGAGTTAGTTGAGTCAACTCTGAGTAGTTTCACCTGGAGTTAAGTGCGTGCACCACAACTATAAAAAGCCAGCATCAATGGAGCCCCGATTCGACGAGTCACCATGGCAACGGAGAAGAGGAGGGCTACGTTTTTCACCAACCTAGAATTAGAAATCTTAATGCGCTCATATGGCGAGTTTCAACAAGTTTTTAGAAAGAAGTGCAACACGCTGCAGCTGCAAAAGAAAGGGAGACGGCGTGGGAGAACTGCTCAGGTCAGTGTGTAAGTTTAAATGTAGTCCTTTGCAATCACAATAATATCACAGGGAAAACTGCTTGAATGGTAGCCTATTCATTTATTTCATTTAGGTGCAATTCCACAGGGGAGAAGCGCACTTGGCAGCAGCTTAAGATGAAATCTGTAAACATTATTTAAACAGGTAAGACCTCAGCATGGAGGTACCTCATTATGATCAAAATGTTTTACACTGTAAACTAAATATTAATTCAGCTATTTGACTGTGCAGCTGTTTTATCCCCAACATAATTCTGTTTTCACACACGTAAATGTCTTCTCATCTATATCATGTTCTGTTAAATAATTAAACCAATTCAGACTAACACAGACTTCTACTCAGCCAACAGAAAGAAGGCAGATGCCTGTAAAACGGGTGGTGGCCCAGCACCTCCACCTCTAACAGAGGCAGAGGAGCTGGACCTAAACCACAATGTTGGAAGGCCAGTGGCTGAGGGATTCCCTGGATGGAGCTCATCCTCTGAGTCCACCCCCCAAAACATAAGTGTCTGTATAAAATGTAACAGGCCTATAGATGTATTTTTTTCAGCCTATTCATACAAATATGTATGTCTTTTATGTCTTTTTTTTCTTTTGTCCCAACAGATTCTGATGGTGCTATCTGCCTGGTGGAGCCTCCTCACGCCACAACAGACCTTGTAACTGAAGGTATGCAATACTCCACAGATTTGATATACTCCACTATCAAATGATAGTTTAAGTTTACTGAAACATACCGCTTATCTGGGATGAAGAGGATGAGGAAGCTGCCTTTACAGAGGCGGATCCAGAAAGGCCTATAGAGGTAACATCTTCATATGTTACTGATAGTTCTCTTCCCTTTCACATTTCTTAACATTCTGGATGAATATAGAGTGACATTTAGCCTCCACTGAAGTATTAACACATTTTCGTCCTTTTTAACAGAGCATGGCTGGGCAGCAGCAGGAGGGTCCCTCAACTCCCACTGCACAGACTGACACAGTGAGATGTTCAGTAAACACCAGAGGTTCAGTCTGTGGAATTCATGTGCAACTGTATCATTTAATGCCCTCCTTCTGTATTACCAGTTGACAATAAAAGAGGTTTATAAAATTCACCTGCTGAAAATTAAAAAAAAAAAAGAAAAAAGAAATACTCTACTTGGACCTCCAGATTAGGAAGACAGATCTGGAAATTGAAATACTGAAACACAAGTTAGAGGTGACTGCATGGTCACAGGTGAATTATGTTAACTATTGGAACATTAACTGAACTAGCCCTTGTATTTGTAGGAAATAAAGAAGACTTTAAACTGAAGAATTAAATTTGTATTACCTCTTTATTTGACTACTGTGGTGGTGGTGATGATGGTGACTTAAACTCTAAAGTGATTATTGCATATGCTGTCTCTGACTGCCCTGCATAGTTTCCTTGCTCAAGTGCTCTGCATCTCCGACATACAAAAGACTTCCATTTGCAAAGAAACGCAGTGCAACACACAATGGCTGCGTTTCCCAGATTCGATCGTTCTTAAGGACTTAAGAAGGCTCTTAAGAAGGGTTCGGCTAAGAAGGAGCGCTAAGATAGGGGACGCGTTCTTAACTGCCTTCTTAAGATCCCGCCAAAGAAGCTTCTTAAGAAGCTCTTAGTGGGAGCTGTCCAGCGCCGTGGTGCCGAAACTAAATCAATCGATGCCAGGCAAAATCGATCACCCACCACTTTATCAGCGCATAAATCACACACAACGCCAAGCTTTTATTAATGCACGGGCTTACCGGGGCTCAAGCCCCAGGGCCCGACGATGTAGGGGGACAACGCAAGGCTCGAGAAAAAAAAAAAAAAAAAAACATGCAAAAAAAAAAAAGCCTAGAAAAAGACAGTGACCAGGAGACTGCTGTCTGTGTTCAGTTGTGAGCGGGAGGGGAGGGAGGGCGAGAAGATTAATGTAACGAATAAATTTACACACTGTGATGCGTTTTTTGGGGGAACAAAGGCCAAAAAAGACATTGCATTAAAAACCAAATTTGGCAGGCAAAAGATATCCCCCTCTAGTCCCTGTGGCCTGCGAGACTGGGGTGCTGTAAGAAAGAAGTGGCAGGAGTTCCAAAGCCAAACCAAAAAAACAAAGTGCAAAGGTGAGGCGAGAGAGCATGGGCACAGGTGGTGGGCATTCTGATGTGTGTCCATGCATGGCGCAGGAGGATCGGTTATCGTAATGAGTGATAGTAATGATGATTCATTTTATTTATGTAGCTATAGGAACACATGGGCAATTCATTATTTTTATATATTGTTATTGCTATTTTTCTTGCGTCAGTGTTCTGCAGCTATGAATTCATCATTACGCATGGTTTTAGTATTCCTTTAAGTGTCAGATATAACTTTACCTGACGCGGCTGCAGTGAGCGTTAGGTTGCTAAGAAGGGTGTTAAGAGTGGGTCAGGGCGATCTTATGTTTCCTTCTTAGTGAAAGATCTTCTTAAGCTAAGAACGAATCTGGGAAATGTGGCCAATATCTGCTGGGATATGAGAGCATGACTACGGTTGGTAATTTTGCAAATGTAAGGACGGATTAGGTTTTGTATGTAAATGATGAGGCACCCTTCGATAAACTCATTTGACAGGTGACCTTTGACCTCTTATGATCAATCAAAGTATTTTTACAGGTGACCTTTGACATACATCCGCTCACATCTGGTCAGGTGGCTTTTGACATCTAAGGGAGGGGGGTTTACAGCTAAGGTCAGAAGGTTGTGAGAAATATATTTGTTGAATGTTTAAATAAGAGAAAGGGTTAATAGGAAAGGTTAAGTTTTAGAAAGTCCTTCTTTTTGACAGCTTCAAAGACCAGTCCCTGTAAGGTAAAGATGAGAAAATAATTAGATGTGGGGGGTACTGTTCGACGCCAGGAGTTGTCAGCAGTGCAAGGATTTGGGTGGGGTGGGGGTAACAGATAGTTAATAATGACCACTAGTGTCTAGACAATCATGCATTGTTACCTTTTTCAGTAAGAGACAGGGCAGTCCATCAGACTCACATCTGGCAACATCTGACTGACCAACTCATACTGTGAGGGTGAACAGCCAGGGGCCACATGAATGCAGTATACTGTGAGGGATGGGGGAGAGCAGACTGTTAATAATGAACATAAGAACAATCCTGCTTTGTTACTGGTTCAGTAACAGAACAGACACCTAGTTTAGGTTTACATCTGGTTATATCAGACTGACCAACTCATACCTCATACTCATACTCATAGGCTGAACTGCCAGGGGTCACAAGAATGCACCAAATTGTGTGGGGAACAGCCAGGGTCTTGGTCTTAGTTCACAAGTAAGCAGATTCAATAAATCTGTATCTAATCGTAGGATGGGTGTAGAATAAGTGTGAAGAATTGTTGTTTAAAAAAAAAAAAGGAAACAAAGTGTCAATACAATTTTTAAGAAAGAAAACGAGAGTTGAAATCCACAGACTTCCATTTAACAATTCTGAGGATATCTCAGGATTAGTCGGCAGTAAGTAAACAGCCTTAATAATGAACATTTATGTAAGTATACTTAGATTCCATCATGACACATTTCTAACTGTTATTCTTCTGAACCCATTGCACAGGAGTTGGAGGTTCTGTCTTACCACAATTGGACTTTGACAAAAGAAATGTGTAACGGGGGGGTGCATGGACCCAATTGCAGTACAAAGGAGTCAGAAGACAGTGGTAAAAAGTTCAAGGCTTTACTGAAACTCTGGCAGACAGACAAACGGTTTAGAAACCAGCAAACAGGAATCAGGAGAGGAGAGGCAAAGTTCTTGGTCAGTGACAGAAGGCTGGGTCTAATTATCAGGAGGCAGACGAAGCAGGGAATCAGGGACAGGCGAGGTCGGTACCGGTAAAGCTGGCAGGAGAACGCTGGAAAGACTTGCATGGCAAAGAACAATCTGGCAAAGGATAGAGTGTGGAGCTGGTGACTATATGCTGGGCTGATTGCATGTGATGAGAGGCAGCTGTGTGCACAGGTGAGTGGAGTGAACTGATGAGGTGTGTGTGGCTGACAGGCTGAGTGGGGCAGAAGCAGGATCAATGGAAAATTACTGATGGTTGGATGACTGAACTGTGACAAAATGATTCAATAAAGGAACAACAATTATAGCTACTTACAGATTTGATTAGTAATGTGAAGGTAAGCTGTCAGTTAGGGTCACAGAGTTCACCTTTCCTTTCTCTGCATCGTGTGTGTTTATCAGCCTCAACATCACAGGGCAGTGTGTGCATGACTGTGTGTGTGTTGGTGGTGTGCACACCTCCAACTGCCCTGCTGTGAAACACTGCAGGCATCCCACGGTCTAAGAGACTAGACAAACACAAGAGGGAAATGGTCTCGTGCAAATATACCAAACAACATTCAGTTGAATAAAATACTGAGAGTTTGCCTACTTTTCCTTTCCTTCTTCATTTTTTAACATCCAGCTAATTATGAGATATTAGTTCATATGAGATAAGGAACATAATAAAATAAAACTCACTGATCTGACAGAATAATGTGATCATTTCACCCTGTTACAGAAATCAAAGTAATTATGCAAAAATGTCAAGAAACATTATTCAAGAAAACCCTGAATCAGGTTCATATGCACAGGGAGCTGTTAATGTAATCTCACACCAGCTGAATATCTGCACCGGGCAAGAATAACTCAATAAGCTGGCTTTTGTTGCTCCTCATGCTTTGTTACTTTGCTGCTAAAAGATTTATCTACCTTCAGTTGACCAGTGTAAAGAACATTTCAGGAACCTTGTTACTGATCCTTATAACTTACTCAACATTTAATTAGCTTTATTCAATGTGATCTTCATTGCAATTTATTATTCATCAAGGAGATCAAACACAGCTGAAGACAAACAGCTCAGTTTTCAGGACTGCAGACTGTACAGAAAATGTAAAAACCTCCAAACAACATGCAAAGGAATAAACTGAGGTCAAAATTTAGTTTTCAAACAGTGCAACATGTTCATAAAGCAAACTAAACTTAAGCAACACCTGAGCACCGAGTTACCCACGAAGTGTCAAGAGACAGATGTTTCTCTGTGATGAGATGATTAAATTAAAGTCAGCAAATAATAAACTTTTTCCACAGCTGGAAAATGATCACCATCACCTGCATGAAATAGCAGTTTAATCAGAGAGGCACCATGTGTGTTCCCATGAGAACAGGGTGCACCTAAGTGATTGGGCAGCTGCAGACTTAGAGATAATGGTAGGTCACTTTTTCAGCAGGGTCAGGTTCTCAGCTGTCACCCTGAGAACTACAGATGTCTGATTCCATCTTTCATTCTGGGATCTCATGAATTTCCAGTTAAACGTTGTAGTTAAGCTGTTAACCAGCACACAAGACCTGAGTTTAAGAAGTAGGTGTTCGTTTATTCAGCCTTAAAGACTTCAGACTCTGCTCAGTCCATCTTTCATTTGAAATCAAAACACAATAACCTCAACCGAGGTGACTTTGTGGTAAGATTCAGACATGAACAACTGTTCAGTTTCTATGAGTAGACACTCTGGAACGAACAGGTGAGCATGCAAAGAAAACATGCTGATCTCCTGATACTCAGGATTAAATATGATAAAGATGATCAAAGTCCAATCTCTCCCGAACTGTTTATGACTGACTGGTGCCTTAGTCAAACATCAAAGACCCCTCCCACCCCCATCACGGACAGTCATACTCACGGTAAGAGGTTCAGTGGCACCAAAAAGCAGAACAGCCATTTCAAACTTCCCACATCAGGTCACACCATGTTCAGTGCAGGTGTGGGAGGTCATATAGTAAGAAAAAGGGGAAAAACTGGGTTTCTTTCAATTTTATCTTAGCTGACCCTCAACATGTAAATGAACTGATTGATCTCTGTTGTCGGTCCTGCCAGATAGCGAATTGATATTCTTAATTGGGAAGTCTCCCTATGACCGACTTCTGAAAACGAATCTATCATCCCTTTGGTTGCTGTTTTAAGCTGTATTTGGTGAACCAGCTCATTTGTATCCAATCTAGCTTTTAAACTGATGAAATGCCAAGTTTGTCTTTGTTTAGGAAATCATAATAATGCTAATAATAATAACAGTACAAGTAAAATAAGATTGAGACACAGGACATTGCTGCCTTCATCTACAATGGATGGAATTTTCTTGGATATATAGTTCAGGATCCTATTTTCTGTGTCATGAAATGTTCTGTATCAGTAGAATCGTTATTACCATCGCATTATCCACCATGCATGTGCTGAACTCTGCATGAGTAGTAAATAAACGATGTGAAAATTAATCGTTAGATGCAAAATATTTAATATTTTGTGGCTAATTTAGACCTTTTGCCCCTTTTTAGTTAAATGATAGAAAGTTTCTCTTTTTAATGTCACCTTTACTGCAGCTGCATGAGACACCTGAGCTACGTATAGATGTCTGGTTTTCACTGTCTGCAGACCGCTGATTCCACAGAGGGGCATGTGTTGCCTGTTGTCATTGTCCTCACCCATCACCAAGATTTTTTTTCTGCCAAATTTATTTATTTTTCTTCTTTTGTCCGTAGCTGTTCCTGACTAGAACCGAATGTGTGCCGGTAGTCTGTTTAAGATTAATACATAGTTGTCTTTAATAATCCACAAAGGGAAATTAAGTTAAAGAATCTGACCAGCGTCTAAGTTTGATTTAAGAACTACAAATCACTAGCACATAAGGTCAGGAAGGTTTTCATGTTCAACATCTTTTACAAATCAAGCTTAAGAATAATATCAGCAGCGGTCTTAAGGTTAAATTCAGGTCAAATCTAAGAGCAGAAAGGACATGACATGACATCTGTAAGCATAACAAAGCGTTACACCAAAATTTCCCCATATTTCTGAACAATGTGTTGACAATCAACAGGTTTTCTCCAGCAAATAGCCATCCATCCATTTAATTATTCTATTCAGAGTCAGGGTTTGGAGCTTATCCCAGCTCCAATATGGGAAGAGGCTGGATACACCATGGAATGGTCACCAGTCTATCACAGGGCCAGCACAGAGACAAACAACAATGCACGCTCACATTCACGTCTAGGGTCAATTTGGAATCACAAATAGCTTAACATGCACATTTTTGGATGGTGGGAGGAGCGAATCTGAGCCAGGAACCCTCTTGCTGTAACCACCACACCATCATACACCCTACAAACAAGCATAACAGCAACCTTCATCACAAAGCCACTTTCAGATGTTTAGAGATAGATTTAATCCTGAAATAAATGTTTGAAATAAATTCCACTCTTATTTTGCACAAACCCAGCTCACACAGAGTAACACTGAATCTCAAATCTACCTGAGCTCTGCTTCTCTTGTTCTCAGCTCGCTCTGCATCTCAGTACGTGCCGACCTCCAGCTCCTGCAGGAGCAGGTGTTTTGAGCTGGTGGAGGTGGAGCCACCAAACTGTCGCTGTGACAACCTCTGTAAGACCTACAACAGCTGCTGCTCAGACTTTGACCAGCTCTGCCTCAGGACAGGTACTCCATCTCAGCCCCTGCTTGTCCTCTGATGACAGCCCACCTTCCCATAAATTACCATCATGTTTCAGGTTTGACTGCAGGATTGCTGCAGGATGTCTCCCAGCATGTTGTCTGTCAGGGGACAGGAACTCAGGGTTGCTCTTTATGATGTAGGTTAGGTTGGGGAGGCCAAAGAAAACAGAAATCCATGCACATCCTATATTTGATCTGGCAGGTGATATTTTTTCTCCAACATATAATGTGACTTTCATCTGTTTGTAGTTATGATTTTAAGAGAAAAGAATAGGTTGGCAGATATCTGTCACACAATAAAGTTAAGAGCTTTGAAATATGTCAGTGGTGTGTGTGCTTGCTGCTGTGGGAGACTGCAATGATGAGACAGGCAGGAGAGGATGAGGAGAGGAACATAGCACGCCTGTAAATGTCAGCTGTGCAGTTTGGGAGAAAGAAGAAGCATTTCTCCTATTTGTCAGAACCTCAGACATACATGGTCAGTGTGTCACAGTGGCAAAGGCTAATCTCTACATCACCAGCACTTTGTATACAGTGTATTATATAGTGAACTGCATCTGGAACAGTGGGATTCATCAGTAAAAAACTAATATTGAGTATTACATGCATTTTGTAATTGTTCTTTAGATACTTTTATCTTTGATGGAGTTTTTATTTGATGTATTCTTGTTGAATTTGCTTTAAGAAAGGAGATTTTCTTTCTCAGACTGCTGCTTTTAAAGTTGAACTTGTATCATTGTTGGCCATACCTGTACTTTGCAGTATGTTGCGATGTTACAGGCCTTTTCAGTTGGACCCTGATTACTTCCAGTCCTACCAGTGCATAATGCTGTCCAACAAAAGAACATTTGTTCAACACAGATCTAATCTACAGCCATTTGTTAAACATGAATAAGTTTAAATGATGTTTTTCATTAGAAAAATCATTTTGTTTGATCAAGGCTTGCAAACATCCAGATATATAATATCAAAGCCTAATTTCCAGCTGTACAGTAAGGGGGTGGAAATGAGTAGTGGACTTCATGATGTGTGCTTCTTGCATATTGAGCAAGCTGTGTGTGTTTCTTGTTATTTCTCTGTCTCTCAGTTGCTGAGTCAGCATTTCCCCCTGCACTACCCATGTTGGTAGCGCTCATTGCTCTCCACTGCCTTGCCACAGTAGTCCTCCCTGTGCTTGAAAGTCATGATATACTTGTTTCACCCTGACAGTGTCAAATCCTACCTTAAAACCCTCTGTCCTTATTAAGGAATCTCCAGAAGACAGAATGTAAAGTAGGCTTAATGCTGCTGCATGCAGCCAAATGAACATCATGATGATACTGTGGTTTTCATGTTAATCTAATGAGGATTAATTTTGCCTCTGTGAATAGTTTAGAGTCTGCAGCTTCTGATACTTGTGTGAAGAGGTTTTCTTCTTTGAAGTGAGGCTCCTGTGTTCGTCCTGCATACAGATGGGGGTTATGAGTGCAGTAAGGATCGTTGTGGGGAGACTCGAAACGAACAGCATGCCTGCCACTGCTCTGACGACTGTTTGGCCAGAGGAGACTGCTGCACCAACTACAAGAAACTATGTAAAGGTTTGGAACTTTAAGTATCGCCTATCAGTTTGTACGGTATATATCTTTATTTATATCTGAATGTTTAGGAATTCAGGTATCAATTATTCCACTTTATATGATATTATTTGAATAGTTTTTGTATATGTGCATGAGGAGATATTGTCTGGAAATAATTGGTCTAAAAATGAAAACTTTTAAAACTTAAAATGAACAAGTTTATTGTCATTTTAAATGCTCATGTAAATATTAGTGATGAGTCTAAACATAGAGATTTGGTCATTCAAGTTATTAGAGGACCACAAAGTCTTTCTAGATGCATCTTAAGGTTGCAGGCAGACATTAAGTGTGACTTTTATTTCATTACAGATAGTATGAACCCAAGATAATTCAAATTTTGGCTCATTATCTTTATTTGATTTATTAACATACTTTTTTGCATTTTAGACCTGCAACACATTTCAAACCCTTTTAAACGTATCACAAGGGCACTACTAAGACTTCGATAGAGGAATACATTTCAAGGTGCCTCAATAGGCTGTGTATCTCACTAACGTTATTTCTGGCATTTTGTTTTAGTGATAGTATAGAAGTAGAAAGAAACAGAAGGTACGTTTGAAAAACAAAAACACTGAAAGGGATTAGAGGAACTTGATTTTTCCAGCAGTTGTAACTCTCTTTGTCCTTTTAGGTGTATGTGTGTGAGACAAAGACATTTGACTAGTGATGTTTTGTTGTTTCTACAAGAAACATAACTTTCTACAACTGGAAACTGGAAGTTGGTTTGGAGAACCAATTGTTCAATCTCCATGTTAAATACAATAGCGAGAGGAAAATGTACCCTGTGAGTCTGTCACAGTTTATGTTGTAATAGTCTTGTTTTCAGGTTCTGTTCTGGTCATGTTTTGCCACTTAGTTTCACTCACTTCACCTGCTTCATTGCTCACAGCTGCACCGCATTCACTGATCACTCCCTCCTCAGTATTTAGTCTCCTGGTTTCCTTTCATTCACTGCAGAATCCTCACCAACCCTTCATGCCTCAGTCACCGAAGATAAGTCTGGTTTCCTGCCTCATAGCCATAGTCCCGTTCATAGTTATTTATTCATAGTCACAGTTAATCATAGTCTTGTTTTGTTTTTCATAGTCTTGGTTTTTGTCAACGTTTAAGTATTTTTGAATCGGGCTCTGCCGCGCTTTCTGTTCTTGCCTTTTGCTCCCTGTTTTTTGGAAATAAACCTTTTTTTGAATTCGAAGAACTGCACCTGGGTCCTGCCTCTCCACAGTTTCTGACAGAAGGATTCTGCCAGAATGGACCCAGCAGCTCTCCAAGCGCTCCAGAGCAGACTCACGGCCTTGCAGAAAGGCATGGCTGAGGGGGCTGACAGTCTCGCCCGATGGAGTCTGTCCGGAGACTACCTGGAGGAGTTTGGGAGGGGGCTAGTTCCGGTCATCCCCGGAATCCAGGAGACTTGGGAGGCCATCAGGAAGATCTACATCGCGGCTGCGATGGACATTTTCGGCCTAGAATCAGCCTGGATCCTGGACAAAAAAACTGAGATTTTAGACCAGGCGACCAGGTTCTTGCCCTTATGCATATTGTGGGTTCACCATTTCAGGCCAGGTATACTGGTCCTTATACTGTCATGGAAGAAATCTCTGACTTGGATTATTTAATTGTAATACAGCAGTGTAAAAAATCAACACAAGTCTATCATCTAAATTTACTTGAAACCTACTACACCTTGTGATCATGACTCGGGGCAGGATGTAAAAGAGGGTATGCGTCCTTTTCTTAGTTGTCTGGGACTGTTTGAAGGTGATGGTGTTCCAGAGCCTGATGACATTTTGTTGTATGATCGTTTAAGAAGTTCCGAGGCTCTCTGTAATCTGGATCTGTCTATCCATCTCTCGCTCCAACCTGCCATGATACCCAGACTGAGGCAAGGACTCATCCCTAACCCAGACAGAGCATTCCACCTTTTTCCAGTTTAGAACATGGGCTCGGATTTGGATGAGCTGACTTTCATTGTGGCTGCTTCACACTTGGCTGCAGACCACTCCAGGGGGCACTGAAGGTCTTGGCTTAAATAGCCAACCGAACCACATCATATGCAAGAAGTAGAAATGCGACCCTGAGGTTCGTACTCCTCTCCACGACGACGCATTGAGATCCTGTCCATGAAAACCAGAAAAAGGATCAGTGACAAGGAGCAGTCCTAGTGGAGTCTAACATGCACCCGAAACATGTTCAACTTAGTGCCAAGAATACACACACACCTCTGACTTTGGTTATACAGGGACTGGATAGCTTGTAAAATCGTCTCCAGTACCCCATACTCCCTCAGCACCCCCACTGAATTCCTTGGGGAACACGGTCGTAAGCCTTTTCCAAGTCTACAAAACACATGTGGACTGGATAGTCAAACTCATATGATCCCCTCTTGCCCCCCCAAAACAACCAAACCCAAAAGCCTCATCCCTAGAGCCAGATTGCAACACTGGGGATCAGCACGCCCCGGCCCCAGCCTTTGCCTGCCACCCAGCTCGCACTCCACCCTTCCTTGATGTTCCTCCCAGGAGTGGTGCACTCATGTGGAGGATTTTGCTGTAAAAGCCACAACAAACACTGTATCAGCATGAAGACTTCATCCAAATCTTTGAACTAATAAAGTACACAGACTAGTAGACTACAGTCCTTTTTGCAGTTTCTAAGTTCAGCCTTCTCACACCACCTTGACAGTCGGGTTGAGCTTCTCTTGGCTTTAACTTGAAAATTGCATCTTTAGTAAATTATAATTGCTGTGGCATTAATATGTGGTGATGAGGAGCAGCTTATCTGTGCTGGACGATGGATTAGGGGCGGCTCTCGCTACATCAAGACACGCACTTGTCTCTTCTACCCGTATTCAGCAGGGGAGTTCTCAAGTAGCTCTCCTCTACTTACCACTCTACAACAACACAGACAGAAGTCGGTTTCATGGAACAGGCATTTATTACACAAAGATGTTGTCTTTGAAACTTTTACCACTTTTACTACTTTTTTCCTCTCTGCAGCAATAAAATCTTATCCGTTCTTGTATACTTGTGTTTGTATACTTTCTTTTTTTATTTCAAAAACTGTATTTGCAATGGGATAATTGATTGATTTTTCTTTCTTTTTTCCTCTCTCTCTCTCTCTCATTCACTCACTCAAGCCAAAACTGTGTTGATATCTGGCTGTTGAAGCGTTACATGGTACCATAAACCACTGTGTTGCCGAGCTGTAAACCAAATGTGTGAACTGTGGAGTCTCCAGGATAGACTCTGGATAGAATATGCATAACAAAAGGTGGTGTACTAAAACAAGTCAAAAGCAAGTTTTGGGTCAAAATACTACATATTCCCTTTTTTTTACTGCACTGTAAATTGCTTGTATTTTGTACAAGAATGCAGCAGCTACATCAGGCGTTTATTAAATTGAAACATTAAGTCCCAACTTATTTCTGTATAAGAATTAGCTTTTGGGAGTTGTTAGAATGGTAAACACAGACAACATGTCATCCCGAGGCACTTCAAAGACACAATACAATTCAAGCCAATTATAATCCAATTAATTGTAATGCAATCATAATGCAATCAAATCTAATTATTTAAATTCCAAATTAGTCCAATGAATGCATACAAAGCCAATTTAAAAACGTAGCGTAGTTAAGGAAACTAACAGATTGCACTGAAACTTCTTTTCGATCCAATCCCTCATCATGAATGTACACAAGGCGACTGTGGAAAGAAAAAAATCCTTTTTAACAGAATGAAATCTCTGTCAGAACCAGACTCAGGGAGGGTGAGAGGACAGGAAAGAGGGGACAACAAACACCATAACATCAGGCCAGGGATACTTGCTGAGAAAGAGAAACACAAGTTAATGGGAACAATAATGTTATATTACAGAAAGAAAAAGTAGAGAGGGTGTCTGCTTCCTGAACCCAAACTGGTAGCTGGTTCCACAGAGAGGAGCCTGATAACTGAAGGCTCTGCCTCCCATTCTGCTTTTAGGGGCCTGATAACTGAAGGCTCTGCCTCCCATTCTGCTTTTAGAAACTCTGGGAACCACAAGTAAACCTGCAGTTTGGGAGCGAAGTGCTCTGTTAGGAAAATACCGTACAATGAGATCTTTAAGATATGATGGAGCTCGGTCATTAAGAGCTTTATATGTGAGGAGAAGAATCTTAAATTCTATTCTGAATTTAACAGGGAGCCAATGAAGAGAAGCTAAAACTGGAGAAACATGATCTCTGCTGTTAGATCTCATCAAAACTCTGGTTGCAGCATTTGGGATCTGCATGGAGCAGTTTTTCTGCATCACCCTGAGACAGGATGTTCCTGATTTTAGCAATATTACGAAGGTGTAAGAAGGCAGTCCTGGAAACCTGTTTTATATGCGAGTCAATGGATAGATTCTGGAAAAAAATAACTCCAAAGTTCCTCATTGTAGTACTAGAAGCCAATGCAATGCCATCTGGAGTAAGTATATGACTAGACATTTTCTCCCTGAAACTTTGAGGTCCAAAGGCAACAACTTTGGTTTTGTCTTAAGTTTAGGAGCAGAAAATTCTGAGTCATCCAGGTCTTTATGTCTTTAAGACATACTTGTAGTCTAACCAACTGATTGGTATCATCTGGTTTCATATATAGGTATAGCTGAGTATCATCAGCATAGTAATGAAAATGTATGCTCTGCTGTCTAATAAGGTTACCTAATGGAAGCATATATAAGGTGAAATGAATCAGCCCAAGCACAGAACCCTGTGGAAGATTCTTTATTTACAAGAACAAATTGGAATATATCAATGTAAATGATCACACATTTGAGCTGCAAGAACTTTAGACATAAAAGGGTTATTGGATATAGGTCAATAATAACTAACACTCCTGGATCAAGAGCATTTTTTAAGTGAAGATTTAATTACAGCAACCTGTACAGTCTGAGGTACATATCCTATCAACAAAGACCGATTGACCAAATCCAATATGGAAGTGTTGATTAAGGGGAAAATGTCCTTGAACAGTTGCTTAGTAAGGAAAATCTATTTGAAATGTGAACAGGTTGATGGTGAACCAAGGGTTTGACTTTAGGGCTATGCCTCCTCTTCCTGACCGTCACCCTGCTAGCCTGGGGTACAAGCTTGGTGCGAGCTGGGGTACAGCTAATGGGATTAGCTACACTTAGGTGGCTCCACACCAGCTACAGGAACCTGGCTAGCTTTTGGGTGGTTTTCAACAGTACAGAGCTGAGATTCCAATTCAGATAACCTTGCCTCCAAAACTACAAAAAGACTACATTTGTGATGTGTACCATTATCGCTAACGGAGAAAGAGGAATAACAAAACATCTGACACATGGAACAAATGAAAACAGGAGATGGAGGGAGAAAGCTGGTAGCCATGCTAAGCTAGAGAACCAGACACACCGCTAGAAAATTGAAAATGTGTCAGTACACCAAAGAGCTACATAAATGGGTGCTGAGAATAAAACAAATGGTGTGCGATAGGGTTCACGATGCAAAAGTGTGTCACTTATAAGAAGAAATTCAGTGATATTTAAAAATCCTAGAGAAGCAAGAAGTTCCTCAAATGAGGATACAGGAAGTGATGTAATACATTTTACCAAGAAACGTAGCAGTAGCTCTTGAATACATTGGAACTCTTTAATCAACAACAGTGCCTTCTGAACAACAGATCCAGATGCTTCAATCAAATAAAGCTACCACAATACTTAAATTACTCCTTTACAAGCAGAAATTATGCATGATGAATATACTTAAGAAAGAAGCCAAAGTTTCATTAATTATATTTACTTCAAGTATCACATGCTGAAAAACTGCTTCTGCCGAAGGTTAGCCAGATTGACTCATGCTTGATATGATTTAGGGAATTTCTCTGACTTACCTGTACTCTGATCTCTTGGAGAGTTTGAAATCAGTTGTCATCAGCTGGAGAGGATTTTCTCTTTTGGAGAATAATCCCAATAGCTCAAATCTTTGAGACATGTCAAACTGACACAAATATTTCATAACAAGCCAACAAGATTGGGATGATTACACTTAAATGTTAACTCCAGATGCTCTGTGATTTGTTGAGTATGTCATGGTAGTAAATGTCCTCATTTACTTCCCGTCTCACAGCCTGAGAGTTGCAGACCAACCAATCAGAGTGTGCTGTTTGTACATAATGTTCTTCACTTACTCCCTCGTGTTTTCCTAGGAGACACTTCCTGGCTGCAGGATGAATGTGAGGAGATCAGGGCCCCTGAATGTCCTGCTGGGTATGTTTAAATCTTTGCCATAGAAGAGAGACTTCTAATAGACTGACAATAGATTGAGAAAGTTTAATTCTATACCTTGTGTCCTTTGTTTATTGTTCAGGTTTGTGCGTCCACCACTTATTATACTGTCAGTGGATGGATTCAGAGCTTCTTATGTGAAGAGGGGGAACACTGTCATACCCAACATAGAGAAACTCAGTAAGTCTGCATGTGTTATATAGAAGGATGGTTCAAGATTCCTTGTTGAAAAATGAGTAAAAACGATAATGATGTGGGGCTTTGTGTGGAGTTGAATTCCAAGGAGCTGTGAGTAAAAATGAACAAGTGGTGGTGAATTTTGCAATTATAAAAGATTTCAGTCTTGGAAGTAATTTTTCTTTGTTCTTTTCAGGAAGATGTGGAACCCATGCCCCTTACATGAGGCCTGTTTACCCATCCAAAACCTTTCCCAACCTCTACTCTCTGGCAACAGTGAGTATGTTATGATGAATACATGTGCCTCCAGATCTTAAAACTGATTATTAAAAAAAGTTTGAGGTCAAATCTGAATGCCTGTTTTGTAAAACACCGCAGTTCAAAGGGCTGAACAAATCTTGTTGAACAGAGGGGGGGGGTTTAGATGACACGCATCGTCTGGCCCATCTTACACGGGCTCTCATTAACTCTCCAGGCTTTCAATTTCCCAAGACACACGCTCATTGACTCTGTCCACACCTCCATTATTCTGATGTGATGTTTGATACATCGTTGATGACAGGTTGCAGGAAGCACAACACCTCCCTGGATCACATGTACTGTATATACTGAAAAAAAACGTTAATTAGTAGAATGTCATGAGGTGCAGAGGAGCGAACCCAAATTCAGACAATGGAGAGATGAGTGCAGCTGGCAGATGATCTGGAAAGGCTTTAATAAATCCAAAAACACAGGAGGTTTGGCACATGGACACGAACATAATGACATTTTTACAAAAAAACCCCAGAAAATAAATCAATGGATCCAGCATGGAGGAAAGAACCCAAACCGGTCTCAGGAGCTGATCAGAGCCAGCAAAGCCAGTTCAAATGCCCAAAAGTCTGCCGATGGCCCAGCAGGCCAGAAGAATTGGCGTAACAGAAACCCCTGCGGGGCGGACAGGAGAATAAAATTCTGGCCAACAGAAAACCAGGGTCTATATGCAGAGGGAGTGAGGGGGTTGAAAACAGGTGAGTGCAACCGGTAACTTAAAGCAGGTGTAACACAGAAAAGAGGTACATTTGAACAAAAACAACCAAGGGAAAGTTTTACAAAATAAAACTGGAAATACCAACAAAAATAAAAACAAATCCAAGGACCATGACAGTAAACCAGTTTAACTCTCTCAAAATTGGGTTGTAGCTTTATTGAGTGAAGGTTTTTGTTCCACCTTTGAGTCCTGCGGTGTTGTTGTGTCATGACATATTAATAGTGAATTTACACTATTTTGTAATTGAAGGGTCTCTACCCTGAGTCTCATGGCATCATTGGAAACTCCATGTATGACCCGGTGTTTGATGCAGCCTTTAACTTGAGAGGCCGTGAAAAACTGAATCACCGCTGGTGGGGAGGACAACCAGTAAGTAGAGAGAAGACTTTTCTTTTGAAGCTCAATGCAGAGGGAATGATAAATCTAATTAATGGTAGATATTATTTTGAGTTCATGAAAGCTGAGTTGGAATCGAATACCAGCCTTTAGAGATTTAGTTTTTTAAGGTTTATTTAAAGAACAAACTTATGTACATTTTTTCTTCATTGTCAAATTGAGCAAGCATGATAGTAAGTCCCAATTCCTTCCCAACAAACATGACTTTACCAGTATCTTTGTTAAAGAGCTTCACCAACCTACTGTTTGTATTTTTGCGTTAGTTGGGTTTACAGTTATTGATCTTTTCTCTACTGTAGCCAATGAGCATAGTTTATTCACTCTTACTTTGTGGTGAACACAAAATAAATGTGAATAATTATTCTAATGTGATTACTTTCTAAGGCTGATAATATAATGACTTGTATATAATGCTTTTTTTCAAGATCTGGATCACGGCACTCAAACAAGGAGTGAAGGCTGCCACCTTCTTCTGGCCTGTGTAAGTCTACGCAGACACACAAATAAAACCTGCCAGCCTGACTCCCCAGATACTGACTCCTGCTTTAAACCTGCTTGCTGGCTGCTCAAAATGAGTATTGTTCTCTTTCATGAAGGGAAATGCAAACCTCAAAGATAGCATCCTAGATGTTACAAATGAAAAGTAAGTCTGGCCAACCCGGTTCTTTGAATGGGTGGAAAGATCTACAAATATGATATATGATGGTTAACAGGAACATTCCTTCCCCTTATCATAGAGCTTTAAGATGCTGCAGTCAGACCATTCTGTGGCACAACACTGCCTTTTGATGCTTTAATAATAATAATAATGATGATGATGATGATAAGGATTAGCTCTGTCTCCTCACAGCAACAAGGTTACTGGTTCAAATCCTGGCCTTTCTGTGCTTCCATGTTCTCCATGTTTATGAGAGGGTTCTCTCTGGGTACTCTGGCTTCCTCCCAAAGTTCAAAAACGTGCATTTAGGGTTAATTAAAGATTTGTTATTTGTCTCTGTGTGCCCCTATCATGGACTGGTGACCCTATATCACTATAACTATCGCAGTGACAGATCTCTCCACTCTAGGAGGAAAACGAAAGGTCTATGAAAAGATTAATATTTAAATTTGATAACACTCTTCTAAAGAGGTGAACAAAGAAAACTCTCCTTCTAATGGAGGAACTACAGAATTCAACAAAGAACAAAAATCCAGCATCCACTCCTATAACGGAGGAGCTAGAAAACATTACAACAGAAATCACTCAAAAGGAGGAAACCAAAATCAACTATGAAAACTAGTCAAAGCTAAGCTGAGAATCTACACAAACATTAACCAAATGAAAACTCTGAAGGAGATACGCTCGACTTCAGTGATCAAACAAAAGATCAAAATACCGAGTACCGCAATGGTCAAGAATCTGGAACACAAGGAATTAGGCTAGAGGTTTCGGAGGCTAGGATGAAGACTGTTAGGTACGACACACTGGCCACGAGACAAGGGAAGACGAACACTATATAAGACATGAGGATCCAAGGGGAACAGGTGGAAACACTTGAGTAATCAGGGGAGACACGCAGACACATGACACGGAAGGAAGGGCAAATTATCTGAAACGAGAGGAGAAGTTAACATTCAAAATAAAACCGGAAGTGACAAGTCAAGGTACAAAAAAAAATGTTCGGGGATCATGACACTCCAAGGGTTTTCAGTAGCTGCTGGTGGATTTTCCAACAAAGCCTTTGCAATCAACTTCCACAGGGTAGGAGAGTGCCTTTTCTGAAAATATATGAAATGAAAATGATTTAAGGTAACCTGCAAAGGAAGCTTGCTGTTAGGCTGGTAAATATTAAGGACTCTA
The DNA here is from genome assembly GCF_036924035.1 of Leuresthes tenuis. NCBI lineage: Eukaryota > Metazoa > Chordata > Actinopteri > Atheriniformes > Atherinopsidae > Leuresthes > Leuresthes tenuis. Next base: position 36,350,381 of record NW_027325364.1, read on the forward strand.
GGACTACGTTCACACTGCAGGTCTTAATGCTCAATTCCAAGTTATTTGCATGGTTGTTCACACTAGATGTTAATGTGACTTCCCTCAGACTTCAGTGTGAACAGTCTATGGCCCTAAGTGACCCGCATGTGTAGAAGACGTGATGTCACATGCAACATGATGCGTTTACAGAAGTAAAAATGAATACTACACATGTCAGCATATGTATATTAACTCTAAAACGTTTTTGTGCATTTGGAGCCAACAAAATTATGAGGATTTTAATTATGTCCAAAACCTTGCTTTCTTTCCACTGATTGGGCCACTTTGGCCTGCAGTGTGAACGTAGCCTAAGAGGTTTGTGTGGTACTTGTGAACTTAGTACCAGAACACCGCTTGAACTGAGTCATTGCCAAATACAACTGTGTATCAATTTAAATCTGTTGTAACTGATGCAAGCTTGGAGTTCATGTTTAGATTGTTTGATGGCAAAAGCATTGAACTTCCAGGCTTTGTAGAACACATAGAGGCCATACTTATCAGCACAGCAAAGGCTTTTATAGGGCTGGAGCTACATCTCAGCAGAGGGATGCTGCTAGTTTTTACATCAATTTGGATTAATAGGCTTATATGCACTATAGAGGGCACCGCTTTGAACCAGGGTTGCAAATGAGCCACTTTAAAGAACCAAGGGGCCAAAGTGTGGTTAACATAGCTCTGCTTGCACTTTGCACTGATAGAGGTGTATGAGAATTAGACAAGATTGTGCCTAAGACAAAGAGTGGAAGTGTGTTGTGATATTTCTGAGTAGCTGAGAATGCCCTTTAATGCAACACATTACATTGTTTTACGACATAGGCATATATTACCATGCCTTTGCATGGTAATGGAGACCAGGGACTGGCTGTTTGGTTTAAAGTCTGTTTTGGGTTTAGCTCTGCTGGAGGTCGCTGTTTGAACCACCAGCAGAGAAAAGTGAGGAACGGAAAGAAGATGGAAGACGAAAAAGGGAGAGTACATGAAAACATACAGTGGGTGGAGAGTAAACTGAGTTGAAAGTTTGAACATAGACAAAAGTGCAGAGACAGCAGACGTACAGCATGCTGCATTCAGGGCCTCACTCCTGGGTCTGATGGTTGACAGCTGTAGACTGTGTTATGGGTAAAAGCTTGGTTGGTGGCCTAATCTCTACTCAGACAGCACAGAGGCAGTCTCTGATGTCACTTTAAACAGTAGAAGGGCTTTAAATTTGTTCTACAATGCACGACTCTATAAAGAGCTTTGGGAAGTCACAGAAACAGTTTGGAATTTGATCATGCAGAAGGGCAGCAAGACCCCAGAATCTATTACTGTAATACCTCCTTCAAAAGCACAGATGTACTTAGTGATTCAAAAGTTTATTTGTATTTTTTAAATTAGTTTTACAATGTAAAAAATACATGAAAACTATAGAATAGAAAAAAATCTGTCATAAAGATGGAAGCTGTAGTGGGGTTTATTTCATTTTGGTTTATTTAATTTGAGCCTTCTTTATGTGTTTGATGTGTCGTGCTGAGGTAGTGATGATATAGAGCAAACATCTCTACTTCAGCTTCAGTAGTAATCCATATTATTGCAAAATACTGTCAGAAAAATCCTCAATGTGTCCAAATATGAGCTTTTTGTTTCCATTTTTTGTGTTTATGTGAGATGCAGAGAAAGGGAAGAGACAGCATCTGTGTGGACTGGTTCCCACCATGTGACATAGAATAGGTGTTGGAAGGGGGGGGGGGGGTCCTTGTTGATGACATGCTTGATATGTATTCAGAATGATTTGAGCTTAGTGGCGCCATCAACAAATCCACACTGTGAGGGCTCTTTGACCAACGAGCAGCTTCTACAATCATCCAAACTAAATCATTTTAGTAATTGTATGTATTACATCACTTCCTGTAATTAATTTTGTGTTTATGTATTCCAGAGCCATCACTTTAGAGAGGAGAGTACTGACTATGCTGCAGTGGCTCCACCTCCCTGAAGAAGAGAGGTAAATTTGAATTAAGTTTAATATTTTCGTCTGTTTCACATACAGTAGACTTTTCTTTTCTTTTCCTAGGGCTGGGGGGTGGCATGGGGAAGGGCTGCAGGGATCGAGGAGGGGGGTGGGGGGTGGGTACGGGTGCATTGAGGGTGGAGGGGTTGAACCAGTTGAAGAATTGGTTGAGTCTGTTTGCGTCATCCCTGTCCCCCCCATTCTGTACTGGTCTTTGTGTTGTGACCTGTGATAGTTTTCACACCATCCCAGATTTCTCTCATGTTGTTCTCGTTCAGCTTCCTCCCGTAGAAGTCCTTTGCCTCCCTCAGGCAACGTTTATTTCATCTCCTCCTTGTCTTTGATCCTGAAGGCCACCTTATGCCTGTTGAGGACAGCCTTGATTTCCTGAGTCACCAATGGTTTATTATTAGGGTAACACCGTAAGTCTTAGCAGGAACAACCACGTCTACACAGAAATTTAGATAGTCTGTTAGACAGTGAGTTAGCCCCTCTATGTCCTCACCATGTGAACCCAGCAGCACATCCCAGTCCATGGTGTCAAAGCAGTCTCACAGGGTCTCTTCCGCTTCAGTTGTCCGTCTCCTGATGGAGCGTGTGGTGACAGACTGCCTTTGGACCAGCGGGGTATACTGAGGCTGTATGTAAACCAGGTTGTGGTCAGGCTTGCTCAGTGGGGGGAGTGCAGTGACTCTGTATGCATCCCTTACATTAGTATACAGTAATTCAATCGTCCTGTTGTTTCTGATGGGGCAGTCCATAACCAGGTGAAAAGCAGCCAGAGAAGAGTCCAGGGTGACATAATTGAAGTTTCCAGAAATGATTAAGAAGACCTCAGGATGTTGTGTCTGCAGCCTTGCTGTGACAGTGGGGACCTTCTCACGGGCAGTGGCTGCATCAGCTCTTAGAGAGATGTAAACACAGATGAAGATCACGTGACTGAACTCCCTTGGCAGATAGTATGGGTGTAAGCTAATGGCTAGCAGCTCCAAGTCTGGGCAACAGAAAACTACCTTCACTGAGGTTACACCAATGCCTGTTGATATAAATGATGAGTCCTCCACCTTTGCTTTTGCCACATGCCTTGTGCTGTCACTGCCGTGAATCCACTCAAGTCCACTTTAGCATCCGGTATGCTGTCCCTTAGCCACGTCTTTGTGAGGATGAACAAGCTCCACTCCTGGTATTCCTTGGTTTTCCAAAGCGGACAGCTCATCCATCTTATTTGGCAGCGATTTCCCATTATTATGGAGGGAACTGAAGCATTAAAAAGATTGATTATTCAGAATTAAGTCATTATTAATGGTATCAAAGATGCAGCATAATCTATAAAACAGTTTTCTACTTGCCAAAACCTGATCACTGCCACTAGCTTTCTATTTCAAGACTGTTTTGCCCTTAAAATGGTTTGATTTTATTCAGAAGAGTTATTTTTGGCACATTATAAACCAACAGTTTCTTATCACCCTCTACAAAGCCCTTAAAGGAGCATCCTAAACAATGAGGCCTACAGCAGTTGATTGCATATCCAAAAAGCAGTCTGTATGCTGTCATTAAAATTCTTCTGTAAAAATGCCCAATTTGATTAAAATGTATTCAGCTGTACAAATCATAGGCAATCATACTCTTATACAGATATTTTTACCTGTCAGAAAGTGAAGACAGAAAGCTTCTTGTCAATAAAATGATGACTGTACCTTAAAATCTGATTTGATCTCATTTCACAAGATCTGGTTCCATTAATGAGAGTCACATTGCATATATTATCTGCCAATTGGGTCTCTTCTACCCTATCCCATCCCCATTTAAGGGGGGTGGGGGGTATTATATGTCAACATAGCACTTTTTGTTTGCCAAAAACTGTCTTGTCAGTAAAACCTGGAATATATCTTGAAATGGCCTGATTTCATTCAAGAGACTCATATTATATAGATTACTGGCCAATTAGTTCCTTCCTCCCACTCCCATACCCTATAAGGTGGTATTAGACCACATTATAGCACTTTTTGCTTGCCAAAAACTGATTGCGGCCCCTGTCTTGTCAATAAAACCTTAAATATATCTTGAAATGGCCTGATTTTATTCAGGAGACTCATATTATACAGATTACTGGCCAATTAGTTCCTTCCTCCCACTCCCATACCCTATAAGGTGGTATTAGACCACATTATAGCACTTTTTGCTTGCCAAAAACTGATTGCGGCCCCTGTCTTGTCAATAAAACCTTAAATATATCTTGAAATGGCCTGATTTTATTCAGGAGACTCATATTATACAGATTACTGGCCAACTCGTTCCTTTCTCACACTCCCATACCCTATAAGGTGGTATTAGACCACATTATAGCACTTTTTGCTTGCCAAAAACTGATTGCGGCCCCTGTCTTGTCAATAAAACCTTAAATATATCTTGAAATGGCCTGATTTTATTCAGGAGACTCATATTATACAGATTACTGGCCAATTAGTTCCTTCCTCCCACTCCCATACCCTATAAGGTGGTATTAGACCACATTATAGCACTTTTTGCTTGCCAAAAACTGATTGCGGCCCCTGTCTTGTCAATAAAACCTTAAATATATCTTGAAATGGCCTGATTTTATTCAGGAGACTCATATTATACAGATTACTGGCCAACTCGTTCCTTTCTCACACTCCCATACCCTATAAGGTGGTATTAGACCACATTATAGCACTTTTTGCTTGCCAAAAACTGATTGCGGCCCCTGTCTTGTCAATAAAACCTTAAATATATCTTGAAATGGCCTGATTTTATTCAGGAGACTCATATTATACAGATTACTGGCCAACTCGTTCCTTTCTCACACTCCCATACCCTATAAGGTGGTATTAGACCACATTATAGCACTTTGTGCTTGCCAAAAACTGATTGCGGCCCCTGTCTTGTCAATAAAACCTTAAATATATCTTGAAATGGCCTGATTTTATTCAGGAGACTCATATTATACAGATTACTGGCCAACTCGTTCCTTCCTCCCACTCCCATACCCTATAAGGTGGTATTAGACCACATTATAGCACTTTTTGCTTGCCAAAAACTGATTGCGGCCCCTGTCTTGTCAATAAAACCTTAAATATATCTTGAAATGGCCTGATTTTATTCAGGAGACTCATATTATACAGATTACTGGCCAATTAGTTCCTTCCTCCCACTCCCATACCCTATAAGGTGGTATTAGACCACATTATAGCACTTTTTGCTTGCCAAAAACTGATTGCGGCCCCTGTCTTGTCAATAAAACCTTAAATATATCTTGAAATGGCCTGATTTTATTCAGGAGACTTATATTATACAGATTACTGGCCAACTCGTTCCTTTCTCACACTCCCATATCATTTAAGGTGGTATTAGACCACATTATAGCACTTTTTGCTTGCCAAAAACTGATTGCGGCCCCTGTCTTGTCAATAAAACCTTAAATATATCTTGAAATGGCCTGATTTCATTCAGGAGACTCATTTTATACAGATTACTGGCCAACTAGCTCCTTCCTCCCACTCCTATACCCTTTAAAGTGGAATTAGACCTCTTTATAGCATTTTTTACTTGTCTAAAATTGATGACAGTGCCTCTCCTTACCCTTTTATTGTCCATGTTGTGATAAAATTGTTTGATTTTTATCAATAACAATTCAATTTAATTTCTTAGCTCTGACTTTTTCACCTGAAGAAATGGCATGACCATATTGACCTCCCCACTAACTAACTCCAAAAAAAGTAAATAAAAGTAAGGGGGTATTTACCTAGAGCCTCCCTAAAAAAAAAAAAAAATTTAAAAAAAAAAAAAAAAACGTACGAAAAAATGACGAAAAAAATGACAGGGGGTGCGTGCCAAGAACATACCTGAAAAAAATATGCGGAAAAAAAAAGAGGTATGATGAAATTCGGAAAAACCTATATGTTAGGCCCATATTGCGATGGTGCTAAACGGCCACTCACAGCTCATCAGCACTGGTTCCCCCCAGGGCTGTGTTCTTTCTCCTCTGCTCTTCTCCCTGTACACCAACAGCTGCACCTCCAGTCATTAGTCTGTCAAGCTCCTGAAGTTCGCAGATGACACCACCCTCATCGGACTTATCTGTGATGGTGAAGGAGAACAAACTGGAGTTCAACGCTCTAAAGACAGTGGAGATGATACCCCTATCACCCTCTGTGACTCTACAATTGACACTGTGGAGTCTTTCCGCTTCCTGGGAACTATCATCTCCCAGGACCTAAAGAGGAACAAGAAAGCCCAGCAGATGATGTACTTCCTGCAGCAGCTGAAAAAATTCAACCTGCCAAGGACAATGATGGTGCACTTCTACTCCTCCATCATTGAGTCCACACTCACCTCTTCATCACCATCTGGTACACTGCTGCCACCACCAAGGACAAGGGCAGATTGCAGCGTGTCATTCGGTCTGCAGAGAAGGTGAATGGCTGCAATCTTCCATCTCTCCAGGAGCTGTACACCTCCAGGACTCTGAGGCGTGCAGGAAGATTGTGGCTGATCCCTCGCACCCCAGTCAAACTATTTCAGACACTCCCTTCTGGCAGGAGGCTGCGGTCCATCAGGACCAAAACCTCAAGCCACAAGAATAGCTTCTTCCCATCCGATACCAGCTTATCAACAAGGCCCGGAGCCCCCGTTGACACTGACTCTCTCCCTCCCCCCTCCAGATCTTCTGCATTACATTAACGCATGTCTATTGTCTATTGTCTATTATACAGATTCTGTATATATACACGTCTATATTGTCTGCACCAACTACATCAAGTCAAATTCCCTGTAAGTGCAAACCTACTTGGCAACAACCTTGTTTCTGATTCTGATATGGTGAAAACTTTGTCACTTGGTGCTTGGTTCTTAAGCCAAACATGACTTGATCAAAGTGTCTGTCCCATTCTTCAGGTTTGTTTTCAACCAGGTTGGCCAGTGCTCTAGGGGAATAACAACGATAACAAAGGAGTTGTTGATTAGTATACTGAGGTAACAGCAACTTGAAATAAGTAAATATACATAAAGGGGAAAAGGGATGTTGTACCTCTGAATGGTCCCATTCATTTTTTCCCGAAGTTTGCCTGTGGGTGGTACGGCGCTAAAAGGCTTCTTTTGATATTAAGGATTTCACAGAACTTTTTGTTGCTCTGTAGATCTAAATCATTAACAATTTCTGTGTTAATTTTTTAGTACAACTTGTATATGTATGTAATTACTTATTCACACCTCATTGACAAACTCCTTCCCTTGGTCTGTAAGGATTCATTTGGGTGCCTTAAACAAATTTTAAGAGAAACTGGGTCACATCCTCAGCAGTCTTGGATTTAATGGCTTAAGCCTGTGGCCACTTGGTAAAATAACCAATAAGTACACATACACTATATTGCCAAAAGTATTCACTCCAAATAATTAAGTTCAGGTGTTCCAATCACTTCCATAGCCACAGGTGTATAAATTCAAGCACCTCGGCATGCAGTCGGCTTCTACAAACATTTTGTGAAAGAATGGGTCGCTCTCAGGAGCTCAGTGAATTCCAGCGTGGTTCTGTGATAGAACGCCACTTGTGCAACAAGTCCAGTCGGGAAATTTCCTCCCAACTAAATATTCCATAGTCAACTGTCAGTGGTATTATAACAAAGTGGAAGCAATTGGGAACGACAGCAACTCAGCCACAAAGTGGTAGACCACGTAAAATGACAAAGCGGGGTCAGCTGAGGCACATAGTGCGCAGAGGTCGCCAACTTTCAATCGCTACTGACCTCCAAACTTTATATGGCCTTCAGATGAGCTCAAGAACAGTTCCTAGAGGGATTCATGGAATGGGTTTCCATGGCCGAGCAGCTGCATCCAAGCCATACATCACCAGGTGCAAGGCCAAGCGTTGGATGCAGTGGTGTAAAGCACTCCGCCACTGGACTTTAGAACCGTAAAGATGTGTTCTCTGGAGTGACGAATCACACTTCTCCATCTGGCAATCTGATTGACGAGTCTGGGTTTGGCGGTTGCCAGGGGAACGGTACTTGTCTGACTGCATTGTGCCGAGTGTAAAGTTTGGTGGAGGTGGGATTATGGTGCAGGGTTGTTTTTCAGGAGCTGGGCTTGGTCCCTTAGTTCCAGTGAAAGGAACTCTGAATGCCTCAGCATACCAAGAGATTTTGGATAATTTCATGCTCCCAGCTTTGTGGAAACAGTTTGGGGATGGACCCTTCCTGTTCCAAGATGACTGTGCACCAGTGCACAAAGCAAGGTCCATAAAGACATGGATGGGCCACTTTGGTGTGGAAGAACCTGACTGTTCTGCACAGAGTCCTGACCTCAACCCGACAGAACACCTTTGGGATGAATTAGAGCAGAGTCTGGGAGCCAGGCCTTCTGTCCAACATCAGTGTCTGACCTCACAAATGCGCCTCACATAAACACACTCCTAAACCTTGTGGAAAGCTTGCCCAGAAAAGTTGAAGCCGTTATAGCTGCAAAGGGTGGGCCAACGTCATATTAATGGATTAATGGATGGAGTCCTATGGATTAAGAATGGTATGTCACTTAAATTCATATGTGTGTAAAGGCAGATGAGTGAATACTTTTGGCAATACGTTTGTACTGATTTCCATCCAAGATTGTTTTACACTGACCAATCAAGTCCATTCCAATCAGTTTGAATGGCTGGGTCACCTTTTAATCACAGAGAGCATTAAAACATTTCATTTTAATTTTTGCATCGATTCCATTTGAAAAAAAAATAGCTAACTGTTTTCTCTTGTAAAAGATAACACAAGAACATATAATGTTACCTTTATTTGAGTGTACTCAACTTCCTGTTTAATAATAACCGCCACACACTGACTCACATTAACTGTAATGTATACATATATACTTTTAGAATATCAAATTGTATGCGGTGATCAGTTCTGGTTTAATTATATACAATTACTGATCTTCATTAGTTAAAGAAAAGCTTTGATATTCAACAACTTCCTCTTTGAAATATTTTAAATATATGAGCCTTAATTTAGACAATATAGCCACAATAGTTATTTATTTAGATTTTTAAAGATGAAAGAAAGTTTCTGAAACAAGACAGGTGTTTATTTGTTGTGCAAAATCCTTCAAATATGAAATTCCTGATCATTTTAAGGTCAAAGATCCAGGTCCTGGCATTTTAGCTGTGATCACTGTAGCGTTTTATATATGAAATTAATCAATAATTTTATAATTACCTTGAAGGACACCACCTCCCATTCACATTGGGAGGAACGTATTAGAATTTCTCAACTAGGAGTCGTTCCTGAAGGAGGCATAGACCCCTACGCCTACATGGACCTCTATGCCGTGGAATGTCATTTCCGGTAGCTGCTTTTTCCGGTCTTAATGGCTGTATTCGGTGAAGAAGCTCGTCGACATTTGAAATTATCAAAAGAGCATTTGTTCATCCAGGTTGCAAATTCACACCAGTGTTGTAAATTCACCCGTTCCCAGCCTTGGCCGGTCATACAGACCACCTCTTCTCTGTCTTCTGCTTCAACCTTTGCACTATAAGCATTTCTTCTTCAGCATTGATGAGCTCCAGCTGCAAATACAGCTGCTCCACTTGGTTGCCATTGTTTACTGTTGTTAACTGTGACTGGAAGAAAAATCAAGAGTAACCCTTTTACCACCGGCTCGTGTGTTAAAACCCACCCTATGCTTAAAGATGAAGCTTAACTCCTATCCAACGTCTTGTGGTAAAAGTCACATCTCAAATTGTAAGTCGGTCTAGGGTACGGTATGATCCTCACTTTTAAATGAACAGTCGGAGACTATAGAGGATACACTTGACCTGTAACATTTACATAAAGCTTTAAGAATAAGTCACAAATCAATAAAATCAACACAGGATCTCAGTTTACAATGTATATTATCAACCACAGAAACACATGTGAAACTTTCTTTCCGCTTTGAGTGCACTCTTGGTCTATAAATGTTGGCGCGCTTCAGTTGGAGCTCATATTGAAACCTTTATTTTGTCGTACCTCCGGGTGTATGGGAAAACAGCCGGGCCAGGCCGCAGTTTAAGGATCCCCCGCAGTCATCTCCGACCACAGCAACTGGCAACGACAACCCTCCGTCCCACAGCAGCAACCCCGCGCTCTCCAACAGCAGCGACCGCAGCGCTAGCCTAGCTCCCGCTACTGAACTTGCTTTGTGTCTCACCAACACAAAATAGCGGCGTGGAGTCCAACTCACAGACCCTCCGAGCACGTTGGTCAATCACACTTCCACGTTCACAGTCCGCCCAGAGGACGCACACAGTTGAAGAGTCTCCGCTCGTCTCCTTGTGGCGTTTTTTTTTCTCGTCTTTTCGGGGCTCTCCCGGAAGTGTAAAAAACTCTTAAGGTCATGAACTGACGCACGTAACCAAATAATTTCTGAATGAAATTATATTTTTAAATCACCCATTTTAAACATAAATTATTTATACATTTTAACATCTTCCCATGAAAACAATAAATTAAATACCAATGCCCATTTATCAGAGTATTACACAAGGATTCGGCTATAACTGTAACGGGTGGTGTATGGACCCAATTGCAGTACAAAGGAGTCAGAAAACAGTGGTAAAAAGTTCAAGGCTTTACTGAAACTCTGGCAGACAGACAAACGGTTTAGAAACCGGCAAACAGGAATCAGGAGAGGAGAGGCAAAGTTCTTGGTCAGGGACAGAAGGCTGGGTCGAATTACCAGGAGGCAGACGAAGCGGGCTAAAACTCGGGAGAACCCGAGAACTCCCCATCCTCAGGTTGTGAGGAAGGCGAGTTCGCCGGTGGGTCCACTGCTTCCTCCTCCGACAGGGAGTCCTCCCACTGGTCCGGGGCAGTGGAAGGGCCAGCAGCAGGCGTCCTATGGCGAGGGCCCCTGCCGATGTTGCTGGGGGAGGGCTGGTCCGGATGTTGCTGGTGAAAGACTTGGATGAGACCCCGGTCCAAAATGTGTTGAGCAGCAGGCACCAGCGGGCTCTCGTTGATCGGCTTGACCTTGGACACATGGAATGTTGGGTGCACCCACATAGACTGAGGGAGTTTGAGCCGGACTGCCACAGGATTGATGACCTTCTCGACAGTGAAGGGCCCAACAAACTTGGGAGCCAGCTTGTTGGATTCCACACGCAGAGGAAGGTCACGGGTGGAGAGCCAAACCTTCTGGCCCACCTGGTATTGTGGAGTTTGAGAGGGATGACGGTTGGCTGCTGAGGAGTACCGGTCTGCCGCCTTCAGGAGGGAGGCCCTAGCATGGCTCCAGGTCCGACGACAGCGACGGATGATGGCTTGAACTGAAGGGCAAGAGGCCTCCCCTTCCAGGGCTGGGAAGAGAGGAGGCTGGTAACCGTAGGCACACTGGAAAGGAGACAACCCGGTGGTGGAGCTGGTAAGGGTGTTGTGGGCATATTCCACCCACAACAGATGCTGGGACCAAGAGGATGGGTTCTGTGACACCATACACCGGAGGGCCGTCTCCATTTCTTGGTTCTTCCTCTCAGTCTGGCCATTAGATTGCGGGTGGTACCCGGATGACAAACTGGCCGTGGCTCCCAAGAGGCTGCAGAACTCCCGCCAGAATACTGATGAAAACTGGGGCCCTCTGTCCGTGACCACATCAACAGGAATCCCATGAAGGCGAAAGACGTGGTTGAGGAGCAGCTGGGCTGTCTCTTTAGCTGACGGGAGCTTAGGCAAGGACACAAAGTGTGCCATCTTAGAGAAGCGGTCCACAATGGTAAGAATAGCCGTCTTCTCATTCGATGGTGGCAGGCCTGTCACGAAGTCCACTGAAATGTGGGACCAGGGGCGATGTGGCACTGGGAGAGGCTGCAGGAGGCCGGATGGTGCTTGACGCGATGTTTTATTCCGATTGCAGATCTGGCAGGCTTTGACATACTCCCGGGTGTCCTCCTGTAACGTGGCCCACCAGAAACGTTGTAGAAGGACCTCCCGGGTTCTCTGGATCCCAGGATGGCAGGTCAACTTAGAACCATGGGCCCACTGGAGTACATCCAGTAGGGCAGGCACTAGGACCAGGCTGACCCTCTGTGGCAGCTCTTACTTTCTCCTCAATTTCCCAAGTCAGGGATGCCACAACACATGGGGACGGAAGGATGGTGTCAGGAGCACTGGTGCCATCATCCTCCCTCTGGAACTGACGTGACAGAGCGTCAGGTTTGACGTTGCGGGAGCCGGGTCTGTAGGAGAGGGTGAAATTGAACCTGGTGAAGAAGAGGGCCCATCGTGCCTGTCGAGAATTGAGTCTCTTTGTGGTTCGAATGTACTCCAGGTTCTTGTGGTCCGTCCACACCAGGAAGGGCTGCTTGGTTCCCTCCAGCCAGTGCCGCCACTCCTCCAGGGCCAGTTTAACAGCAAGGAGTTCCCGGTTACCAATGTCATAATTTCTCTCGGCTGGGGAAAGACGCCGAGAGAAAAAGGCACATGGGTGGATCTTCTGGTCACTGGCTGCTCGCTGGGACAGCACAGCCCCTACACCCATGTCAGATGCATCCACCTCTACGATGCACTGCCGTTCGGTATCAGGAACTTGGAGGATGGGTGCAGAACTGAAGCAGTCCCTCAGGGTCTGAAAGGCTGTATCTGCAGAATGGGACCATCGGAAGGAAGTCTTGGAGGATGTCAGGGCTGTGAGAGGGGCAGCGATGGAGCTATAGTTCCGGATGAAGCGCCTGTAAAAATTGGCAAAGCCCAGGAACTGCTGCAGCTTCTTATGGGTTTCAGGGACTGGCCAGCACCTAACTGCGTCCACTTTGGCAGGATCCATCTCCAGGTGACCTTGAGTCACAATGTAACCCAGGAATGACACAGTCTGTGAGTGAAACTCACACTTTTCGGCCTTCACGAAAAGGGAGTTCTCCAGCAAGCGTTGGAGGACCGTCTGGACATGGTGGATATGTTCTTCGCGGGACTTAGAAAAAATGAGGATGTCGTCCAAATAGACGAAAACATATTTGTCGATCATCCAAAAGTCTGTGTTTCGTCCTTTTTGGTAAGTGTCACGTTTTAATTTACAACTCTTTAGATAAGAATGGTAATGTCCTTTCTTGGTACGCATCCCACTTCCCCATGTGGTACCAGAAGGTGAGTCTTTGTTTATTCAAACCCAGCTCTGGCTAGGTGAGAAGATATTAATCTGACTCCAGAATTTTCCAAAGGTGGAAGGTCCTTGGTTGGAATGATTTTTCACCCCCTTTTTCATGATTGTAAATTAGGTGGTTTTGTTGTGTTTTGAAACCTCTACCAACAGATTACAGAAAAAAAAAGTTTCTTGGGTCTTCTCCCTTTCCGGGTGTCCCTGAGCAGGCTACATTACTATTTCAGCAGTTTTAACTGTGATTGGGCCATTTGGAATATTCCACGGGATACAATATTTAAAAAGGGCTCTTTATTGAATTGAAGTCTTCTTTAACAAATAAGATTTTTGGAGGCCCTCATACAATAAAAATATCCCTTCACAAACTCATACTGGGAGCCATAATACATTTGTGGCAAGATGAAAAATCCGCACATATGTTGTAATGGAGCTTCAAAGTTGTTGCAGAAGATGCATGGGACAAGAACCTTTTTTTATTATTTTAATAGGGAAATTCACTTTTAGTGTCAAACTGAGAAGCATAATCACTTTATGGCAGGTTGATAACTGTTATTACTACATCATTATTAGGTTAGTCCAATGAGCCCTGAAGGGGTCAAGTATGACTTGACTGTCTTGAATGAAATCAGGCCATTTAAAGGTATATTCCTGTTTTTACAATACCGGGACCTTAATCAGTTTTTTGCAAGCAAAAAGTGCTATAATGAGGTCTAATTCCATCTTAAAGGGTATGGGACTGAGAGGAAGGAACTAGTTGGCCTTTAATCTGCATAATATGAGTCTCTTGAATGAAATCAGGCTATTTCTAAGAAACTGTTGGTTTATAATGTGCCAAAAATAACTCTTCTGAATAAAATCAAACCATTTTATGGGTAAAACTGTCTTGAAGTAGAAAGCTAGTGGCAGTTATCATGTTTTGGCAAGTAGAAAACTGTTTTATAGATTATGCTGCAGCTTTGATACCGTTAACAATTACTTAATTCTTAATAATCAATGGTATTGAGCAGTAGCTCCATAATTTACAGTCATGAAAATGAACAGAAATTAGAGTTTATTTAATACCATTTCCAACACACAAATCACATCAATTGCACTTTATATTCTAAATACAAACAAGCATAAGACAAAACAGTAAAGCAGCAACAAGCTTCAATACTGTTTCAGATTACAGCTAATCTCTTCGTCTGCACTTTTAATAAATATTTTCAAGCACAAACGTTTCACAACAACATACTTTCTCTGTTAACATAATGTCACGTGTATTTGTCGATTTGATGCTGAGAGGAACAAATGTAGACCTAATACTTTGAAAGAGAAATAGAGAAACGGCTCTAATGGACTGTGCGCACTCCCGTGGCTATTCAATCAGTTTCTGGCAGACGATCACTATTTGGCACAACACCGGCAGAGCTGAGAAAGAGATAAAGATAAAGCTGATGCTACGCTAAAGGCTCGTCTAGCAGACCACCGCAGGCATTTTAAAGTTTCAGTTCCCTCCATAATAATGGGCCTTTGTTATGAAGCCACAATCAACGATGCTTTGTCATAAACTGCATCTGAACTATCTCTCTCAATTACACTGATACATTCCACACACTGCTGTGTAGATCAAGACAGCTACGCCTATATGCTGCGTGTGTCCATATGTTGATACAACATGCGGCTGTAGCTTAGGAAGAGCAGTCACTCATCAATCGGAAGGTCGGTGGTTCGACTCCGGCTTCCCTGGGCTACATGTTGAAGTGTCCTTGGGCAAGACACTGAACCCCACGTTGCCTACCAGTGTATGAATGTGTGTATGAATGGTTAGAAAGCACATAGTTATATATAGACGTGCTGTATGAGTGTGTGAATGCGGCATGTGGAGTTAGAAGCGCTTTGAGTGGTCAGCTAGACTAGAAAAGTGCTGTACATGTACAGTCCATCCATTTACTATTTGATGCATTTTCTGTGTTACATGCACATAGCAGGTATACTGTGTCCCAATGCATGAGACTGTACCAGGCCCAGACTGCTGAAAACTCACTTCAGTATTTGTATTGAATCTATCTGGATAGTTTGATACTGCCAATCAATGAGAAATAATTGTCCCTGTTCGTACTATCTCCAATGATTCCACACTGCTGACTTGTTTAAAAACTCCAAATGAGATGTAAGTGGGGTACAGCTGATGGACAAACGTTTCCAGTTTGACTTGTATCTTGTTTCAGGCCTTACGTTTACGCCATGCACTCAGAACAACCAGATACATATGGACACAGAATGGGGCCCAAGAGCACAGACGTGAGTATTGTATATCTGCAAATGCTTTTATCTGAGTATGTATTATGTGATCTGTGTATAAGATAGCAGACCACAGCTTATCTGTGTATTTTGAGGTTCAGGATCTCCTTTCTGCGTTCCAGCTTAATAACCCTCTTAGGGTGATTGACAGAATTGTCGGCCAATTGATGGATGGACTTAAGCAGATGAAACTGCATCGATGTGTCAACATCATCCTGGTGGGGGATCACGGTACAGACGCAAACACCTGCTCAAACACCACATAAAGAATAATGTTAACATCCTGTGGCTTCAGCCTGAAATTGAGACAGACAGAAGATTTTTAATTTTTTGACTGTCATTTCCTATTTCAAAGAACTGTGATCATCTCTGTAGAGAAGAGTCTCCACTTTGTTAAACTACAAAAACACAAGTGATGTGTCTTTTCAATCACAAATGATCTTTGGCAGAGTTGTATCTGCAGCTTGAAGAGAGTGCTTTAAACAACAGTCTGGTGTTTCTACAGTCTTGTCTATAAGATGCAACTCTTGGTATTTGGCTGGTAAGGACATTCAATCCAAAAGGGAAATGAGAACTAGAAATTCAACCCCGGTCTTAGTCTTGAACAGTAAATGTCATGCTGAGGAGACGTAAATAAATAAGGCAGTCTGTGTGTTCCCAGGTATGGAAGAAGCACATTGTGATCGTACCGAGTTCCTCAGTAACTATATGACGAGCGTCGATGACATCATCCTCATTCCTGGGTCCCTTGGCAGAATACGCTCCAGATACCCCAACAACCCAAAATGTGAGAGACCAACAACATTATTATGAATATTATTATGGTAATTACTGTTATTATTATGTTTGAACCATCTAAACTTTAAAGGTACTTTTTTAAATAAGTACACATAGACCAATACTTTATAACAAAATAATTCCTCTTTGTCATTTCTTATGTTTCACTAAAAAACAGTGGTGGGGTGTCTCAGAAACACAACTCTCTGCTGGTTTATTCTCAAACTTAAAAAAGAAATTAATTCAAATCACTGTCTCACACACACAAACAGCTTCCCACTGGGTTGTGTGGACATGTTTATTTTTAACCGCTGTAAAACAAGTTACATTTGGTTTCTTTTATGTATTTATTCATGCAGTGACTGACCCATATGCTGCTGTTTTGATACAGCATTCAGTGGCAACTTGGACCTAAAATTAGGAAAAATTAAAAAGAAAAAATGTCAGTCACCTGAAGAAGTGGGATTTCCTAATCAGTTTTGGATTTTCACTTAAAAGGAGTTTTCACATATGCACCAAAACATTCATTGTCTACCTTGAACTTAAAGTAAAAACATTTGACTTCTGAAGTACTTTAAATGCTTTATTACATGCAACTGAGGGGAGAAAGGAGCCAGATTAAACAGTTGTGTTTATGAACACTGGCGTTTTATTTCCTACATACTATACCTTGTACTGCAAAACACTGCAGAGGATTTTTGCATATTCACCTTACTGTATTCTGAACATTTGGGCTCACCACCAAAGACAATGCAGTAATTTGAAAGCTAAAATAGTCTCCGATGACTCCGGTGTCTCTTAGAGTGGTGCTGCTTTGGTGGCAGCCTTCTGCAGTGGTTCTGGACTTGTTGTGGCTTTCTTTGCGTCTTCTTGAGATTTTTTTTCTGTGAAAACAAGATTTTTTTGGACATTTTTCTCGGCTGGTTTAGATACTGTGCTTTTGGAGTGATATCTGCTGGTAATTCAGGCAACGTTTTATGATGCATAACCATGGCCACTGGAAATTAGTTTGCATGTTGGAGCAGTTGATTGAGCTGTCCAAAGCCCATGTAATGCCTGGGTTAAGACTTCAAACCAGGCTGGCTGAAGAGTAGAGGACTTGTGGAGTTGAGGAGGAGTTGTGGGTGCAGAGCAGAAACCAAATGAAGAGGAAGGAGAAGCAGGGAGTTTAAACCATTTCTTCATTTTGATTCTCATGGTATGAGTGAGATCACAGGCAGATGAAATAACTCCAACACCTCTCTACTTAGCTTTAAGACTGTATGGATGGATAAAGACTGCAGACAGAGAGGTAACATTGAAGGAAGAAGGTTGTGGTGTGGTGTGAAATGGTAGCGGATGATGTGACCTTGGACATGTCACTGTGAAGGACCGTTTCTGCATCCTCGATGTTGAACGGTTGGCTGTGAGTTTCTGTTGTCTACTGAGAGAGTTATATGTTGACACTGTCTGTGACATCATTAGCTAAGTTGTTGCCAAGCTACAAAACAACATCCCAAACGATTCATGGTGATCTCTAAAGATTTCTACCAGACCTTTCTTTCTGCTACACTTTAACTTTCAACATGTTTGTCAGCTGATTAAAGGGGAAGTTTGGTTTGTGCGGTGTAGAAAGCCCCTAATAACAACAACATGGCAGCTCTGAACTAACAGTGCAATAGTTTGCGTTCATTCATTCATTCATCTTAAAGTATCTGTGAAATAAAGACAAATAATGCCTTATTTAGAGGCTGTATTGTCTATGCCTTGTTTACTCCCGTTATATGGATATACGCTGTTTTCGAGTGATCTGAAGGACGCCGACTTTCACCAAAATGTTATCGATGAGTAGATGAACACATTTTATGCCAGAAATAAGGTCCAGGTTTAAAAAAAAAAAAAAATGAAATTCCCCTTTAATTTTTTGTAGTCTATTAATTTTATTTTATCTTGTCTTTTATCTTATTATCCATCTATAACAATTACATAGCTTTTTTTAAAGAACTTTATTTATCTTTACTTTATTTTCCATATGGGGCGGAAGTTCAGGAGGAAGAGCAGTCACCCACCAATCGGAAGGTCGGTGGTTCGACTCCGACTTCCCCGGGCTACATGTCGAAGCGTCCAAGACACTAAACCCCACGTTGCCTACAGATGGATACATCTGTATGAATGTTAGAAAGCTATATGAGTGTGTGTGTGAATGGGTGAATGTGGCATGTAGTGTTAGAAGCGCTTTGAGTGGTCAGTTAGACTAGAAAAGTGCTATAAAAGTACAGTCCATTTACCATATTAAAAGCTTTTACATAAA
The DNA here is from genome assembly GCF_036924035.1 of Leuresthes tenuis. Lineage (NCBI taxonomy): Eukaryota > Metazoa > Chordata > Actinopteri > Atheriniformes > Atherinopsidae > Leuresthes > Leuresthes tenuis. Next base: position 36,368,875 of record NW_027325364.1, read on the forward strand.
TGGAGGCGCATTTCTTACAAAAGTTGTAAACCCCCATCCAGGTGGTATCCCTACAAACACAGACACATATACCAGCAATATACAGATACCAGCACACCTAAAAAGGAAAACAAATGTACACAAAAATAAAAACGGACATAGAGCCACAAAAAAGACCCAAACCAGTCTGCCTTGACCAATATGGTCATAACACCAAAACTGTGGACCGCTGCCATTAACAAAAAAATAAAAAATTCCGGGCAATCAGGGCATTGAAAAGACCAGGAGTCAAAGAGAGAGAAAAAAAGAAAACAAGGGGTCAAACAAAAGGCAGTCTCCTAGTTATGAACTGTGACCAGGTTTTATCATATTTGTCCTCCAACCCATGAACTGTATACTTATTTTTTTTCTAAATCTAATCCCAGCATCACCTCTGTAGTCCAATGAAGATAGGCAGGAGGATTCTTTCCCTTTTCAGATCAGTAATATCAGATGACGTGCAACGATGTATCCGGGGTTGCATTTCTGTGGAGACAGGACAACTCCAACTTGTCCCTAAATATACCAAAATGATCTGTTAAAGAGCTAGGCTGCAGTGCTTTGCTATGTATCACCTAGAAACCATGGAAAGACAGACATGACCAAAACGTGTCCCAAAGAAACAGGGGAATATTGACATAGGACATTGAGTATAATTGAGATAGTCTGTCATAACCTGTGAACAACCTTAAATCGAATCAAACCATGTCTGATACAGAAAGAGGGTGTGTATATGCTGTATGGTATTTTTGCAGAGATCTTCTGGTAAAGCTTCTCCAACTTCTCCTTCCCACGCTGCTCTGGCTTTATCCCATATATAAGGATACTATTCAGAATTAATGCTCATATTTTAGATTTTGCTCCTTTGTTAAGTGCATTTAATTTTAAACTTGGGACTGAATACAATAGGTCTTTTGAGGGTGGAGATGGATACCCTGGGAAGTCTTTAGAGGCCAAACTCTGAACTTGAAGCTACCTGAAGTAATGAGACTTTGATAAGCTGTGGGCTTCAGACAGAAATTTAAATTATGCAAAGCTGCCATCAATAAAGAGATCTTGAAAGTAGACCAATTCACCTCTATGCCAAACTGTAAGTGCCTGATCTGTTTGAGATGGTGCAAAGAGATGAGTAAACATTATTGGAAAAGCTGCATGCATTTTTTCGATTAAAATGTTTTCTGAACTGGCACCAGATCTTTATCGAATTTTGGACCACTAAGTTTGAGTTCAGTTCAGGATTAAGATTGAAATCGAGGAAACTGGTAATGTAACTCTCAGTTCCATACCAGTCCAGACTGGACCTTCTCTATCTGCAAACATGGTGAGACAACATGTCAGCTTAACAACATTGGCTGACCAATAATAAAATGAGGAATTTGGCAAACCTAAACCACCCTTGCATTTATCTCCTTACAGGCTTGCCTTCTTTATATGTGCAGGTTTTTTTATTCCATATGAACATAGAGATAAAGTGATCCACCTAGGGAAAATAGGATTTTGGGAAAGAAATGGGAATTATTTGAAATAGATAAAGAAACCTTGAGATTTCAGTGATCCTCTCTGCATGTATCTGTCCTGCCAAGGAGAATGGGAGTTTTGACCAACTATCCAAAACCGTTTTTGGCACGGTCTAAAAATACAAATATAGCCTTGACTGAACCTGCTATTTCTATTCCCAGGAAAGTAAATTTGTCATTTCCAATTTTAAAGGGCCGATTACGATCTGTCTTGCCAGATCATTCATTGGAAATTGTAAAGATTTTGATGAATTAACTTTATATCCTGATATGCTACTGAATTTTTGGAGCAGGTAGAGAAGGTGGGGCATGCTCCCAATTTAATCTGATATTTGCAAAAGCAGGTAATTAGCATAAAGCAAAGTTTTACGGTTTGTTTCGCCCTCAATATACTCTTAATCCTACCATCTGACCTGATAGCGATCCAAATTGTTCTAAACCTGTGTAAAGATAGGTCCATTTGATTCTCTCAAACCTTTTGAGCGTCAAGGCTTAGGATAACTTCAGGTTGTATTATTGAATTGGGGGAAAATAGCACATTAAGCAACCTTCTTACAAAAATGATTGCTGTCTGGAAAATAAATTCTGTTTGATCCTCATAAATAATGATGGGAATAATAGGGTCTAAGGCAGGGATGGGCAACTGGCGGCCCCCGGGCCGCATGTGGCCCTCGCCCTCATTCGTAGTGGCCCCCAGATTAATTTCTGAAAATTATAAAAGTGTGTCATCTACCGCGCCTGATCACTTTTAAGTTGTAATATCAGAGTTCCTATGCAGTCGCATCTTCCTACGTGCTTCCACCGGGTCTTCTCCAACATTGAGGACGAGAGATCAAGCCATGGCGAAAAGCATGAACTCAATCAAGAAAATGGTGTCTTTGAGGTGAAATGGGAAGTGGATTATCTGTTCACCGAATTTAAAGGCAAACCTGTGTACCTAGTTTGCTTGGAGACGCTATCAGCCATGAAAAATTTCAACCTATGTCGCCACTACAACACCTTGGACAAAGTTAAATACGAGAAGTATACTGAAGCTGCCAGGACTGCTCTCATTGCCGACCTCAAATCACAAATTTTGGTGATGCTAACCTGGTTAAAAACTTTGATACGGTCTCTTTGTACAGTGACTGGTAGAATTTTTGACATTAATGATCATGCTGAGGGGAAGATGAAACAAGTTATGCATGACTGCAAGTACTTCTCCCTGGCCTTGGATGAAAGTACAGATTTGATGGATGTCAGCCAGCTGCTGATTTTCACAAGAACCGTTTACAGTTTGTTTGAAGTGCACGAGGAGTAACTAAAAATGGTATCTTTGCACGATACCACCAAGGGCATGGACATATTCAACGCCGTTAATAGTGTTGCAAACGCTCATGGCGGCTTGGATAAGCTATCGGCTGTTGTTACGGATGGAATACCTGTAATGCAGGGGAGACGCACCGGATTCACAGGGCTCCTTCAACAAAGCGGATAGAACTGCCCTGTACTGCACTGTATCATACATCAAGTGTATGAGAAGTCCTATTGATTTTGGGCCAAGACCCTGAACTTTAGCCATGTTATGGACTTGGTGACTGAAGTACCAAATCTCATCCGAGGAGGGAACAGATCCCTCAGTCACAGGAGATTTATAGCCTTTTTGGATGAAGTAGACGACGCATATGAAGATTTACAAATGCACAGCGAGGTCCGATGGATGAGTCAGGGGAAGTGTCTTGAGCGTTTTTTTGCGCTGTACTCCAAAATTCCAGTGTTTTTGGAAGACAGCGTTCGTGGTGATATGAGTGCTTACTGCAGGAAACTCAAAGACACAGCTTTTCTGTGCGACATGGCATTCCTTTCTGACATTACTGCACACCTCAATGACCTGAACACAAAGTTGCAGGGGAGAGACCAAACTGTGTGTGACCTGTGTGCACACATCAACGCATTTCAGCGCAAATTAGACCTGTTCAAAGAGGGAGTTTCATCCCATCATCCGAATTTGACACACTTTCCTGCTTGTGAGGAGATGCGAAGAAGTGTCCCAGAGTGCGAAAGCTTACTTAACAAATATAAGACCGATATTGAGAAACTGCAGGAGCAGTTCAAGCATTGTTTCCTACGGTGTGCAACGTGAATAACTATTTTACCGGATTTACGCTTATCCTTAGCCAGCAGTTTTAAATAGGATTCTATGTCGCCCGCTCTGGCCCCTGGAATGCATTTGACTGGTCGCTGGTATCGCTAATGCCACGTTTCTGACTATAGAGCTGCCAATTACCAGGGTTTGGTCCTCAGCGGGTGTGTCGCTGAGTGGGGAAAATCTATTAGAAACGTGGACAGGTTGATGGTGAACCACGGGCTTGACTTTAGGACTATGACTCCTCTTCCTGACAGTCACCCAGACACTCTTAAGTCCCGGCTGCTCGGGATCTGCTCGGGGACGACTAACAGAGCGAGCTACGCTAGGTGGCTCCGCACTGACTAAAGGGGCCTGGCTCGCTATCGGGTGGTTTTCAACAGTGCAGAGCCGAGCTTCCAATTCAGATAACCTCGCCTCCAAAACTACAAAAAGACTACATTTGTTACATGTACCATTACCACTAAAGGAGGCAGAGGAGTAACTAAACATCTGACACACGGAGCAGGTGAAAGCAGGAGATAGAGGAAGAGAACTGGTAGCCATGCTAAGCTAGAGAACCCGACACACCGCTAAAAAGTGAAAAATAAAGACTAAAGATCTGTAAGAGTGAGCGTTAGAATATAACAAGTATGGGATAGAGTTAACTATGCAAGATGTGTAAATTATGGGGAGAAATAAGGTGATTATTAGTAGTTCAAGAGGAGCGAGAAATGACACAGTGCACACACAAGGTAAGAGGAAGTGATGCAGTACGTCTTACCGCAAAGCAAAGCCGTCAACCAGAGAGCTGTCCTATGTGGCCCCCTGGTAGCGCTGATGAAAAATTGTGGCCCCCTCCATCATTTAAGTTGCCCATCCCTGGTCTAAGGGCTTTAGTTAAAATGCTATAGTCGCAGCACAGAATACTGGCCTGTATGAGCTACACTGCTCATGATCTTTTTTAGTAAGACTGACATTGTGGCTTGGGTAAGCATTTGTGGTCATTTTACACTGGCCAGTGATTCATCATAGACTGATTTTAGAACAGATACAGGTTTCGAAGAAAATTTCCCCCGTTAAACTCTATGGGATCTTCGTCCAGGGAACCTGGCACCCTCCCTGTTCGAGGCAACTTGATAGCATTTGCTATTTGCTCAAGCGACAATGGTTGTTCTAAGAATGACTGAGCATCTGGAGAAATCTGGGATATCCAAAGAGTCAAGAAATTAGTAGATTTCCAACTAACTAATATCTACCTCCAATTGATATAGGGTAGAATAGTATTGTTTAAATTGGTCATTATTGGCTTGAGGGTTGTACAGAGTAAGATTCCTGGGATGATTTGTTCAGCTGACTGTTGTCTAAGTTGAAGTTCAAGAAGCCTCCTGCTTTATCTCCATGGTCACAATAGACCAGTCTGGATCGATTTATTTCTTTATTTTTTCCGCTTTCCAAGCCATAAGTGTATTAAATTCAGTTGGCAACAGTCATTTCTCTTAAAAAAGATCTGGCATAGGCAAAAGCGCATAGTGTCTCTCAATATCTGCTCTTTGTTCTTAAGTGCTACATAAGAGATAACTTGCCCCCTAATATAGGCTTTCATAGACTCCCACAAAATACCCCTAGACACATCCTAAGTCTCGTTAATTTCCAGAAAGAAGTCAATCTGATTATTGAGAAATGTTCAACAATTGCATATCTTTAATCAGGATTTATACTGCCACAATATGATTATTACATTTTATTGATTTGAATTTAAATTAACTGATCACTGCACTGTACAGCACATGCAGTACAATAGCTACAGATAAAGACATTTTTCTTTTCTGATGAATTTTTTTAGAACATATTAACTTTAGTTTGTTCCACTTGTTCTGCCAGCCTGGTTTTTGATAACAAAATACTTTAAATGAACCATTAAGACCTGATCCAACATCTGCTTTTGTCCGCTGACATTTCTGTGCTTTTATTCTTCAAGCCTTAAAAATGTTACATTTTTAGAGAGTCATTCTGAAATATTACTTAGGTGTTACAACATTTTTATAATGCACAGTTGAACTGAATAGATGAAGTGCATGTTCATATTTTTTCTGAAGGTGAACTGTTAAAGTATATTCTTCTTCTGCTTTCGGCCTCTCCCTTTATTAGACATCTCACTTCATTGATTTGGCACGTTTTACACAGGATGCCCTACCTGATGTCACCATTTTATCCAGGCTTGGGACTGGCACTATAAATACACTGGATCGTGCTCCTCAGTGGCTGGGCGTTGAACTGTTAATGTATATTGTTAGACTTTATATGAACAAGTGCTTTGAAAAGTTGTGTATAACCACTGTTCTTTTTTCAGACGACCCTAAGACTGTTGTTGCAAATCTCACTGTAAGTATTATATTTTCTTGCAGAATATTAGACCATGAAGAAAACATACTGTGTGAAAAAAAAGTGGAACAAGGACTGATGGAGAATTCTGTAAATCAAATAGAAAAATCTAAATTACACTTTTGTTTAAATGTAGAGGAACAGGATGTAGAATTGGCACATTTTACACAAATTTGCAATGACAAATTATTTTCTCTTCAAGTGTAAGAAAGCAGACCAGCACTTCAAGCCGTACTTAAAACAGTACCTGCCCAAGAGACTGCACTACGCCAGCAATCGGCGTATTGAGGAGATTCACCTGCTGGTGGAGAGGAAGTGGCATGTTGCCAGGTACAACACCAGCACTACGACTGGGGGCGCACATGAAAAAAAAATAAAAAAATAAATAGCTGAACTACAGGTCCAACAATACAAGGTATGTCCTAGTTCTCAAATCCCCCCATTTATAACAGTGTTTAATCACCAGGACAAAGCTTTGACTGGCAGTTGTCTTTCTTACACTGAAAATCTGAAACATGACAACTCTCTCCTTCTTCCTTTGACTTGATTTTGTTGTGAGACCCGACCTGACACAGCACATGTTGACCTTTAGATGAGGACTGACTACACAGTAATGCAACAAAGCGTCGGTCATTATAAAATCAATTTATAGTTGTTGTATGGTTTAATTCTTGAATACTCTTAATCGAGTATAAGAGAGCTGTGTTTAAGAATAATTAATACATAACATCACTAACGCACAAACGTCTCTTTTCACACTATTGTTCCGTTTTTCTGTAAGTCGTTTTGGATGAAAGCGTCTGCTAAATGACTAAATGTAACTGATCTATGCGAGGCTGATTTCTCTGCTCTGACAGCAGTTAAGAATAAACAAGACTGGATGCTGTTGAGAAAGATTTGAGGCTTAAACTGTCTTTGATTGCGTCAAACATCGGAGAGATTTGTGCCAAGATGCAGGCCCACCCGTCACATTAATATGGGCACGGGTCTCAGCCAATCAGAAAACAGAATTCTTTGTTGCCGGGTGAGGTCTGACATAGCAGTGGCTGTAAACCCCCGTTCCATGAATGAACAGCGGACGTAACTGCCCGCCCGGTTTAAGGTGTGGGGGATTGAGGGTGCCAACCCAGTTGGGACATAGAAGGGAGCCGCTGATCTACGTTATAAAAGTTTTTTTTTCGTGGCAGTCACATCAACAATGATCAGGTTATAACTTTGGCACAAAGCATCAAATGGCAACAATTAAGCTTAGTTGTGGACACGGTTCCTTTACAAGTAACAGTAATAAGGAGTCTGCTACCTCAATCCGTTGCTTTTCATCCTCCGATGGATGGTCTGGTGGCCTACGCCGATTTCCTTTATTTTTAAACCATTTAATGAATATCTTTCAATGGACTCGAATGGGATGTTGATGGTTGGTCGTCCTCGTCCCATTTGAGGCTCCACAGCATCCAGCCGTTCCAGGACTGAACAGAGGTTTACTATGGCGACCTCATTAATGTGTAAATCTGTGACAGACAGAGTATGCAGCCAAGCTCTCTGTGACTTGTTCTACTCGGTAACGGGCATCAGACTCAGATATATTATTAGATTTTACCTGCTTCTAACAGTTTTTGCACAATTTGAGGGAGCGCCATGCTCTGTGATCGCTCGCGGTGGGGCTAGCAATTCCGGAGTAGTGGCATCACAGTTATGTCACCTCACACAGGCACACAAAATGGGGAAGGCCCACGTCCACGAGTACAGGGCTAAACACGGCACGCAAACAGGAGAGGGCAGCCACCACCGCCTCAGTCCATCAGCACCTAAAGAATGCAGAATAAAAGAGAGTGACAGGTCAGAAGAGTTTTCCAGATCATCAATATCAACCTAGATCTTATATCCAACACAGTTACTCCATGGATCACAATCCCACGTTACAATGAATAAAAAGAACTCCCAGCTCCATGCAGGTGATAGCCGCCTCAGTCACATGGGCAGGCTAGGTGAGCTGACCAAACAATTTCCTCAGAATAAGGTAGTTAAAATGAATTAAAGCAAAACAAACCGAAAAGGCAAAACAACAGCAAAGTTACAGCTAAGGTATTAGCTCAGCTTCACAGGTGTAGACCACAGTGGCTGCAGGGTTAGCTGCTGTGAAAGGCCTCACTAGAAGGCCTCAATCCAGCCTTAAAGATCCTATAACGCATGAAAGAAGTTGTTAGCTGGCATGTAGGACGGTAAGGAAGTGCACGCCATGAGAGGTAAACCATACATACCGATCAGGCAAATGCTTGTTGGCTCCAGGGAGAGAACGAGCTTGAGCTCAATCAACTAATCTAAGGCCTAGAAACACACACTTCGCACAATACCATCAAGAATGAGGGATGTACCAGCGGTAATCCAACAGTAGCCAAGCGAGGGCCTACACCGAAACAAGCTGCAAAAAGAAACAGCTAGAATAAGCAAAATTATTTCATTTTACAAGAAGAACAGAGCTGCAGGAGCAGCACACCATACCTGCAGCAATGTCAGAGGGTAGACAACCAGGAAGAGAGCAGAGACTACAGCTGATAGTACACATACCATTTGCAGCCACAGCCTGCTGCATTTGAGTGACAGGCTGGTAAGTGTCATGCAATTAGAGGGACCAATTAGCTAGAGTCACATAGGAATACACCATTCCTCCTGCTCCATTAATATAACATTGCCATTCACAACGGTATTTAAAAGGCATTTAAAAAGATTGGCAGGCATAACAGTGACTAATCTAACCTTCAGAGCAAGAAAATGACATTAGCTTAGCTTAGAATGCTAAACGCATACCTACAGTTGCTCGAAAGCCGACGCGTCCCACACCACTGCACCTCTTCTTCCATGGCCAAGGGGCGTAACATGACTGTAAAAAGTATCAGTTACACTGTTCACCTACTATGAAAAAGAAAAAAAACTGTACTGTACCATGCAATGAAAAGGCGCCGTCAGGGTCACAGGTTACTTAAATTAAAACAAAGTCTGGTGCGATTGTTTCGTAGAGCAGCTCATTTTAATAAGCATGAACACTGTCATCCAAATATACAGAAACACACACACACACAATTGTGCGCCAGATAAGTTCACTGAAATCTCCCGGAGAAGGTCGGTTTTGGTACGCTTTAACCTGTGGTATAGTTCCATTTGACCAAAGATATCCAAACTGATAGTAATTGATTTGGTAGAGCTTGGTCCAGGAGTAAGAGCCACAGTTTTCCTGCAGCATACCTTTACATGCTCAACACAGAAACCTCTGGAGCATTTTTGTCTCCTTACATTTCAAAAAGTCTTCTTTAGATCTCCCTTGGTTAAAATACTACTTTGGGGCGCTGGTTAGTTCAACTAGTTGAGCAGGCGTCCCATATAAAGAGGCTGAAGCTCCTCGATGCAGCCGTCCCTGTTTCGAGTCCCAGCCTGCGGACGGCCCTTCGGTGAGTGTCCTCTGCCCTCATTTCCTGTCGAGCAACTTTCCAATAAAGGCCGCTAGTGCCAAAAAAATCCCTAAAAGAAAAATAATTACCAGCATACTCAGCATACTTGCATCCAAAAAGCAGTTTTAGTCTGTCACGGAACATTAATTTAGAATATCATTAGTTCCATGAGCAGAATATATGTACTGACATATGTATATGTATGTCAGCTTCAGCTTTGGTCTGTATGAGAAAACCAAACTACAAATGTGAATATACCCTGAGGCTGTAGACAGGAGGATTTCATTCTACATTTTGTGTCATCTGAAGGTAACTGACAGCATCAGATCTAAAAAGAAAAACCCTTGTTCAACCATTGTTTCAGGAAAGTTCCTGAAGGCAAGAGACATTGCGGCTTCCTGGGGGACCACGGATATGACAATAAGATCAACAGTATGCAGGTATTTTATATAGAATGTAGCTGGTCTTTTTCACGTTTCCAATATCCTCTTGGACTAACATAAAATCACTGCTATTAGGATGTAAAGCTGAACCATTACTTACAGGCAAAGTGGTGATATGTGCATGTTTCATACACATCACAGGTGTTTTGACAACAGCAAAAAGCAATATTCTACAATGCTCTGTTGTGTAACTAGAAATGTTTTGGGCTCTGGCTTCAGAGGGAGAAGTTTACATTATGCTACAAATGAAAATGAATGTCATTGGAAGAAAATTATTATAGAAATTAAAAGTTTTCCTTAGTTTATTGTTACAAATCATGTCACCTGTGATATCAACTGTCATTTTCAGACAATTTTCTTGGGCTATGGACCAACATTTAAATTCAAGACTAAAGTTCCAGCATTTGAAAACATTGAGCTTTATAACATCATGTGTGGTAAGGCATAGTTTCCTGGTCCTTGAGTATTGTAAAGTTCTAGAATCAGAATGGTTTATATTCTACTTTCAGTCCTTGAGCTGATTTTAAACTTACTTTTCCCACTTTCAGATCTTCTAGGTCTGAAACCAGCCTCTAATAATGGAACCCATGGCAGTCTGAACCACCTGCTGAGAAGCCCCCCCTTCAGGCCCACCATGCCAGAGGAATTGTCCAGGCCAACAGCCCTTGGTCTTGTTCCTATGGTAACAGATGACTTGGGTTGCAGCTGTGAGGAAAAGGTGAGCCATGATGACTGAGTGGCAAACCCAGTCAAAGCTTGCTGCAGAATGTAAAGATAAACATTAGTTTTTGGCAGCTCAGCTCACATATGCAGTAACTGAGCATTAGTTCTGATCCAGACCTCATTTCTTTCTGTTTCCTTCCAAGCAGCCAGACTTTCTTGTAATCTTTTAAAGTGGTCTTTAAGCAGCACACACTCACCAAAACAGGCTTTTTGAAGGTCTTTCAAATGTTTTCTTTAGACTATTTGGATATTGGCTGCTTTTTCACTCGTTTTCAGTCCAGTCCTTGTACCTGACCATTTTCAAAGGAATGTTTTGTTTTGTTAAGCTACTTAACTGTGATCTAGGCATCATTCAAGCAGAAAAACGACTCCTAACTCAAGGGATGAACCAGTATTAGTCTTAGCAAAGAAGTAATTTTAAATTGTATCTTTAGGCACTTTGTCACCAGCAGCCTGTCACAAAGACACATCATTTGTTCCCATTTCTTTAGCTGCATCTATGAAAAACAGCAAAGAAAACACAGTTTGACAGACAGAAAATAGGATTTCTGCAGCAACAAGGTGATTCCCAAAGAGCTATTAGCTGAAAACTTTGCATATCTCAGCATGGTGTGCAGTGTGTCCTTAAAACATTTGAGGAAACTGGACAAGTGGAGGACAAAAGAAGAAGTGTCAGGCCTAAAAAACTATCTCCAGCAGATGAACAGGATCTGAAAGTGATGTCCTTAAGAAAGAGGAAAAAATCCAGCTGTGACCTGACAGGACCTGAGAGATGCATCTGGACCTTCAGCTGATCCATCTACTGTTGGCCCAAGCCTCATCAGAAATGGTCTCCATGGAAGGGTGGCTGTCAAGAAGCCGTTCTTAAGGAAGGGAAACAGGGAGAAAAGGCTGAGCTGTGCCAAATGACACAAGAAGTGTTCTACTTTTCAACCAATCAATCAATTTTATGGATCGAGATGGTCACCCTGGTGAGCAGTAAAATAGAGTAAAAGCTTTTCTGTCTCTCTATCTCAAGTTGGACCTGTGTCATCAGTCAGATAGAGATGATGACAACAAACCCAGAAGCTCGTTTACTGGAGCCGATTCCGCATACATCACCACATGTGAGCTGGGTTGTCAACACTGTCATGAGAGCTTTTTTTATTGATGAAGTGCTTGGATGAAGCCCTCTACACAAGAACTACAGAAAGCTCTCCAGGATTCTGAATGGCCTACCTTTTAATGTAACTCTAAGTCACACTTTATTATTATAGTTTGCCTCAAATTTTTTACAGCGTATTGCAAAAATCTCACATTGATGACAAGAGAGGACTATCAGGACCATCTCTAAATGAAAAATAGAATGTTGTCAGTATTTGGAATAAGAAGAGATGAGAAAGATGACAGCTGTTTAATTTATCATACTGCTTATGTTAGTAACTGTAACTTTTTTGGCTGCTAAAATTGCCACAAATTATTACTGACTGCTCTGTACCATCATAAAGTCGTTAGCCTAGTCCAGTTTTTCATGTATATCATGCATGTAAAAACACATTTACTGTTCAGTTCATGAAAAAGAATTGCTAAGAGAATCTAACTCTTTGCCTCCTTAGGCATTTAGGAGAGCTGAATCATTTTATTATTGTGAAGTAGAACTTAGTGAAAAGGTGAAGATTGTTTGGATCTGTAATGCAACATTAAAGGAACACAAGCTCATATGTTTAAAACTAAACATTTTTCCCTCAAGGCCCCTGCAGCATCTGAACCTCAACCAGTTACTGAACCTTAACCAGTTACTGATAGGAAGATTTATTTTGTTTGTTAGTCTCTTGAAGTTTTGCTAATTCAATGCAGTCAACCTTTTTTTTCACAAAGGAGACTTGTAAAAAGAATAATCTGCATGTGCCTGTCATCTGTGATCATCAGATCATATGTAGCTTTTTGATACAAAATGTGTTACAACTGGTTGCTTTGTGTCTTCCTGTAGAGCTGAAAAACACCATATGAGATGGAGTCAGTTCACCTTCATTCAGTTTGTTTGATCAAAATCTGTTCAAGAGCAAACACAAAAATGATTTTTTTGTACACAGTTCTGGCAGAATCAGTGTGTGAGTTGAGCTGATTGGATTGAGGTGAACTAGACCCAGCTCTGCACTGCACTGTTTTTTACTTTATATTTGCTGTGTTTGTGATTACCATGTAGATTGTTTCAATCTTCAATCTTTTTGCAGTTACGTGTAAAAAGTAGGGGCCAAAGAGGTTTGAAAGTGACCCTTGTACGAGGCTATAACCTGGAGTCACTGTGGCTCTGTCTCTTACAGAACAAAGTGGAGGAGCTAAACCAGCGATTGAGGCAAGCTATTGATGGTCAGTCTTTCATGGTATTCATGAAATTCTGATTTATAAGTGACCTTCTCCTTATGCAGGTTTCTTTAGATTCAGATATTAGTCCATAAGTAAAAACTATAAACCATGTTGAAATGGAAACTTTATTTTTATTAGTATCATGATGCTCACTGAAACGTATTGTGATGAATTTCAGCTTTCACTGTTGTTTATTGCAGCATTCTGTTTCATTGCCGTTGTGTCCATTTGTCTCTTAGACAGCAGGAATCTGCCGTATGGTCGGCCTGCTGTCCTCTTCCGTACCAAATATTCCATTCTCCACAACAGTGACTACATTAGTGGCTACAGTGAAACTCTGTCTATGCCTCTGTGGACATCCTACACGGTCAGCAGACAGGTACTGCTCAGGATATACTCCTTGTTTCTGTACTGTAAAATATCTTTTCTTCACATATCACCTACAAAGAAATGAAGGCCGACTGCACCAAACCTTTTATTATTCAGATTTCATCTCTACTGAAACAATTGCATCTGATCGATCAGAAAACTATGCATTTTGATGCAGTGTATTTAACCACATCATACGAACCTCATTTTAGTGACGGCAGAGATTCCCAACTCTCTGACTTCTGGCATGATGAGATTTGAACTCACCATCTGCGTCACATTCTCATAACAAGATTAAGAGGGAGCCTCAAAACCCACCCTTTATCTTAACAGCCTGCCTATGCAACAGAACAAAGTACTGTAAAGAGAAAGAAACTCACATTTCAAATTTCAGTAAATCATCACAAAGAGCTCAGAGGAAGCTGTGTGTCTGGCTTTAGGAACCTATAGGTCAAATGCTGACTCATCTGCAGTATATAAAGAGTCTGGAAAAAGTCAGATTAATGATAGTAATCCAGGTTTTTACAAAATGAAATACTGCACTTGTTTATTTGGTCTTTACAGCTGTTTGCAGGAGTTTTATATGGTTCAAATGCTGACCATGCAAAGAGCTGTTTGTACCTATCTGCAGGATTATGCTGCAACGGGATCCACTGTCTAAGCTTTGTTAATAATAAAGGAACAGAAATTAAGAAACAATCACAAGCAATAACAAAAAAGAGGAATGTAAAACATTGGGATAAAAAAATCTTGCTAAATTGTAGAAATAAGTAAAAGAGGAAGTTATAAAAGGGATAGAACAGACTTGTGGGACAATAATACTGCAATAATATCAGAATAAAGTGTTGAGTACTGTAGAGACTTGAGTGTTATAAGTAAATGACAGTTTTCTGTTTTTCTGTTCAGTGTCACTGTCAGAGTAAGAAACAGGAAATGTATGTTTTCCATTTGTATTTAAGTTGTTTACAGTGAAGTGTGTATGTTAATAATCTAGATAGCCTGCTGGTGAAAAAACTATATTCAGTCACTTCATTTTTGGCAGAGCAGCTGCTGTGTCTGCCTGACCTCAGTAGCCTGAACAATCTATTATTTGGATTTGACACGTCCCTCATGAGGTTTTGGGCTCACAGCCTCACTGCCTTTGTATAAATCTTCTGCAGGGAAGGGAAAGGTGCATGTGTGTGAGTTTACCACTTATTGCAGGGCACCGCGGTTACGGGCAGTACAGTTCCCATACCAGGAGATAATGCTGCCAGTTAGGACACTTGAGACAGTCTCTGTCTGCATTTCATAAATGTGTGTTGTGTGTGGAGAGTCCATGGGATGTCGTCAGTGAAGTGGATGCCAAGGTACTTGAAGTTAGTGATTATTGTCTCTGATTCAACATTGACAATCAGCTAGATGTAGCTACTTTTCTGCTTCCTGTAGTCAGCCATCATCTCTGTAGTTTCATATAGGGACAGTTGTATTTTCCAGGAAAACATCACCTCCTGAAATAGAAAGGGTCTGACTGGTCCCTACTGGTACATTTCTACTTTGAGCCATAATATGCAGTGTGTCCTGAGCTCCATCGCAGATTTGATGAGACTGACATGGGATTTTGAACTGCTCGGGTATTGATAACCTGTCTATCCAGATAGCTGTGCCTGTGTCAGGCAGACTTTTCCTCTGTCTAGAAACAAAGACAAAATCCACAAGAAGTGCTGTATACTGTATAGTGCACAGTAAAGTTCTATGTAGAACCTAGATAAGATTAAAACCTGCCATCAGTGGCATGCACAAAGGGGTTGCAGGGGGTGCGACTGCCCCCTCTTGTGGCCCAATTGTTGAAAAACGCATGCTAAAGTGCCCTCTTGGGAGCCAAAACGCTCTACAGTGGTGAGGACTCGCTATATGTGCCCATTTTTTTTTCTTTCCTTCAAAAAGTGCACGCCACTGCCTGCCATATACTGTTAGTGTGGACTATTTAACATTCCTCAATGGGATTCACTTCAAACAGTCTTTTCACTCCACAGCTCAATTTCTACATGAAATGAAACCTTTTGAAAGCTGACATCTTGACTTGTCATAGCAAGAAAAGCAAAGGGGTACTGGTTCATACCTTCCTGGGACACATGATGGAACTGAGCCTCCACACGACCTGTTCAAGTCTATTACACCTCACACAGCTGTGTGAAACTTCTAGCAGATATAGTCACAGAACTGGTATGCTGTCTGTGTGAAAGAATAGTTGGCAGGATGAAACAAATCCCACCACAACCGCCACAAATGTGGCTCATATCTCTAATCATGTGGAGGCACACACTGAAAGGAGACTACATAGAATTATTTGGATCAATGAGAATGAGTAAAAACAAGAAAAGGCAGTATAATGAAAGGCTCTTCCTAACAACACTACAGCACAATCTCTTGTGGTAGGGGCCTTTATTCAACTTAATTTGTGTCATCTGTACTTGTCCTGTTGGTTTATCGCAAGTGAAGATTATTGTGACCGATTTAGAATTTTCTTTGCTTCCAGCACCCTCTCCTGGCAAATGTTAAATTAGACATTGTCCCAACTCTTTACTGTCTTGCTTGCTTTTCACTGTTCAATTCAATTCAATTCAATTCAATTCAATTCAATTTTATTTATATAACGCCAAATTACAACAGTTGTCATCTCAAGGCACTTAGATAATATAGTCCAATTCAAGCCAATTGGAATTCAATTCATTGTAATCATAATCCAATGAAATCCAATGAATTAATATAGAGCCAATTCAAAAATTAATATCCTAGCTAAGGAAACCAACAGATTGCACCAAAACTTGTCTTCAGTCCAATCTCCCGTCCTGAGCCTGAGGGACTGTGGAAAGGAACGACTCCCTTTTAACAGGAAGAAACCTCTGGCAGAACCAGAACCAGGAAGAAACCTCTGGCAGAACCAGAACCAGGAAGAAACCTCTGGCAGAACCAGAACCAGGAAGAAACCTCTGGCAGAACCAGAACCAGGAAGGGTAACCAGCTGGGGTTTGAGAAGACAGAAAATAGGGGGGAAAGACACCATAAACACCATTCAAAGGATACCTGTTGGAACAGGGAAACACAAGTTAATAACCACAATAATGTCACATGTACATAAAATCATTTGAGAAATTAAACAGGGGGAAAAAGAGAGCAAAGTGAGGAAAGGTGTGACAGATGAGGTCCCCCAGCAGTCTAAGCCTATAGCAGCTTAACTATGGGATGTTTCAGGATTACCTGAGCCATCCCTAACTATAAGCTTTATCGAAAAGAAAAGTTTTAAGCCTAATCTTAAAAGTGGAAAGGGTGTCTGCTTCCCGGACATTTACTGGCAGCTTATTCCACAAGAGAGGGGCCTGATAACTGAAGGCTCTACCTCCCATTCTACTTTTAGAAACTCTGGGAACAACAAGTAAACCTGCAGTTTGGGAGCGAAGTGCTCTGTTAGGAAAATATCTTACAATGAGATCTTTAAGATATGATGGAGCTCGGTCATTAAGAGCTTTATATGTGAGAAGAAGAATCTTAAATTCTATTCTGAATTTAACAGGGAGCCAATGAAGAGAAGCTAAAACTGGAGAAACATGATCTCTCCTGTTACATCTCATCAGAACTCTGGCTGCAGCATTTTGGATCAGCTGGAGGCTTTTCAGAGAATCTGTGGGACAGCCCAATAATAAGGAATTACAGTAGTCCAATCTTGAAGTAAGAAATGCATGAACTAGTTTCTCTGCATCACCCTGAGACAGGATGTTCCTGATTTTAGCAATATTACGAAGGTGAAAGAAGGCAGTCCTAGAAAACAGTTTTATATGTGCGTCAAATGATAAATTCTGGTCAAAAATAACTCCAAGGGGCCTCACTGTAGAACTAGAAGCCAAGGAAATAGCATCTAGAGTAACTATATAACTAGACAATTTCTCCCTGAAGCGCTCAGGTCCAAAGAGAACAACTTCAGTTTTGTCTGAATTTAAAAGCAGACAGTTCTGAGTCATCCAGGTCTTTATGTCTTTAAGACAGGCTTGTAGTCTGACCAACCTGTTGGTTTCATCTGGTTTCATAGATAAGTACAGCTGAGTATCATCAGCATAACAATGGAAATTTATGCCATGCTGTCTAATAATGTTACCTAATGGAAGCATGTATAAAGTGAAAAGAATCGGTCCAAGCACAGAACCCTGAGGAACTCCATGACTTACTCCAATGTGTGAGGAATATTCTTCATTTACAAGAACAAACTGGAATCTATCAGATAAATATGACTTAAACCAGCCTAATGCAGTTCCTTTAATCCCAATAACATGTTCAAGTCTCTGTAACAGAATGCTGTGATCGATCGTATCAAATGCAGCACTGAGATCCAACAGGACAAGCACAGAAACAAGTCCGCTATCAGAGGCTAAGAGGAGATCATTGGTAACTTTCACCAGTGCTGTTTCTGTGCTATGATGCACTCTGAATCCTGACTGAAACTCTTCAAACAGATTATTTCTATGTAAATGATCACAAAGTTGAACTGCAACTATTTTTTCAAGAACTTTAGACAAAAAAGGGAGATTGGATATAGGTCGATAATTAGCCAACACTTCTGAATCAAGAGTAGGTTTTTTTTAAGTAAAGGTTTAATTACAGCAACCTTAAAAGTCTGAGGTACCGTTGAGGTACTGTTGATACCTTGAGCTGTTAAACTTTAAAAGCAGATGTCAGTAGAACTTATCTCTCTGCCTGTTGGTGTGTCTGAATATGTGGTCCTCCAGGTGGAGGTGACTTCTCTGCCTGAAGTTTTGTCCAGCTGTGTGAGACCCGATGCCAGAATCCTTCCAACCTACAGCCAGTCTTGCACCAACTACAGAGCAGACAAACACATCACATATGCCTTCCTGTACCCACCACGTAAGTGTGCCACCATAGATCACTCTTCAGTAGTTTTTAGTGGTGAATAGTTTTAGTTACTGCCCTGTTTGCTGCTCAGTTCTATCACCCAAAAACTGTTTTATCTTGTATATATTTTTTCTGATATTTACATGAACTTTTTAGCTTTTCCATGTGATTTAATATTTGTGTTTTTTGTGTGTTGCTCAACATAACTGTAAATAAATGAAGGCCAGCCCTCCAAGTTAAAATAAAAGGCCTTTTAAAAATACTAAGTGAAACATTTGCAAAATGAAAGTGGGTCATACATCTCTTTGGTGTTGTTAGCATACAGTATGTTATGGGTATCATATTGTTGTATGAGCAGAAAAACAGCTCAGAATGAATCCAACCTGGTTGGATGAAGTACAACTGCAGGGAGCTCATCAGATTCTACTCCTGGTTCCAGCAGTAGAAATCTATTGCTGCTGTGGGCATGTGCCCACCAGGACTGGACAGTTGAAGGCTAAAAAAATAAGTCATGTCAATTTCTGCTGAGGCTCCAGCTTGTGGGAAAAGAATTTGCTGTCAATGAATCCATGGACCAAATCTTCCATGTGAGCTGTCACTGATCCACAGGGCTTTTATGGTAGATGGCAAGTGTCAAAGTAATATCCACGTGAAGGCCAGGATGCAAGTTTTCTCTGCAAAACATTGGATTGTAAGAGATGAGAAGCCTCACTATCTTTGTCTTGTGGCTGATGACGCCACAGGTCGTGGATGCATGCTCGTCACTTCACAGCATCCTCTCCTGGGGCCTCATGTACAAAGAATGCGTAGGCATAAAAAAGTGGTTTATGCTCTTTTTCACGTCAACGATCTGTTATAATAAATAAATATGAAAACAATTAGTCCTCAGACTGTTATGTGCACATCTGAGACACATGAACAATTAACACTGATAAACAATTAACACTCCCATGTGTCTGCAATTACACGAGTGGATATAAACCATGCGCAAAGTGGTGCAGTGCATACCATTATAAACAATGGCTGCTTTAGCAGTATTAGGAGACTTTGCAAATGGTGCAATTTGTAGAGAGTGTGTGTTCAGAGACAGAGAGGATTTGCTGGCACATGATGATAACTGACTCATCAGCCGCTTTAGGTCCCCGAGGGCAATCCTCCTGGAACTTTGCGCAGAGCTGCCGCCGGCATTTGAGCGCAACACAGAGGCCAACCAATTGGGACTGTGCCAGTTAAACCTGAGTCGAGCCAGCCGAGTGGGATGGAATTATCCGCATCTCAGCCAGGTATAATCAAATTCCCATACAATGCAGGCCAACATTAAAGCGCAATTTGCAGCGAGAACCTAATGGAATCAGAGCTATCGACTGCACACACAGTGCTATAAAAGCGCCATCACATGATGAATTTGTACATTTCAATAGAAAACATTTTCATTTGATCAATGTACAGATCATATGTGATGGGCAAATGCAATTAACCAACAATGTGGCAAGGTGGCCTGGTTCAACGCACGATTCATACATTCTGAATCACAGCGTTGTTGGGAACAGACTACAAGCTGGCACTGTGCGCGATGGGTGGCTTTTTGGTGAGTAACTTTATCCGTGTAATTGTCCTAATATTATTCCTCGTGACGCGCATTGAGCTTATGCGCCCCCCCATTTCTATCCTGTCTTCAAAGCATAATTTCTAGTCTGCTTGTGTACGCTTCTCAGACCCCTCAGCATTGACAGCCTCGCACGCGTTCTCCCACCCACTCCTCTTGTGTTTGCTCCACTTCAGAAAGTAGCACCTCCATCTTGCTTTCCACGAAGTTCTTCTTTTTTCCCGTCTTATTCATTCTTTTTTCTTTCTTTTCTGATTGTGGAGAGAGAGAAATCACAGGTGCTGGGCTCATTTAAATTTTTTTGGCGTGGACAGGGAGGACATGTGCACTCAATTCCACGTTGATTGGGATGTACAAAGGAAATGTGCTCGGGTTCATGTATAGCACAGATTCATACATCCAGATATTTCTGTGCAGAGGAGGGCACTTGGGTTTGAGCGTACTGCGAACACCATGTTTCAGTAGGAAATCTGCGTAAGTCTTTGTACTCGACCCCAGATGATTGCTGGTTGACTATGTTTAGCAGTATGAAGCATCTGTATTTAGAGTTTGATCTCAAATTTGAATACTCTACAGAGCAAATTGTTCTTAGTAGAAAACTTCAAACAAAAAACCCTGAACTGAATTAAGTCCAACTGTGCCAGACCGGAGTCTAAAGTACAGTATATTATGTATGTCACTAATCCTTTTTTTCTTTCTTAACAGAGCTTTCATCTCATTTGGAGAGAAAATATGAGGCGGTCCTCATTTCAAACACCATACCCATGTATCCTGCATTCAAAAGTAAGTTGCTACTTCAGTGTTACGGACTGAAATCCTGCTTTAATGATAATTCAGTCTAATACTTTTTACTTTTAATTTGTCTGCTAGACTCACAACCCTTTGTCTGTCCCTCTGCCCCTAGGGATATGGGGTTACTTCCAGAGAGTGCTGGTGAAGAAATATGCCACTGAGAGAAATGGAGTGAACATTCTCATTGGACCCATATTTGACTATGATTATAATGGAATCAGAGACTCAACTGAGAAGATAAAAGAGTAGGAATATTTATTCCTTTCACTGTAAAGTCTCAGTACAGCTGCATAAATTATTTCTATGTTGTGTGGGAAATAATAATAATAATAATAAAACCTTTTAACTTCCTTACTTGCAACATGCAATGATCGACTGGAACATTTTTCACAAGCAAAGAATGAACTAATATGACAAAATGATTCATAACAGGTCTTCTGCCTTAATTCATATTATGCTTATCTCCCTGCATTTACTGGTTTATTTATGTTTTTCTCCATCCTGAGTAATTTCGTGTGAGGGTACCTACTTTTGTTATTTATGAACACTTCAAAACACTTATATATATATATGCATACACATATTTTGGATATACAGCGAGATACAGAATGATATCAAACAGTGGCAGATTAGCACAACTGAGGGACTTGACCAACCAACAAAATCTTTCCATCCATTTTCTTAATCCAACTCAGGGGGGCTGGAGCCTATCCCAGCTGTCATTGGGTGAGAGGCGGGGTACACCCTGGACAGGTCACCAGTCCATCACAGGGCCACACAGAGACGAACAACCACACACACGCTCACACTCACTATAGGGACAATTTAGAGTTACAATTAACCTGACCTGCACGTTTTTGGGTGATGGGATGAAGCTGGAGTACCCAGAGAGAACCCGTGCATAGACAGAGAGAACATGCACCAACAAAATACCTTTTTTTAATTTAATTTTCTTTTCAGTTACTTTTGGTGCTTTTAGAATTTCTTAACACCATGTTCCCCTTTTTTTTTAAGATTATCATTAAGAAGATCATATTCTAGTTTGTAATAGTTATTTTGTATTGAGAATATTGAGACTGGCTGCAATGTGTTGTCAGCCAGACAAAAGGGCTTTTAGTGTAACTTTGTCTTGTGTTTAAATCACATTAACTTGGGATGTTGGAAAAAAATGTTGCATGAAAAGGAAGGGAAGTTTGTTTTAGCTAAAGCTGAAGTTCACATATTTTCTTTGATCTTTGTTGCAGATATGTGAGCGACGCAATCCCCATCCCCTCACACTACTTTGTGGTCCTCACCAGCTGCTTAGACTTCACACAGGCTGCAGACTCGTGCAGTGGTCCGCTCAGCAGTGCCGCTTTCATCCTGCCACACAGGCCCAACAACGACGAGACTTGCAATGTAAGCAGCATCATGTTTCTGAGTGTATCGTAATTACTGAGGACTATTTTCTTCCACAATAAATATACATGAGAACCCTAGTTTTAAAAGAATTATGTGTGAATATAGTTAAAAACTTGAGCTCTAAAAGTCATTCGCCAATCTTCCCGAATAATATTATCTGAAGCAGCAGACGTTCTCATCAGTCCTGACTTCTGCTGTGATGCTGCTCTGTGTCCTAGTTGTTGTCACAGCCAAAGCACAAAGTGTCTGAACTGGTTTTTATTTTCTGATTCAGGACAAGCATAGATAATGCATATCACCAGTAGCCACATGTGCACCTCCATGTCAAAATAATTGACTCCCTTTATACTGGGAAAAACAATGCTTTTTAGCATTTTGGACGTGCTGACAGTTTGAGGAATGCACCTGAGTGTTGACTTGACTGAAATAATGTAATTACAGAGCACCACTGAATAGTTGAGCTGTGCATGTGAGGATGATGCACAGGATGAAAACTGTAGACAGGAGGAAAATCTTCAAAAAATCAAGGAACAAGATAGCGATGTATCAGATAAATTTGTTCTATAATTAAATCTGCTGTTAATTATGGTGGAAGGTCACATAAACTCATATCACAACTGAGATCAGCAATCTTCTTTCAGACACATGCCACAAATGACACCCCAGAGAGCTTGAATCTTTCAAAGGTAAAGATGAGGAAGGGTTCAACACTCTGTGAAATACTCCAATAATAATAATAATCCAAAGGAATCTCTATATGTGCAGTGTAATGGTTGATGTTACACTACAGACATTATAAGACTGTTTGTGTAAAATCTGTAATTTATGATAGCAGCTGTCACATAAACACTGGGGTAAAAAGCTCAATGTCTCCCTCTGAAATGTAGGGGATGAGAAGTATAAAGAGCAGAGAATGGAAAATATTGAGGTAAATTTAGTGAAAATTTAGTTTTGTACTATATTCCACCTACTGTACATGATCTCATAACATTTAAAGTAAGAGCAGCGAAGTGAGAGCCCAGGCTAACTGTCTATGTCCTCACTGTCTCCTACAGAGCTCAGAGGATGAGTCTCGCTGGGTGGAGGATCTGATGAAGATGCACACAGCTCGGGTCAGAGACGTGGAGATCCTGACAGGCCTGGACCTGTATCGCAGAACCACTCGGAGCTATGCTGAAATCCTCTCTCTCAAGACCTACATGCATACGTATGAGAGTGAGATCTGACATCTATTGGTTCTGTGTTTTGATATTGCTGAGCTTTCTTCAGCCATGGTGGATGTATGTGGTACCAGGATGAGGTTCAGTCTTCTGTTACACTGGGCTGTGCCAGCTACTCTGCAGCATCCATGTTGTGGCCCTTTCATCAAACATTTGCTTTCATCTCTTTCATTTCACCCACCTGGTTGGATTCAGCTTTAACACCACCGAGCCACTAGCTGTGATACTGGACATTTAAGTTTAACTGAAATGCATGAAAAAACATTACAAGGTTTGTGCTTTAAAGTTGTTAAATTGAGTCATGAAATCTACAAATCCATTTGAAGAAAATCTGCTGTGCACTGACAAACTATTCACCCAACCATTCATCCATCGATCTGCTTTCCCCTCTTATCTTTCAGAGGGTTGAATGGGAGAAGCAGATCTTAGCTGACATTGGACTATCCATTTCAGTTCAGTTTTATTTATATAGCACCAAATCATAATGAATGTCATCTAAAGGTACTTCAAAGATAGAGCTAAATTAAGTTCATTACAATCCAAGTCATTGCAATGCTATCATAATCCAATCAGATCAATTTAATTAAAATCCAAATTAGTGCAATTCATACAGAGCCAATTTATATAAAAAAAGAAAAAAAAAGTAAGGAAACCAAAAGTTTGCATTGAAACTTCTCTTTTATCCAATCCCCCATCCTGAGCGTGCACAAGGCGACTGTGGAAAGAAAAACTCCCTTTTCACAGGAAGAAACCTCCATCAGAACCAAAACTGGGAGCCGGGAGGGGCGGCCATCTGCCTCAACCAGCTGGGGGTTAAGAGGACAGGAAGGAGGGGACAACCAGCACCATAACACCAGGCCAGGGATACCTCCTGAGAGAGAGAAACACAAGTTAATGACAACAATGATGTCATATGTACATAGAGAGTAATAAAGAATTATAGTCGTCCAATCTGCAAGTAACAAATGGATGGAGCAGTTTTTATGCATCACTCTGAGACAAGATGTTCCTAATTTTGGCAATATTACGAAGGTGAAAGAAGGCAGTCCTAGAACAAGAGGTGTTACAATCTTTTAAGATGCCATAAGAGTACATGTAATTTGTGTGAATAGTAAAACAGTGGGAAAAGTGAACATTTTAATCAGAGAAGCATCACTTCTTCAAATGACATACAATAAAATGCACCATGTGACCACCTCAGTGTGCAGGCAGACTTTCTGTGGATGGTATAATTATTAGGAAAGCAAAAGAGTTCCACTGCTCTGTGTTACTGTGTCATATTTGCTCTCATATGGACCCTTTTTGTGCAGCCAACCTCGCTTTAGCCTCTGTGTGTATAATCTGGATGTACATTTTGCAGAGCAGAAGCTGACCTGATTGTTCAGACCAGGCGAACCATTTGCACCCGCACCAGGTTTTGTGCTTGTCAGGTTAGGAAAGTTTGATCAACACATCCCTATTTAGGAAGGTACACAATATGAGCAAACTATTTGAGTTTAGTGCACATTCTAACTAAACAAATGCTGGAGAACCATCTGGCACACGATAAACCTGTGGCTTGTTACTGTAATGTTTGTTTTTTATTTGAACTTTTAGTTAATTCACTAGCAGTATACTAGTAGTATTACACCCTATAGGCTCTCTAAGGCTCTATGCAGATATATACATAGATATACACTATATTGCCAAAATAATTCACTCATCTGCTTTTACACGCATATGAACTTAAGTGACAACCCATTCTTAATCCATAGGGTTTAATACGACGTTGACCCAGCCTTTGCAGCTATAATAGCTTTAACTCTTCTGGGCGAGGTTGAGGAGTGTGTTTATGGGAATTTTTTTATTCTATCATTCTCCTGGGAACTGCCAAACCCAGACTCATCAGATTGCCAGATGGAGAAACGTGATTCGTCACTCCAGAGAACACGTCTCCATTGCTCTAGAGTCTGGTGGCGGCGTGCTTTACACATCTGCATCTGACTTGGTGATATATGACTTGGATGCAGCTGCTCGGTCATGGAAACCCATTCCATGAATCCCTCTAGGAACTGTTCTTGAGCTCATCTGAAGGCCACATGAAGTTTGGGGGTCTGTAGCGATTAACTGCAGAAAATTGGAGACCTCTGTGCCACTATGTGCCTCAGCATCCGCTGACCCCAATCTGTCATTTTACATGGCTTAGCACTTCGTGGCTAAGTTGCTGTTGTTCCAAATCGCTTCCATTTTGTCATAATACCACTGACAGCTGACTGTGGATAATTTAGTAGCGAGGAAATTTCACGACTGGACTTGTTGCACAGGTGGCATCCTATCACGGAACCACGCTGGAATCCACTGAGCTCCTGAGAGCGAGCCATTCTTTCACAGAGGTTTGTAGAAGCAGTCTGCATGCCGAGGTGCTTGAATTTATACACCTGTGGCTATGGAAGTGATTGAGACATTTAATTAAAATATTTGGTGGGTGAATAGTTCCGACGGGCTCACCACCCATGGGAGGGGCCAAGGGGGTCGGGTGCTATGTGAGCTGGGTAGCAGCCGAAGGCGGAGGCCTTGGCAGTCTGATCCTCGGCTACTGAAGCTAGCTCTTGGGACGTGGAATGTCACCTCTCTGTTGGGGAAGGAGCCAGAGCTGGTGTGCGAGGCTGAGCGTTTCGGCTAAATATAATCGGACTCACCTCGATGCACGGCTTGGGCTCTGGAACCAGTCCTCTTGAGAGGGGTTGGACTCTCTTCCACTCTGGAGTTGCCTGTGGTGAGAGGCGCAGAGCAGGTGTGGGCATACTTATTGCCCCCCGGCTGTGTGCCAGTACATTGGGGTTTACCCCGGTGAACGAGAGGGTAGCCTCCCTCCGCTTCGGGTGGGGGGACGGGTCCTGACTGTTGTTTGTGCCTATGCGCCAAACAACAGTTCAGAGTGCCCACCCTTTTTAGAGTCCCTGGGGGAGGCACTGGAGAATGCTCCTGCCGGAGACTCCCTCGTTCTGCTAGACTTCAATGCTCACGTGGGCAATGACAGTGAGACCTGGAGGGGTGTGATTGGGAGGAACGGCCCCCCCGATCTGAATCAGAGTGGTGTTATATTGTTGGACTTCTGGACGTCATGGATTGTCCATAACGAACACCATGTTCAGGCATAAGGGTGTCCATATGTGCACTTGGCACCAGGACACCCTTGGCCGCAGTTCGATGATCGACTTTGTGGTTGCATCATCGGACTTGCGGCCGTATGTCCTGGACACTCGGGTGAAGAGAGGTGCGGAGCAGTCAACTGATCACCACCTGGTGGTGAGTTGGCTCTGCTGGTGGGGGAGGATGCCGATCAGACCTGGCAGGCCCAAACGTATTGTGAGGGTCTGCTGGGAGCGTTTGTCAGAATCCCCCGTCAGGAGGAGCTTTAACTCCCACCTCCGGCAGAGCTTCAACCATATCCTGGGGGAGGTGGGGGACATTGAGTCCGAATGGGCCATGTTCCGTGACTCCATTGCCGAGGCAGCTGATCGGACCGTGTCCTCGGGGAGTCCTGTGGGGGGTGCTCTGGGAATATGGAGTGCCGGGCCCCTTGATAGGGGCCGTTCGGTCTCTGTATGACCGGTGCCAGAGTTTGGTCCGCATTGCCGGCAGTAAGTCGGATACGTTTCCGGTGAGAGTTGGACTCCGTCAGGGCTGCCCTTTGTCACCTATTCTGTTCCTAACTTTTATGGACAGAATTTCTAGGCGGAGCCAGGGCGTTGAGGGAGTCCGATTTGGCGACCTCAGAATCGTGTCTCTGCTTTTTGCGGATGATGTGGTTCTGTTAGCGTCGTCAGGCCGTGACCTTCAGCTCTCACTGGAGCGATTCACAGCCGAGTGTGAAGCGGCTGGGATGAGAATCAGCGCCTCCAAATCCGAGACTATGGTTCTCAGCCGGAAAAGGGTGGAATGCTCTCTCCGGGTCGGGAATGAGATCCTTCCCCAAGTGGAGGAGTTCAAGTATCTCGGGGTCTTGTTCACAGTGAGGGACGAATGGAGCGGGAGATTGACGGCGGATCGGTGCGGCGTCTGCATGTTGCTCTGCACCGACCCGTCGTTGTGAAGAAGGAGCTGAGCCAGAAGGCAAAGCTCTCTACTTACTGGTCAATCTACGTTCCCATCCTCTCCTATGGTCACGAGTTGTGGGAAGTGACCGAAAGAACAAGATCGCGAATACAAGCGGCCGAAATGGGCTTCCTCCGCAGGGTGTCTGGGCCTCCCTTAGAGATAGGGTGAGAAGCTCAGTCATCCGGGAGGGGCTCGGAGTAGAACCGCTGCTCCTCTGCATTGAGAGGAGTCAGATGAGGTGGCTCGGGCATCTGGTTAGGATGCCCCCTGGACGCCTCCCTGGGGAGGTGTTCTGGGCCCGTCCCACTGGGAGGAGACCCCGGGGAAGACCCAGGACACGTCTCTCGGCTGGCCTGGGAACGCCTCGGGGTCCCCCTGGAAGAGCTGGAGGAAGTGGCCGGGGACAGGGACGTCTGGGTTTCTCTGCTCAAGCTGCTGCCCCCGCGACCCCCGGATAAGCGGCAGATGATGGATGGGTGAATACTTTTGGCAATATAGTGTGTGTATATATATATATATATATTCTAATTATTCTGAGGAAAAAATGTTATGCATTTTTAAAAAAAAAAAATCAAATGCACTCCATAAAATAGTCTTGTGGGTCTTGTATGACATGGACTTTGCCCCATGTCCAGAGAAAAAGAATAAACTGCCTTTGGTGTTTCATATGAAATGATAATGTTTGTGTGTGTGTATGTGCTTGTGTGTGGTAAGGTGATGGTCAAACAAAAGGCACCCAAAGACCAAAGACCAAACCTTTCCTTGCCTCCTGAGGCACAAATTCCTCGGGTACAAATATTTGAGTCTCCCCATTGTTCGAAGTCTTTCTTCACTGCGCTAAAGGTGCTGACTGACTTTTTCACTCCAGAGAAAATAAAACTTATTGCCAGCAAAAGAAGTCTCAATATTTCATTCTTCACCAGAAGTAATAGGAAGGAAAACAAGGCCGTAACTACCATAGAGGACACCGAGGTCGTGTCCTTGGTATTTATTTATTTGTTCTTAAATTGTGGTGATTTATATTTGAAAAGCCAAGCGCAGCGCGACTTTTTTAATAAAAGAGTGGCTCAGTTTGGGCATACGTGCTGCGCGTCATCAACAACATGCACTGTCGCTATGGTAACTAACACACACAAGTCGGACTTTGATGTTACCGCTACCGTTAGTGAGTCAGTCAGTCTCACCAGTCACTGGAAGAGGAGCACATCAAGCTAAACATGTAGGTGGAGAGCAGTTTAAGTGGTAGATGACTGAGGAAAAAAAAGCATTTTAATGTGGAGATATTTTTATTAAAGCCCAGCGAACTACTCAGATAGCAAGGAAACATGAATCAAAGTTTAATTTTGGTTAACTCTGTTAGTACCGGTCGTCAATCAATTTCCACCGGTTGAGTCAACATTCATTTTGAAATGTCAGCGACGTCTTCGATTGAAAATTAAACGTTTATTCAGTGTTGATTTCTCAGTGTTGGATGTTGAACCTGTTCTATATTTCTGCCGGAGCACAACGCAGCAACACGGCACAGAGCAGATGTGTGGGACAGGAAGTCGTGCGCAGAAACAAAATAAAACATGGTTAATTTTCAAAATAATAATAATAATTAATAACTTTCTGTGGTAACTTGCCCTTACTACATGAGTCACCATAATGTTCCTTCAAAAAGCCTCAGAATGCCCATTTTTACCTCAAATTTCAAAAGCTCTGCACCGTCCTCAAGGTTTTTTTTAAAAAGATTTCTGACATCTGAAAACATGATGTTGAAAAGGCTTATTGTTTTAATTTCTATCAGTTTAGTATTTGACTGTGTTCATAGAGTCAAGATTCAAGAGTTTTATTTGTCAAATACATAATCATACATAGTACAATGTGCAGTGAAATTTTCTTTTTACCTGCCACCAAGAATTAAGGATAAGAATTTAAATATAAATATGTAGAATAAAAAAACCTTGGCACAATAATTCCACACAAAATAAGAAACTAAGAAAAATGCTTCAGTAAAAGTGTAGAGTATTAAAATACAAATGTAAAAATGTACAATATTAACAATATTATTGACGTTAGCATTAAGGTGCAGGTGAGTGAGATAGTCCAGTTTTTTATATTCTTCACTAAAGGGAAAACAGGATAGAGAGGAAAAGGCTGAGCCAAACCAAGCTCATCTTTGGGCCAAGCAGCAAGAAGAGGAGCAGTGATAGAGGGGGAGCAGGTGCTATAAAAGGAAGAGACTATGCCAGACCTGTATATGTTTTAAAAGTCAGATGTATAATGCATGATAATTGAAGTATTGTGTAAGATTATAATAGAAATGTGTTCAAAAGCTGGTTTTCCTTAACAAGAGAGAACAGATAAGGCACTGTCACCAACATGATAGTGTAATAGGGCTATTTTAAACACTGAAGGAAATATGAAGCATTTGTATATATTATCCTTCTGTCCCAGGACAGTTCATTCCTTTTTATTCCTAATCCATGACTTGATGAAATTCATTCTCCAGTTTTACATTGTAACTCATTTGGAAATCATGTAGGATGAGGCTGATGTTCTCTGATAACAAACAAAACAAATAAACCTAAAAGTCATGATGATGTTGTTTTTGTTCCTTTAAGACTCTGAAAATGGCCAGATTTAAATAACGGAATGAAAAACATTTCCAGGGGAGCATGCACCTGAATCCGACTAGAAGTTCTGACTCATGACCTCAGTATTTTTTGGGCCCTGCTTACGGCCCTGAAGGAAAAACTTCCACGACAATTTGGTGTCAGAGGTGAGAGCCTTCGAGCGATTGTCTGGGATGGAGCACGGATAGTGACAGGCCATCCTGGAAAGAAAAATAAAATTTCCCGCCTCAAACCTCAAAAGAAGTTTATTTTGTGATAAAGGAGGACTCACCAGAGACATCCTGGATCATTGCCGCTGGGTTTCCACAAACATAATTCAGCAAAATTAATCTGGGGTCTCGTGTACAAAGACTTGTGTGGATTTCCTACTGAAACATGGCGTACGCTCAAACCAAAATGCCCTCCAACGTACAAAAATATCCGGATGTATGAATCTGTGCGGACGCATGAATCCAAGCACATTTCGTTTGTACATCCCAATCAACGTGGAATTGAGCGCACATGTGGGAGTACCCGACTCCTCCCTGTCCACGCCCCTACATAGATATGCAAATCATATTTAAATGAGCCCTGTACCTGCGATTCCTCTCTCTGCACGATCAGAAAATAAAGAAAAAAAGAATGAGTGAGACGGAAAAAAAGAAGAACTTAATGGAAAGTGAGATGGAGGTGTTACTTTCTGAAGTGGAGGCCCGCAAAAATGTGCTCTTTGGCACGCTGTCCTAAGATATAAGCAGCAAAAGTAAGAGGAGTGGGTGGGAGAGCGTGAGCGAGGCCTTTAATGGTGTGGGGACTGAGAAGCGTACACAAGCAGAGGTGAATAAGAAGTGGTCCGATATTACGGTGGTTTTGAAGCGGAGACTGGCTGCCCACTGCAGAAGTGTGGCTAAAACATGCGGGGGAGGCTGTTTGAACAGACAATCGGCACAGCTATGGGTGACACTGCTCTCTCAGGAGTGTGGGTGACTCTGATTACCCCCAAGGTAAATACCTATATTTGTGTAACTCACAACAACTGTGTTCATACAGTAACTAGTGCAGAAGTGCGCCTGGGAAAAGGTGAGGCTGATGAAGACATTTTACACTTTACACACAGGTTATTAACATTTGCACACAGAGACGATCAAGGGCTTGTTAGAAATATCTGTTAACCAGTAAAAAACAGCAAGTTACTAACTTTAACCACCAACTATGATGCTGGGAAGACGGGATAGAAATTGGGGGGCGCACACGCTCAATGCACGTCATGGGGAATAATATTAGAACAATTACACAAATAAAGTTACTCACCAAGAGGCCACCCATTGCGCAAAGTGGCACCTTGTAGTCTGTTCCCAACAATGCTGTTACTGAATGTATGAATCGTGCGTTGAACCAGGCCACCTCCACAAAGCATTTGCACATCGCATACGATCTGTACATTGATGGAATGAAAATGTTTCCTGTTGATATACAAATTCATCATGTGATTGTGCTTTTATAGCACTGTGTATGCAGTCGATTGCTCTGATTACATTAGGAAAACCGGCTCTCACTTCAAATTGCGCTTCAATGTTGGCCACTGCATTGTGGGAATTTTATATACTGGCTGAGATGCAGATAATTCCGTCCCACACAGCTGGCATGTCTCAGTTCAGGGTTGACTGGCACAGTCCCAATCGGTTGGCCAGCTCCCTCTGGAATGCCCCGGTTGCTTAAACCCCAGTGTGCACATCACCTGTGGCACAAACAGCGCATGGCTCCTCGCTGTGTTGCGCTCCAACGCCGGCAGCAGCTCTGCACACAGTTCCAGGAGGATTCAAAACAGCTGATGAGCCAGTTGTCATCATGTGCCAGCAAATCCTCTCAGTCTCTGAACACACACTCTCTTCCAATTGCAACATTTACAATGTCTTCCAATTCCGCTAAAGCAGCCATTGTTTTTAATGGTATGCATGGCATGGTTTTATATCCACTCGTGTAATTGCAGACACATGGGTGTGTTGGGTGGCAACACCCATTCCGAAATCCCGCCATTCCGACATCCCGCTATTCCGACATCCCGCTATTCCGACACGCAAACGTCCCACCATTCCGACAAGGCTTTCCGTATAAGGAAATGTGCGTTACTCAACAGGCGAGTCCCTTCTTTCTGTTCATGCAATTTATATGTTTAACACATGTTTACAGATAAGCGTTATTAAAGACACAAAGTCTCGGCAACTGGAGGAGGAGAAGCAGTCCGCGGTGGTTTTTAATCACACACTCAATGCCACTTGTTTCAACTTCCGAAAATTTAATCCAGGAAAAAAAAGGCTTATAAACATGGACCGAAACGGCTCCATAACACGCACAAGAATCCAAAAGAAACGAAAGTTAACTAAAAGAAAGCAAATAAACAGCATGAAGTGGTCAAAATCGGTTTTACTCATGCCTATGTGCGTCTGGCACATGCGTCTTCGGGCTCTCCCACGTTGGTTTGTGGATGAAAGCTATATGTTCAGCTGTAATGTCATGTAAAAACAATCTCTACATGACATTTACTCCCAGGTGTGACCAGTTAGGTCCTTAAGATATCAACAGGCTGTATAAAGCCTTGCGCAACGGCTGTGTGTTTGTGCCAAATGCGCAAAGCCCATCCGCGCCTCCCATAAGTATTCATAAATCACGTGAATTACATGAATAAACGTTTTTACAGCATTTTGTTGTGTTTTATACGTTCTATGCTGTCATTTCTCTCCTCTCCTATTGGCAACTGTGTCCTGTGCAGTAGCCGTGATATCTGTAATTGCAATTATTACTTTTGCATATGATGACAGCGGGCAAGAGACGCATGGGCTCTGTGGAGAGCTCCGCTCCAGCTGGCTGCCTGACAGCTCACTGACACTGTATTTCTGCTTAATCAGTTTCAGTCTAGCCAGAGTTACATTAATATCTGTATTTTTATATTTGAAATTTCAGGGGATTTTGATAATAGATTATTAAAGTTTGTTTGCGAGGCTGTGGCCTCTGTATGTGCAGAGTTTGTGCGCCAAACTTTAGGGCGTATTTGCGCCGGCATATCATTAGTGCAAAATGTTTTGGGTAAAAAAATAGGCTATTAAAAGGAACTGTCGGAATGGCGGTATGTTAAAAATAAAAAAACATACCGCCATTCCGACCATAGGAGGAAAAAAGTGTCGGAATGACGGGACGTTTGATAAAAAATGAAGTGTCGGAATGGCAGCATGTAACCCAAAAACCAGACTTAGCATAGGTGGCATGAACAAGGAAGGTAAGTGAGGATTTCGCAATGACTGATGGAAATCTGGAAAATATATAGTGTTGGGAGGTGATTAGTGACGAAGTGCAGCTGTGGAACAGAAAACATGTGACTAGAGTGAAACTAAGTGGCAGGGGAAAAACATGATGGAAACCTGAAAACAAGAATAATCAAAACATAAAACGTGACAGTTAGATGATGTTTGAATAGTAAAAGCTAACACTTGCAAAAGTAGTCGCAGATAACCTGAATGAATCAGTTACTCTCACTGGTCATGTGAGTGAAGTTATCATTTAAGCCTTATGATATAGTGTAGGAATACGAGAGAACCCGAGGGTGTGAACCGTCATTCGGACCCACATGTCTGTGGGTCTTTGAATGCATCACGAATGTGCAGAAATGACGCACGTTCACTGAACACTTTCACTTCCATATCGAGCTGTATTTGTCATGTACAGTAAAAACCTAACGGTTATTTGTGACACTAACCTGGAGTTAGCTTCACTTAACACGGTTTTTTAACGACAGTTGGCAGCATTTCGGCGTGGATACAGCTCGGTGGTACGAGACCAGTGTTGACGGGTGAAGTTTGCGTTCCGTGGTACAGCAGCCTACAGTTAGCCTTTAATAGGGCTGATATGTGACACTGAAAACCATCCGCGATGTTGGTGGCGTTAACAGACGCCACAAAATAGCGCTTTTTCAGCTACGTGTCTCTTTTGAACTCACCTTTATTCACAGGTAATCTTTAGACAAAGTTTCCAGGGCTTCATTTGGATCGAACAGAAGTGACCAGGTTGGTGAGTTGTTCGTAAAATCGATCAGACAATGTCAGGTGGAAATGGAAAGTAGTTCATTTTGACGCAGAGTTCAGTGTTGCTGTGTTAGTTCCTGTTCTCACTTTGCTCAGGTGTTGTTGCCTTTGTGAAGCTAAACTCAGGGTTTTATAAACAGCATCCATTTTTGCTTCATCCATACACTGTGTGCTGTTTCTTATTCACACAGGTAAACATGCTTTATCTTTGGGCGTGATATTGAATGACGTCAGTGTCATGAAGTATATGAATTATTCCTGGTCATCAGTCTTATTTATCCGACCCTGACTGGGCTGCTGGCCACAGATTTGTTGGACCCCACTGGCAGCTGTAATCCTCTCATTGTTTGCTCTTAGTCTGACTGAAATGATTAGTTCAATCATAGATTAGCTGAATTATGCTGGTAAAATAACTGTAATAGTTTATGATGTGTGATTTTTTCCAATCATACTTTATTATAGAAAGCTGCATTTCCACAGCTGGTCAATCAAGCCAAGATGATGTTGCTGTGATGTTTACCACAGCTGGTGATTTCTGCTCCAGGCAGTTGTTCTCTTTGCTCATTTAGTAGAGAGTAGCAGTGACAGTATTAGCAACCTTATAAACAGCACTGTGTCATGCTTAAACAAGCCACAGGACAGCGTACCTGTCCTGTTTTCTGTTGTTCCACACAGCTGACGGCCGTTCTGTTAACATGGGGCAGATGGAGGAAACCAAAGAGTCATGTCTCAACATCCTCACCTGCCACAGAGAGCTGCTGGTGTCCAGGCTCAGAAGCATTCAGTGCCTCCTGGATAACCTGTTGGGTCGTGGCTTCTTTTGTCAGGAAGATGTTGAGATTGTTCAGCGCACGGTCACCAAGGCAGATCAGGTTGGAGCCTTGCTTTGACATTTAAAGTGGTCTAAGGTCCAAGATGAACTGTCTGCAACCAACACTGACTGTTTTCTGTCATTATTTTATAGATACGCAAAATCTTGGAGCTAATCCAATTTAAAGGGGAGGAGGCTTGTGAATATTTAATGTTCATCATATCTAAACTATGTGATGCGTATGTGGACCTCCAGCCATGGCTGAAAGAGATTAACTTCAACCCAAGTAACGCAGTAACACAGATGACCGTGGTTAACACAGACCCCAGTGAGTATTAAAGTCATTAAGATGGATTTAATGTGTTTCTGCTACTCTGTCTACACTCAGGTCTCTCACTCACTACTCAACATATTTTCACTTTAATCATTGAAAGTGCTTTTTTTTTTAAACATTCAGTTAACTGCTGAGTTATTAGTGGTTAGCTGTGAACTTTCAGGGCAAATAAAATGTAGTGGAGACATTATTCCCTGTCTCTGATGTCATGTACCATAATAAGTGTAAGAATGATAGAAACACGCTGCATAAACTGGTGACCTTGACATGTATAAAATCATTTAATTTTATGCCATAAAAGGATAAAGGGCCAATGTCCACAGTGTGCTTTTTTTCTCAACAGGACTTTCTGTCAGCATTTTATAAAAAAAACCCTTTTTAAGTTGGACACTTTTTTTTTTCTCTGACAACAATATCTTTACAACACAGTTTCACTTCAAATGCGGTTTTATGATAAACCATCTATACTTCTTTTGTTTATGATATTTAGTTATCATTTTATTATTTGTTCACCATGAGCAGCAAATAGAGGATACTTGCCCTCATATGATGATGATCAACAGATGATCTCAGTCTGAGATCTGACCTGCTGTGTATGATACAATCCTTTGGAGGCAGCAGTAATGTCCAAGTTACAATTAGAGAAGCCCAGTTCCAGGTCTGTTTTAGGTTTCAGTTGTTTCTGGAGCCATTGTATTGATGATTATGGATTACAGCATTATAATGCTCTTACAACGAACTTTCAGATTATAAAATGTACTTATCTGACTGATGACTGACAGCCAGTCCTCCTCCTCTGACCCTGCAGCATCTGTCTCTTTCCAACAAGTCTCCGGTTTCCCAGCATGCGTAGTGAAACCCTTACAGGTGGTCTAGAGCTGGGCAGGGCATATGCTGCTCAAAAAGGCCACAAGTCCCTCCACTACTCACTGACCTTCACTGAGTCAAATTCAGGTCTTTAATGCTGGTCTAAAGGCTGGTTTAAAGCTGTTTAAATCCAGTCATACAGGCTGATGCTCCTTCTGAACCTCTGTGTGTCACGGATATGTGGCGTTGGCGTGGAGATGAGGACCCGAATGCAGATTTTATAGTAAAAAAAACCTGATTTATTTAAAGAAACTTCAACACAAAGCGCAGCGAAACCGGAATTAAAAAACCTAAACTGACAAAACAAAACCATAGGAGCAAACAAAAAGCTAACAATGACTATGAAAACCTGACAGGAACAATGACAAACCTGATACTACATCATAAGTGACAGTGAGGATCTGACAAAGAGTGTATCACAACTGGGAGTTTAAATGCTGAGGAGGCTCAAAATATCCCACTCTATAATTGAACCTGTTTTACTGTATGGTAGTGAAGTATGGGGCCCTCTTACAAATCAAGACTTTGAAAAACGGGACAAACACACAATCAAAAGCATGCATACTGAGATCAGTAGGAGCATTCTCAGAGTCCAAAGGAACACCCCCAACAATGGATGTCGAGCTGAATTAGGACAATTTCCCCTTTTAATTTGAATACAAAAAAAGAACCATAAAATTCTACCCGCACCTCAAAGCCAGCGAGCCCAGCTCCTACCACTACAAAGCCCTGCAATGCCAAGAGGAGAGCAAAGAAAGGAGTCCCTTCTGGTCCAGCTGGTCCACCGGCTCAGCTCCAACAGCACAGGGCACCGAGACCGCCCTCCTCGGTACCCACCAAATTATAACTAAAGAAAAAGACAATTAGACCAACTATCTGCAACCAAAACCCAAAGCAAACTCCAATGCTATTTGGCCCTAAACAAACAAAACTCCAAGGCAGATTATCTGAGGAAAACGTTGACTATGTACAGACTCAGCAACCACAGCCTGGCCTTAGAGCAGTGTTTCTCAGTTCCAGTCCTCCACCACACCTGATTCAAATGATCAGCTCGTCATCAAGCTCTGCAGCGGCCCGATAAGGAGGGAAACATCGAAAACATGCAGGGCAGTGGGTCATGAGGACCGGAACTGAGAATCACTGCCTTAGAGAGAGGCCGACACAGACAGCCCAGAGAGGAGCGGCTGTCAGCTCTGTCCATACAGACAGGCAGAGACAGAGCAACACTTGGTTGAAGAAATTACAACTAAATTAAAGAAAAAAAATTAAAGATTTTGACACCCTTTCTGATGAGGAGAAAATGAAACATCTGCTTGGAGAACACAGCGTCAGTGTCACAGAGGCAGCAAAATATGTGAGTACATGTCACAGCCTGAGAGACAACAGCAAAACCCAATAATACCTCTGCCTGTTTGGTGTAGAACGGGCTTCATTTAAAGTAGTTCATGTATTTCAAATGAAATGTATCTAATGGAAATAATATGTAATTGTATAAATATATCATGTAAAAATTGTTTCAGAATTGAATTGTATGTCTCAGTATATCTTTCAGCTTTCGGCAACAATGTTTCATACCAATAAAGCAAATTTGAATTTGGGGGATTTGTGAGTGAAGGCAGCTGAGGGAAGAAACAGGTGAAGTGAGTGGAGCTGATGAGTGGACAGACTGAGGACAGGGAGTAAAGACTAAGACTAAAACACAGACAGGAACACAAGATGCAGATTGTGACTTTGTGTGTCTGGCAGGAATCTCATTTGGTTCTGCCATCCCTACAGTCTTAGTCCAGACTGTAATGTGTGGTTCCATGACGAGGGAAGCAGCTGCCAAGCTCTATCAGAGCGGGGCATCCCGCCTTCACTTGCACTCCTGTACAGGTCCTTCCTGAAATCTGTCATGTAGATAGATCCAAACTGATTAAGAGCTCAGAGTGTAGGCCAGGTTTCGTCCTGCACTCAAGATCGGTTCTGTTTCCTCACTTGTAGCTTTGTTGGTTTGTCTCTGC
Source organism: Leuresthes tenuis (assembly GCF_036924035.1). Classification (NCBI taxonomy): domain Eukaryota; kingdom Metazoa; phylum Chordata; class Actinopteri; order Atheriniformes; family Atherinopsidae; genus Leuresthes; species Leuresthes tenuis. Next base: position 36,406,894 of record NW_027325364.1, read on the forward strand.
ACTGTGTGGCTGTGCGCATGTGTGTGTAGGAGAAGATAGTCCTACATATTGGATATGCTTAGTAGATGGTTAATGCACAGTAGCACACACAAACATGGCACTAGAATACCCAGCTGTATAGATTCTTTAAATGTAAACAAGAACAAAACTTGAATTAAAAGCAGGATCTGTCTGCTGCTGACTGAATTAAATCACTTGCACATACAATTATTTCCCTGTTCCTCACTCAGCTTTAATCATCCATCCAGATGACTAGCACTGAAATCTGTACAACGTACACACTGTACAATAAGCAGCAATTCAGAGAACATGCTTAGGTCTCACACACCACATCATGTTTTGTTATTACTTAGTTTATTAAGAGACAGTTTATGCAGGACATCAAACTGTAATTTATTTATGAAGGGTGTCCCATTTAAAGATCTTTCTACTAATCCCCTGTTGAGGCATATTCCAAAGTCCAGTCATCTCACATCTTGGATGTTCTTAACAGTTTAACAGTTTCACACAGCAGAGCTGTGGTTGGCCCCCAGCTCACTGCTTGTTGTAAACACCACTCCTCCACATTCTCACTATTGTCTGCTGGAGACCTTTGCAGAATTCTGGCAAAGAATGATGGTTCTTCATTAGATTGGCCTGAAATTGTTTTATACATATATTCCCAGCTGCCATCGTATAACTGTCTTAAGTTTTCATAAAGTAAACACTAAGCCTAATAGTGAGCTAAGATGGCACTCCTACGCGTTTTCCACTGAAGACTGGAGTCCTGTGACCAAGGTTGAATTAGTCCCTTTCTGCTGCAGAAACTGCTCAGGTCAGCAGGAAGGTTCTTTGTTCACTCAGAGAAGGGAAGTCAGTGTGATGACCGAAGTCCCTGAGAGAGCTTATCTGCATCTGTTTGGATTTGTCTTGTCTGAAACAAGTAGCATACTGACAGTGTGCTTCCTTTAAGTCAGCAGGTACAGTGAGAAGCTGCGACGTGAGATGAGCCGGGACACCAGCTTCATCATGTCGTATGGCCAGCAAGACGAGACGCGGCTGGAGGACCTGTACACCGACACTGTCATGGAAGTGTTGAGTGACTGCAATGAAAGTCTGGGCTTCTTACACAGTCTGGACCAGCTCCTGAGAGATGATGCCATCTTCAATCCCCAAGGTGAAATCATCTATGTAATGGGGGATGCTGGTGTGGGAAAGTCCATCCTCCTGCAGAAACTCCAGGACCTCTGGTCCAAGAAGGAGCTGCAGACAGATGCCATCTTCTTTTTCAAGTTTCGCTGTCGAATGTTCAGCATCTTCAGTGATACAGAACAGATCTCCCTCAGGGATCTTTTATTCAAACACAACTGCTACCCGGATCATGATCCAGAAAACGAAGTCTTTAATTACATCCTGCGCTTCCCTGAAAAAGTGCTTTTTACTTTTGATGGCTATGATGAGATTCAGGAAGATCTAGACCTGATGAATGTTCCTGAAGTGGTGTCACCAGAGGACAAGGCTAACTCTCTCCAGCTGCTCATCAGCTTGCTCTGTGGGAAACTGCTCAAGGGCTCCAAGAAGGTGCTGACTGCCCGAACAGGGATTGAGATGCAAAGCAGAGTGATCAGGAAGAAGGTGGCTTTGCGTGGCTTCTCCCTAGATCACCTCAAGACCTACACTGAACTGCACTTTAAGAAGCAGGAGCACCGAGACCTGGTCTCAGTTCAGCTGGATGCTAGCCCCTACCTCTGTGGCCTCTGCTCCACGCCACTCTTCTGCTGGATTGTATTCAAGAGCTTTAGGCACCTGCACACAATGCATGACAGTTTTCATCTGCCTGAAAGCTGCATCACACTAACTGACATCTTTCTCCTGCTTTCTGAGGTATTCCTCAGCCGCTCAGCCTCACCTGCTCCTTCTCTGCTGAAGAAAAGCACACGCTGTACCTCAGAGATGTTCAAAGCAGGACTCAGGCCCCTCGCTGCATTTTCTAAGCTGGCACTTGGAAGTTTAGAGAGAGGTAGTTTCATTTGCCGCCAAGAGGAGATCTGTGAGTGTGGTCTGACCGAGGAAGACCTGGCCCTGGGTTTTCTTCGACCTGTCAGTGACTGTGAGGCCACATTTGAATTCATCCACGTTACCCTGCAGTCATTCTTGGCTGCTTTGGCTCTGGTGCTGGATGAGCAGTCTGCTGCCAGCACCATCCTTAAGTTCTTTACAGAGTGCAGCAGAAGAACAGAAGCATCCTGTCTTTCTTTAGTTGCATGTATCAACTCCTCTGTAAAACCAAGTGAAAAGAAGCCATTTGCAACAAATGAGCACCTTCAGTTCACTAACCTGTTCTTGTGTGGACTCCTGTCAAAAAACAAGATGGGCCTGATGCAGCATTTGATGTCTCCTGTTTTATTAAAGAAGAAACGGGCTTTATTAAAGTCTTACCTGTCCACCAGTGTCCAGTCCCACCTGCAGGGCTTGCCTCACTACAATGGTGACGAGGGCAAGAAGGTTCATGTTTTGCCCAACTTTCTTTGGATGTTGAGGTGTATCTTTGAGACGGGGAGCAAAGACATTGCTAAGATGACAGCAAAAGGCATCAAAGCAGGCTTTATCAAGCTGGGTTACTGTAACATATATTCAGGAGACTGCACCGCCCTAAACTTCGTCCTGCAGCACCGCCAGAAGCTCCTGGGACTCGACATGGATAACAACAATATCAGTGACTATGGGGTGAAGCAGCTCAAACCTTCCTTTTGCAAAATGACCGTTGTGAGGTGAGTTGAATGTGTTTTACCTATAATGGTGCATGAAAGCTATTTGGAAAAGTTTGATACTGTATATCTGACCTAAAACATCAGAAGTCACACAATTCTAATTCTTAATTCTCAAATGAACCAATATAATATGTATGTTAGCTTCAAAGCTATGTGACCCTTAAACCGGTCACCACTGGTGTGTTCAAGTCTATTGTTTTACTGGATGAATTTTTCTACCTTGAGATTCACTTAATAATGTCTTAAAAACTTTTTAGGCGGCACGTTGGTTAGCTCCGTCACCTCACAGGGTTCCACACTGACTTTAGGAGGGAGTTATTGGTCTATGTGTTGGCCCTGTGATGGACTGGCAGCCTGTCCTCCTGCTTCTTGCCAATAGGCTCCAGCCCAGCTCAGTCATCTTGAACCAGATTAAAACGTATAGAAAATGAGTGAATGTTTATCCAGAAGTTCCTAGATTTGTTGCTGGGTACTTTGACAAAAAGAGCCTGAGAAGTCTGCAAATGTACCAACTCAGTCCCTTGTGGCGGTGACCTGGATTGAGATATTCACTGTTGTGAAATGGATATCTCCATAACAGAACATTTGAGTTCAGCTATACTGTTTTGCTCTCATTTGTACACTGGCTGGCTTGACCACATGATCTTTATCAAACAGGCATGTCACAAGACAATGGGTCTGACCCCAAAAGCAGACCGAGGTTGACTTTAAGGTAATTTATTAACAACACATGGGATTATTGAATATAGTTGACTAGCAGTTGGAGGCGGAATGAGACGATGTACTGACAGCCTGGGAGAGGGCCTAGAGAGCAATAAATGGTGATAAACAAGATTAGCTGGTTGGCAGATGCACAAGAAAAGGTGATGAGGTTATAGTTTAAGCTGAGTGTTACCCAGCTGGGGTAAACAGTGGTCTGGAGCTGAGTGGGGAGAAGCCTGGGGAAGAAATGAGATGATGGAAAGCAGTTACGCCAGGTAGCTGGGATGGTCTGTCCCCCAGAAGCAGCCAAATGTGGAGGTGATCAGGGGTTGGAAACAAAAGGACAGGAATGTTGTAACCTGCCAACTTTGGGACAGGACAGCAGTGTTGTTTCAGGGTTCTGACCACCCTTGCAGCCCTGCCATGCTGTTAGTTGTTCTCTTGATGATGGTCTCATGGAAGTTTATTTTCTCCCATGTGAAAATGCCTTTGGTTGCTCTGAGCCTGTCTGGTGGAAAAATGGGTATAAAATAATAAGAATAACCGTATACAGTCATGATGACATATTATCTCATAAAAATGAATAAACAGGTATTCATCTTCAGAGTGGTGTGTGGGGGTGTGTGTTTAATACATTTCCAGAATAAGCCCACTGATTCAAAGATGTAACTGAAAAGGAAGTCTTTCTTTTCCTTGAATGCAGAGTGGGAGCTGGTGGTTTGAGTCAGTGTACACTTATAATGTTCTGTGGGATAATGAACACATTTTTATTTTCTGTAATTCCATTACAAAGGAACAAAGGCTTCAGTTGTAAGTCAGTATTTAAGATGCTATTAACAATCTGATTCAGTCTCTCACACATTGGAATTTAACTTTGGACAGTCTCAGAAAATGTGAGTATGATCCTCAGTTTGCTTACAGTTCTGTCCACACTGGGCTATTAGTCACGTTATATCTTTTTGTTTCTGTGAAAATAATCGTCCCCAGCTCTCATTTTACTTTTAAGTCTTGTGTTCCCCAGTAAAACCAGTTTTTTTCACATTTGAATTTGAGAGGTTACTTTAGTGTCCCATTCTTTATTTCACATGAAATCATTTCTCAGTTCTAGCTGTAAAAGTCTGATCCTGTTGTTGATTTAAATGATCAAACATTTGATCCTTTCTCTGCTCACTCCCTCTTACCAGCATCTCCTTCTGCAACGGGTGTGTTTCTGGGGTTGTTATAATGCCTTAGTATTTAAAAACAAGTGCTGCCCATTTAAAGGAAATCTCTGAACCCGTACTGAGATTCTGACATTAATTTTACAACCCAAAACTTGAACAACTTTTTTCTGAAGGTCTCAGCAATCCTTTTTGTTTTTGATTAATCCATAAATATGTGTTGTGATTTACATTGAACCAACAATTGAAAACTCTTTAAGTTCACAGCCCCTCTTACACATGTCTTACTGGAACATTTTTTTCAATTAACATATATGTATATATATGTAATATAAGATATATGTATAATATTTTTACCATAATTGTTAAATTTAGGGGTTTTATCAGTTTATGTAGAAATCTGTTGGTGTTTTAGATCATATTTATTTATGCAGAAATTTGCTTAAGGGTAAGCAGACTTTGAAGCTACCTCTCAACACTGGCAGATATTCAGACTTATTCTGTGGTCTGTTTACTTGTTCTTTTGTGTTCAGATTGTGTGTCAATAACCTGACAGACAGCAGCATCGAGGTTCTGGCAGAGGAGCTGTGCAGACACAAAATTGTGGAGGTTTTGGGGTGAGTAAGTATTTGTGTCAGTTGTTCTAAAACTGAGTAATGTGCACTCAGATTGTTTCTTCTCTTCTAACAACCAGACAAGTTGTAGCTCCTGTGACAGGGACCAAATGACCAAAAGACAGCCACGTTGGAGCATTTTGGAAACACAAATGTTCCCAAAAGAGACAGAGATTATTTCTCTTCACACAGTATGATTATGCTCAGTGATTAATAAACAGAACCAACAAAACGTCAATGCTGTCATGTGTGAAAACTAAATTGCAGACCCTTGTGATGGGTGGAGGTATTTTGTGTATAACAGGTAAAAAGGTACTTTTGGGACTACTGCCTAATGTTGTGTGAGTGCATTACTGTATTTGTGAATGTTCTTTAGTAAAGATGGACCCCATTTAACTGTGTTAATATAATAATATGTTAACATTTAGGCCCATTGGTCAGGCTATAGAGGCATATTGGACTCTGGAAATGGCTTTCAATAATTTCTGACTTTTTATCAATAAACGGTTAATGTAGACTTGAGCAAAATTTGAATAAAGACTGATCTGATATATTTCCTTATTCAGGCTTTACAACAATCACATCACAGATGTTGGAGCCAAGTTTGTTGCACGAATCATTGAGGAATGCCCCAAGCTGGCAGTGGTCAAGTATGTTTCTGACTTGTACAGTTAAAAAAAAAAAGAATGAAAAAATAGTTACAGAATTGATTATGCCATTATTTCTTTATAGGATTGGTAAAAACAGGATCACAAGCATTGGTGGGAGATATTTGGCCAGTGCAATTCAGAAAAGCACTTCGATATTTGATGTGGGGTAAGTCTGTCAGAGGGATGTTTAAGATTGGATTACCATTGGACATCAGTGGAATACAGGCTGAGATGTTTGCAGCTGACCTGAGAGCTTTGATGTCTTTGCTTCCAGGATGTGGGGGAACAGCATTGGTGATGAGGGAGCAGAGGCTTTCGCTGAAGCTTTGCGGAACCACTCGCGTCTTACCAACCTCAGGTCTGAAGGCCAGGCAAGAAAAAGAACAGAGGAAATGATCTGAATACGTTGACTTGAATTGTTTGTCTTCTTCTCTGCTCTAGTCTGTCAGCCAACGGCATCACATCAAAAGGGGGGGAATGCCTGGCAGAAGCACTGAAAGAGAACAGTGTCCTCAGGATATTCTGGTATGCAAGCCACTTAATTTGAGCTAATGTCTATGTCAGGGACATGTTAAGTAATGTGGTGCCACCACGGCTCTCCTGAGATGCAGATTCATATCTTCTTGATGTTATCAAACATTAAGTCTATGGATGAGCAGGAACTCTTGGGCTGGGTCATAGGTAGGGGTCCTAGCAGAGTGCTGTTTGGAATCAGTGTCTGTTTGTGCTGCTGCAGGTTGGTGCAGAATGAGCTGACTGATGATGCTGCTCCATATTTGGCTGAGTTGATCCAAGCAAACACTGGTCTAAGCCATCTCTGGTGAGGAAAAAATTCATTCCTAAGCATGCTCTCACTGTGTCAACATGGTTGGACTTGTGGTGTTGCTGGTCAGAAATCGACTGTCAATAACTCACTTGTATATACTTGTTTGCAGGTTAATCAGCAACCAGTTCACTGCAGATGGGATCCGGCATTTTGCAGAGGCTCTGTCTCACAACACTGAGCTGAAAGAGATATGGTGAGAACACTGAGAGTTCAGTTTTCAGTATACCTAATGGCGTCAAAGCTGCTTTGTATGAGACTGCTAACACTGAGCTTTTATCAATCAGTGATTCATCCATCCATCCATCCATTTTCTATACCGTCAATCTGTCGGTGGGGTAGCAGGTGGGCTGAGCCTCTCCCAGCAGTCATCGGGCGAAAGGCATCAGTGATTCAATTCAATTCAATTTAGTTTATTTATATAGCACCAAATCATAAAAAAATGTCATCTCAAGGTACCAATTGGAGTCCAATTCATTGTAAGGCAAGTTTATTTGTCGAGCACAATTCATACACAAAGTGCTTTACAGCCACATAAAATCAGAAGAAGGCAAATAAAATCATTCCATAAAACATGAAAATAAATAATTATTAATTGAATTAAAAGCAAAGAGAGCAGATAAAATACTTTCAGTTGTCATATTCACAGCTAAATAGAACGGTTTTCAGCCTGGATTTAAACTTTGTCAGAGTTGAGGCCTGTCTCACATCTTCTGGAAGACTGTTCCAGATGTTAGGAGCATAAAGCTGAAACGCAGCCTCAGCTTGTTTAGTCCTGACTCTTGGCACCACCAGGACACCCCTCCCTGAGGTTCTTAGAGTCCCAGTTGGTTCATATGGCTCTAACATGTCAGAGATGTACTTTGGCGCTAGACCATGAAGAGAACAGAGCAGAACTGTTTTAAAGTGCAGAGACCTAAGCACTGGACTAATATGGTCGTATTTCCTGGTTCTAGTCAGGACTCGAGCAGCAGCGTTCTGGATGTACTGCAGCTGTCTTACAGCCCGTTTAGAGCCCAGTGAGCAGCCGTTACAGTAGTCTATCCTGCTGGAGACAAACGCATGGATTAGTCTTTCTAAGTCTGGTTTAGACACTATTACCTTGATTCTGGCAATGTTTTTTAGATGGTGAAAAGCTGCTGATGTTATTGATTTAATGTGGCTGTTAAAGTTCAGGTCTGAGTCCATTTACCCCTAGATTTCTAACCTGATTATTAGGTTTTAGGTTTTATAAGGGGACTGATAACTCCCCCCTGAGCTGTCACCTTATCGTGGTGGGGGAGTTTGCGTGCCCCAATGAGTCTGGGAGCTATGTTGCCCGGGGCTTCAAGCCCCTGGTAGGGTCACCCAAGGCAAACAGATCCTAGATGAGGGACCAGACAAAGAACAGCTCAAAAGACTCCCTATGATGAACAAAAAATTTGGACCTCGTGATCCCTTGCCCGGATATGGGACAGCGGGCGCCTGGTGGCCGGGCCTGTGCCCATGGGGCTCGGTCGGGCTTAGCCCGAAACGATGACGTGGGTCCCCCTTCCGACGGGCTCACCACCCGTGGGAGGGGCCAAGGGGGTCGGGTGCTATGTGAGCTGGGTAGCAGCCAAAGGAATCACACTCCTCAGCCTCCCTGGTAAGGTCTATTCGGGGGTACTGGAAAGGAGGATCCGTCGGATAGTTGGGCCTCGGATTCAGGAGATGCAGTGTGGCTTTCGTCCTGGCCGTGGAACAGTGGACCAGCTCTATACCCTCGGCAGGATCCTGGAGGGTGCATGGGAGTTCGCCCAACCAGTCTACATGTGTTTTGTGGACTTGGAGAGGGCGTTCGACCGTGTCCCTCGTGGAGTCCTGTGGGGGGTGCTCCGGGAATATGGAGTGCTCTAAAATTAAATAATTTATGATAAAAGATTTGTTTAAAAGAGAGCGTACGTTCAGCAAAGCCATTTTGATGTCAGTGCTGAACACGCTCTCAACGTGGCATTTTAAGGGAATATTAAAAACACTTCTCTGGGTTTTAACTGTCTATGTGAAGTGAGAGTTTTGATAGTGTGAATGTCCTGAGATACTGCTGGCGGAGAAGGGTCTACTGATTGAAAGGAGTGTATAGTGGGGATGAAACGTGTAGTGGGGGAGGGTGGGGGTGAGTGAGGGGGTCTATGTGCATGTGACTTAGCGGTTAGTCAGGGGGTGGCTGTGGTACAGGACCGGACAGTCAGGTTGAAGTTAACTGATAAAAGCCGTGAACCCTCCTGATTTTGGTGGAGGCTGTCCTGTTTAAAAAGGTATGGCCTGTTTAAAAAAAGCTACAAAGTTGTCAACAAAAGGGATACTTTTGTTCAGACAATATCCCTTCAGCCACAGGTGACGAAGGCGGCTGGTGGTGACGTTACCGTAGCGAGGTGGGGGAAGCAGTCCAGAGATAATCAGTCGATTCCCCGTGTCCAGTAGGCGATCCACGAGGGAGATGGAGAAAATTGTTTTGCATCCATACACTGATCTGTGCGATGCAGTGAGGGGGGGGGCTAAAGCCTAAAGCCTGATTGGAAAGTGTCCAAAGCATTGTTAGACAGGAGAAAGTCAGAAAGCTGTTGGTATACAACTTTTTCTAGAACTTTGCCTAAGAATGGCAGGTTTTATATAGGCTGGTAGTTGTTCAGTACTGTGGCATCAAGATTGCTCTTCTTTAGAAGAGGCTTAATGACAGCAGTTTTAAGGCCTTTGGAAATGTTCCAGTCTGAAGTGAGATGTTAACTAGATGAGCGAGTTGTCGTAAAAAACTGCTCAGCACAGACTTTAGAAATCTAGAGGGCAACTCATCAAGGCAGCAAGTTGACAACCTCAGACTGTTTTGTCATAACAGGTGTGAAATGTGTCAGCTTGAGGTGTCTTGCTGGCTGCAGAGTAGTTAATTGTGTTGTGGAAATTATTGCATTTTTAATGCCTTGAACTTTGTCATTAAAGAATATTGCAAACTCATTCTCAAGGCAGAGAAACTGGAGGGTTTGTAATTTGTTTACTGTAGAAAACAGGACACAAGAGTTGTTACTGGAGTTTTTGATGATTTCAGTAAAATAACTCCCTCTTTCTATGCAAAGTCTGGCTGAACACACATTGCTTTTCTTTGTAAATCTCATAATGAACCTGGAGCTTTGACTTGCACCATTTCCGTTCGGCTCTCAGGCACCTTTTCTGTGCCCTGACCGACTCTTCTCTTCTCCACGGTGCCCTTTGCCTACTTTTAACCATTCTGGCCTTGACAGGAGCAATGGTATCCAAAACATTTAAAACACTTGATGTGTAAGAATTCAAAAGAACATCAACATTAGAACACGGGGTGTTCTCAAACCTAATCATTTCTGTTAACTGTGTCCCTATGCTGCCATTTATGAGTCTTCCCAGACCCATAACAACTGCAGACCCAAATGCTGGTTTGGATGGACCCAGACAGGTCAAAGAAAACCCAAAAATGATCAGATAAAGCAACATCGACAACATCCACATTTGAAAAAACGACACCCTTTGAAACGAGCACATCCAGAGTGTGCCCTCTGCTGTGGGGGGGCTTAGTCACATGCTGAGTTAGACCAAACATTTCAAGGACAGCAGTGAGTTATTTTGCTTGCTTATCTTGGGCTACATCTAAATGCACATTCAAGTCCCCTGTTATGACTAAACAGTCGAAATAAGTGCACACAATTGAAAGTATTTCAATAAAATCATCAATAAAACAATTATGTGGTGGTTTGTAAATAGTGATATAAAGTATGGAAGATAATTTTATCTCCATTTTGAATGACACATACACATATTATCCCTGAGTATGGTAAATGGACTTGTACTTGTATAGCGCTTTTCTAGTCTAGCTATAAACAGAACTAGAGTACCAGGTTCCTCAGTGTTTAATAAAATGTGATGGTCTACTGTATCGAAGGTGGCGGTAAGATCCAGTAGTACCAGGACTGTGAGTTTATGATTATCTAAGTTGCACCTGGTATAATTCAAAATCTTTACAAGGGCTGTCTCAGTACTGTGGTTCCGCCTAAAACCAGACTGATACTTCTATAAAATATTGTTCATGTTTAAAAAATCATTTATTGGTTATAAAACAGTTTTCTAATATTTTACTTAAAAATGGTAAGTTGCATACAGGCCATAAATTGGCATAAATTGCTCTTCTTCAGAAGGGGCTTCACCACCGCTGTTTTAAAAGAGGTGGGGAGGACACCCGTCTGGAGAGAGCAATTCACAATGTTTAAAAGCTGTTCCTCAAAGAATCCATAAAATGTTTTTAAAAAACGGTGTGGGAATTGGGTCTAAAAGGCAGGTTGTAACTCAAAGCATTCATACACACATTCATACCCCCAATGATACTCTGGGGGGGGTAACGTGACAAGGACTCTTCGACATGTAGCCCGGGGGAAGCCAGAGTTGAACCACTGACCTTCCGATTGGTGGGTGACTGCTCTTCCTCCCGAGCTACAGCCGCCCTATGGCACAAATATGGCACACACACCCCCATCCCTCTAGTTTTTCAGACACATAATTGAAGCGAGATGGACTTGGACTCAATCAGGACTGCATTAGCTGTCTCAGTTAAAAACAGTAAATCAAGATTGTGAGAGGAAATAAACCTATTAATTAAGAATGATTTGTTACTTAAAGATCTGACATTGAGTACTGTGTGTTTGAGATTAGCTAGAGTTGAACTTGATGCTGTCTTCTTCCAAGGGATATGGATAATTGTTATCATAATCCAATTAAAATATATAAATCAAATTCAAAATTAGTCCAATTCATACATGCAGAGCCAATCCAAAAACGATTTCCCAACAGACTGCACCGAAATTACTCTTCGGTCCAATCCCCCATTCTGAGCATGCACGAGGCGAGAAGCGACTCCCTTTTAACAGGAAGAAACCTCTGGCAGAATCAGACTCAGGAAGGGTGGCCATCCGCCTCGACAAGCTGGGGTTTGAGAAGACAGAAAATAGGGAAAAGAGGGGGTCAAAAACACCGTAACACCATTCAAAGGATACCTGCTGGAACAGGGAAACACAAGTTAATAACCACAATAATGTCACATGTACATAGTATCATTTGAGAAATTAAACAGGGGGAAAAAGAGAGCAAAGTGAGGAAAGGTGTGACAGATGAGGTCCCCCAGCAGTCTAAGCCTATAGCAGCTTAACTATGGGATGTTTCAGGATTACCTGAGCCATCCCTAACTATAAGCTTTATCAAAAAGGAAAGTTTTAAGCCTAATCTTAAAAGTGGAAAGGGTGTCTGCTTCCCGGACATTTACTGGCAGCTTATTCCACAAGAGAGGGGCCTGATAACTGAAGGCTCTACCTCCCATTCTACTTTTAGAAACTCTGGGAACAACAAGTAAACCTGCAGTTTGGGAGCGAAGTGCTCTGTTAGGAAAATATCTTACAATTAAATCTTTACGATATGATGGAGCTCGGTCATTAAGAGCTTTATATGTGAGAAGAAGAATCTTAAATTCTATTCTGAATTTAACAGGGAGCCAATGAAGAGAAGCTAAAACTGGAGAAACATGATCTCTCCTGTTAGTTCTCATCAGAACTCTGGCTGCAGCATTTTGGATCAGCTGGAGGCTTTTCAGAGAATATGTGGGACAGCCCAATAATAAGGAATTACAGTAGTCCAATCTTGAAGTAACAAATGCATGAACTAGTTTCTCTGCATCACCCTGAGACAGGATGTTCCTGATTTTAGCAATATTACGAAGGTGAAAGAAGGCAGTCCTAGAAACCAGTTTTATATGTGCGTCAAATTATAAATTCTGGTCAAAAATAACTCCAAGGTTCCTCACTGTAGAACTAGAAGCCAAGGAAATACCATCTAGAGTAACTATATAACTAGACAATTTCTCCCTGAAGCGCTCAGGTCCAAAGAGAACAACTTCAGTTTTGTCTGAATTTAAAAGCAGACAGTTCTGAGTCATCCAGGTCTTTATGTCTTTAAGACAGGCTTGTAGCCTGACCAACCTGTAGGTTTCATCTGGTTTCATAGATAAGTACAGCTGAGTATCATCAGCATAACAATGGAAATTTATGCCATGCTGTCTGATAATGTTACCTAATGGAAGCATGTACAAAGTAAAAAGAATTGGTCCAAGCACAGAACCCTGAGGAACTCCATGACTTACTCTGGTGTGTGAGGAAGATTCTTCATTTACAAGAACAAACTGGAATCTATCAGATAAATATGACTTAAACCAGCCTAATGCAGTTCCTTTAAACCTCCTTGAACAGTCTGGTTGGGATTGGGTCTAACATACAAGTTGATGGTTTAGAAGAGACTATTGCTGTTGTTAGCTCAGAAAGATCAACGGGACAGAAGCTGTCTAAATACAAATCAGGTTCTAAAGATACTTCTAAAGCTGCTCTACTTGATGATACATCAGTGATAATAATGGGAAGGATTCCATCAATCTTCTCTCTGATAGAAACAATTTTATTGATGAAGAATCTCATGAAATCGTCACTGCTGAGAGTTAAAGGAATACATGGCTCAACAGAGCTCAGACTCTTTGTCAGCCTGGCTACAGTGCTGAAGAGAAACCTGGGATTATTCTTATTCTCTTCTATCAATGATGAATGATAAGCAGTTCTAGCTTTACGAAGTGCTTTCTTATACGTTATTAAACTATCTTTCCAGACTAATTGAGACTCTTCTAAATTAGAGGAACGCCACTGTCTCTCCAGCTTTCTTGCAGTCTGCTTTAAAGCAGCTGTGAATTATACCAAGGAGCCAACCTCTTCTGACTGATTACCTTCCTTTTCAGAGGGGCAACATTGTCCAGTGCTGTACGCATTGAAGCTATAGTGCTGTCAACAAGAGAGTCAAGTTCTACTGGAGTAAAATTTAGGTAGTATAGTCAAGTAATGTAAATTAAAAAGTTATTAAAAAATGGTCAGACAAGACAGGGTTATGAGGGAACACTGTTAACTGTTCACTCTCAATGCCATAAGTCAGCACAAGGTCAAGGGTATGATTAAGGCAGTGAGTAGGTCTGTGAACACTTTGAGAAAATCCAATAGAGTCTAATATAGAATTAAAGTTAATATTTAGGCTGTCATTTCCAACATCTACATGAATATTAAAGTCACCCACTACAATGACTTGTTTTTTGATTGAGGGGGGGGGCAGCATCAGGTGGGAAGCCGCAGAGAAGTGTGTAAGACTACAACTCTGCATCCTGGTCTCAACCCTGGGATGTCATGTTTTTGGATGACTAATAAATTCGTCCATATTTCTAGAAATGAGAGCCGCTCCTTCCAAAGTGGGATGGATGCCGTCTCTCCTCATCAGACCAGGTTTTCTCCAGAAAGTTTGCCAATTATCTATGTAGCCCACGTTGTTTGCTGGACACCAACTAGACAACCAGCGATTGAATGAGGACATGCGGCTAAACATGTCATCACTGGTCAGATTTGGCAGGGGTCCAGAGAAAACTACGGAGTCCCACATTGTTTTGGCAAAATTACACACCGATGCAACATTAATTTTAGTGACCTCCGATTGGCGTAACCGGGTGTCATTACCGCCGACGTGAATAACTATTTTACCGTATTTACGTTTATCCTTAGCCAGCAGTTTTAAATAGGATTCTATGTCACCCGCTCTGGCCCCTGGAATGCATTTGACTATGGTCGCTGGTGTCTCTAATGCCACGTTTCTGACTATAGAGCTGCCAGTTACCAGGGTTTTGTCCTCAGCGGGTGTGTCGCTGAGTGGGGAAAATCTGTTTGAAACGTGGTCAGGTTGATGGTGAACCATGGGCCTGACTTTAGGACTATGACTCCTCTTCCTGAAAGCCACCCAGCCACACTGAGGTCCCGGCTGCTTGGGATCTGCTTGGGGACGACTAATACCCTATGATAACACCATTCAAAGGTGTTAGCCTTTGAATGGTGTTTTTCCCCCCTCTTTTCCCTCTTTTCTGTCTTCTCAAACCCCAGCTGGTGGAGGCGGATGGCCACCCTTCCTGGTTCTGGTTCTGCCAGAGGTTTCTTCCTGTTAAAGGGAGTCGTTCCTTTCCACAGTCCCTCAGGCTCAGGATGGGAGATTGGACTGAAGACAAGTTTCGGTGCAATCTGTTGGTTTCCTTAGCTAGGATATTATTTTTTGAATTGGCTCTATATGAATGAATTGGATTATGATTACAATGAATTGAATTCCAATTGGCTTGAATTGGACTATATTATTCAAGTGCCTTGAGATGACAATTGATGTAATTTGGTGCTATATAAATAAAATTGAATTGAATTTAATTGAATTAATAGAGCTAGCTAGGCTAGTTGGCGCCACTCTGGCTAAAGAGGCCTGGCTCACTATTGGGTGGTTTTCAACAGTGCAGAGCCGAGCTTCCAATTCAGATAACCTTGCCTCCAAAACTACAAAAAGACTACATTTGTTCCATGTACCATTACCACTAAAGGAGGCAGAGGAGTAACTAAACATCTGACACACGGAGCAGGTGAAAGCAGGAGATAGAGGAAGAGAACTGGTAGCCATGCTAAGCTAGAGAACCCGACACACCGCTAAGAAGTGAAAAATAAAGACTAAAGATCTGTAAGAGTGAGCGTTAGAATATAACAAGTATGGGATAGAGTTAACTATGCAAGATGTGTAAATTATAGGGAGAAATAAGGTGATTATTAGTAGTTCAAGAGGAGCGAGAAATGTCACAGTGCACACACAATGCAACAGGAAGTGATGCAATACGTCTTACCGCAAAGCCACAAGAATGTGACCTGAAAAGGACTATGAACATTGCAGCACATTTTCTGGTCATTTGATTCTTTATTCCGGACTAAAGGAAGTATTCTGCAATAAACAATATGCTGAAGTTATTTTACTTTCTATAACTAATATTTAGATTTACCTTTTTATTGTGAATTGATGGTGTGTTTCTGTTGTAGCTCTCATTTGGTTTTAGTTCTATTTTCCTACACTATCGACAGTCCAGGGTGAAACTTATAGAATATAGTTTACTCCATCCTCCACTAAATTTTCCCGTTTAAAACTAGCAAACAGAAATGAAATAAATCCCAGTGGATCAATGATCACAGTCAGGCCCTCAAAAGACCCACACTGCCTTTAAGAATTGAATGCTAATTAATTAGCAGTTAAGGATGCAAGATCATCTTATTTCCCACAACTGACATCCTGTAACAACCACTATCCTAGAACACTGTTAAAGGAAATTTATACTGTTGTTAATGGATCCTCCTCATCGTTTCCAGAAGGTGATGCTGAACTTTCAGATAAATTCCTAATTCATTGTATAAATAAAGTGAAAAATAACTCAAATCTAGCCTAATTTTTGCAGCATTTTCATTTCTCATGTTAATTCTGTTTCTTTTCAGTTTCCCTCCCATGGCTAGAGCACACGATCTTCCATATGACCGCTTTCTCCTGCATTCTTGATATTGTTCTTGCTTGGCTGCCTGAAGAAGTTTTCTCCACAGTCAGCCCTGTTAAACATGTTCTTGTCAATCTACTGCTAAAAAAAAAAAAATAATAATTTGGACCCCTTAATGTGTATCTGCTGAGTGCAGGTATAGCTCAGCAGTAGATACTGTTCAATTTTAGTTCCTCTTGCATCATTTAGAGTTCTGGGTTGGAAGTGAGGCTCTTAGCTTATGGCTTATTTTGCTTATATCGCTCTTGAGTTTGAGAAAATTGCAGTACAAATTATAATGTCAAAAAATATAGTGTGAATCGTTTAAATGATCACAATAAATGAATATCTGAAATTCTAATTCAGGTGAAAGTAAGAGTTTTGTGTTCTTTGGGAATCAATCCTTTTTATTTTCTATCTTGACAGTAACATTTGACTTTTCTGGATGAGCATTAAAGACTAACAACAGTAATAAGTTCACGAGGGAAACAAAAACTAAAAACAATCAATAGATGTGATATATATCAGACAGACATCCTAAACCTAGCTTTAAACTGTCTTATATAATGAAGCATAAATACTAACAACTGCACTGCTGAGTAAACTTTAAGGATCTGAGTTTGGTAACTGCAGATCAAAGATGAAAATGAAACTCTGTATTAGAGTGAATGCACCCTGAAAGAATCTGCACAATATTAGCATTCAGTAATATTAGCAATAGGAAGCTCTGAGTGTGTGGAAGTGTTTGAATTAAAGCCTGATGCCATGTGACTCTGTCCCCACAGTGTGAGAGGAAACCAGCTCTCTGAAGAAGAAGAGAGACAGTTTGTTTCAGAGAAACGGCTGCGCCTACACTGACTGCCTGAGTCATGTCTTTATCTGCAGCTGTGTTTGGAGCTGCTTTAGTTCTGCTTCCTGCATCAGATGTATGCGAGAACCATAGAGCTCAAACATTCTGACCACCAGCAACGCTCCAGTTTTTACAAGTTTAGAACCAGCAATAACCAACTGTGGATCAGACTGACATTTGGTTCTCACTGGGAATCTACATCCTTAACCAATTCATTTTTGGAGTCAAAAGGCAGCATTCCTGAGCAAGAACCACTGTCGTTTTCTACTGGTAAAAATGCTCATCTAAGCGCTGTGTTAGTAGCATCATGCTGATTTGATTTAATGTTATTCTGTATGCTCTCATCTGATGTCACACCATCTGCATTATTGGAAATTCTGGGGATTATTTGCTTCTTTATGAACCTTTTATTTTAACTGAATAAAATGTGTGGTTTATGTATGTATGAAATGATTAAAACATTTTACGTTAAAAATGGAAGTGGAAATAGTGATGAAGTGCAAAGCAGAGTTTCCTGTATGCAGTTTTGTATGCGATAATTACTGTAAACCATTTTATTCATTTTGGACTGTTAGTGAGTGAAAACTGACATATAATAATGTTTGCATTTTGTGTTATATGGAAAATATTCCCCAAGAAAACGCAGCATTAGGAAAACCTGAATAATATCGTACAACTGTCACCTGTTTCAGATGGACATGGGATTCAGGAGCTGATCTTGTATGTCCCAGTAGCTGTTTGTGCTGTTTTTTAGCTTTCTATCTTGATGAAATACAATGCAGTTCATTAGCATTGTTCTTTGGACTCTCCCTGCCTGGCTGGAAGCAGCTGTGATATGTGCAGTGGGCCTTTTAATCTACTGGTTTCGAGTAACTGGACCAGTGCAGGTGGAGTCCAAATGAGAAGACTGGTCTTTGACTAAAACAATGTGAGCACAAAGGAATGACATTTCACTTAACTCCATATTAGATACCTGACATATTAGATAGGTAGCAGAAAAAAACGCAAGCTCCAAAGATATTGTATGTACTTGCATGTACATAAAAGACAAGTTTGTTGTGTCTTTGTTTCCTTGTTTGTCATATTGAACAGCATACACTCTGTTACAGCTCATATCTAACACTTGTTGTGATTCACAAAATGCAGAGAAATAAACAGTAAAAATGTTATTAATGCACCAGACTAGCTTTTTACTGGCTCATGTATATTATCTTTAGCGCCTCACACACAGTACTCCATGTAGTGAGGACACACCACACTCTTTCAAACAGACAAGCTGCTGCTCAACCAGTCAGTGTAACTGCCAAGATATATATATATGTATATATATATTATATATATATGTATGTATAATGTATATATATATATATATATATTTTGTGACAAGTATAGCATGCAGTTCAGGAAATTAATCTTTGATATATATGGAATGAAACTTTGAATATATTGAATGAAACTCTGAATATATTCAAGGTTCATTCAATATATTCAAAGATTAATTTCCTGAACGGCATGCCATACACAAGTCAAAAGATATATATATATATATATATGTATATATATATGTATAAAACCAGGGAAGGCCTCAGCTGTTTGTGATGACAGTGTTACACAACTATGCGTGACCACCAAGCAGAGAACGGAAGAGGCTTCTTCAGCATAAGGAATGACCCAGAAGGTCCTCCATGTCCACAGCCCAACACAATGATTCTACAATGATTTCTGACTCTTGTTCTTTTTTACATTTTTATATATATTTTTATATAAATCATAATCATATTTGTTATTAAACTGCACAAATAAAATATTCTTTGTTGGGATAAGTACATTTCTATTAACAGAAACTTCATAGAAGTTAAGCAGCTCCAAACGTTTGTGAACTTAATTTCATGATTATTAGGTTTATTGCTATAATGACTCCATTAAGGCCAGCTGTGTTGTACATTTCTGCTCAAATTCAGACAGAAATAAAAAGACAGGGTCAAACCTGCTCACAAAAATCAGCTCTATGATCAGACATGAAAAAAGGCCTGTGACTTCAATGAGGCACATGCTCACAATATTGCTACGAAGACAAATGAAAGAGGAAAGTCCTCATTAATGCTCTCACGTTATACTGGAGAGAGGTGCTGCACCAACACTGTGGGGGGGAACCTTCTACTGCTACAGGGCTCAGCTAATCTGTGGCTTTCAGGCTTCCATATTTAGCATGATGAATATTCATGAATATCCCAGGGTGGATCCCAAAACTCAAATGTTCATTTCATCCCCAGTGACTTACGCATAGATCCCTCAGGTCATTCCATCCAGAGAACGACTCGAGTTAACAGACATTCAAAAACAATGTAAGGTTGTGCTTTAAAGGGACGGCAGTAGTTCAGCTGTAGTTCCATAAAGTAGAACTCAAGGTTATAAAAACGACCTTCAAACCTTGCATGACTGGGACTTTATGAACACTTTTAAGGGGAGAAGGCTGCACCATGAAAGGATTCTTATGTTTTTCACCCATCTCAAACGTTATCTTGTTAGAAAGATGTGAACTCCTTCATACTTATTTAGACCAAAACTGACAAACAACTACTCCATTAATTCTTATTCAAGGGATAGAAATAGGATTAGTCTTGTTGTAAATATCATTAAAATATCTCCTTTTAGGTTTTTATGCCTTCCAACTCTGTCAATAGAATGCATATTTCAAATGAGGAGTGGAAACAATATTATGTTTATGAAATTCTGCTCTGTAATAAATATATGTGGAATGGGTAACAACAAAGGTCTCCACAATTTTCTTAAATTTAACAAGACCTCTGAAAAAAGATTGTCTTCACCAATCCAAAGAAACAACTATTCAGTTTGAGACTTTAAAGGCAATTCTTAGCTAACTTTTTAAATTGAAGTGATTGATTCTGTTAGCATAGCTGAACCAACAGAAAATCACAGTATGAACAGTATACTGGAATTTGGAAGTAAACAGTAACCTGTAAAGCATAGCAAATACATCGAAGTAATTTGGATACCTTTACCTGCAAAAATAGAACTATATAAAATGCATGTCTAAAATCACAGACTTGACTATGACAAATATCCTGCAGTAACACACAATCTCAGTTTTCTGATTTATTAGAAGCAGTTTAAAAAGTTACCTTAGGGCTGACTCTTATTTACAATTCATAGATTACAGGAATCAAGAGGTTCTGTTTTACTGCCTGTCCCATTTGGGATGATACCAGTTATAACATTACATACAACGCATTCACAGTATTTAAAAACCTAAACCACCAAAACGTAGTCACAACAGGAGATGCAGTGACTGAGTTTATTTGTGTAATTCTTCTCCATCAGTCTGTACAATGAATTGAATTCCAATTGGCTTGAATTGGACTATGTTATTTAAGTGCCTTGAGATGACAATTGTTGGAATTTGGCGCTATATAAATAAAACTGAATTGAATTGAATTGAATCATGAACTAACTTAGCTGCTGTTATATTTCATTAAATTAAATTACTGTACCAACATTTCTGTTCTTCTCCATGGACATTTTTTTATTACCAGATTGAAATAAAAGATAAATATAACTAAAAACTATTTTAACCTAGGTTTTAGCTCAGCCTAGCTGCAGCTGTAACTATGCAGTTAGTCTTTCAGAGGCAGACATGTTCTGTTCAAAGTAATGTATCCACTGTATTTAGGATTTTAATTCAGTTTTGCACATTTTTTATGATTAAAAATAATGCATGGCCATTATACATTATTTTTCTTTATAAAATGTACAAAGAAAAGAAAAGTTCGTCAATAGTCAGATACATTTTAAAGTAAACATTAAGTAACATTTTTGTAGGGTAGTATATAGACAATACTGTTTGGAGAGGTTAAAATTAAAGTACTAATATGCGATGTTATGCACAGTTCATGAGAACATGTGTAGCTTTAGGTACACATGAAAAATGTCTCGTAGCAGTGACTTCTGATTCCAGCCCTGCCTACTGCCTGATAGGCTGTAAGGGAGAAGTGGATTTGGGTCTCTACAGAAGCCTGTTGGATTGTTGCAGTCTGCCTGTGAGTCCATTTCAGAAACAAAGGCTTCTGTCTACCATCATGCTTCTGCTACCTGGAAACAAAAATACTATCTGTGTGAAGGCAAGTTGAGACTTCCCCTCTTGTTGAGCAACATCCTCTGTCTTCATCATGCAGTATGCAAACAGTCTTTAGGATGGTGGAACAAGCAGTACATTCACTACTGGAGTCACAGAAAAAGAGGTTTAGGAGGAAATGGATGACAAATTCTCCAATGAAATCCGAGTTTGACAGACTCACTGAAAACAACAGAAGCCATTTTTTCTCAGCAGTAACACAAAACTGGTCAAAATTGAAGTTGATCACACAAAACAAACAAAGACTAAAAAATCTATCCTCTTGGGGCGCCGGGTAGTTGAACTGACTGACCCTAACCCTAACCCTTGGCGCCCCATGAGGCTTCAAGCTTGTCAACGCCTGGTTTTGAGCACTGACTCGGGCCATTTGCTGCATGTCATCCACCTCTCTCTATCCTCTTTTGTGTCAAGTAATTGTTAAATAAAGGCCACTCCTGAAAAAAAAAAGAAGATCCTCTTGATGTGGTTATATTCCCGTTTCTACATCCTATTTTTCTCAGAATAAGAAATCATTAATGTGACATCATATTCTGTTCAGACAAAGAGAGCAGGTAAACTTAAACCAGAATGCCGGTTGCTGTGAGCCAGCAGTATCAACCACTTCACTGTTGTGCTCTCACCAGCTAAGCTCTCAAAGTACAGCTCACTTTATTCCCCTTCTCATGACATTTGACCGAAGGTACCATCTGGAAACCTCACAAGGGATGTACTCCAGGCATGTTCAGCTGAAAGGAAACCACGGATCAGACTCTGATTATACTGCGGAGGGTCGTGTGACCTTCCTAGCCTGGGAATACCCCCAGAAGAAGCAACTGTACACCTGACACCTGGGCTACTATCAAAGACTGCTGCCTCTGCAACCACATTCTGCACAAGTGTCATTAGACAGTGATGAATGATGACCCGCACTTGTTAAATGTGATTATTTCCAGAAAACAAGGCACATAATCTGCTTAAAGTGTTATCACTATTAAACGAGAACCATGAGAGTTCAGAGTGAAATCAAAACATCTGTTTTTACAATAACTTTATTTCATTTCTGAACTCCCATTATGATATGATGTCATATTATGTATTAAAAGCTATGCTTATTTGTATTCTCTTTATTCTATTTGTTCTAATGAAAACCTAATCATGATTAGATTCAAATGTTATTACATTTACTATGTAAATACATTTGTTAATTTAATTTTTACTGTAATACAGAAAAAAAATATGTTTTTATCTCATTAAAAGGACATTTCTTGTTATAGAAACCTTTATCTATATCTTCATTCCTGCTGCCAGTAACAGACTGCGGTGGGTTTAGGCTGGTAAGAGTTGGGGGTCAGGCTCCTGCAGACCTCCAGCTCATGGTTTATGATTATATATGAGCATATTCACAGTTGACAGCATCAGTTGTGGGGAGCAGCAGCTGCAGTCAGTCTGTATACTCTTCTGTTCTAACATGACTTCTTTAGGTGAACCAATTCTGAACCAGACGTTAAGAGAGACCTGGAGGGATGCTGAACTCCTGCTTGAATGGCAGTTATGGTGAGATGTTCCTTCAGCAAAAGAACTTTGCCGACTGTAATGCCCTGACTGTCAGGGTGTGAGGTGGAGATGAGTCTGTTCACTCAGAGTTAAGTATGCGTGTGCAACTCAAACAAACACAAAGTTTGTATCCCTGAAAATTGCTTGGATGAGATTTGGCACACTGTGATAGGACAGTATTTGGAGGGGGACGTGCGGTGGAGTGTACAGATCACAGTGGTCACAGTGTCCATCAGTCTCCTTGGATCTGCATTTCATTTAGTAGATCCTGCTAAAGATGGGGTACCTGTCATCAAATGAAAAACAAAAGAAAACATCAAATCAGATACAACGCATCCGAGTGCAATCAGTGCCTGAGGAGAGTCTCAGATAACCCTCATAGCTAAAGAATTCTGAGATAAAAAATCTACACCTTGGAGACATTACCTGTGCAAAAAAGCTTTAATCAGATGGATGCTCTGGACACGATCTGTTCACCTCAAACCACTCATCGATGCAGCTGGAAAACAGGAAGAGAGGAGCGTCAATACACAGAGTGCCACAGTGAGGCCGAGAAAACGAAAGGAAACGTTGTCCGCAAACTATCTGCTTTGTTGCATCTGTGGCACATTTTAGTGAGCGGTCAGTAAGCTGCAGCAGCTGAGCTGTGAGACTTTCTTTAACACACGGTGCTGACACCAAAGTCAATGTCTAAATATATCTTTTAAGAGAAAGACAATAAGATTTATTCAATACTGAATATGTTGTCTCTGTACTATTCAAAGGTGTCACATTTTGGTTGAAGACGGCTGATGAAAACAGGTGCTGGACAACACTGAGCTGAAGCTTTGTGTTAATGTTCAGTGTGAGCCCACACAGTAATGTACAGCGTAAGCTGCAAAGCCAAGGTTCAGCCTGTGTTTTTGGGAGTTAACATGTCCTACATTATGTATTTATTTTCAAACACGTATAGCATCTTCCCAGTTTTTTGAAAAGGGACATAAAAATAAATCACTTTCTCTGTTATTCTGAGAATGTATTTGTGTGTCTGAAGGAACTCATAAACTATGACATAACACAATCCTGTCACTTTGTTTGAGGTCACCAGCAGAATCTACCATTAAGAAACCAAACTTGTAAACATCAGTAAAATGTCCTGAATAATATCATCTGAATAATACTGAGTTCTAGTTGAACAGATCAGTCATTCAGGTTTTCCATAGACCCTGAAACCATCGATAAGCTTTTAGCTGGTTAAGCTAAGTAAACTATAGCCAAAATGCAAGTGTGATCATTTTAACCTTAAAACTGAAGATATAACAAAGAAACATCTTCTCTGGGTGCAAAGACATAACTCATTACCCTTTATGATAGATGCAGAGGCAGGGCAGACGGGCAATGGTGTCCCCCTGCAGCAGGTCCTCCAGGCAGATTGCACATTCTCCAACATCCTTGGTCAGGACATCCTCTGCATGGCAATACAGACATTTCACGGCAATGAAAAATGTTCTGTTCTTTTAAAAAGATCAAATAAAATACAAAGTCAGCGATATCAGTACTAGTTTGTTTGCTGGCTTTCAACAACATGATATGAGCAGCATGGAAAGTACAGGAGAAAAAACACTTCTTAAAATAAACTAACAGGAACCAAGTCTCAAACATTTTCACCAATATCTGACACACACACACACACAAAATGGTAAATGGACTTGTACTTGTATAGCGCTTTTCTAGTCTAACTGAGCACTCAAAGCACTTCTAACACTACATTCACACATTCATACAGCACGTCCTAACTACATGCTTTTCTAATCATTCACACACATTCATACCCCCAATGATACACTGGGGGAGCAACGTGGGGTTCAGTGTCTTGCCCAAGGACTCTTCGACATGTATTCTGGGGAAGCCAGAGTCAAACCACCGACCTTCCGATTGGTGGGCGACTGCTCTTCCTCCTGAGCTACAGCCGCCCTGTTTTTACAATTTAGTTTTTACATGTGTTGCCTTCTGGTATGTCGGAAAGAGTTCAACCTCAATGTATACAAGACAACAAACAGAAAGACAAGCAAACTAAATATTTCCACCTTTAGTCAGCAAACGACAGGTTAACATATTGCATTAATTGCATTGTCTAAAACTGATGGATCTATGTGTTGATCTTAGGGGGAAAGTTGCGCTGTTTATTCTGGGTTTAATCCATATCCCATTTGAATGAAAACTGCTTTGAAATCATCTGGTGCAATTTTAGCTATAATTTGTTAATATGCTCATATCATACAAAATGAATCAGTATGATACAGAGCATTTCCCTCCACTCTGTTTTACATTTAATATGTATTTATAAAAATGAAATCAAATGAAAAAATACTTTATTTATTTCGAAAGGAAATCATATTGTTGCAGTTATTTCTTTTTCAAGCCTTCCTTATAAAAACGTATTGATGCTGGCCTGAAGGACCTCGAGTATCTTTCTGTTTTGCACAGGAGCAGAAGAAGTCTTAAACTGATTACACTGCAACAATGAGGATGGTCAGTGTTCTTCTTTATGTTAACCAACATGTGTAGCATACATATATATGTATGTATGTATACATATATAAAATAATTGTATTTATAATATTTATATATCATAAAACTCTGTCTTTAGTAATTTAGTAAAGAATAGTACATATGATGCATCTGTAGTGGAGGTCAGGCTGCAAGTCTATTGTAAGTGATGATCAAAGAAGGCCTGTATATTCATGTCAATTCAGTTTTATTTGTATAGCGCCAGATTACAACAAATGTCATCTCAAGGCACTTAAGTAATATAGTCCAATTCAAGCCAATTGGAATTCAATTCATTGTAATCATAATCCATATCTTCACTGCACCCTCTTACTTTGTTTTTTTCCGTGTGCTCAAGATGCAAGAATATCTTCCAGAGGTCCCTGAAGGCATCACTGATTTGTGACGCCAGTTCTTCAAAGTGAGAAAAGCTGGTTGGCAGTTCAGAGCAGACAGTCACACAACAGGAAGTGTGGCAGCACACAATGAAATGTATGCAGTGTAATGGATTATTTGTTGTTAATTATTGTTGTTTGTGATCACAAATATTTTCATATCAGTGTTAATACGCTCAGTTTCAAATGAGATACTTGAAACTGGACTAGAAATGATACTGTGGCTGTGGTCTGGCTCATAAGTGGAAGTCAGCATGTCACCATTAAACCCATCAGAGCAAAACACAGTCATGATGACTGGACCTGTGGATTAACCCACATAGGCCTGTTATTGTAGGCTGGAGCACATGGCATCCAGCTCAGCTGAAGAAAAAAGGTATTTTTAGCACAGTCTGGACTGCTCACTCAGTTATGGTAAAAAAACCAACATGTTGTTGGGGTTGGTGGTTTCTAATGTTATTAAGTGTTTGGTTTTTTGTGTGTGTGTGAGAGAAAGGAGATAAATCATTTTGAATATCATTACAATGAATTTACAGTATTTATGGTTCTCAACAACAATCATGAAGTACTTTGTGAGACGTAAATGACTGAAACGTATATTCCATCCACAGTCTCTCATCCTGTGGCTGTACTCTTTTCAATTGTGGTCAACAGCTGACAGCGATTCCTGTGCTTTTTATGAGCTGTTTGTTGTCATTATCTTCACACTGTGCTTTAAGTTCATACCTCTCTTATGTCAATACTCTCTACTCTAAAGGTATTTTTTACATGCTGCAAAATTGTGCAATAAGCTCACTATTGTGACTCTAAAATATCCAAGTGTTAAGACATTGTGCCCCAGGTAAACAGCAGTTCATTTCAGTTTAGATCAATCATTTATATACTGAGCTAGGAGGAACAATGATTATTTATGCTGGGCTCTGCTTGCCGTACATTTGACTGATAACTAAGTTTATTTTTATGTTGACACATGCAGTAAGTCAGCAAGAACCAGCTAACAACCAAAATATTTGTGATAAGAAGACATTTGGAGTCAGCACACGGGTACAACAGCCTTGCATAATAGCTGAAGGATGGCTTGTCCGGTTTCTCAGGCTAAACAGAGAAGCATGAACTTGGAAAAGAGCCAGGAAAGCTGCTTTCCCATGACTATAACATTTATGCTAAGTTACAGTCAGGATCAATCAATTGTACATCCTTTTATATTCTAAGGTTCTATAAATCAGACCATGATCAAAATCATCTGGTCCTGACAGGTGTTTCATTTTTTTACTCTAACCTCAGATATTACACTGTGTCATTATATATTGAACAAAACACAGAAGCAGTGAGTGAAAAACTAAGTGAACCCTATGATCAAACAGCTTGTAGAACCACCTTTAGCAGCAATAAGTTGAAGTAATGGTTTTCTGTTTGACGTTATCAGTCTCTCTCATGGTTCTGGAGGAATCTTGGCCCACTCTTCTCTCCAGCGTTGCTTCAGCTCTTTGAGGTTTGCAGCTTTGGTTTCTGCACAGCTCTCTTAAGGTCCCACCACAGCATCTCAGTCAGGCTGAGGTCTGGACTCTGACTGGACCATTGCAACACCAACTGCACCATTGACTGGACCATTCTTCAGAGATTCTGCTGTAGATCTGCTGCTGTGTTTGGGATCTTTGTCCTGTTGATGAGCCAGTTTCAGCCCAGCTTTAGCTGTGGGACAGATGGCCTCACATTTGACTCTAGAATACTTTGGTATCCAGAGGAGTTCATGGTGGACTCAATGACTGCAAGGTGCCCAGGTCCTGTGGCTGCAGAACCAGCCCAGATCATCAGCCCTCCACCACCGTGCTTGACAGCTGGTATGAGGTGTTTGTGCTGATCTGCTGTGTTTGGTTTCCTCCAAACGTGCTGCTGTGCATTAGGACCAAACATCTCCACTTTGCTCTGGTCTGTCCAAAGGACATTGTTCCAGAAGTCTTGAGCTTTGTCCAGATGCAGCTTTGTAAACCTAAGCTGTGCTGCCATGTTCTTTTTAGAGAGAAGAGGCTTTCTCCTGCAGCCCTTCCAAACAAGCCACCCTTGTTCAGTTTTTTTCTAATTGTGCTGTCGTGAACTTTAACCTTTAGCATGCTAACTGAGGCCTGTAGATGTAGCTCTTATGTTTTTCAAAGTTTTGCACTGTCTGACCTTGGGGTGAACTTGCTGGGACGTCCACTCCTAGGAAGATTAACAGCTGTCTTGAATGTTTTCCACTTGTGAATAATCTTTTGTGAAAAATCTCTCTTTTGAACTATGAACTCCAAATAGTAATCAAATAGTAAGGACGAGATCATTTTATTAGGCCCTTATACAGAAATTCTGAAAATACATTTTCTTTTTCACATGACTTTTCCAACTTCCTAAAAGCTCTGAGGTTCATGTCCATTCACAGATAAAAAAAATTACACCGAAAGATACTAAAAATACTGAACCAAGTACCTTAAAACTCTTGTTTTGGGTCCTGTACAGAAACACTAATACCATTAACTCTTTCAGTTAAAGCAACTGCTTGGTGACCTTTGCGCCCTGTACAGGCCCCAGCAGATACGTTAAGGATTTTAGAGAAGGAGCTACTCTAAAGAGCTCAGCGGGCTGACCTCTGAGCCGGGGTTTCTGTATATCAGCTGTATATCTTAGGCTCTGTAACACTGCAGTGAAAACACATGTGGACCAGCAGGACCCGTGATGTCATGTGCACACAACAGCTGCTGCTTGTGTCTGTGTTATGAACCAACACCACCGGATATATTTAGGGATCGGAAGTAAACAGTATTTGAACAGTCAGGCTACAGTTTGCCTGGAAGAATTTTTAGCTTTATCACTTCTTGTTTCTGCTTTGCTGCTTTTATGTGTAATAACTGAAAAATGTTATCAAATGGATGGTTTGAAGGACTAATTAAAATAAGAGATACAGACAGATGACATCTGCTTTGTTTCCACTCACTGTTGTTCTGTTTCATAGAGACTCTCTGTCACACACACACACACACACAAGCACAAATACACACATTTATACTCATGCCCACACACTCAACAATCTGCATTGATTCTCCTAGTTATAAGAGGTTGTCCTGCTGCTTCCAGGATTGGTCTCAACATGCAGCTAATTGGTTGTCGTCTGCAGCCCTGTATACACAAAAACATTTAATAACTGCTGCTAATACCTCACAACTCTTTTTCAGACCCTTAAAGGTCTGACAGCAATATCTTTTAAAAGTTACTTATTGTGAGAATGATTTAAGGCATTTCTATATTGTTACATATTGTTTTCCTGTTTCTCTTTATTGTGAGAATGCTGGAAAGCAGTACAACAGTAAAATAGTGTGAAAAAGACGCAGTGACTCTGCTGAAACATCTTCATTCTTATGGCCATAAAGCCTTTCTAAGTTACAGTTTGTACAGGACAACGTCACCTTTTTGGGTCATGTGATTTCTAAGGATGGGCGCTCACTTTCTCCTAAACGTGTTGCTGCAGTTCAGAACATACCCTACGTCTGCATCAGAATATTGCTAAACCGGTTACTAAAAAACAGCTTATTTCATTCTTAGGTATAACATCTTACTGCAGGAACTTTATTCCTAACTACTCTTTTCTCGAAGCTCTCTTAGGTGCTCTTATCCATGGAAAAGGCCTCCAGTCAGCTGATCGTGTTCCATGTACTCCTGAGGCTGAATCAGCCTTTAGTCAGCTTAAGCTGGCTCTTCAAACAGCACCAACACTTGGCATTCCAGATCCTCATAAACCTTTCATACAGGCAGTGGATGAGAAGCATGGTTGTATGACATCTGTTCTTCTGCAGGAACATGGGGGCAGGCAAAGGCCAGTGGCTCATTTCTCAGCAAAACTGGACTCTGTGGCTGCAGGCCTGCCTGGTTGTCCTCGTGCCATTGCAGCTGCAGAGAAAGCTGTCCTGGCCTCCCAAGATATTGTGGGCTACGCTAATTTGACTGTTTTGGTTCCTCATGCTGTTGCCATTATTCTTCTCGAGCTTAAAACTTCACATTTTTCAACTGCTCGTTGGCTCAGATACACCTCTGTGCTCCTTGATATGCCAAATGTCACTGTTAAACGTTGTACTGTTCTGAATCCTGCTACTTTGCTTCCGACTCCTGAGGATGGGGAGCCTCATGACTGTGAAGCTGTTCTGGAACAGGTTTGTACACCCCGACCTGATCTTTTAGAGACTCCTCTTCCAAACTCTGACATGATTCTTTTTGTAGATGGATCAGCTTTGTGTGATCCAGCCACAGGTACTAACTGTGTTTGGTTTGCAGTATGTTCTTCACAGGACACTCTGTTGTCTGGTTCGCTTCCTAAACATTTCTCTGCTCAAACTGCTGAGCTTATTGCACTTACTGAAGCTTGTAAGTTGGCAGCTGGTAAGTCTGTCACCATTTACACAGATTCCAGATATGCTTTTGGTGTTGTTCATGACTTTGGTGCGCTGTGGAAACACAGGCATTTCCTTAAATCAGATGGTAAAACTATTCTGAACTCCAAGCAGGTTTCTGATTTTCTTGATGCGATCCTTTTGCCTACAGCAATCTCGGTCTGTAAGTGTGCGGCTCACACTAATTCAGACGATCCTGTTGCTTGTGGCAATGCCAGAGCTGATGCTGCGGCTAAGCAAGCAGCTAAATCTTTTCCTGTTTTCGCTTCCCTCTCTTTGCAGGCAGAAGACTCCCTCACAGATCTCCATGCTTTGCAAACTTTTGCCTCTGCAGATGAAAAACGCATTTGGTCCTCTGTGGGTTTTTTCCTCATTTTGCAAAATTGACACATGGGTTGGACCATGTGTCAAAAGGGGGGATGCTGAATGCACTCACTGCTCAGTGGTTCACAAATATATAAAAAATAAATGATATTTATATATATATATATATATATATATATATATATATATATAATACACACAAATAATATTCCAGCCTGCCTGCAAACTGGACTGGTAGGTGCACCTCTGTGATGTTAGTGTATAATGTCCGTATTGCTGTTGACCCTTTTTCTCCTCAACCAACCCATGCATTAAGCAAACGCTCTATTCCTGGCAGTTTTGAGGATCGTGTCTATGTTGATTCAATTGGAGTCCCAAGAGGCGTCCCTGATGAATACAAAGCCAGAAATCAAATAGCTGCTGGCTTTGAGTCCATTTTCTTGTGGCCTTCTATTAACAACAATGTGGACTGGATAAATGATCTTTTCTATGACCAATAGCGTTTTATTAATTACACTCATGATGCCATTGAAGGACAAGCTGAACAGTTAGCCCCCACGTCTCTTATGGCTTGGCAAAATAGAATGGCTTTAGATATGTTGTTAGCTGAACACAGAGGGGTGTGTGCATTGATGGGTGATTCATGCGGTACTTTTATTCCGAATAATACAGCTCCGGATGGCTCTGTAATCAAATCAAACCAAATCAACTTTTATTTATATGGCCAGCAACACAAAGTGCCTCACAGAGGCTAAAAACAACAATGATATACAACATACCAACCCTCCCACCCCCATAAACACCCAGAGACACGGAGACAAACAGACACACACAGATGCACGCACACACACACACACCCAAGCTCAAGCGTCTAACTAAAACATGGAGTTAAAACATTTAATTAAAATAATATAGGACAAAAATTAAATATGATAAAAAGTTTGATTAAAAGGAATAAAGAAAATCAATAAAATCAAATAAAAGCCTGCTTAAAAAGGTGAGTCTTGAGCTTCCATACTGGCCTGAGAGAGAAACGGGTGGACTCTGGCTATCTTCTTAAGATGGTAGATGGTATCTTTGTTATGTTTTTGTGTGGAATAAAACTAAGCTCAGAGTCAAATATCACACCCAGATTTTTTACAGTTTTAGATGGTTTAAGATTTTGTAATTTTGTTAAAAGTTTCTCTCTCTGGCCTTCAGGACCAGTGACTAAAACCTCAGTTTTGTCCTGGTTGAGCTGTAGGAAGTTCGCTGCCATCCATGACTTGATATCTAAAATGCAGTTAAAAAGGGCATCGAGTGGCCCTGTTTCATCAGGAGACACGGCAATGTACAGTTGCGTATCGTCAGCATAGTTATGAAAGCTGAAGCCTTGCTTCCTGATAACCAGAGCTCTAGAAGGCCTTCGCTCCCTTAGAGAAGAAGTGGCTGAAAACTCTGGTGTTGACACCTCCCTTATAGGTTGGCTTGATTCAATGTTTGGCAAATGTAAGACTCTAATTCTTTCCCTCCTCACAGGCATCATTATTGGATTGTGTATCTTGGCCCTGCTGTATTGTTCCCTGTGTGCGCGCTATTGATGAGTCTGTATCTCACCAAATTATTAAAATGACTCAAAGAACTTCTTTGCTTTCAAATTTTTCCTCTAGCGACTCTGACTTAGAAAGGGATGAAGATAATCATGTTTAATTGTTCATGTTTTGACTGTTTATCATTTAACCCTTTATCACTCTGATGCCTGCATTTTAAAGTCTAAACGTTGTGTGCAAATGCAGGCTGATGTTTTACAGATAAAGTTATCATTTCTTTTGGGTTGATTAATATAATGGTATTATTATAATCAAAAGGGAGGAATGTAATGGAAAATAATTCTTATATGCATTGTATTGAGTGTTACTGTGTATAACCTGCAAATGACAAAGCTGCAAGGTACCAGTCTGTCCTGTTTTTCTTAAAATCCTCTTTACAATGGTGGGCTTGTTATAATGAGATAGCTGCACTTTAAGGGGGACAGGGCTGAGGCTGATATTTACGACTGTGTCTGGGTAACCTTAGCTGATGGTTGGGCAGGAAAGATAGAAGAACAATTAACTATACCCAAGGAGAGATGATGCGACAAGTGGGCAATATAACTGTGTATTTTTTTCCCAGTGGTCAGAGCAACTCTGTATTTTGTACTGTGTTGTTCTCTCTTGCAAGATATTATTATTAAAGCATCTTATCTCCTCAGAAGAAAATAACTGATTCTGTGCATTACTAAAATTTCCACCATACTCTTCAAAAACTTCCTCCTCTTTCCAACCTAACTACTTCTGCAGATTTTCAGCTAGAGACACCATTCAAATTTTAAATGGGTCAGAAGACATTCAGATATTACCAAATGGGTCAGCTTTTTCAAATATTAAGCCAATTTTTAAATATAACGGTTTCAAAAACATGAACAAATTTAAACTATTTCTCTTCTTTTCAACCTAACTACTTCTGCATACTTACACCAATTTCTACAGTTGTGGTATCTAAACGTTCAGCTCTTTCAGGAGATTGTAGCTTGGACTTTTGGTGTCTCTAACTTAAACACTTTTTAAAATATCAAAAATTTTATTCAAAATTCAACTCTTTCTCCTCTTTCCAAAATATTTAACATTTTATTCAAATTTTAGGCACATTTCAAATCTTTCTCCTCTTATCAACCTAACTTCTTCTACATACTTTCAGCTAGAGACACCATTCAAATTTTAAACGGGTCAGAAGACATTCAGATATTACCGAATGGGTCAGCTTTTTCAAATATTAAGCCAATATTGAAATATGACTGTTTCAAAAACATGAAAAAAAACTTCTAAATTTTTTTCGGCCCTTTCATCAAATCTTATTTTTTCCAATAGGTTTAAACCATTCCACTATTGTCATTTCAACTTCAAATTCCTTCAACCAAAACTTCAGCAACTGATTTTTCAGCAATTGAAAGTTTTTCCACTTTTTTAGCATTGTCAGCTATACCCATTCAACTTCATCAGCATTCTCACTGCTGTTTCACAGGAACAGCTTTTTCTAGTTGATATTGCAATGATCATATGACAGGAAGAGAGGAATTAGTTCAGCCGAACAGGAAGACGGTTTTATCAAAAGGAAGTCAGCAGAGAGAGAAACATGATGTGTAGTAGGTGAAAAGTCATCAGATCTCTCAGTCACTGTAAAGATCCATCCACCCATTTTCTATACCCGCTTAATCCGTCGCTTGGGTCGCAGGGGGCTGGAGCCTATCCCAGCGGTCATCGGGTTTTTTTTTTGGGAGTGACATCTGGAAGTTTTTTTCCAGATGTCACAATGTACATATAAATATTTTGAGTTTGTTTTGCCACTGCTCTGTAAAGCACTTTGGGTTGCATTTTGATTGAAAAATGCTAAATAAATAAAGTTCAAGAGGACTTCATTAGAATGTCTTGCCTGTAAATTCAAAGCCTTTTGAAGTAACTTTACAATCTAACAAAAGACAGAGGGGTTTAGAACAGGAACCAACAAAACCACACTTATTACACAAATTAAAACATCCCCTGGTCACAGAAACCATGGCTGTGATGGAATTTAATACCTAACAATCTCTGATAAATACGAGGAAAAGCTGTCCAGGAAACACACAGCATTAGACTACAGTTTTGGAAATATTACAAGAAGACAGAGATCACACAAGTTTCACAAGGAGGAAGACTACAAAAGAAGGATGTAGTTACATAACCAGAGCTTCACACTTTATGAGGAAGTAGTCATTTAGTTTCTTCATGTGACAATTATGATCATCTCTGGTGGGATGAGGGTGTCACTATTAGCTGATTTATGCTGAAAATCTTCTTTAATGTGAGATTCTGTTAGCTGCTTCAGTAATCTGTTGCTTGGAGCTGGATGATGTTACATTGACGTAAATTGTAGTTTTACTTTTGGAGAAGCTACAGCAGTTTTCTCACAATGTAAAGTTAAAAGGGAACAGTCAGTCCTACCGTTGTATGTGACTCTGGGTTTGGTCAAACACAAAACCAGGTGAAGGTCCATCTCATCTGAGGACACATACTTTGAACACACAGGGCACTTGAAGCCTGATAAAAAAAAAGAGAAAACATGAATACATTACATTCTCTCTATTTTTAAAAGAAAATATTAAAGTCATCATCTCAAAATGCATAAAAAAAGATTTTTTTATATCAGATATTTTGACTTGACTCATCATGAAAATCCAAAGATGTAATTAAATGAAATACATTATTGATGGGTACCTTACCTTTAGTGGCTCATTAATCACTAACAATCATTGTGAACACAATCAAGTGTTTATTTCCATTTTTAAAAACAGAAATACATTGGCATTCTTTCAATACAGCATATCTTATCACCTGTAAAGTACTGTTAGTAAAGCAGGGCACCAAACACTACTACTAACCACCCAAAACCAGTGCAGCATGTTACACAATATCAACTCTATAACTCAATTAATTTCAATAATACTTTATTAATTCGTTATAGATGTATAACAAACTAAAATATAAAACAGCTGACAAACATGCAGAAAGTTGAAGTGTAGCAGAAACCTATCAATAGGTTGGGATCTCTGTAGACAACACAAACAGAAACAGCTCACAACAGTTCAACATAACACTGTCTGCAGTCTCCACTCGCCTGCACAGTCCCAAAGCAAAGTAGTGAGGTGCCATAGCTGCTCTTGCAGCTATCTCTCGATAAAAAATATATATATATAATATATATAATCGACTTCCTGATATTTCTGCTGTGTCCTCTTCAGTGCTCCAAGCTTTCATCCAGCAATGATCTTATACCACTTATACCACGATGATCAAGGGAAGAAATGGTTCACCCTCCATTCCTGCTCTGCATCCTAGACATCTCCTCTTCAACTCATCTTGATTCGGGGTCTTATTCCAGACATTATTTGGTCTTTGAAAAGCTGTTCTAAGAGCTTAACAACTTTCCTGTAGCCATGGTTATGCATCATAACCGATGAAAAAAATCCTTCCAGCAGTACAACATCCAAACCAGGACAGATTTGTTTTCATAGAAAAAATAGTAGAAAATCCCAAAAAGATGCAAAGAAAGACTCAGTATGTCCAGAGTTGCTGCATCAAGCTGTCTGCTTTTAGGGTGGCACCATTTCAGATAAACAACTGTACTTAAAACAGAACTATAAGACTTATAGACCTTAAAATCCTGCTAAAATACAACATGGAATATTTTCATGATTTCAAAATCCTTCAAATGACTTTTTATGCACTTAGAATCATAGAGTCACATAAACAATACATTCTGGGTTGATGGTGACATAACTTACAGGTGCTATCAGGAAAGAGCTCAGGGGTGTTGTTTGTTGTAACAGCTGTAATCGGAGACTATAACAAAACTTTGTAATATTACCATGTCCAACTTTGTGTCTATGTTTATCACAGATAAAAATCTGCTTTTCTTTAAGTTGAACATAAACTATAGCTATTGATCTTGTTCTACAACATGAAGAATCCCACAGAACCCTCAGTTGCATTGCACATTTTTTAGTTTAACACCATCACCACCACCACCTTAGCAACTGAAACCTTGTAAACCACAACTAAGTTCAAACACAAAGAAACTAAAGTACAACATCATCATGATTGAACTATTTGGACTTGAATTTACCAGAATGCTTGCACTAACTGTCCTCAGTCAAAGTTTCCGCCCCCTCAGCTTGTGAGACTATGTTAGCCTGAACAGCTGATGACAGAGGATGGAGCTCCTCTGTTAGCAGCAAACGGCAGCTGTTCACAGACACCAGACTTTGCTCCACTCTCTGATCATCTTCATCCAGGGGAACATTCCAGTAATGTCCTCACCACTTTCACTGCTCTTGAAATTAAACTGAAGAGACTGAACAGATGTCATATTTATCTCATTTTAGCATCTGGAACCATCCTGGCACCCAGACATTTTATGTTTCAATTTCACATAGCCACATAAAGAAAAATAGCAGTCTTGGAATAATAAGTTTTTCTCTAATATTATGAAAAAAAAAGACATCTACAAGCTTTGTGAACCCCGACAGTTTTCCCCAAAGAACTACAAACATTCAAATATTTTTCTCTGGTTACAGCACACATATGGACACTCACGGTTACATGCACAGTTAAATTGGGTTACTGTTAAAACTGGACTGGTCCATTCAGCTGGACCACCGTCCTTGTCCCAGAATACATACAAAGGAGGAGAATCCAACTATTGACTGAAGTATGTGAGGCAGTGGCGCTGTGGACTGTGTGAGAAAACATTGAAGATATCCTGCTGCTTCTAACTTCCTCTGTGAGAGATCATGGAACAGCTGAATTCACTGTACAGATGTTGTCTTTAAGTTACTTCAATGGTGATTTTGTCTGATGAGGCTGCGGTTATAAATGTGGATTAAGCAGATAGAGAGGATGGATGGATGGACTATCATGTCAACATGCATCTGGTTTTGGTAATTTTTTAAATTATTTTTATGTTTATATGAGTCACGTAAACATGCTTAATGTTTCTATGGTCCACTTTGCAAGTTTCTTGAGGTATAACTACATGTACAAAGAGTGAAAATTAAAGGGGAACTCCGGTATTTTTAAACCTCGTCGGCGTCCTTCGGAAGATATTTAGATAACTCCAGATCCGCGTATATCCATATAACGGGAGAGAACAGGGCATTGACAATACAGCCTGTAAATAAGGCATTATCTGTCTTTATTTCACCAATACTTTAAGACGAATGAATGAATGAATGCGTACTATTGCACTGTTAGCTCATAGCTGCTGTGTTGTTGTTATTGGCGGCTATCGGGGGGCTGATAGAGGGCTTTCCACACACTCGTCTACTGGGACCACTTCATCCACACGCCCCCCTGGAGCACAGTTTATTCACTCCGTGCTCTGTGACAGTCGGCTAACTTCACATGTAGTTTGCTGCTGATAGTTTTGTGCAACATGGCAGGATATTTATCAGATTTTGACGACGTGGACGACAACTTTGAGTACGATGGACGTCCTTACCGGGGTGAATGAGCTGTGCTGCAGGGGGGCGTCGATGACGTCCCCCATTCAAGGAATCTAAATATCTTCCGAAGGACGCCGACTTTCACCAAACTGCTCTCAGTGAGTAGACATATTTCCTGCCAGAAATAAGGTCTAGGTTTAAAAATACCGGAGTTCCCCTTTAAGTAATCTAATGATGATTTCATAACAGACTTCGGGGTATCAAGCAGTTAAGACTTTCAGATGTCACAAACAAGCTCAACAGCACAGTCTAAACCATGCTGACAGAGAAAATAATTCAGATTCATGACAGTGATTGATGGCTACACCTGCTGAATGTCTATGGACGTGTGAATGAATAGAAGCAACACTGAAGAGGCAAATGTTGGACTACATCTCCAGAGGCCCCCCATACACTTAGATGTCACAGCACAGCCAAAACCCAGATGAAAGCAGAACCTTATTAATATGAAAAGGAAATCATTGTAAAATTTTAAGGATCATAATTCAGTTTTCATCATCCAATAAACCTGACACAGTTTAAAGATTACAAATGTATGTTTCTCTTTCTCAGCAGGTATCTCTGGTCTGGTTCTGATGGAGGTTTCTTCCTGTGAAAAGGGGAGTTTTTTCTTTCCACAGTCACCTCGTGCAGCTCAGGACAGGGGATTAGATCAAAGACAAGTTTCGATGCAATCTGTTGGTTTCCTTGGCTTAGCCTACTTTATTTTTTTAATTGGCGTTGCATGAATTGGACTAATTTGGAATTAGATTAATTTGATTTGATTAGATTATGATTGAATAACAATGAGTCAATGAATCATTCAGTTTTAATGCACC
Source organism: Leuresthes tenuis (assembly GCF_036924035.1). Taxonomy (NCBI): domain Eukaryota; kingdom Metazoa; phylum Chordata; class Actinopteri; order Atheriniformes; family Atherinopsidae; genus Leuresthes; species Leuresthes tenuis. The sequence goes on from NW_027325364.1 coordinate 36,445,088, forward strand.
ATCACCTACACACAGAAAACAGAGGTTTCCATTGGTCCAACAACAAGGTTCACAGTTTCAAACCCAACCGTGGCTTTTTAATCTGAACACAGAACGTTTTCCATATGCCACTGTAGATTTTTCTCAAGGCACTGTGGGCTCTAACCAACAAAAAGGTAACTTTTTGTTCAATTATTCTTTCAACGATACATGATAATCTTAAAAATCTTCAATTTGTCAGCTGGAGTGACAAAGCTCAAGTACCTTTTTGGAAGCATCCCTGCATCATCAGTGTAGTGGTATGATTGCCACCTTCCATGTGGGAGACCTGAGATCAAATCCCCTGCATGACTCCAGTAGGGGTCCTTAGGCAAGACCCCCTTACCCTACCTGTAAGTCGCTTTTGGAAAGTGTCTGCTAAATGCATAAACATAAACATCTTGATTTCTTAATGTGTAGAACTCTCTAAAAAATATTCCACAGACATCAGTAACAGATTACCCTCTAAACAACTCTTTTCCATCAGCTGTGGGCTTTACAGTTCTACAGCAGAGGGCAGAATGTGACATATGAAGCGCAGGCGATGCACATCAGACAGAGGAGAGTAAATGTGTTAATTGTGTGTGTGGGCTTCAGTCCAAATGCAAAATCTGTCTACATGCTGTGACACTGATGGGTTAAATAGATTAGTGCAGGCAGAGTCAGGCTCTCTGCTGCTTGTCTGACCCATTTAATTGAATCACAACAAGTAGACACATGTACAATGTCATTTTGCAAGATCTCCAGGCCATCTGCTGACAATTAGGAATGCACTATACAGTCTATGTGTGTTTATTTGAAAGAGGAATAAGGATAGAATCCAGCTCTGCAAGACTTCCCAATCCATTCGGAAAATGCTGCTGAGCCCTCCTTTTAAGGCTGTGATGACTCATCCAGCAAACTGTATGGGATGCTCTCCCTAGGAAATTTAATTGCTTTGTGTGTCCTCATGCATGCCAATGTAAGGTCTCACCTGCTGTTGAATGCATTCAAACTCTGGTCTATTAAAGTATAACATATGTGGCCTTGTGTAAGTCACAGATGCTGGAATATGTACATGTGAATGACATGGCATGGAGCAATATATCATTTTGTTTCTTTGTCTTTGCAGTGCCCACCAGAAGCTGCTGACTTAGTTTTTCACACACTGCTTCTACATTTTGTCTTAGTTTTTGCTCAATAAAAAGTGACACAGTGTGTAATCTGTCATGTGCTGTTGTTCATTTGAGGTTGGATTTACCTCATTTTAACACTTTGTAATGAGATTTTTTTTTTCTAAATAGCAGAAGCATCAAACTTGGAATTGAAGAGGAAGTATATCTTCATTTTCCTTCTGCAGATGAGAGCACAACAGTTTTTAACTGGCCAATTCAATTCAATTCAGTTTATTTATAGTGCCAAATCAAAACAAATGGCATTTAAATGATACAGTCCAAATAAAGCCAGTTATAATCATACAGCTCCCTCTGATAGCAATGAACTACTGTCTTGGTGATACATTGTGCTAAATTGTGCCTGTGATCACCCCACAGGTGTGTGCTCTGGTGGTAGCCAGACTTTGCTGTCTACACAAGATTACTTTGGACTCCTCTTGTCTCTTGATTCTATTTTATGTTCCAGGCTGACTGAGGTGACCAATAGACAATACGATGGTTTCTTCAAAATTGCCAAATATGCTCTCCTCAGAAAAGACAGAATTAGGTTGACATAATTTGTGGTTCATTTTTTTATTCCTCATTCAGTTTACCTCATGAGTGAAACAATTGTGCAACAAATGCTTTCACTTTCCACCTTAATAATTTTCTTAAATTTTGGAAACTATAGTATCCTTAGTGAGAGATAATAATGTTGGGAGGCTTCCACAGTATATGGTTAGGAACTAAAAAAAAAAAAAAAAAGATTAAATAAAAATCTCTGAAAAAGTTCAGAGACTGTGTTGCTTCAATGAACATTTCATAGTATTTGGCTCCTTGTTAGAGTCTCTCATTGCATGTGATTTGCTCAGATGATCCCTCTGTGGAAAATTCTTTTAGTGTTAGTCTAGTTATAGTTTGCATTAAGATCTCAAACTGGTAGAAAGCAGCAGGTATGGTTAATGTAATGTTGTACTTTTTGAAGCTAGTAGCTGATTTCATTGCACCACCTCAGACAGAACCTCTTTAACCTCTCATTGTTCACAAGTGAAATTCCTTCTATATGGAAATCTGTTTTTGTATTTCTTTTGTTTAAAGTGCCCCCGCACCCCAGAACGGAACAACTATAGTCCCATTTTCTAATTGTTTTTTCTTGTTAAGGTTCTTGAATTTCTTGTAAGTAACCTAATTAAACATACGTTGACATCCACAGCTACATTTATAAACCATAAAGATTTTAGCATTATTAGATGTTATTCAATTGCCAGCTAAAGTAGCCATTTGTAAACGTGCTGCACATACAAAAAACACTGACTCTGTCTCAAATAGTAATAGAGAAGCAGAGGAAGATGCAAAAAAAAGAGGGGGAAGAACCTCATACAGAAATAAACCTCCAAGTGTGATATGCAAAAACCAGCTTCTCAAACAGAAAGACAGATATGGCAGAATAAAAGTCGGACTTTTATGATTGACCGGAAAGAAAACCCATACTGCCAAAGAGTTTGTTTAAATATGCTGCAGTATTGAGCCATGGACCATGTCATGTCTCAAGAGGAGGGATGGAAGCAATGATAAACAAGGTTTTCACAACATATAGTTTTACGAATTATTGAAAAGAAAAATAAAAAATAAATAAATAAAAGAATAAAGTTTTGTCTAGCAGGTCAAATATGTGCAAAACACAATCCACAGGGCAATCTAAGACCAAAACGAAGATAATTCCCTCAGCCAGTGTACCCTTTTCAACACATTTCTATGGATTTCATTATTTGATTATTGTGAAGATTTCATTGAACTAAATTAATGTGAAGGGAAACGATTCTGCTCAGTGACAACAGAGGTTTTTACCAAAAGGACTGAAATATTTCCATGTGCACAAATAGATGAACTGTCAGTAGCAAAAGCACGGGTAAAATAAATCATTTCTAGATTTGAAATTCCTGAAAAGATCTTCAGTGATAATTTGACACACTTTGTAAACAATGTCATCTCACTGATGGCAAAGAACTTAAAATAGACCTTAGAAACCACTGTGCATATCATCCACAGTCAGCAGGTTTGGTGGAGAGACACAATGGAATAATTAAGTGAAGATTGAAGAAAATCATGGAAGAAACAGGAAATATTGGGTTTACTGTTTACCATCGTAAACATGCATCCTCCAACTAGCACAAGATGAACTCCATTTCAGAAAAGGTATGGAAGACCATTTATACTCCCACAGTTAGAACCATTCACCAGACATGGAAAAAAAGGAGAAGAAACCTTAGCAGAAGACAAATATTGAGAAGTAGAAAGATTTCTTCTGTCTAGTCTGTTCCAGGTGAACTGGTGAATCTCTGAAGACACCCGGAGACTGGATCCTCATCAAAGTTATGAAGAAAAAGAACTGGTCCAGCCCAAGGGGGGGAAGGTCCCTACCAGGTACTGCTTACAACACCCACAGAAGGTAAAGGACTTCCTGGATTCACTCATCACACTGTAAACTAGTAAGACCACGACCTTCAGAACAAGGGAAAGATTAGTTACCCACCACCGTCCTCTGAGGCATGAGTCTGACTACAAAGGGGAATTCTCTCAACAGGAGGGGGTTCATCTCAACGGCTAAAACGAGAACATAGGGTGTGGCTAAAATAAGACAGACTTCGGCCGGGTCATCCATTCAGATTACCAGGATTTTGTGGGTTAAAAGGAACCAGCTGTGTATTATTAATCATTACTCTTATTACAGTAGTCCCAATTTTATGGTATGAAGCATGAATTAGCAGAAATAAAGATGATGCAGGACAGAGTACCACCACTGTATCACGGTTTATGTTCTGTTCCATGTCATGTCTCGTCATTTCCTGTTTTATTTTCAAAGCACTGACCTTCTCCTGTCGTTTCAGGTATCTTGCCCTTCCTCCCGTGTCAAGCATCTCATTGTCTTCCCTGATTCCAAAGTGTTTCCACCCTTGGTCCCTCATGTGTTCAAATATTCTGTGTTTCCCTTGTCTTGTGCCAGTAAGTTGTCTCTATACATGAGCATCATTACCAGCCATTTGTCTAGAACCTCGATCCACAGTTCCACAAGCCTGCAGTGAGCGATTCTCCTGCAGTGCTATCTTGTTTTGTAATTTATTCTTACCCCTAGCCTTAGTTTATCTATTCAACACGGTCTAACCGGTCTGTGCATAGCTTTGTTTTTTTCCTCCGTTTTCAAGGAGAAGGAGGTGATTTTTGTTGTAACCATTCATAGTCGCCTCCGTTAAAGGAGAGCTTTAAGTTATCCTTAAAGTTCATAGAGACTCTGTTTCGTTAAGAGTGCATCTTTTGTTTCATTCCACCTCGTTTGGAGAGCGTGTCTTTGTTTTGTAAAATGTTCATAGTTTTTCTGTTTTCCTCCCAGTTTGGAGAGATTTATGTTTTGTAACTTTCATAGCTGCACTCCTCCTCCGCCATAGTTACCGAGGAGAGCGCTTATGTTTTCCATAGCCCGTTCTTTTGCTCTGCCGGGACCTTGCTGTGCTCTGTGTGGTTCGTTAAATAATAAAAAAAACCTCTTGGAATCCAAACGATCCTGAGTCCCTGGTAACTGACACACTGTCCCCCCGACATAGCAGGTGCCACACTAGATGTAACCTTTATTTAAACTTGGAGCTATATTGAGGAAACAACCTAATACAATATAGCTGAGACAGAAAAAACATCAAATTTTTTGAAGACACGATTAAAACAACATTTAGAACATACAATTAGCTGAACGGAACTGACAAAGATAGACAGTGAAAGCATAGAAGTCTAATTAAAAACAGGAGCAGTTGGACAGACTTTTGTTGAATCTGAGTAAGCTCGGGGAATCAAATTTAGATAATGATCAGACTTGGGCTTTCTTATTTCTGCTGTACCTTTATTTATAAGCTGCCTAAAAGCAAGGCAATGACCCGGGTCCCTCATATGCCCAGCTAGCATCCAAGATTTATTTATTTTTTAAGTAAAGAAGTTAGTTCTGTCGAAAGCCAGGGACTAGACCTGTCCTAAGTTCTATACTTTTTAAAATGGGCGTGTTTATCAACTATGGAATTAGAAGATTTACAAAAATGGTCAAGTGCTAGATCTTCATCTGGGATTTTAACAGTGTCGTGAGTATAACTATTCAACAGATCAGTTAAAAAAAAGCCTGCTCATGGAGATGTTTCAGGATCTGGATACCAAGCGTGGACCTAATGTTTTCATTTTTGCAGTTCTGATACAGGCTATTGAGCAGTGATAACTAACACCAAGTTCAGATACTGCGGATTTTCTACCTTTGATTTGTTAAGATTGAGCCAATCAGGGACAACCTTGAAGGATCTCTTAAGTTTGGTTTTGTAGGATCAGTAATTACCTGAGAAAGGTTGATATCGGTACACACCTTTTTTAAATGATCAGAGGCAGAGTTCAACTTGTTTAAAGTAATATTGCCACACAGAGATTGGGTTCAGGCCACATGCACACAGAATGACATCAACAAATATAAGAAATATTAAACATTTATACATATAGTCATTGCATACATGTAGAGGTGTGATATTTGGAAATGTGCTCATTGCAGAGTTATGATCAGTTGAGTAATGAGGGTTGAACTATTCTGGGAAAGAGGTTCTATTCCCAGCATCATGATGGACACTCCTGATATAGAAGGTTTCGCTAACGCATTGGAATTGTTTTACTATTTTCATATGCATGTGCAATGAAGAATTGCTTGCTGCTGATAAATGCAAAGAAGAACAGCTTACACATAGATGCTCACATATAGGCTGCTGAATGCAATGAAGACCTGCTTATCAAGTAAAGTTCAATGTCAATGTGTAATATTCAATTAGGATTTGCAAAACAGTGAAGTTAAACAATGAATGGGTCCATAGTCGGTATGAGAAGACGACAGGAATATTTACCTGAGATGAGAAAATTGCGATAAATAATTGCTTGTTTGTTTGTTAGTATGTATGTAACTGTGTTGAGTTGTAGTTACTCAGTAGTGTCTCAGTGAAACAACCGACGGGGGAAGCCTTGCAGTGACAACAAAAGCAGTGTTTTACTGATCAGTCAAGTTGCTCCAGTGTACTCCATACAAACTGGTTGGCTACTGAAGGGATAGAAAATGGGGAATACTTGTTTTAAAGCAAACAAGGAATTAGATGGGAAAATACATGTTTTAACGGTAACCAGATAATATTATATACTGTGTAGTTTTGTAGGAAATCACAAAATGATTACATAAAATTAGTGAAATCAATTGAAGAATGCCTTTCTGAAGAGCTGTTTACCACAGATGAGCAGCTTTGCGACCAAGCACATTGTAGATCGCTTTACTGCCAAAATGATCTAATTTAATGGATTGGTTTAGACATGCATAACAGCATTTTAAGAACAAAGAGAGAAGCAAAAAAGGGACAAAGCTTCATGGTGGAAGGTGATGTATAAACAACTGTGTATATGATGAAGGAGAGACCATTTGAGCAGCACAGGGACAGGAGTCCAAGTTAAAGGATCTCCCACGTGGTATCACCTGTCACACTGTGTCAAGGCACCAAAAGAAGAACAAATCACCAAACTCAAGGACAAAGAGACGAAGACTCCGGTGGATCAAGAGGGAAGACTAACAAACCAGAAACACAAAAGCTCAATTTCAAGATCCAGAAGAAGAGGCTAACGATGCTGCGAACGATGCTGGGAATGATGCCAGCAAGAACCTACCAGTCAATGAACAGAGAAGAAGATTCAGTGTCCTCAATCTGCAACACGTGCCAGGAACTATGGTGGCCTCCCCTCCGGAAGGCGATCCAACAAAGACTCGACGACGACACTTCGAGAAGGACAAGAGAGTCAGCTGTACCAAGGAGACCAAGGTCAGTCAGTAAAAAGACCGAGCCCAAGTGTAACACCTGGTTATATAATAGAACCAGTTATTAATGTAAAATAAATCAAATTGAAATTTAGATGTGGACCAGTCATTCAGAAGATTAGATTCACTCGGGAGAAATGGGTGTGAGTAGGAAAAGATAAACAAGAGACCACTGTTGTGTTATTAAAAAAAAATTATTTCGATATGAATTGATTATCTTCTTCTCGGATTCTATACAATAATAACACATAAGACAAAATCAAAAATACACAAACTATTTCCTCTTTTCCTTTACAAATCCACCTGTCAGCTAAGTATCTAAATTTGATGTCTAATTCTTAGTTTAGTGCTAATTTAGTTATCATTCTAATTGTCTAGTTAAGTTCTAATTCTGCATTTTTAATCCTGTTTTAGTGTGTATCTTACTGACAGGTAGTTTCCTTTCAATTCCAATTCAAAACAATAAACAAAGATAAATAAAAAATAGTTACAACAGTAAAAGTAGGCTATACAATCACAATATATCACAAATAAACAAAATCAACTTCTCTGACAGTCTAGGTTCAGTGGGGTTTGGCTGCTACTTCAGCTCAGACTGTAATGTCTGGCCAGCTGAACTGAAGAATTTGAATGTTGTTCATAAAGAATGAGGGGGTGATGATGAAAGGGAGTGGGGGGTGATGATGAGGAGGGTCACGATCAGCACACACACACCTTGGAAGCACAAGCCAGGAAAATAATCCATATAAATCTAAAACACACCTTCTAAATTATGCTATGTTATCATTTGATTATAATATTATTAATATAGAGTAAAAACAAAACAAAACAAACCTATCTATATTTAAATATTTACAAACTGGATCAACTGATAGTCTGATGATCCCAGCCACCGGCAACAAAGACGTTTAAGATTAGCCGTTGGTAGCTTGCCAACAATCAACAGCCAACACTGAGCTACTACTTTTTCTTTTTAGTTCCAGGGCTACTTTGTGACAGAGTATTGTTTCACTCACCAAGAGTCTTTGATTTAAAACAGCAGGATTATTACTGTTCCAGGAGAGGTTTCTTCTTCTTTTTATTTTCTGTTGGTCTGTCTCTGACTCCATCTGTCTGGGTGTCTCTCAAGGTGCAGCTCTGAGAGTGAGGGCACTTTGGTCTAAACAGCATTTCATATCAGCTGACTGTTGTTATGGTTACATTAGAAATATATAAATGTATTTATTTAGTAAATGATTTATTCATTTAAATCATTTAACCTAAATACAAATCAAGTAATGTAAATACAATTATTATTTATTTAATATGTCCAGTAACCAGGGGTTACACAAGCGTTACGAGAACCAGTTGAAACAACCCTGGGTAAGTCAGTTCAGCTGCCATGCCAGTGCACAGCATGGAATCTTGACAGACTTCTTCGAGTGCAGTGGAAAGACAACTCCAGTAAAGTATGTATTGCTCAGTGATGTTAGGAGAATGAAAAAGAGAAAGGGACTGCAGTCTTTATAGCCTCTGTTAGTGTATATATTATGACCCCCAACCTGGGTGGTTAGAGTTAAGCTTCAGACTTGAAACCGAAGTTGAAATGGTGGTTTTAGTAGTAATTAATGGCAACTTTGATACAAATCTGGGACTTTTTGAAGAAATAACACTATGAAAACATCTCAACATCATCTCCACCACAAACCCCTGCATCTAGATGGGGAACAACTGAGGGAATTAATACATCAACAGCAGGTACAACACAGGTTTTCACTTCAGTGAGGGCCAAGGCCTCAAGGGGGGCAAACATAGAATCCTCTACGATTGAAACATCTCTGGAGACTGTGATAATAACAGCCATTACCTCAAACAGTACTGATACTTTTGGGAGTATTACAATACGATTTACCCAACCCCCAAGGTTGGAGGACAGGGATTTGGTGCCATCAGGTACCATTTACAGCATTGGTGAGGAAACAGGTAGAGAATCCCCTGATCTCAAGCAGCAAAAAGACAAAGTAGCTGATAATGTTCAGGAAGAAAATAAGTGATAATGACAGATGAGTAGCAAGCAGAGGATGATATCACTGACATGTATCCACTTTTGTATTGTATAAGTTATAATCGTGATCCAAAGCAGCCGCTTGCTGGCTAATGGTGTATAGGTTTGAAGTTGCTACTTAAACTAGAGAAAACTGTAAAACAGCAGTGAGAATGCTGATGAAGTTGAAATGGGATAGCTGACCATGCTAAAAATAATAATAAAAATAAAAAGTTCACTTTGAGGAGAAAACTCATTGCTGAAGTCTTAGTAGAAGGAATTTAAAGGTAAAAAGAAATTAGTGAAACGATTTGAAGCTGATTGAAAAAAGGCAGAATTTAAATGGCTGAAAAATGACAGAAGGTTAAAAATAACAAGGATTTCAAGCAGAATGAAAATAAGTGAAAAGTGTTGACATTTTGCTAAAATCATTCTAAAAGGGTGAAATGGAATGGATATGCCAGCTGAATTGGAACCTTTAATTGAATTGTAAAAGGGGGACAGCTGAAGAGCATTTCAACACAGAGATGAACAGTTCTCATGAAAAAGGTCAAAGGTTAACAGCATTCTCACAATAATCGTGCAGTAGGAGTGGACTGCCATTTTTTGTTAACCCTGTTTGCTCCTGTTTATGTTGCTACAGGGAGGTGAGATGATTGTATTTTTGTTGGCATTCTTTTGGTCAGAAAAGTTGCCTGTAAACAAGATAGATAGTTTTGTTTGTTATTTTGGCTGTGGTCCACTCCGACGTTACTACGACCGATTTGTTGTAAGAGGAATGTTTGTGTCAGCGTCAGACGGTTATTTTCAACCTATAGCTTTTGTGCAGTTGTTCAGGTGTAATGAAGAAAAGCTTTATCTTGTCCATGTTTTATTTAGGCTTCCTTTACACTAAGCATGACATTTCTATATATATTTTGATTCCTTATTTCAGAAAGTATTTAGTCTTGTTAACATTGCCTATACTCAATTGTTTAATTTCATTGTTCTTTGAATGCATGATGGGTTGTTCATATAATTGATTTAGAATGATTTGGATTGATTTGAATGACTTTTATTTGAATATATTTCCTGACTTTTAATCCGCTGTTTTACTAAATGACCTACTATTGCAGTGGTGTTGCCGGACACAGAGGTGTCCCAGCTCTGTAAAGGAGTTTCAGCAGATATAAGGGGGGGAAAGAGCGAGTCTAGAGTTTGCTGTTAGAAGGACATGACGGGTGGACATAAACAGATACACATGACACATACACACTGATATAGAAATAAAAAGGGTTATTAAGTATTAAACAGCAGATATATGCGCAGTTTTGGACTCTGGAAGCAGAGTTTAGACACATCGGGTTACAATTACGGGGAGCTGTCAAGTTACAACATATTGTAACATAGTTTAATTTTCTTGCAAGATACTGGCTGGTGTTTGCTTTTTGTTCAGGAGGACATCTGGGAGACCAACCTAGAGGGACTAGCTACCTGGGGACCCCAGCTTGGAATGGACTCAGAGACACGAGCATGGACAATGAAAATGGACTGGGGTCCCTGGACAGGACAATACAATAATGTAAAACTCATTTAGGATACCGATGATGGAAACCAAGCTGCATGGCTACTCCACTGCAAATGCTTTAATATTTTTCTCTATTGTAATTTTTATATCTTAAGATTATGCTCTTTGATTTTGTTATACTCTCTGATATCGTAATCGGAAATGCCATAATCTTTGTTGTTATGAATCATTTTAATCTGTTCATATACTGTCATGGATTGGAAGCATCTATGTCAACTGTAATTTTGGTGCTATATTTGGTGCTTTTTGGTATATCTTACTCTCAGTAGGTGAGTGAGGCGATAATAGGTTGGAACTGGTGCACGGTGGTGTGGTGGTTAGCACCGTCGCCTCCCAAGGTTCGATCCTGGAGCTTGCATGTTCTCCCCATGTATGTGTGGGTTTTCTCCGGGTACTCTGGCTTCCTCCCACCGTCCAAAAACATGCATGTTTAATGGTGACTCTAAAATTGTCCTGACGAGCGAGAGTATGCATGGTTGTTTGTCTCTGTGTGGCCCTGTGATGGACTGGTCAACCTGTCCAAGGTGTACCCCACAACCCAAGTGATGGATTAAGCAGGTATAGAAAATGGATGGATGCATCTTTACAATGACAGAGATTTGATGACTTTTCACCATGTTTCCCTCTCAGCTGACGTCCTCTTGAGAAAACCCACTTCCTGTTCAGCTGAACTAATTCCTCTCTTCTTGTCGCTCAGTCATATGATCATTGCAATATCAACTAGAAAAAGCTGTTCCTGCATAACAACAGTGAGAATACTGAAGAAGTTGAACGGGGATAGCTGACAAAAACTTTCAATTGCTGAAAAAATCAGTTGCTGAAGTTTTGGTTGAAGGAATTTGAAGTTGAAATAACAATAGTGGAATGATTTAAACCTATTGGAAAAACAGAAGATTTGATGAAAGGGTAATTATTAGTATAAAATAGGGATTTCTTGCTTAGATTGTCTCAAGAGTGAGATTCCCTTCGGCCATCCACTCTTTTTCCCCACCTTTTATGTAGGGTGGTTTTTTATTGAGTGGACGAAGGCTGACCTGCAGGTTCCCTACAGGATCACAAAGAATTCATAGTTGAGAGAGACATGGAGGTTTCACCATGTTAGGAGAGTGATGAGCTCATGTGGCTGAAAGGAGGCCTGTAGGCTGGTTTTATCGTAGCTGAATTTGGTCTAATTACTAAATAGGTTTAGTTTATCTAGTCTAAAATAGTTAGAGTAATGTGCGCATAGGTATGTAAATAGGATCTTAGTTAATTAGTTGACTCTGAAATTGAGGCTCCATAAACATTAGGACTTCTAGACACAGATAATGTCAAACAGTCGGAATTTTGTTGACACGGGTCCGCAGATTGAGTTCGGTCATTTGTTAAGACACATATTCGAGATATCATTTCATTTTTCGGGAGTCTTAAGTATTCCCAAAGGGGGGAATATGTAGTGTCTGATGTTTACCACCTGTGAAAAGTTGGTATCTAATTTAATGTCCTTGGTCGCAAAGTTTGGTAAATACCAGCTGTGTAAGGGAGTCATGGGTATAAATCAGGACATTTTGAGAATAACATACACCCCAGCTAGTTTGTCCAAGAAGAGGCTCAATAGATATGCACAAACCATATGCGGGCTTTGTGCTTGGTGATGAGAACATGCAACATCTTCAAGGTCACCAAGAACAGGCAAATTCTACATAACGAAGACTGCACCCTCGGTAAGTCAGAGATTTCAGGGAATTCGGGCTTGACACATCTCTCCAGACTTGATGCTGTTGAGTATGTTCTATTATCATTGTATTGTATTTTTGCAAGGCCGCTGTGATTTGTATTGTGTGTCTACATTTTGTTTTTAACTGTTTAGTTAGGCATGTTTCTGGTTCAGGTTGCTGGTTTGAGTTGCATTGCATGGATGTCCTTGAATGCTTTGATATTTTTATTCTGTGACCAATATAGCTGTTTATTCTTGTTATAATCACATTTTCTTTTATCATATGGTCGTAGCATTTCAGTTTCAAGAGTACAATAATTAAGCTGTGATTTAACTGTATTTCTCCCCATCTCCAGCTTGTGAGATTGTAATTTGGCCCTTTCTTAATTTGTTACAAGAGCGTTACAAATGTCATCTTAAGTTGAAGAATAGGGTGTGGTTCAATTGTTGTCTTTTGTTTACTCGATTACAGATTGGGAGGAGTTAATAAAATCCTGGGAGGTAGGCTTAGAGGTCTGTTCATATTTCATTGGTTAGAATTTACAGAGCTGTAACGTGCATCGTTGTCTCATTTGGATTGGTGAAACGTCATTGTGTATAGATCCGATTGGAAGCATCTGGGTAGGGCAAAAGTTAGGGCAACGCTTGAGTCACATAAATTTGCATTTATTAGCAATAGCAATAAAGCTAATACCAATTTAGTTCTAAATTAGCAATACATTTGCATTTATTAGCAACAGCTATAAAGCTAATATTAATCTAGTTTAAACTTTCAATAGGTTAACAAGTATTAGCATTAGCAATAAAGCTAACATTAACCCAACTCTAAACTAGAAAACACAATAGCAACAAGGTAAATCCTAGCATTGAATTAGCACTGGCTTTAATCCAACCTAGAGCATAAGCCTTCAAAGCTAACAAAGGCTAACAGTAACATTGGCACTGACAGTAGCCTAGCCTAACCATTAGCATAAGTGGCAGCCTCTAAGTTAAACTGAGCGGAGTATTGAACTAGCATTAGTTTGAGCTTTAGCTTAGCTTAAACTTAAATGTCCAAGAGTTTTTTTTTTAAAAAGATTTAAAAAAGTGAGGAAGTAACTAGTTGAACCAATGAATGTAACACCAATGATAATCATCAGTGCCAAGCATCCAGAACATTTCAAAGATATTCAAAAAATATCCAAAAAAAAAAAAAAAAGGGAAAAACAAGCAAAAAATTTGTTCTCACTTTGGCCAAAAGATGGCACTTTCGATGTAGTTGCCTGTAAGGATATGGAACGAGGAATCAAAGATCACAAACTAAGGGATAAAAGCAAAAAAGATACAGCAAAAGAGAGAACTTGAATTAAAAGTTTTAAGCTTGTTTGAAAATGAAGGCCTTCGTCACAAAAGGAAGGAGGGTGTACTGAAGAGGGAACAGGTAGAAGTCGATAAGACCAATCAGCATGATCCTGCAGGACTATATCCAACACTGTCAGGGGTAGTAAACATACAAGGAGATTTTGAAATTAATGATCACAAAACACCCCATGAACGACCAACCACTTCACTTCCAGAACCAAAAATAGCTACATCAAGCGGACATGAAGCTCCTCAGCTTCAAATTCAAATCAGGATGCAGAGAGACAGCCCCCACATTATCAAAAATCACTGGTTCAAAAGGCATCTTGTGAAGATCCTAAGAGTGCAACAGCTTCAGAAATAGCACATTCCTCAGATCACCAAAAATCACATCAGGATCGTACCACCACATCCACTTCAAACACCACTGGCAGTACAAACACCACCAGTTGTTAATGTTTACCCACAACCACCATACACACAACATTCAGGGGACAAGTCCAGTATCGACCCCGTAGAGGGTTCAGAAGAGGAGCACCAGAAGGACAAAGGTCAATGGTAGCGTGTTGGGCTTGTGGCGAGTTTGGACACTTTGCTGACAGATGTCCCAGACCACAAGGAAACCCAAATATTCAGCATGACCGTGGCCAGTCACTGCGGGGAGCAGCAAGGGGGCCGGCAGATCCATGGGTGAGTCAAAAATTTGGTTATTAGGGGTGCCCACAGAATCATAAAGGGGAGGGTCAGTTACCGGTTATAATCGTGGGAGCTAACATAAATAACCGATGCTGCAGGTTCTAATTGAGGATGAACCGACTCCGATGTTGGTAGACACTGGAGCCATATGCACTTGTGTAAGTCAACAATATGCTACACACCTCCCCATGTCAAACAAATTTGTTGAGACAATAGGATTCTCGGGAATTAAGCAGCTAGTACAAATGACTGCCCCAGTGCGTTTGTCCACAGAGGGATGTGAAATGAGAATAGCAATCAGGATATATTGTCAGACTCCCCTTAACTTACTGGGGAGAGATGTTTTGTGTAAACTAAAAATTTAGATTTGGTGTTCCCCGGAAGGCATAATAATGGATAAAGAAGGTCTGGAGTTTCCAGAGTTAACACAAACGGACACAGCAAGAATATATTGGTTGGGGACATTTCTGAGCCAGTAACAGTTGCATTTAACAAATGGGAAAAATACATTTGAGTCCAGTGTCCAAAACCAAGAAAACCCACACTCGACTACCATTGTACAATGTCTTATGATGTTTCAAAAAGGGGAGAGTTCGAAGAGCCATGGGACAAACAGAACACTGAGATAAATTTGACAGCTCAGTACATTATCATTGGAAAACAAGGGGCAGCCATGAATGTGGAACCAAATACATTATTTCTAAATGGCACAATGTACAAGAATCTGCTCCACATGTTACTTTGTTGGTGAATGAGAATTTCAAAGCAAAGGATTTGGGACCCATAATGAAAATTGCTTTTGGATTAAAGTAGGAACGAACAGAGAAGCCATTAATCTTCTAATCACAAGATGCAACAATGATCAGAATCCTGTGCAGCATATTAGGATTGGCAAAATCACAGATAATTATGGCATTGGCAAACCAAACAGTTTAAACAGCAAAGCAAAGAGAAGCAAGAACTCGTGAAAGTAATTTGTTGTAGGAAATTATATCTCACGTTCCAAACCAAATGTGGTCTAAAAATGATGCCGATGTTGATTTGTTGAAATCTGCTAATCCAGTGAAAGTAGAGTTGAGACCCAATGTAAAACTTCCTAATCGTCCTCAGTATCCACTCAAAACAGTGGCAGAGGAGGGTGTAAGTGGGACATTAGAAGGCTTTGTAGGAAAAGGAGTGCTGGTTGAGACGGATAGTGTGTGCAATACTCCAATATTTCCAGTATTGAAGGCAGACAAGTCCAAGTACAGTTTAGCACATGATTTGCGCATGATAAACGCGATTGTCTAGGATTGGCCATCAGGGGTGCCAAATCCTTACACACTCCTCACCAACGTGCCTCCTAATGCAACATTTTTTTTTTTTACAGTGATTAATTTGTGTTCTGCATTTTTCAGCTTTCCTCTGGCAGAAGAATCTGAACATTTGTTTGCATTCACATATAGAGGTAAGAAGTACACTTACACCAGACTTCATGTGTTTAACTAGGTCCTTGGACAAGACTTGGAGGGCCTTGCATTGAACGGCACACTACTACGCTATGTAGATGATCTTTTACTGTGCTCACCAACTCTGGAGGATTGCCATCAAGATTCCATAAAAATCCTCCAGAGGCTGGCAGAGGGAGGATACAAAGTTTTGAAATCTAAACGTCAGTATTGTCAGCCTGAGGTAGAGTATCTAGGGAGATCAATTTCACAGGGAATGATTGCTATTTCTCCGTCTCACTTGGAGGGAGTAAGTAAAGCACCGTGTCCAAATACAGTTGAGGAAATGATGATCTTTTTGGGGATGACAGGATTCAGAGCAGATTGGATAGAAGATTATGCAATCAAGTGTGCTCCTCTAAGAGAAAGTATGAATCAATCCAAAGACCAAAGGTTGAAAGCACCACTGAAGTGGACAAATGAGGCTAGGTTAGCCTTTGAAATTTTTAAACAAGACTTGCAGAAAGCACCAACACTGGAAACACCAGACTAGGAGAAGCCATTTTTCTTCTATGTCTCCAATAGACACAGCATGTATGCTTCTGCAGTGATGAGGCAGGAAACATGTAGTGGTCGCAGAAAACAAGCTATTGCTTATTACAGAACAAAATTAGATAATGTTGTACAAGGCTGGCCACCATGTTATCAATGGTTGGAAGCAGAGCAGTGTGCTTATGAGAAAGTATCCACAATAACAATGGGGTACCCAGTCATCATCTTAACTCACCATAAGATCTCAGGACTAATAAATCAGGGAAAGTACGTTGTGACTCAAGCAAGATGTTTGCAGTTTATGCATCTTTTGACGTATCCAGATGTGAGAACACAGAAGTCTACTAAAACTTGTTTGTTTGTTTAAGAGTAGTGTCTAAAGTGAATTTACAAGTCAGAACCTTGGTGGGCTGGATGAAGCTCTACTGTAGTAGACAAGATCAGTAGTGCACTTTTTTTTTTTTTTTTTTAGAAATCTGGACTACTGCAAGTATGCCATTCAGTTACAGACCCAATCCATGCATGCCGGAGACCGCATGTTTGCCTTAGGTCAAAACAAAGGTGGCGGTGTGTATTTACGTTAACGTTCAGGTGGTGGAGTAACACTGCTGTGCGAACAGTGCTGATGGTGAAGTACAGACACTTTTATTCAGCGGGGGTGTTCAGTGCTGTGTTCATGCTGGCTGTTTACATCCCACCATGGGCCGATCGAATCACAGAGCTAGGGCAACTGCATAACATCCTTGGCAGATACACGACCACACGCTGAGCGTTGTGTTTGTTGTTGTCAGGAATTTTAAGCACTGCAGCCTCAGGATTGTGCTCCCAAAGTTGGATCAACATGTGAGCTTTCCAACAAGCAACAATAACATTCTGGACCACGTCTACAGCAATGTGAGGGACGCATACAAGGCTGTGCTTCACCCCACTTTGGATAGTCTGACGATATATCTGTGTTTCTCTATCCAGCTCACAGGCAGCTCATCAAGTAAAGCCCCCCGTCATAAGTACAATTATTAAAGTTTGGAATGAAGAAGCTGATTTGGTGTTTCAGGACTGCTTTAAGATTAGCATTAACATTAAGATAAAGAGACTTTATCGTACAGTGTACACAACCACAATGAAATTGGGGCACAGTTCTCCCCCCAGTGCAAACATGTAATAAATAATAAAATAACTAAATAAGGCATGTACTTATCAAAACAAAAAGATACCATATGCAAATTAAGGGACGACAGACAGGGCTATAAACACAGACGTGTGGCATATTATAAATGTGAGCACTGCACATAGATACAATGTGAGAAATTAGAAAAATATTGCATATATATTTATTGCACCTTTATTGGCCTGTGGCTGAAACGACATGTGATAGTGTCACATTTGCATTTAACAGGGCTAAGAATCTCAGAATGCTGCGTGCCCTCCTGAGACAGCGGGTGCTGTCGAAGTCTTTGAGAGAGGGAAGAGGATGGCCAATGATCTTCTGGGCGGGGTTAATAACCCTCTGTAGTGCCTTTTTGTGCGCTATGGAGCAGCTGGAGAACCACACAGAGATGCAGTACGTCAGCACACTCTCAATGGAGCAGCGGTAGAAGATGGTCAGCAGCTCCCTCTTCCAGTCGATCCTCCTGAGGATCCTCAGAAAGTGGAACCACTGTGGGGCCCTCTTTGACTGTGTTGACTGCAATCTGTAGCTCGTCAATCTTAATCATTATGGATCTGGCATTGGAGAAGAAATGACTGGAAAATGGCGGTTTCAAGGTTATCTCTTTAGCATACAAGGACCGGCCCTGCAGCCTCACTTCTGCTTCCTTCCTGCTTCTCCTCCTCTTGGGCTTGCCACCGGGGAGAACCATCCATGGAGACCCTGGAGTCCTGGCTATGTCCCGGTATGCTGTGGCAGCAGTGGTATTCTGACATGATCGAGATCATCATTCCACAGTGGAATCCCACACCCAGTAGATCCTGGCGACTGTAAATAGACTTTGCCCAACATACTGTGGTGTTTCCGTACAACCACACACACAACAGTACGTACAAACACATTAAACAAAGCACAGAGCGTGGAGAGCCGTGAGCCGCTGCGTCTATGCTTTCCGCCATCTTGGAACTACAATGCTACAAACTGGGATATGTTTAAGACACCTGCTTTGAGATATCTAATCTGTTAATGGTACCATGTGCAACTCAGAATACAACAGAGACCAGTGTAAGCTCCACAAAGCTAGCTTTTACTTAATATTAGATCTCTGTCCAATAAGTCACTGTTAGTTAATGACTTCATCATTTCACACAATTTAGATTTTCTGTTCCTGACAGAAACATAGTTCACAGAGAGCACAAGTGCTGCTGTTCTTAATGAAACAGCACCCACAAATGTTAGTTTTATGGACAAATGCCGAAATAAGAGGAAAGGTGGGGGAGCTGCCTTTTTTAAAGATACATTCCAGTGAAAAGAGATGTCATTTGGTGATTTCACTTCTTTTGAATATCTTAGTTTTATTTTAAAGGGTGTTCCTAAAATTCTGTTCTTAATCATTTACAGATCTCCAGGATACTGTGCAAGTTTTATTGATGAATTTTCTGAATTATTGTCCGTTATCTCAACTGACTTTAACCCTTTTGTATTGATTGGGGATTTAAACATTCACATGGATAATATGACGGATGGTAATGCCAAAGAATTTTCTTCTATGCTGCACATGTTTGGTTTGTGGCAACATGTAAAAGAACCGACCTACTTTTGAGGTCATATTCTGGATCTTGTCATTTCTAAATGTGTTGATATTTCTTCTGTTGTGGTTATTGATTTGGCCTTGTCTGACCATTTTTGTATTTCATTTGATTTATTGATCACTCAGAATGTTCAAACAACCAGTTAAGTTCAGTTAAGAAGAGGTACATTAATGAGAAAACAGGTGCTCAGTTTAGGGAGGCCATAGCTATGTTACCAACTATGAGCGCAGTCGGTTGATGGACTGCTGGATCATTTCAACTTGAAAATGTTGAATGTAATGGAAGCTGTTGCATGCTTTCTGGCATTAGGCACTTCTCCCAAGTCACTAAAGACAGCTGCCAATTAAGCCAGTCCTAAAGAAGAGAACTCGCCTCTATGATGAATTACAGACCTGTCTCTAACCTCTCTTTTATATCCAAGATTATTGAGAAAGTTGTAGTTAAACAGCTCAACCATTTTTGAGTAAATGTGGAAATCTCTATAACTTTTAATCAGGCTTCTGACGTCTTCACAGCACTGGTCAAAGTGTTAAATGACATTAGGTTGAATACTGATTCTGGTTATGTTTCAGTCCTGGTTCTGTTGGATCTCAGCGCTACATTTGATACTGTAGATCACAGAATCCTGTTGCACAGGCTGGAAAACTGGGTTGGACTTTCTGGAGCGGTCCTTAACTGGTTCAGATATTGCAGATTATATATTATATATATTATTATATATATATTATATATTAACATAACGATACACAACTTTATGTGTCTCTGACACAGTACGTCTGCTAGGCTGCAGTCATCTGGTGACAGTGTCTGGAGGAAATAAATATTTGCATAAGAGAGAGTTTTCTACAATTAAATGAAGACAAAACTGAAATAATTCTGTTTGGAAGCAAAGAGAAGAGGGTCAGCATTGGTAAATACCTTGAGACTCGGGCCCTTACAATCACTGACCAAGTTGGTAACCTTGGAGTGTTGATAGACTCAGATCTGACTTTCAGCAGCCACATCAAAGCTGTCACCAAGGCAGCTTTTTACCAACTCAGAAACATCAGCAGAATTAAAGGTTTTCTCTCCCAAAAAGACCAGGAGAAACTCATCCATGCATTCATCTCCAGGAGACTCGATTACTGTAATGGTATTTTAACTGGACTTCCCAAAAAGAGCATTAAACATCTGCAGCTCATCCAGAACGCTGCTGCTGGAGTTTTAACCAGGACTAAGAGATCTGAACACATCACACCAGTTTTAAAATCTTTACACTGGCTTCCAGTCAGTCACAGAATAGATTTTAAAAGCCTACTGATGGTTTACAAATCCCAGAACGCTTTAGGCCCAAAATACATCTGTAATATGTTCAGAAAATATAAACCCAGCAGAGCTCTTAGATCCAAGGACTCAGGTCAGCTGGTCCAGTCCAGAGTCCAGACTAAACCTGGAGAAGCAGCATTTAGCTGTTATGCTGCAAACAAGTGGAACAAACTGCCAGAGGAGATTAAACTGTCACCAAATGTACACACTTCTAAATCCAGGTTTAAAACATTTCCTTTCTCATGTGTCTATGCATGAAATCTGCACGCTATCTTATTAATTTGTCTAGACTGTTGTTTTCCCATTTAATTTCCCATCCATCCATCTTCTATACCGTCAATCCGTTAATCGGGTAGCGGGTGGGCTGGAGCCTATCCCAGCAGTCATCGGGCGAAAGGCGGGGTACACCCTGGACAGGTCGCCAGTCCATCACAGGGCCACATAGAGACAAACAACCATCCACACTCTCACTCACTCCTAAGGACAATTTAGAGCCACCAATTAACCTAAACGGTGGGAGGAAACCGGAGTACCTGGAGAGAACCCACGCACTGACAGACCAAACGGCTCTCCCTGTACAGCCATTGGTTCTGAACAAGCGCCTCCAGCTTGTCACACTTGTTTGGCAGCGAGTTCGCATTTTCCATCAGCACCAAGGGCAGCCCCAGCTCTGCATCCACGGTACAGCTTCCTCAGCTCAGTCAGAATATAATGTTTTTTTCCGTGTCCAGTTCTTGACAGGGCCAACAGTTCTTCTCTATTGTACACTGCTCTACTCGTAGTAGTACACATTGTCCAATTAAATTGGAAACAAAAAATGAATATGTTAGCCTACAAAGTCCTTAATGGAACGGCTCCATCTACTTGAATGCTCTTGCAAAGGCTTCTGTCCCAACTGGGTCCCTCCGTTGGTCCCAGGATTGTCGTCTAGCAGCTCCTACACCACGCCTAAGACAATCCAAACTCTGTTCATGTGTCGTCCCACGATGGTGGAATGACCTACCGAGCGCTACCAGAACAGGGGCGTCCCTGTCTATCTTCAAGAAGCTCCTGAAAACCCAGCTCTTCAGAGAGCATCTCCTATCCCAGCACTTACCTTGTACTTCCCTCCCCCCTCTATCTCTGCACTTTATCTTTCTGCACTTCCTTCTATGCCTGCACCCTATCTCTACTCTGTCCCCTCTGACAGAGTCGGACTCCTGGGTTCCTTCTATGTAGCTTATTGTTAGCTTTTTATAAAGCTGTTATATCTTCATTTGTAAGTCGCTTTGGATAAAAGCGTCTGATAAATACAGAATCATAAACATAATAAAAATCAATAAAAATCTCAGAGCTACTCAGACTTGCTGCCGATTAGACTGGCACATATCAACCGAAAATGAAAATAATTATATAGTTCCAATTTACAGATTTTGGGCACCATCACGGAGCTCTGCTTAGGGTGGGACAAGCTCTGAATATATATTACTGAGGGTTGTAACTATATTGCAGTTTCTATTGGACTGTTTGTAAAACCAAGTGAGTCCGCTGCTGTTATCTCAGGTTTTAAAAGGATCACTAGAGAATTTGGCAACCTTTTGCTCTTTGGCTTCCCCTACAGTTGTTGGATGTAATGCCACCGTCATAAAAGCAAAACTCCATCTGAATCCTGTATGCAAATTTGTTTTCATGCTTTAGAGGCTGACAAAATCTATAGTATTTCCTTTTATTCATGATACAGAGTACCAAAGTAAATGCCTGGAGTATGTAACCATGTTTCAGTAGTTTTATTACAGGAATCAACCCCAGCTTCAATCTCCTCTGATTTACAGCCAACACATAATTAAAACCTGCGAAGCAAAAGGCATAGATAAAGAGAGCTGATCAGTTATTACTTACTGATAGCAACAATGAAGCTAACTCTTCATCTGTCTGTCATCTTGTTTTAAAATCCAATCTGATGTTTACACTTTATCTTTTCTTCCTCATGTCCTCTAATAACGTTGCCATGGGTCTAAATTGCAACAGTTTCTTTTTTAACTCTATCTATTTTTGGCAATTGCGCATTTTTATGCAGTTGCTAGTATGTGTCAGGATACAATAAAGAAAGATGCTGTTGTGTTAGTCTGAAAATAATTGATTCTTAAAATACATGTAAATGTTAGAATAAGATTGAAATCACACTAAATTGAAATTCTTAAAGTGTGACTAACACCCAGATAATGTCGCTGGACGTTGAATTCTTACTGCATGTATATGTTCAGTGGTATTCTGCATATGATTCATAGTCCCTGTCCTGAGCTTTGGGAAGAGCCTATCCTACCTGACATTGGACAAGAGGCAGGGTAGACCCTGGAAAAGACGCCAATCCATCACAAGGCCAACACAGAGACAAACAACCATGCAAGTTCACACTCACTCCAATGGCCAATGTAGAACAATCAGCTAACCCAACATGCTTGTTTTTGAACAGTGGGAGGAATGATAAACCGTAAATAAAATGTAGTTATAATGCTTTTCTTGTCTAGCTGACCACTCAAAGCACTTTGAAACTACACGCCACATTCACACATATACAGCACAACTTAGCAGTCTTACAGGTTATACAGTGCTTATTTTCACACACATTCATACACCAATGGATGCATCCGTAGGGGTGGGGCTCAGTATCTTGCCTAAGGACACTTTGGCCCGGGAAAGCCGAGAGTCAAACCCCTGCTCTTCCTCCTGAGCTACAGCTACCCAGAAGTTGTAATACCTAGAGAGAACCCACACATGCAGACTCCACACAAAGTCAGCAATATTTTATGGATTTATGTTTAGCATATTTAAGTATATTTTCCTCTCTGGATAACTGAGTGGAGCAGCATCCAGAGCACCACATTAACCAGCTGCCACCACCTGTGAATTAAATGCAATACCTTTTAACACCAGCAAAGATTCTGTTTTTAACTCTTTTCCAAAGGAAAAGAAATAACCAAATTTCATACCTTAAAGGGGAACTCCGGTATTTTTAAACTTAGACCTTATTTCTGGCATGAAATACGTTTATCTACTCACCGAGAACAGTTTGCAAAAGTCGGTGTCCTTCAGAAGCTATTTAGATAACTCACGACCGGCGTATATCCATATAACGGAGTGAACGGGGCTTAGAGGATGCAGCCTCTAAATAAGGCTTTATCTGTCTTTATTTCACCAATACTTTAAGAAGAATGAATGAATGAACGTGTGCTATAGCTCTGTTAGCTCATAGCTGCTGTTATGTGGCTACTTGCAGCTATAGGAGAGCTAACGGAGGGATTTCTACACAGGCACTCTACTGGGACAGTGGGTGCTTCCACACCTCCTTTTCCACACCCACACTCTCATGCAGATCAACGACAGAGGGAGTCAGACAGAGACAGAGTGAGGGACGATGAGCGGGAAAAGATGGGGAAAATATTGAAAGAAATATTGTAAATAATAGGAGAAAGAGAGTGAATTGAAAGACTGGATATGACCTCAAGGTGGGAGATAACACGAAGGCATTGTGTCCATTCTGTAAATGTGAGATATGTGCTCACTATGCTGATTTAATACAGCATGCTGGCACAGAAAAGCACAAAAAACTCTGCTCCTTTCTTTTCCATGAGGCTTACAGAGAGAGGCTTCACATCCTCAAAACCAAATGAGACAAGACAAGCAAATGAGTTAAAGACAGGCACTTATGTAGCCTGCCACACATCAGTCAGTGCTGTGGATCATCTGTGAACTAATTGAATCTACCTCGACTGACAAAGAAATCAAAATACACTGGATTAATAAATCATGCAACTGCCCCATGCAAGTCATGCAAAGTTTTTATGTGTATTGTCAATTTGCTTTTATTTATGCCTTATATATATGTACTTTTTATCAAAGTTTTAAAAATGGAGTTATTCAAAGTGTTTACTGGTAATTTACTGAAAACGAAACTAAACGTTTGTATTTATACAGTCATCAAGAGGCCTCTCCTTACATGAAAGGTGGTGGGTCACCCGTTGGCTTGTTTTGGACTTGTTTTCTTGCAGCTTGTTTCTATCACACCCGGTTCACAGGCAGCTCACTCGCTCTCCCTCCCAGCTCGTAGAAACTCGCTGCTCCGAACGGTTCACTTTATTCTGTACATAATTATTTTATTCTAATGGTGTACTGTTGAATATTAGAATATTATTATTTTTGCACTATTGTTTAGGTTTTTCAAATGTTTTATTTGTTCACAGTTTCACACATTTTATTACAAGTTTGCACTGTTTCACACTGAATGTTAATTTATTGGCTTTTTGGATTATTTGCATTTATTTAGAGAGAAAGAAAGAAAAATAGATTCTTAATTTGGTGTCTTTTTCACAATGATTTGGGACTGGAGTGGTTTGGAGCTTGTTTGTACATTCTGTGGCGCACACACTGATTGAAGTGGCTCAAAAACCTGATTCACTTCAGTGAGCGACTCATACAAACTCGAGTCAGTAAAAGGAATCGAGTATCCCATCACTAATGGGTTCTAAAACTCAGCAAACTCAGTCATCTTCAGCAAGTTTCAGAAAACAGAACAAGATACAATAATCTAAGACTGCTATGGTTGATCTTAACTGATTCATTTCTGTCCACCGATTAACTGAAAAAGAAAATCCACAGTAAATGTTTTCTGGGGCAAATGAGAGGTTTTGGTCTGCTTAAGATGTGTTTCAAACCCCCAAATGTCTACTGGTGTGATATGTGAAAAAATACTTGAGTGGTCAAAGTAGAAAAAGTAAGACATTTATGTCTGTGACTTCTAATTAGCTTTGATTAGATGCACTGAATATTTTTCTGCTCAAAATTCAGGTTTTGACCAAACTTTACACAGGAAAGCTTTTTAGAAACCGAACAACAAAAAGGTTATAGTTTATCACCTGAATGAATATGTAAACTTTACTGTTTTTATATTTAGTGACTGGATGTGACTGAAATGTCCCTGACAGGACGTGGGGGCTCCTGGTTTATTAACAAAAAAGTGTTAATACATTTCACAGGTCTCTTAGGTTGGACGGTTTATGTTGCCCATCTCTTGGTGAGGTATCAGAATGTCCTTCAGTGAAACCAAGGCGCTCTTCCTTCACACGCTGGGTGAAATAACATAACACATAATCGCTGGATTTACTGTTTACTGGGTGGAGACATGCATTAAAAACTGTGACTTGGCCATAGTGGCATCCAGGTGCCACTGGCCCCATCCTCAGCCATCTGCACAGCCGGTCTGTGGAAACCCACAGTGACTCACCCCTCTTACCTCCGAACAGATGGGGGGAGAGGTGTGCTGGTAATGAACCTATCAACAGCCGAGGTGCTTCCCTCTCTCCGCCTGAGCGCCCCCTGCCCGCCGCCTCCTCCGGACTGCTGCCGCCGGACTCCTGGGAGCTGTACGCTGCGCTGCTGTTCGGAATGTGGATGCCTGACTGTGGGCTTCTACTAGAACCTGCGGAGTTCCCCACAGAGCTGGCGCTAGCACCGAGCGGCTGGCTGCTACTGGACTCGGAGGCTCTGGAGGCACCGTGGTACCGCACAGCCGCGGCGGCAGTCCTGGGACCGTCTCTGCCGTTGCTGTTGGACGTGGTGGAGGGCAGGTCCGAGCCGGAGTAGGCTCTGGTCCGTCCATTAGCAGCTGGATTAGCGACAGTGCTGCTCTGCTTTGCCCCCATGTTAACCTCCACTTAGTCGTCTCTGAGATATTAAAGAGGCAGGGGAAAGCCGACAGTGTGCCAGATTTCTGCCTCAGGCTTAACAGGACAGACGTCCTGAAACAGCAGAACAAACTCGTCGCCACAACGATTCCATCCGGATAAACTATCAGTCAGTGAAAAGTGAAATCTGCCATCTGTGACAATAGCTGAAGATGTGTGAAAAAACTTGAGCCGCCGTCACCGTGGTATTCCGACAGTAATAGTTGCGGTCGAGCCGCAGGTAACGTGGTTCCCTTCCCCGTCTGATCCGCCTCTTTGACCCGCTGTGCTCGGGCTGGCTGCTCAGGGTCCGTTCCGCCATAGCTCCTGAGCTGCGTGAGGGAATGAGGAGTCGGGCTCCTCACAACACATTGCTCAAAAGGAGGAAGCGATGGAGGAGAAAGTGTTGCACTATATGGTTTTATCGGCAACAGCAAGGAGCCTCGGTGTACAGGACAACCGTTCAAGTTAGCGAAGCTCAGGTGGACTTCTGCTGTGACGTTTCAAAATAAAGGCTGTGACACGTCTTAAACAGTAAGTTGAATTGTTTGAGGTGTACAACCTGCTAAAACTAAGATTACAGGCCATGCAACTGACAACTTTATAGGGTAACCACAATTAGCATATTATTGTCAAGTCAGTGTTTAGTTGATCTTTTTCTGTCATAAATAACATGCTTGGAGAATCAAAATGAACACAAACTCTTCAATTAAATAAAAAACCAAAAGGGTAACATCAAGATTGGCACTGTTTTTTTTTACATCTTTGGAAATGTGTTGCATTTTGGGTATAGCACTCTACTAAGGAGAGAAAACTGATTCACATTCTTCTTTTTTCGTTTGTCAGAAACTGGGAGTGAAAATCAGACCATTAAGACTACAAGCCAACTGGTGGTCACTTAAAGCATTTGCAGACTGTTGCTCTGCTCTAATAAAATCCTGATAACAACAATCTGATGTGACAAAATCACCATTGAAGTAACTTAAAGACAATGTCTGTTCAGTGAATTCAGCTGTATTTACATGTACCTTCATCTAGCACAGAGCAAGTTAGAAATGGCAGGAAGCCTTCAACGCTTTCTCACAGCGCCACAGCATACTCAGTCACACACTGCAGTCAAAAATGGATTTTGGTCCAGTGAAATGACACAGTGGATCTGTACCCATAGGTTGGATCATCTGTGCATGTAACCATGCTGACTGTGTAAGTGCTAAAAAGTGCAACGACTCAACCAGACACTTGAGGAAGCACAATTTCAATTTGAAATCCTATTTCACAGGAGAACTAAACATAGTCACACTCTGTAACAACTGTATGGGTTGTCATGGTTGATTACAAAGCTTAGTTATATTGAATTAAGTGGTTTCTGAGCCAGATCTATCCATTACACATTACCTCTAGCTGGTATGAGGTGTTTGTGCTGATATGCTGTGTTTGGTTTCCTCCAAACGTGCTGCTGTGCATTAGGACCAAACATCTCCACTTTGCTCTGGTCTGTCCAAAGGACATTGTTCCAGAAGTCTTGTGCTTTGTTCAGATGCAGCTTTGCAAACCTAAGCTCAAAGAACTGTAAGAGGTCCTCAGCTGTCTTGGTCTTGTTCCTTGGCCTCATTTCACACTGGTCTCCTGTTAATTACGCCACTCATCAACCCTCCCAGTATTAGAGGTTGCCCATCACCTCTCTTATGAGCCAGCTGGTTGGCTTGCTTCTTTGTGCTTGCCTTTTGTTTGTTTTTTCAAGTTTTGGATTTTCAGTTTCAGTTTTCAGTTGCCCTTAGTTTGATTTTTAAATACCTTTTTTTTGTTCATTATTAAGTTTGCCTCTCTCAGAGTGCATTTGGGTGTTTAACCCTCACTCAGTCTCTTGGGGTGAACTTGCTGGGACGTCCACTCCTGGGAAGATTGACAGCTGTTTGAATGTTTTCCACGTGTGAATAATCTTTCTCTCTGTAGAATGATGGACTCCAGATAGTTTGGAAATGGCCTTGTAACACTTCCCAGATTGACGGGCAGCAACAATTGCTTCTATAAGTTCATAGCTGATGTCTTTCCTCCTTGACAAAACTTCTGCTTTTATAGAGGTGCTCACACTTACTGATGATCAGCTCCTGGCCTCTTAATTCCTGTGGACGCAGTAAGGATTCACTTAGTTTTTCACACACTGCTTCTGTTTTTTGTCTCAGTTCAATAAATAATGACACAGTGTATAATGTGTTGTTGTTGTTCATCTTAGGTTGGATTTATCTCATTTAAAACGTGGTGAGAACCAAACAAATATTTTATTATGCCCTGAGAAAAACATTGAAAATGAGATAAGTTGTACTTTCTTTTATCATCTGAATGTAGTTCACACAATTTAAGAAAAAAAATGCTGCTAATAATGCTCCACTAGTACTTTTATAACAGAATTAAGAAATATTATTTTTTGGTGATTTTTTATTTTTTTATCTGTTTCATAGTGAGAATTTGTAGATTCCAAGGTTTCATTTGTCACTTAACGAACCACCAGAAGAAACAATGAAATGTCACCCACATGAACAAAGTTTTTTTTTATTTTAGCCTCTAAAAACCTAAATAAAACACACAGGGATGGAGTGACAATGACGCCCATTGTTTGTCAAGCTTAAATGTGACAAAGCAATTGTAATATTCAATAAATCTATTATCAGCACTGACAGCCCAGTTCTACATGTGAATCTTTAAAGCCACGCCAGTCCAAATGTACCAGGTTCACAATGAAGGCTCAAAAATTGTAAAGTTATTTTAGAACCTCTGGGCTAAAGAAAAATTGTCATACACTTATGTTTGTCTTTTAAGATTATACCATGCCTATATTTTGTATTTCACGATTTCTTAAAAATCGTAAAATTACATTCATAAGTTGCAAGATCTAAACAGACAGGAGAAAAGAAACAACCCAAGACATTACATGCCTGCTTGTAGAGGAACTAAGGCCCCTAAATGTTGAGATACCCCAGCCTGAGGAAGAAAAAAACCAACCATGTTGTTTTAATGAGAGAGATCCTGAGGATGTCCTAAAATGTACACCGTACTGTTGAGTTGGTACAGTGCATATTGTTACGCTGATGTGCATCATCAGGTCTTTAGCTTCTGTAAAGTTGTACAGGGCTCGATAAAGTTTTTCCCTGAATGTGCTCGCTGTCTGAGTCTCGTTCTGTATGTTACACTTTGAGAGAAAAAAACAAAGAACGTTGCCTCATTTCAATAATAAATTTCATAAATTGGATAACAAGCAACCAACATGCGCTGCTCACGTGGTCAGCAGACGCGGAGCAACATGGCGAGAGACAGGTGAGAAGCCAATTAAGAACACAACTTTTTTAAATAACTGAAAATATTCCTTTCTAACAAGCTTGTAACACGACAACATATTATGAGGAGTAACATTAATTTATGGGATTTGCACACTATTTACAGGATTTAATTAGTTTAATTGGCCTATTCTCCTCAGATTTGACCAAAGTAAGCCTCCCTTCGCTCACTCGCAAAGCAGAAGTTGCGAAGTACTTTGCTGAGGTCCAGGCTATCAGTTAAGTCTTTGTGTGTAGGAAAAGGAGGTAATTGAGACGTGGTCGCATTTGACATGGGCACCTGAAATACAGCTGGAGAAGCCTGTCACCTTCACTCAAGAGGAACTGAGGGCCTCGTCCCTGGGCGGCCAGTATGTCCGCCATTGTGGACACCTTTGTGACCCGAGTAATGGGTCTGTCAGCGAACCTGTTGTGTGCCTGCAGTGACTGGAACATTGACAGCTGGGTGGAGAGCCGCTCCATGTCAGCCATATTCTGGGGCATGCTGATGCTGCCTTTGGTCTCGTTGATTGCTGTGAGGAGAACGCGAGTTCGCTGGTTAAACCTCTGCTTCAGAACAGGGGTGAAGAGGTCAATTACCTCAAAGAACTGACTTCTGAGGTATTCCTCTGGACTTTGCCACTGATGAGGTGCATCACCGTCATCATAACGGCGCGGAGCGCGTTGCCTTGGAGGGAGTGTGGGCTCCTCAACCAGGCCGTCAATGGCTGAATTTTGGGCTTCTTCAAATATGTTGTGAAATCCCGCAGTGGATCTCATTTCTCTATAGTGACTCTGGAGCATCTGCACCACTGAAGCAATTATCTGTGGTGACACGTCTGTGGACTGTAGCACTGTTGCCACCTCCTCCGCAGATGAGAACCATTTTAGACACACTTTGAGTCCAAAGAAAACACTGAACTGTGTCATTTGTCCAGGCGCCTACAGTTTTTGTCTGTAGTGCAACTCTCCCAGCAGACAACAGCATAGAACAGTGCACTCTCAATGATAGTGTGATAAAACATGCACAGAATATCACTACAGACATTGAAGGGCCAGAGCCGTCTCAGGAAGATCCCCATTCTGGAACGCCATCTTTTTCTGGTTCAGGAGCTCTTTGATGTCACTGGCGATCCATGGTTTATTATTAGGATAGCACCTTACAGTCCTCACTGGAATCACAGTGTCCCTACAGAAGTTAATGTAGTCTGTGATGGTGCTGACCCTCCTGTCCATGTCAATGTCCATTTCTTCTTCCTCCAGCAGTACAGCCCAGTCTGTGACATCATAGCAGTCTCTCAATGCATCACGCGCCTCTGGTGACCACTTCCTGAAAGATCTGGTAGTAACAGGAAGTCTTTGTACACAAGGTCTGTATGTGGGTTATAGATAGACCATGCTGTGATCAGATCTACCCAGTGGTGGAAGAGACGCTGTCCTGTAAGCCTCCTTTACATTAGCATAAAACAGATCTAATGTCTTATGCCTGTCTGGTGTGTTGTCGTTCAGCCAGGACTCAGACAGACAGATCAAACTGCTCTCCCTATACAGCCGTTGGTTCCACACCAAATATTTGTTTGGTAGCGAGTTAGTGTTTCCCATAATCACTGAGGGCAGAAAAGGCTTGTACCTCCACCTCCTGTTGTCCCTCTTTGCCTTTTGTTTTTCTCCAGCTCTGCATCCACGGTACAGCTTTCTTAGCTCGGTCGGAATTGGATGTTTAATTCTGCATCCAATCCTTGACAGTGCCAACAGTTCTTCTCTTGTGTACACTGCTCTAATATTGGTAACAGTGCACATTGTCAAAAAATAAAAATAAAATGAAATGTATGTAAAAGGCAGATCCCTAAAAATCACTAAAAAAGTTTAGATAAAAACTAAAAATTGCATATAATTATAGAAACGACGAACAAAATTGAGAGCTACACAGACTTGCTGCCGATAAGGCCGGCGCGTAGCAACCAAAGGTAGTATAGGTAGTTTATTTAAGTTTAAACATATTTGACAACATATTACTTACACAAAAATAAGTAAATGAACTAATGGCCAAGACCGCAGACCTCACCCTCGAATGATGAGGTAACTGTAGCTTACATTTTTCCATCAACCGACCAAAATCTGAAGTATTTCCAGACAGCGCTTTTCGTATTTTGGGAGATTAAAATCACTTTCTCTGCACCTGCGATCGAGTTGGGCTCTGAACTTTCTGCCATCTTCAGTTAAGGAAACTTTGATCAGTGAGGCTGTGCCAGACCCACTCGCAAAGCAGACAGGTTTGCACGAATGTGTATTTTTCCACATTTGAATATTAATTTTCATCTCCGAATGTCTGTTTTTAAAACCTATTTGAATATATTTTCATATTTAGAATATTCTTTGACAGCCCTAGTTTGCATACACCTTGGCGCAAACATCGACCCAACAACAACACGGAAAAGAAGAAGCAGCAACAACAATAGATGGCTTTTCGATTGTACAGCTGCTGCTTCTGGCTTTACGGTGCTTCATTGGGATCAGAAAACGGCAGATCCAATATGTTTGTGTTGATCGACAGGTTTTAAGTGGTTTTACGTTCTTGGAGACAGGTAATAACCTATTAACGGTTTGACTATTACTTACATTGAATATGAGATGGTAATGTTAGCTTTTGTTATGAGCTAACATTAGCCGGTGTTATGTCCTTGCTGGAATTGTCACAAATTCACAAACATATTAGGCTACTGGCGATTTTTAAGTCGCTGTTCATATCTACCACAGCTCTCGCGGTCTTGCTCTTGTTGTTGGTCTTAACAACTCTGCTCCCCCGATGACGTAAGCAGTTCTTTCCTCTTTCCTCGGTTTGGCAGAAAAGGGGCACTTGTGGCCATACAAATGAGTGCATAACGTCTGGCTACAGGCAGTGACTCCTCAAAGCCAAATTGACTTCTGAAGTTTTGTGAAAGCTGTTGTTTTTCCTATTTTGAAAAAACTACTTGTCGTATCACAGCCAGTGAGTGCATGGAAAGCTGGAAGGCACTGGCATAAGGCTTTCCCCAGCTTTTCACAGATTGAATTGATAGTTAGTAGTTTTAGCTCTTTTGAATCTCTGATTCTCAGTTTTTCCCAAAGTGGAAAGTAGAATTTAAGATTCTTCTCCTCACATATAAAGCTCTTAATGACCGAGCTCCATCATATCTTAAAGATCTCATTGTAAGATATTTTCCTAACAGAGCACTTCGCTCCCAAACTGCAGGTTTACTTGTTGTTCCCAGAGTTTCTAAAAGTAGAATGGGAGGCAGAGCCTTCAGTTATCAGGCTCCTCTCTTGTGGAATAAGCTGCCAGTAAATGTCCGGGAAGCAGACACCCTTTCCACTTTTAGGCTTAAAACTTTCCTTTTCGATAAAGCTTATAGTTAGGGATGGCTCAGGTAATCCTGAAACATCCCATAGTTAAGCTGCTATAGGCTTAAACTGCTGGGGGACCTCATCTGTCACACCTTTCCTCACTTTGCTCTCTTTTTCCCCCTGTTTAATTTCTCAAATGATATTATGTACATGTGACATTATTGTGGTTATTAACTTGTGTTTCCCTGTTCCAACAGGTATCCTTTGAATGGTGTTATGGTGTTTTTCCCCCCTCTTTTCCCTCTTTTCTGTCTTCTCAAACCCCAGCTGGTCGAGGCGGATGGCCACCCTTCCTGAGTCTGGTTCTGCCAGAGGTTTCTTCCTGTTAAAGGGAGTCGTTCCTTTCCACAGTCCCTCAGGCTCAGGACGGGAGATTGGACTGAAGACAAGTTTCGGTGCAATCTGTTGGTTTCCTTAGCTAGGATATTATTTTTTGAATTGGCTCTATATGGATTAATTGGATTATGATTACAATGAATTGAATTCCAATTGGCTTTAATTGGACTATATTACTTAAGTGCCTTGAGATGACAATTGTTGTAATCTGGCGCTATATAAATAAAATTGGATTGAATTTAATTGAATTCTGCATCCTCAAAACCTCCAGCCAAGATGATCGTCTGTTCCTCAGTGAGTCTACTTGGACCTGAGCTGTTTATATAATTGCAAGCAAAAGAAGAAAGTGTAGCCTTGTTGCCACTACTTTTCAAGTACCTCCTGTAATTTAGCACTTTTGTGTGCACTGAGATCACATGTGTTGGGCATGCATCTCCACCTGCTCCACATCTTTGTCTCTCTTGTTGCTTGATGGAGTTTGGGTGATCATATCGGTCAAAAACGATGGCAACACAACTGATTTTCTGCTCTCCCAATAGCAGTGAAAAGATTCTTTTGAGAACCTGTTCCAAAAGGTCATTGAAAGTGTGAAACCCTGATACATTCTTTCATTACTTTGAAGTAATACCATACTATCTATGATGTATGCAGATGGTCCTGTTACATCAGGTAAATGGTACTCGCTTGTCACAATTGACTCTATCTTCTTGGCTAGGTCGGCTTTGGAAGTTTTTCTCATCCTGCCATCATCATAAAACACTGCAGGTGGTACCGCAGCTAACTCATGAGACAACACCTTCTCCATGAAAACATCTCTTTGACTTGAAACTGCTAAAAGTCTCCTAAAAAAAGAACCTCCGAATCCATGCCCAGACTTGTTTTTTGATACAGGTGCTTTCATGTCTGAGAAACTGACTGAGCATTTTCTTTTCACTGGTTCCCAGAAGCTCTTTGTTTTTGTGTCCCTTGCAAGGCGCTCCTCTATGAACAGTTAGTTTCAGTGTTAAGCATCTTCAAGGAAACAGGACAAGCCTTTTGCCACTTTTTCAGAAGCAACTTGACCAGTAACAATGTTTACAAGCTCTTCAGGAACACTATCCATATTAAAGGGGTTTTGGTTTTCCCCCACAATGTCCATGATTTTTTGTATGTCTGCCTCATCTTGGCTGGTTTTGGAGGATCCATGCTCTTGGTGAGTTTGTGGGTCTTGGACATTTTTGCCACAAAGCTCTTTCATGGCATCCACATATTCTGTGGTGACATGCAGTGTCATCAACCATCTTGTGAGAAACGCCTTTCTTAAGTGTGAAACCAACAACTCTACCTTCACTCTTGCCCTCATTGATCGTTTGCTCCAGTTCCTGTGCCTGATCAGTTGCCATAAAATTGAAGCTCCACTCATCAGATCGCCATGCAACAAAGCCCTCTTCTGGCAGGAACTTGTATGACTCTGGTTGCTGTTCCTGAAGTGTTTTCATTTCATCGACATAAATTGGCAAATACTTGGAATAGTTGTTTCTTCCAGCAGCCCTGAACCATGGGAAAACTTCCACCATACAGTTTAACTGAAGCTGAAAGTCTGCATCTCTCTCTGCCCTCAGCATTCTCAGCAAGAGGTCCACTCCTTGCATGAACGTGAACCAGTAAGCAAAGGTGGCAGACTGCCTACTTCCTGCTGTTGAAAAAATGTGAACTAATTCTGAACTTCATCAATGTGTTCATCTTCGATTTCTTTGATTTGTTGTTTTGTCGATGCCCTGTCTTTGGCATTGAATGAATGTTGAAGCTCATTCAGCTGTTCCAACTTTGAAGTTAATCGTTCCTGTCCTCCTGTTCCTGTCCATGACATCATTCCTTTCCAAAAGAGTCGAAAGAGAGCTTCTAGGACGATCTTCAAGCTTCTTACCCCCTTTGAAAGCTGTTTCCCTTAGAGCATTTGTCAAGCAGTGTTCTCACCATATACATCTGACTTGATCAAAATGTAAAGCAGTCCACCATCTCCATAAAGCTTGCCAATGCTTGCAAGATAAGCCATAATGATGTGCATGCCTCCTAATCGCATTGTTACCTTTCCATGAAGACAGGGTGGTTTGTTCCACAGAATCTCCTGGGCTTTGCTATAAATTGCAAGATCAGCAGTCACATGAATGTGCTTTTGCCCCAGTTGTGCAGAGAGCTGTGAATCAGTGCTATGTAGATTGTGGAATAATCAGTGGGTGAAGCTCTTATGAAAGGCATGTAGCGCACAGCAACAACTGGAGGTGACTTATCTGTGATGAATGCATTGAACGCAGACCAGGATGGAACATGCTGTTGTTTTCCTTTAATGATCCGGACCAGCTTCCGGTTCAGCCTACATGTGAAGCTTTTCTCCATCTACATCATAGTTGTTCCAAGCAGAAAGGGACTTCTGTGGAATCCTGGCAAGATGATGGACTTCTGCTGTGGTCTGACCTCGTCTGTTTATAACCATGGCCATTGCATGAATGGTCTGCTTTCCATCCAGAGTCTCCTCGTTTTGATCAAAACTGTCAATTGCGGCATAAATCATACCATGGTCTGCGATTCCACTGAGGCCACTGAAGGTGCCTTCATTCCTTGTGATTTGATCAGCAGAGACAGGTGTGACAAACTGCCTGACTTCATTGTTTGAAACACAGTGACCCATAGCATTTAACTCATTAATTAGTAACTTGCTTCCAAATTCATGATTTATCATAACGGCAAGCCCTAAAGTTATAGGGGTGTGCATCTGGTGGCATTGCACAATGATATTGTGGCAGATGGCAGTTATGCAGAGATTTTCCTTTGATGAAGGCTTTTCACATGTTTTGGCAGTTGTATAGCAGTTTTATCCACACACCAGGTTACAAAATAGAGAATGTTGGGTACATAATCTTGACATGAATGAAAAGACAGATGTTCACTGCTTTCATAAAAGCCAAGGTCTTGCTTTACCTCTGCCATGGTTTTCCTCAATACACCTGCTGCCATGTGTAGTATGGGATTTTCAGACATTGTTGGATGCCATTCCAAATTGCAGGATGGTGTTGATGATAATTAAGAAACAGGAGGTTAAAACAATTATCTTGTCTTGGTATTAATTAAGAGACTAATAGAATGGTATATATATAATGATACAAATGGTTAATGCAGATTGGAGAGTCTGTTAGTTCTGAGAGATAAAATTTGCCATCACACTGTTCAACAAACAAGTTTGTCTGTATAGTGGTTCAGCAGCTTCTCCTTTAATTTCCATGAAGCATATTTAGTTAGATCAGTGGAGAGCATTTTGAGTTTGTTGACAAATTTTTCGGTGAGGGAACTCAGCAATGTTACAGTCATGTTCTGTGATAACAATGACTGATTAGTTTCTTCAGGGAGTGCATGGAAGGCCTTGTCATGAGTGGACACCTTTTCCTCATTTAGATATTTTCGTTTAGCCGCAGCCACATTTCTATCAGAGATGTAATGTCCCGGACAGCTTTGATGATGCTTGACGTCAAAAGCAAAGAGATCTTGATATGCTAGCATTCAAAGCGTAACTTGTTCATCTGCTCTCTCTTCTGCTGCATGCAGCACTTTGTCTCTGGTGTTCTTACCAGTGACGGTGGTGACTGATGTAAGACTCTCTGGTCTTACGTGGTCAATCTCTTTGGACATTGAATGAAGAGTTATCCTCCCTACTTAAGCTTCCAGATAAAGTGGCTGGTGTGGATGGAGCTTCACTCTGATTTCTAGTTGCATCCAATGCTGTGATGTTTGTCTTTGTAGTGTATGAGGCTCTACATAATTTATGATAAGACACCTGGATTTTGAAACCCAGTATATCTTGTTAGTGTACATTAATATTAATTCCTGGCATGACACTTATATTGTTTAAATATAAGTGAGATGTAAAACCTAGACATCATGCCTAAAAATCATGCCTCATCCTTACTTCAGCATTAGGCAAGGCTACCAGATGCTTACAGCCGTGCAGGTTAGCACTAA
Organism: Leuresthes tenuis; assembly: GCF_036924035.1. Classification (NCBI taxonomy): domain Eukaryota; kingdom Metazoa; phylum Chordata; class Actinopteri; order Atheriniformes; family Atherinopsidae; genus Leuresthes; species Leuresthes tenuis. The sequence goes on from NW_027325364.1 coordinate 36,482,174, forward strand.
TACTTTAACGCTATGTGCGAACACCAACAAAAGATGTTACTGTGTGGTCAAAGATACGGCTATTAAATTCCTGATGGTTCCCTGATACGTAACAAAAAATCTAGAACATCATTAGACACATTTGTAATGTACAAAGTCTACAACTACTATGGTTTACTAGACTGTCAGCTGGGAACCAGCTAGCTAGCTAATTACCTTACTGTTAGTAGCTAATCCATGGGAACATTGTCCATTTTCTGTGGTTTTCAATACTTAAAAACAGGTTTTACCTTTTTCTATCTTCTCTCTCTCTCTCTCTCTTTATTTTTGAGTGTGTCAGTGACATTAACACTCTCAGCAGTTATAACCCTCTGAAACTGTAAAGAACACTGCAGAGAAAGGGTCAGTGCTGATACCTAAAACTAAAACCCTAACCCAATAATGGAAATAGTAACCCTTATGTTAATTGTACAGTATGAAGAATTGTTAATTTGGACAGTATGAAGAATATCTCTTTATTATTGAGAAACTATGTAAATAGTAGGCCAAATGTCATTTTTATATCACTGGTTTTAATAGGAAAACATTAGGCTATATATATACTATTGAGAACCCCAGTGCATTTCTGTACTGTATATTATCTATGATTCAGTTTATGATTGATTATGTTTATTCTTTGATTTTGCCACTTCAGTCAGTCAAACTTTTCAAGTAGTTATGTTAAAATATTGTGTCATACAGTCTGTTGGCTCATTGTGTCAACATATCATGTTATTCAAACTAACTAAAATATAAAGGAACAATGTATTTAGAATGATAAAGAAATGTTTGATATTATATTTATTATGTCTAGTTGTGTTAACTTGATTTGTTTAGCTTAATCTATGGTTTGTTTCCTTCTCTTCACACATTTACACCAATCGGGCCCCATTATATTTGTCTGTTTGAAGCACTGGCTGGTGAGGGGCTGGTGACAACAGTGGATGAAGTGTATAGTCAAATAACCTATATTTTTGATAGGATAACAGTCTTTGGTGCATATAAATTAAAATTGTTTAGTGATTTATCCTCTGACTTTAATAATGACAGACAAATGACACATACCTTCCGGATTTTGAATTTCCAATTCAATTTCTGCCTATAATTCTTGTGTTTAAGTGTATAAATCTCAAAGATGGGCAAAAGTATTGATCACATATTTGCTTTATTTGATTCAATAACTGTCTGTGAACATTCAGTCCAAATTTGGTGACATTCTGATCATTATTTCCAGAGATACATGTGATAAGGCACGGTTTTGGGGAGCATCTAAACATTAACCAAACAAACCAATTTTGCAGTAAAATATTTATATACAACCATCCATTTAAAAAACTAGACATATTAAAGTTGTGTTTTGTTCTACCTCGGGTAGGGGTATCTCAAAAACTAAAGTATTTTTTGGAGGTTTGTTCCTCTACTATACCTTTTTCTGTGGAAATTGTAACATGTAAAACTGTCCTCAATGTGATGTTGCACAACAATATTGTTCAGGAAATCTTACAAGGGCTTAGGAGATGGTTGAAGATAGTGTTATGCCATGGACTGTCACACAAGAGAACCAAGTTGAAGTCCCATTCAACCCAATATCATCCAACATTTTTTTTTGGCCTTCAACCATAGTTGGTTACGGTTAGGCATGAAAAATACACAGGCAGGGTTATATAATGATGAATAAGGTAAATAAGACAATGGCTACTGGTAGGTTTAAAATTGTGGATGAGCTGCTTATAAAGAGGAAGCACAAGTGAAAATGATTATACTGATTGCAGGTGAAGCCAGACCAGGTAACAGTTGTTACGAACCGGAATTAATTGTGATTTCAAAATAAAATGGGAAATGCAGATAATGATCATGACAAATAATAAAGAATAACAGTTGTCCAATCTTGAACAATCTTGGCTTCTAGTTCTACAGTGAGGAACCTTGGAGTTATTTTTGACCAGAATTTATCATTTGACGCACATATAAAACTGGTTTCTAGGACTGCCTTCTTTCACCTTCGTAATATTGTTAAAATCAGGAACATCCTGTCTCAGGGTGATGCAGAGAAACTAGTTCATGCATTTGTTACTTCAGGATTGGACTACTGTAATTCCTTATTATTGGGCTGTCCCACATATTCTCTGAAAAGCCTCCAGCTGATCCAAAATGCTGCAGCCAGAGTTCTGATGAGAACTAACAGCAGAGATCATGTTTCTCCAGTTTTAGCTTCTCTTCATTGGCTCCCTGTTAAATTCAGAATAGAATTTAAGATTCTTATCCTCACATATAAAGCTCTTAATGACCGAGCTCCATCACATCTTAAAGATCTCATTGTAAGATATTTTCCTAACAGAGCACTTCGCTCCCAAACTGCAGGTTTACTTGTTGTTCCCAGAGTTTCTAAAAGCAGAATGGGAGGCAGAGCCTTCAGTTATCAGGCCCCTAAAAGCAAAATGGGAGGCAGAGCCTTCAGTTATCAGGCCCCTCTCTTGTGTAATAAGCTGCCAGTAAATGTCCGGGAAGCAGACACCCTTTCCACTTTTAAGATTAGGCTCAAAACTTTCCTTTTTGATAAAGCTTATAGTTAGGGATGGCTCAGGTGATCCTGAAACATCCCATAGTTAAGCTGCTATAGGCTTAGACTGCTGGGGGACCTCATCTGTCACACCTTTCCTCACTTTGCTCTCTTTTTCCCCCTGATTAATTTCACAATTGATTTTATGTACATGTGACATTATTGTGATTATTAACCTATGTTTCCCTGTTCCAACAGATATCCTTTGAATGGCGTTATGGTGTTTTTCCCCCCTCTTTTCCCTCTTTTCTGTCTTCTCAAACCCCAGCTGGTCGAGGCGGATGGCCACCCTTCCTGAGTCTGGTTCTGCCAGAGGTTTCTTCCTGGTTCTGGTTCTGCCAGAGGTTTCTTCCTGTTAAAAGGGAGTCGTTCCTTTCCACAGTCCCTCAGGCTCAGGACGGGAGATTGGACTGAAGACACGTTTCGGTGCAATCTGTTGGTTTCCTTAGCTAGGATATAAATTTTTTGAATTGGCTCTATAAGAATTAATTGGATCATGATTACAATGAATTGAATTCCAATTGGCTTTAATTGGACTATATTACTTAAGTGCCTTGAGATGACAATTGTTGTAATCTGGCGCTATATAAATAAAATTGAATTGAATTGAATTGAATTGAATTGAATTGAAGAAACAAATGCATGGACCAGTTTTTTTTTCAGGGAGCCAATGAAGAGAAGCTAAAACTGGAGAAATATGATCTATTAGTTCTCATCAGAACTCTGACTGCAGCATTTTGGATCAGCTGGAGGCTTTTCAGAGAATATGTGGGACAACCCAATAATAAGGAATTACAGTAGTTTAATCTTGAAGTAACAAATGCATGAACTAGTTTCTCTGCATCACCCTGAGACAGGATGTTCCTGATTTTAACAATATTACGAGGGTGAAAGAAGGCAGTCCTAGAAACCAGTTTTATATGTGCGTCAAATGATAAATTCTGGTCAGAAATAACTCCAAGGTTCCTCACTGTAGAACTAGGAGCCAAGGAAATACCATCTAGAGCAACTATGTAGCTATATAGTTTTTCCCTGACGTGTTCAGGTCCAAAGGCAACGACTTAAGGGATATTCAGAGTATTTATTTTTATCTAATCTTCACTTCTTAAAAATTTGCTCCTGATTTGTGTGGAGAGCCTCCTGATCATTGTGCTGCCTGCTGAGTGTAAGTAGGTTGTTAAGTAAGTATGTACGTTATTAAAATGTATTTAACACTTTCCACAACATGCTTCAAAATAAAATACAATGTAAGTACAGAAAAAACATTAAGACATTAAAACAGACAAAACAGGCAGTTCAAGACGTAAAAACAGAAGATGTCATAAAAGCCCTCTGTCACAAAATGCTTGTCTCAATTAGACTTAATTTGTGTTTTTATAGAAATCAGCGCAATCATTTTAATCTGAAAACAAGGCAAGCTGATTCCACACAGTTGGCAGCTCCATCTCCGACATCCTCCGACCAATATATCCACTTTCCCTCCTCTGCCATGTCCAAACTATCTCAGTCTGTCCTCTATAACTTTGTCTCCCAATTTTCCAACCTGTGCTGTCCTTACGACGTTCTCATTCCTAATCCTGTCCATACTGGTCACTCCCAAAGAGAACCTCAACATCTTAAGCTCTGCCACCTCCAGCTCTGCTTCCTGTCTCTCAGTTGGTGCCACTGTTTCCAAATCATACAACAAGGCTGGTCTCACTATTCTCTTATACACATTTTCTTTCGCTTTTGCTGCAACCCTTTTGTCACACATCACTCCTGGCACTTTTCTCCATCCACTCTATCCTGCCTGTACTCATTTCTTTACCTCTTTTTACTCCCCATTTCCTTGGACAGTTGATCCCAAGTACCTAAACTCCTGCACCTTTGTGACCACTGCTCCCTGTAACCTGACTGTTCTACCTGCCTCCCTCTCATTTACACACATGTAGTCTGTCTTACTACAGTTGACTTTTATTCCCCTCCTTTCCAGAGCATACCTCCACCTCTCCAAGGTCTCTTCCACAGCGATTCCCGTTTGACCTCATCAGTTAGTTTGTCCATCACCAGAGCAAACAAGGCAAAGTCATGTCAAGGGTCTTGAAAGATATAGCTCAATTTAAACCAGTTCATTGGATTGTAATGTTTGGATGTTGTCAAACATGAAGCCAACAGATCAGCTTTCACTGGAGGATTTGCAGTAAAATCTTTCTATGACTGCATGGACAGACCCTCTGGACCATGTACAAGACCGAGGGTGTAGGTGAGCTTATGGATGTGTAGGATGTGAGATCATGGCATGAGGCAGAGGAGGAAGCGAAGTCAGAGCACAGAACAGCTTTAGCAGGGATATTCAGTGTAGACTTCTCCCTGTTGTGCTCATCGGTGTCCTTGCTGCCCAGTCTCCGTTCTATGTGTGTGGTGTGGCAGTTTCCAGGGAAGTCTGGTTAGATGCCTCTGCTTCTGAGGTGGTCAAGTCTGACGTTTCCCTCAAGCTACCTTCCAAGAAAAGACACTATAGAAAGAGAAGCAAGGTTCTCAAAAGCTTTCCGCTGCTTATCCATGTTTATGTTTTGATCATTGTTATGTTCAGGTTCTTTATGTTCTTGTCATGTTTCTCCCCTGCCATCAGCTTCACTTCCTGTTTCCTTGTCATCAGCTGCACGCACTCAGTAATCACTCCCTCCACAGCATTTAGTCTCCTGGTTTTCTGCCATTCATTGCAGAATCCTCACCTACCCTTCATGCCACAGTCACTCAGAAGTTCAGTCTGGTTTTGCATCATAGTTGTGTTTGTTAATCATAGTCTTGTTTTTTTCACAGTGCCACAGTCTTGTTTTTTCAAGTTTAAGTATTTCTGATCATCTGGCTCAGCCGCGCTTTTTGTTCTTGCTCCCTGTTTTTGGAATAAACCTTTTGATTTTGAAAGACTGCATCTGGGTCATACCTCTCACCCCCATCTTTGACAAACACGAGAAAAGGTAGATGGGTAAAAGTGTATTTATTAAGTAAGAGGAAAGATGGTTGTCAGTGTGGGTTCACAGAAGTGATCCAAGTAGATGGTTTGAATAAATAAGAAGAAAGGTAAGTTAGTCCAAGTTTGGTAATATTTCTAAAGATTGTCAGGTGTGAGATAATAGGTTAGTCTTTCCTTACTTGTCAGGTTGAAAGTTACCTTTCTGGGGTGGGTGGGCACTGGTTGTGGTGAGGACGATCTGAGTCGTTGGAAGGTGAGCAGGCAGGTTAGTTGTGGAGGTGAGTTCTCCAAGATATCTCAGAAGGGAACTGGCATGAGGGAAACTGGCAGGACTGAACTGCTCATAAAAATCAGCATATGGTTCCATGAAGGAAGCTGAAGGACAAAAGGAAACGCAGGTAAGGCAAAGATTTACTTCGGATTCAGACACTGATGTTGGACGAGAAGGCCTGGCTTGCAGTCTCCGCTCTAATTCATCTCAAAGGTGTTCTATCGGGTTGAGGTCAGGACACAGTCATGTTCTTCCACACCAAACTTGCTCATCCATGTCTTTATCTTTGTGCACTGATGTAAAGTCATGTTGGAACAGGAAGGGTCCATCCCCAAACTGTTTCCACATAGTTGAGAGCATGAAATTGTCCAAAATTTCTTGGTATGCTGAAGCATTCAGAGTTCCTTTTACTGGAACTAAGGGGCTAAGCCCAGCTCCTGAAAAACAATCCCACACCATAATCCCCCCTCTACACCGCAAAAACTGAAGTGTTGAATTGACTCCCACAGAGTCAATTTTAACCCTTTTTCAGGGTTTATATAGCTACAGATTTAAATTAACATTTTCAAAATAGATAATGATTTAACTCTGTGTCAAGAGTTACTTTTTTAACTCACTAAACTGGGTTAAAATAACACTACATAGTTTGAATAATAATAATAACTTTATAATGCAACAATAATTGAAATAACAATAATTAATTTCAAGAAAAACAACACATTTTCAAAATTTCCCATGCAGTCAATTAAAACATCATAAATGAATATAATGTATAATGTACAAACTGTCATCTGCAGAACCTTATGAGCTTTGAATATCAAATGGTTTTAATTTCAGTTATTTTTATGACACACATTTCTTCAGTTGGTAATACTTTGAACGCATGGTGATGTTCTTCAAAGTTCTCTGTAAATAGCTTGTGTGTCAATAAAAAATGTCTTCTTCAACCAGAAGTACATGAACTATTTGACAAAAGACTGGCATGTCTTCCTACATTGAACTGCAAACAACAAGCCCACCTTTGTACTCTACACCCTCAACTTTAACCCAACTTGTTGAGAAAACATCTTTTGACAACAACATTTCTTTATTTTATTATTTAATTGGCCCACATTCCTTCTGTTTAAGAGTGAAGGTTTCCCAGTGATAAGCAATGACCATCTGATGCCTTTTAGGAAGTGATTTGGTTATGTTTTTGAAGTAATCTTTATGCTTATGTTTTATTTTTATGCATTTGGCAGATGCTTTTATCCAAAGTGACTTACAAGTAGGCAATTAGGGTACGGGGGTCTTGCCTAAGGACCCCTACTGGAGTACCTTTCATGCAGGGGATTTAAACCCTGGTCTCCCACACGAAAGGTGGAAATCATTCCACTACACTATCCACTATCCGTTAAACAACTGTTTCTTAGCCTCCAACCTCATATATCAGACAGAAGATGGATAATGAATCATAAAATGATGCTTGGGTATCATGTTTCTGTGTGGATACAAGCACTTAAATAGTTTGTGATGGACAACAATCAAATTCTTTAAATATACAGTCATACCCAGAGTGAGAGAAGGTGAAAAAACTATGTTCATTATCTGAAGTAACAATGGTAACAAATTGCAGTGTCTATTTTCAGCAGGAACAATGTCACCAAACAAAAGTGGGATGTTTTTCACGAGACAGAATGTGTGGATAGAGTTCAAACCAATCACGTGCATCACGTGCAAAGTCATATTGGAACAGGAAGGGGCCATCCCCAAACTGTTTCCACATAATTGGGAGCAGGAAATTGTCCAAAATGTATTGGTATGCTGAAGCATTCAGAGTTTCTTTCACTGGAACTAAGGGGCAAAGCCCACCATAATTCCCCCTCTGCATAGCAAAAACTGAAGTCACGTGCATCTGCGCAATATAATAGCCCATGATTACCAAAAATATACTGATATCAGCACAAGAAGGCAATTAAACACAAAAGGCAATTCAGGGAAATTATCTTTATTAATAATAATAAATAAAATTAACAATTCCTTCTGTGATATCATGTTTGCGTTTGGATGATAGAGGAGGCTTAACATCCAGCATGGTCTGGGTGTATCTGAGGGATGCTGCCGTTGTTGTGCGCCTGCAGTTATAAAACAAATAAACAGATATTAGGATAAAATATTGAAATATGTTTAATATGATATTAATAGCCTATAATATTAAAATATTACCGTTTTTAGATGTTTGTAGTCGAGCTGTGATATGCAAACTCTTCCTGCCATCTATTTTGATTAAATTCTGCCACACTGCCGATGTCTGTGACATGGATGGTAGAGGAGGACTCACTGTAAATGAAACGCTCAAAATAAAAATAAATATTCAGCAACCCACCGGACGTCAAATAACGTGGACGTTCTTCAATCTACATGTCTCTAGTGGGTTGGGCTAATCCAAAATAGTGAAAACAAGAGGGGTGTTCTCTGAAGACAGGCTGTTACCTGTGAAACTGGAGTGCTCTGAAAACGCCCCATTAGCACTTGGTACTTTTCTCATGATGGAATTAACAATAGACTATATGAAATTAACAGGGCAAAAAATCGACCAATCAGAATTTTGTCAATAAGTCAACCAGTAAACTAGGACTTTACAGCCCTAAAAACCATAAATCCTAGAAAGCAAGTTCTGTTCTGATATGAAGTGGTGGGTGAGATATTCAAAAAGCAATTTGATCTCATATTGAGCCACACCTCAATTCATATTCATATTCAAACCAAACAGTGACTTCAACTGAAGCTTTTCCTTAAGAGACTGGCAATGCACGTCATACATATCTTTCCCACGAAGAATCACTTCAAGGAAGTGCCTGTTGTATGGTTGAGCAAAGAGATGGCTTTCTGGCAAGCATGGGGATGCCTGTGAAACTGAAGCTGCTGTTCAACAATAATGGACCTTTGGAAATTTGGGCCTCCTGAAGAAAAACACACAACAAACACTTTGAAAAAAAACAAAGCCTAGCCTGAGCAGATACGCAAATGGAAGCAGAATAGTACAATTAAGTACAAGTAAATGTTAATGAGAACATTATCTACTTGTGGACAATTACTTTCTTACCTCCTCCTGGAGAAAAGCCAGTGGAGCCACTTGGAGGTGCAGATCCTCTTTGAATCTTTCTCTGGATCGTCTTCAGACACCAAGGAATGTATCCACTGCTGCTTGCAGCATCTAAGAAGTGCTCCTAAAATGGAAATACATTCAAAATTAATCTGTTGTCAAACACATAACCTCCTGAGAAATCTCAACAACCCAAAACATGAAAATTATGTAAACAAAGAGTAAAATAATAATGACTATACAAAGACTTTCTTGGGAGTATGGGTCTTTGAGGGACGGGAACACTGTCACTATCCTAAGAGCGTACTCTTCTCTAACATCTTTGGTGGGGAGTTTCCTGAGAAGAGAGATTAAAGTAGCATTCTATATTTATGTAACAGCCAAGCAAGTACTTGAAAAAAAAGAGAAGAGTACACACAAATATAACCTGTGTTTATCAATCATGTGCGCCACAATCATATTGACCATTTTTCTTCTGGTAGCATCTGTTAGAGTTTGTGTTGTGTGATATTCTTGGAGGACCTCTTCACCACCTGAGCTGGTTCCAAGTACAGCTTCGATCAAGCAAAAAATGTGATAAACAGCTTTTCTAGAGATTAAGAATGACAAAGAAATCTGTGAGAACTGAGCTTTTTTACAACCTTTTTAGCAGATGCTGCATCAATGGTACCCTCAACTCTTGGCTTCTTCATAAGGACCTCATCTAGGAGTATAGCTGATGTACTTGTACTTGAACTGAAGTTTGAGTCAATAGGGAGCAATCAGAAAATTCTAAAAGGAAAAAAAAACAACAACTTTATTTACGGTGTAGAAAAAGTCATGGAGGCAGCCAAAACAACAGCACACCATAGATTTAACTAATTTAATCAACTGATCTCAGTCTTGAGAGTTGATTGGTCAAACTATGTGCTCTTGATTGGTTGGAACAAAAACCTCCAGCCACTTGCCCTTTTTGGGATAGTTCTCCCAGGGCCGGCTTGTGGCTTAGGCAGTAAAGGCAAATGCTAAGGGCGCCTACCACCAGGGGGCGCCAGAAATTGCAGAAGAAAACAGTGTGCCACTATTTTTAACACTAATTAGTATTGTAGCGTGTGTAAGGTTCTCTTAAGACAGATATTGATTTTCTATAAAGTACGTGCTTTGTTACTTGCAAACAGGGAGAAAGTGAAAGGATCACACATACACTTAGCTCACAGTGCAGTCAGAACAAAACATAGGGCGCCACAAAGCAGGATGAGAAACATGCAAATACCCTGCCCCAGAAGGCCAACCACTACAGTATCAATAATACCAACTAGTTTTAAATGTGTGCTTATTCTTTTCTTAAGGAACAATAATACCGTAATATTATCCCTTAAGAAAAGAATAAGCCCACATTTGACTTCAAAGCCTACTATATAGTACTTTCCTAATAAGCCCGAATAAGTCCCCGCCCCACCACCACTAATCAGACTTCTTTTAACTGCCACTCGGTTTTCATATTTTTTTGTATTCACATTGCTTCACATTCCCAAAAACAAAAGAGGGACGAAAGTGTCAGCATGACTATTTTAACAGACTCTTAATCAATGGAGAAAAGGTCAGGAGGTCCGTGATGTTCTACATCGACTGGTGGCAATAATTCAGTCATTAGCTGAAAGAAACATGGCTTTTAGAGGTTCCACTATGGAAGAATGTGGCTGCATTATTTGACTCATAAATTAAATTACTAATCAATCATCCTATTTGCATTTTATTTTTCTTCTTCAAGAGTGCTCAATCTTTCACTTAGTTAAAATGAAAAAGAAATAGACATTTGAGATTTAATTTTCAAAATATGCCCCAGCAAAAAGAAATTCAATTTGAAATGCAAAATGTGAAAATTAAAATGCATTTGCAAATGCTTTTTCATTTTAAGAATGTGGCTGCATTATTGGACTCATAAATGAAATTTGTAACCAATCATTCCATTTACATTTGCATTTTCTTCTTCAAGATTGCACATTTTTGCTTTTTCATTTTCATGGTCTGCCCGCAAAGTACTGCCCATGATTCGAAAAGGACCTGCTGTATCTCTCATGTGTTACAGGCAAGGGCGTAACCATGGTTTAGACATTGGGGGGTCCAAGAAAAACTAAATTGTTGAGTGCATTATCTACAATTATTTATTTATATATGAAAAATTGGACATTTAGAACATAGTTTAGAGGACTACATTGACCATGTAAATTCACATCTAAAGGAATAGTGTAATTTCTCCGAGACAGTGACTGCCCCCCCCACTTTGTTTTGGTTAGTTGCTTACTGTTTACTGACCTTAAACACACCTACCAATTACAGTTATGCTCTTCCAGTAGTTCTGTAGCAAATAGGACAGCTTCCAGTGGAAAACGACCAAATACCCAAAGCAAGTTTATGGAAATATTTTAATAAGGACAACTAATGATGTAACAAATTACAGACTTTTCCTTTAACAAAAAATATGCTGAGGACTTTTACATCCAGGTTCATTTCCATTGTGTCAATGTCTCAAAATGTGCATTAACAATGAAAAGTCTAATAGTCTAATGTTATTTTTGTTTTAAGTTCTTTTATTTTGAAAGGGGGCGGAAGTTTATTTTGTTGATTCTGTGTTGGATTTCCTGTTCTGGTACAATCTGCTCTGTTGAGCAGCGGCTCCGTCAAAAGTAGAAGTCCAACGTAAAGATAACGAGAGCCGCTGCTGAGACGGCGGCGCGCCCGGTGGGTCACTCTCATTGACTAGAGTGTTAGCGATCAACAACGGCGACCGCGGCGCAGCCGTTACGTCCCTGGTAACACACGGAAATAAATTGAAAATAAATAAGACATAACAAGAGACCGATCCCTTGACAGGGTTCATAAAAGGAGAACATGCATTTTACATATTTTCTTCTGTATATTGGGGGGGACAGGTTGGTATTTTCTCAATATTGGGGGGGACACGACCCCTCCAAAGAATGCGTGGTTATGCCATAGGTTACAGGAAACTGACAAATCACACAAGGAAGGTTGGTTAAGGGAGAGGTTTGACAAACTCACATTGACACACATTTATCGGACACAACGTAAATGTGCTGTGTCAGTCTCTCTCACACCAGCTCAATGTAACATGTACACCATGGACTACTCAGTCCCACACATCCCACTAGCAAAAGACACATCAGATAGCTGGGAAGATTTGAGCCCAGTTATGAAATCGGGTAAGTGCGCAGCCGAAAGGAAAGAAACATGGATGGATCTATTATTTTTCCACCTACACTGCAGTGCAACTAAAAAAAAGGTCTTTTGTGCACACACAAAGAACAATCAACGGTAAGTATGATGTTAGCCTTGTCGGACTTTAAACCTTGCAAGGCTCAATATTCGCTAAAACAAAAAGCCATTGATAGTATACCACTATTATTTGAGTCTCTTAAGACAGCAGGAGTAATTGTTCCATATAATGATTCTCCAATACGCACGCCTTTGTTTCTTGTCCAAAAATAAAAAAAAAAAAATAAATGAAAAAGAGAGAAAGATCAACCAACAGAATGGCGTTTTATTCAGGATCTGCAAGCAGGCAATGCAACCAAGTAATACAAAATTCTTTTCAGTGGTCAACCTTTCAGACACCTTTAGCATTTCAGGTCACCCAGGAAGCTAAATCTGGTTTGCTTTCAACTTCAATAGGACGGGCTACACATTCATAAGTCTGTGCCAAAAATACTGTTGAAGTCCCACCATTTGTATTGAAGCTCTCAGACAGTCTTGAATCTGTTTTCTCCCCAGGCACTGCCTTGTTACTGTATGTTGATGATCTCATGATCTGCAGTCTGACCAATGAGCAACCAACACAGTCAAACCCTTTGAAACATTTGGCTAAAACTGGTCACAAAGTGGTCTTCTTAGGTCATGTCATCACATCTTCTGAAAGGAAGACTCTTTCACCAAAAAGAGAACCTTCCAAAACCCATCACAATTTTCTTGGTATGTGCTCTTACTGTAGACAGTTCATTTTTAACCATGCCATTCTTGAAGCTCCACTCGCCTCCCTCATTCATGGCAAAGGTTTACAAGCAAAACATAATATCACATGGACTCTTGAAGCGGAACAATCTTTCACTGAACTAAAACTTGCCTTACAAAGCACTCCAACTTTGGGCCTGCCAGACCCTACCAGACCGTTCTCTCAAACAGTTGATGGAAAAGATGTCACAGGGTGACAGCCAAAACAAAAAGGTAGGACTCAACAGCAGGATTCAGTGGATGAAAGTGGGGGGACGATTGCTACTCTTGCTTTGTGCACAAATGAAGCAGGCTGAAACGTATTCTCGAACATCGGTATCCATGGACGGTGAGGGTGCGCTGGATGCCCGGGTGTTAGGTGAACTTGGTCGTATGAGCCCAGTGGATGGCTGACGACCTAGCAGATGACGGAACGTATCGGTAATTAGGAGGCCCAGGGTCAGGGTCGTTGTTCAGACCCTGAACGTTGGATCTGGTCCTCTACAGTCCAGGTAACACCTAAAACGCAGGTACTAGGCAGGATATTGACGGGGGTGTCCAGAGAGCTAGTGGAGTACAGATGAGAGAGGGCATCAGGTTTTACGCTGTGGGTGCATGGTCAATAAGTAATGGAGAAGTTGAACCACTCAAAGAATAATGCCCAGCCCAGCCTGCCTGGAGTTCAACCTCTTAGCATCTCTGAGATAAATCAGGTTCTAATGATCAGTCCAGACCACGAACGGATGTTTTTCACCCTCCAGCCAGTGTGTCCATTCTTCCAGAGCTAATTTAAACGCCAGGAGCTCTCTGTTTGCTCGCTGGTTGTCCCATCTGTCTCCGATCTCTGGGATAAGACTGCCTCAACTCCAGAATCAGATGTGTCTCCACAAACTGTCGCTCGGGATCTGGCTGGATGAGAATAGGAGTTGAAGTGAAATGGTTTTTGAGGGTTGCAAATGCCGCATCAGCCTTCGTTGAAGTTAAGCGAGTGAGGGGAGTTGCAATCTGACTATAGTTGCGAATGAATCGACGGTAGACGTTAGCAAACCCCAAGAATCGTTGTAGGTCTTTACGAGAGGATTGAACAGGCCACTCAGCCCCGGCTTTAATTTTGTGGGGATCTGTTCTCACCTGCCACCCTTGAAAATATAACCCAGGAAGGACACGGAAGGGGTATGAAATTCACACTTTTCAGCCTTAACAAAAAGGCGTTCTCAAGCAGTCTCTGTAGTACGGCTCAAACATGGCGCTGGTGATCCTCCAGGGAACGAGAAAAAATAAGAATGTCGTCCAGATAAACAAAAATTAACTTATGAAAGAAGTGTCTCAAGACATCATTAACCTAGGCTTGGGATTACAGCTGGGGCAATGGTTAAACCAAAAGGCATCACCAGATATTCAATTAAATTAAATTCAATTTTATTTATATAGCGCCAGATTACAACAATTGTCATCTCAAGGCACTTAAGTAATATAGTCCAATTCAAGCCAATTGGAATTCAATTCATTGTAATCATAATCCAATTAATTCATATAGAGCCAATTCAAAGTGACCTAACACGGTGTTCAAAGCAGTTTTCCATTCATCGCCATGACGTATGCACACCAGATGGTACGCGTTGCGGATGTCCACTTGGGAAAAGATGGTGGATCCCAGTATAGGCTTGAAAGCGGAGGAGATGAGCGGTAGAGGGTATTTGTTTTTAACAGTGATCTCGTTAAGGCCACGGTAGTCAATACAGGGACGAACAAAGAAGCTTACAGCTTTCTTTGGAAAACCGAGACAATTAATGTTATAGGTTTATAGGTTTAGTCTTATGAGTGATGGTAGCCAAAGGGTATGTCTGACCATTTTTTAATAACTTTCGAATTTACATTACTTGACTATACGGCTTCTGAGAAGAATTCTACATATAGAAGGTGTCTGTCAGAGAATGCTGTAACCAGATTTAAAGAGTTGATTTCATCATCCTTTTCTTCACTGCCATGTGCTGATGTGACAGAGGACGGCTACCTAAATTTTACTCCAGTAGAACTTGACTCTCTTGTTGACAGCACTATAGCTTCAATGCGTACAACACTGGACAATGTTGCCCCTCTGAAAAGGAAGGTAATCAGTCAGAAGAGGTTGGCTCCTTGGTATAATTCACAGCTGCTTTAAAGCAGACTGCAAGAAAGCTGGAGAGACAGTGGCGTTCCTCTAATTTAGAAGAGTCTCAATTAGTCTGGAAAGATAGTTTAATAACGTATAAGAAAGCACTTCGTAAAGCTATAACTGCTTATTATTCATCATTGATAGAAGAGAATAAGAATAAACCCAGGTTTCTTTTCAGCACTGTTGCCAGGCTGACAAAGAGTCCGAGCTCTGTTGGGCCATGTATTCCTTTAACTCTCAGCAGTGATGATTTCATGAAATTCTTTATCAATAAAATTGTTTCTATCAGAGAGAAGATTAATGGAATCCTTCCCACTATTATCACTGATGTATCATCAAGTAGAGCAGCTTTAGAAGTATCTTTAGCACCTGATTTGTATTCAGACAGCTTCTGCCCAGTTGATCTTTCTGAGCTAACAACAGCAATAGTCTCTTCTAAACCATTAACTTGTATTTTAGACCCAATCCCAACCAGACTGTTCAAGGAGGTTTTCCCCTTAATTGACACTTCCATATTGGATTTGATCAATCTGTCTTTGTTGACAGGACATGTACCTCAGACTTTTAAAGTTGCTGTAATTAAACATTTACTTAAAAAAACCTACTCTTGGTTCAGAAGTGTTGGCTAATTATCAACCAATATCCAATCTCCCTTTTTTGTCTTCAACTTCAGAGTGCATCATAGCACAGAAACAGCACTGGTGAAAGTTATCAATAATCTCCTCTTAGCTCTGGCGGACTTGTTTCTGTGCTTGTCCTGTTGGATCTCAGTGCTGCATTTGATACGATCGATCACAGCATTCTGTTACAGAGACTTGAACATGTTATTGGGATTAAAGGAACTGCATTAGGCTGGTTTAAGTCATATTTATCTGATAGATTCCAGTTTGTTCTTGTAAATGAAGAATCTTCCTCACACGTTGGAGTAAGTCATGGAGTTCCTCAGGGTTCTGTGCTTGGACCAATTCTTTTTACTTTATACATGCTTCCATTCGGAAACATTATTAGACAGCATGGCATAAATTTCCACTGCTATGCTGATGATACTCAGCTGTACTTATCTATGAAACCAGATGAAACCAATAGGTTGGTCAGACTACAAGCCTGTCTTAAAGACATAAAGACCTGGATGACTCAGAACTGTCTGTTTCTAAACTCAGACAAAACTGAAGTCATGATCTTTGGACCTGAGCGCTTCAGGGAGAAATTGTCTAGTTATATAGTTACTCTAGATGGTATTTTCTTGGCTTCTAGTTCTACAGTGAGGAACCTTGGAGTTATTTTTGACCAGAATTTATCATTTGACGCTCATATAAAACTGGTTTCTAGGACTGCCTTCTTTCACCTTCGTAATATTGCTAAAATCAGGAACATCCTGTCTCAGGGTGATGCAGAGAAACTAGTTCATGCATTTGTTACTTCAAGATTGAACTACTGTAATTCCTTATTATTGGGCTGTCCCACATATTCTCTGAAAAGCCTCCAGCTGATCCAAAACCCTGCAGCCAGAGTTCTGATGAGAACTAACAGGAGAGATCATGTTTCTCCAGTTTTAGTTTCTCTTCATTGGCTTCCTGTTAAATTCAGAATAGAGTTTAAGATTCTTCTCCTCACATATAAAGCTCTTAATGACCAAGCTCCAACATATCTTAAAGATCTCATTGTAAGATATTTTCCTAACAGAGCACTTCGCTCCCAAACTGCAGGTTTACTTGTTGTTCCCAGAGTTTCTAAAAGTAGAATGGGAGGTAGAGCCTTCAGTTATCAGGCCCCTCTCTTGTGGAATAAGCTGCCAGTAAATGTCCGGGAAGCAGACACCCTTTCCACTTTTAAGATTAGGCTTAAAACTTTCCTTTTTGATAAAGCTTATAGTTAGGGATGGCTCAGGTAATCCTGAAACATCCCATAGTTAAGCTGCTATAGGCTTAGACTGCTGGGGGACCTCATCTGTCACACCTTTCCTCACTTTGCTCTCTTTTTCTCCCTGTTTAATTTCTCCAATGACATTATGTACATATGACATTATTGTGGTTATTAACTTGTGTTTCCCTGTTCCAACAAGTATCCTTTGAATGGTGTTACGGTGTTTTTCCCCCCTCTATTCCCTCTTTTCTGTCTTCTCAAACCCCAGCTGGTCGAGGCGGATGGCCACCCTTCCTGGTTCTGGTTCTGCCAGAGGTTTCTTCCTGTTAAAGGGAGTCGTTCCTTTCCACAGTCGCCACAGACATGCTCAGGACGAGAGATTGGCCTGAAGACAAGTTTCGGTGCAATCTGTTGGTTTCCTTAGCTAGAATATTGTTTTTGAATTGGCTTTACATAAATTAATTGGATTATTTTTAAATTGATTAATTGGATTTTATTGGATTATGATTACAATTAATTGAATTCCAATTGGCTTGAATTGGACTATATTATTTAAGTGCCATGATATGACAATTGTTGTAATTTGTCGCTATATAAATAAAACTGAAGTGAATTGAATTGAACTAGTACTGCAACTTATCGTACCTACGTTTTGAAGTCATAAAGGGCCAGCAAGTAAAAAAGACAAAAAGAAATCCTTGAAAATAACGTTATATCAATGTAGACTAATAGGCTATAATGAATGAATTGTATATTTTACTATATTTATTTGAATCACTCTATATTCATATGCCTCAAATATGCATTCTTCATTTGACATCTTTTATAGCCTATTATGCTCACTTGCAATAAAAGTATGAAGTTACACTGACAAGCACAGATCAGGCTTCATCACAGACTTCATATACAAAATATGACAGGAGATAGGCTCCATACAACAAAATGTACACAGAAGTTACACACTCAGGTCTCCCTCTGCAGTCTTCAGGCTTCATGCTAAGGCTATTTCTGCTTCATGTGTGCTCATACAAATGTTTTAGACACTTTGACACAGGTTGGTTCCTGTGAAGTGAAGATCCACCACAGTGAGGGGGCTGTCCCTGGTCCTGACTCACTAAAATGAAAGACAACAGTTAAATGTGTGTGATCCCTATTTAGGTCAGTTCTTTAGAACACTACACAAATCCCAAAAACATTAAAATATTTGGTTTCTAATTTAAAACTGCTTTTGCATTACATATATGTCAGAACCATTATGAACAGTTTGAAAATCAGGCCTATTTCTTGGTCAAAAGCCAGAGCGATTCTTCTGTGGCCAGAAGACTCTTTCTGGATCCACCTTTATATGTCTATGGACATGCATCATGGCAACGCCAGTCAGCCTCTCAGCAGACATGCTCGAGCGAAGCCATGTTTTGAGCCTCCGTAAAGCAGAGAAAGATCTCTCACAAGTAATGGTCACAGGTAATGCGAGAAACAAAGTTAAAATGCAGAGGATGTTCGCATAATACACCATCTCTATTTTCTGTAAAGTGTCCTGTGCTGTTGCTGGCAATGCATCCTCGTTTTGGCTTTGAAACCTATGTTTCCATCTGTGAAGTTCTTGCTTGATGGTTTCTGGATGAGGCAGGTCGTCTTTGTACCAAGATATCAGTTGCTCTTCCCTGTCCTTTGTCAGCCTTGACAGTCGGTTGGGCACCAAGTAAGATGCAAGCAGAGCTGGTTCACTTCTGTCAGCAAACCTTGTCTTCAGCTGATTGG
The DNA here is from genome assembly GCF_036924035.1 of Leuresthes tenuis. Classification (NCBI taxonomy): domain Eukaryota; kingdom Metazoa; phylum Chordata; class Actinopteri; order Atheriniformes; family Atherinopsidae; genus Leuresthes; species Leuresthes tenuis. Next base: position 36,500,827 of record NW_027325364.1, read on the forward strand.
TTATGTGATCAATGAAGGTGTAGCCAAACTATATATCGCCGGCACACGACAATGCACACGGCACCAACAATATATATTCATAGTGGACACACGTAGCGTGATGTGATAAGATGTAAGGATTTATCTGAAAGTTCTCACTATCTGAATAAGCCTTATTTTATCTCATTTTAGGGCACCACCTTCAATCGAAGGAAAAAGACAGAATCTTACGATTCTGGTATGTTAAATTAATAATCAATAATTAATTAACGATTAATAAATTCCAGTCTCATATAATCGCTACTTGTGAATTCTCATTTTGTTGGACTCACACGTACGTAAAGAACACATACACAAAAGCCGGTTGATTTTATATATGTATATATATGAACCATTTATTAAAATTATATGACCAAAGACAAGAACCTTAAGACAACAAGAGAAATGTTTTGAATATGAATGATTACATAAGAAACACTTAGTGAATTGAAAAGAACTAAGGGGAGGGGATGGATGGATACCAGAATCATTCAAATAGTCTAGATTTGTTACTATTTTAATTAAAAGGCTAACAACTTGGGTTAATTTATAATTTTAACAGCAAATTCTCTCGGCACCCACCGCATACCGTCTGAAATGTAAGAACAGGGTGGATCTTACTGTTAGGTCAGCTCCAAACCACAGGTTTGTCTCTCTCGGTTCCGCGTCTCACAGCCTTCATTGTGGTTGACTATCAGGGACTGGACCGGTCGGTTTCATGCGCCGGAGGGCTTCTGGTAGCTTTTGGTAGCTCGGAAGACGAACGGGTGGTGTGTCGGAATTCACCGCAAATAATGATAAAATTGTCCAAGGGTGGAGTTGGTTTTGGTTGCTGACCAACTCTGATGAGGTGAACTTAAATTCACCAAAGATTGACAAAAAGGTTGACAAGCTGAACGCTGGCTCCTTTTGGTGATCAAAAATAGGTGAGGAAGCTGCAGCAGCAGAGTTTAAAACGTGCTATAGAGAGGAGACAGGATGGCGGACGAACAAAAACGCAAAATTTATCTTTCTACTACAGTCTTCTCTTTCTGTTTTGTTTGGACCTTCTTCTTCCATCTCACCTTCCTCTCCTGCCATTTTCAAAGACTCTCCGCCAGACTCCCATTCCATCAATCTTAAAACTCTTCATCTTCTCTACTGATCTCTTTTCTGGACTGCTGAACTTTCAATATTCTGACTTTTCCTCTCGGTTTCCAGAGTTTGATTCGTGGAGGCGGGGCATGACGTAGGCCTACACTACACTGTCAGCCAATGGTATGCCTGAAACTGTTGTGACGTCTGCCTGGGCGTATTTTGTAAGGCGACCTGCAAGGAGGGTGCCTCAAAGCAACTCCTGCATTCTTCCATCTCATAAACATTTGTTCAGAGGATTCTAAAAACACCATAACTTGTTAAGATATAAAGGGTAAAGATATAGCATAAACGTAGGCTATAAAACAACATAACATAATGATGGTTATGAGTCTCAAAATTCAGATGGATATCTGTAAAATTATGAAGTATGAATAACGAACCAAACAATGTTATTTTCCTGTGTTAAACATAACACATACAGTAAGAAACAGCTGAAGCATTATCTCATATAAATGTCACATGTCATATGCAAGTTGTTGACTTAGTTTTGGGTTTAACTATTCAGTTTCTACGGAACACTTGGGGGCCAATGTGGCTCCATAAGCTGGTTAGTCATTTTCCAAAATAATTACTTCTTTCGTATCCTTCCACGTACGATCATGAAAAAGGTATTAAAATGCAGCTTGTGATATCCCTGAGAACATGAAAGAACTTGTACAAAGATATAAAGCACATTTAATACAGTTTCAAGATTCAGCTAAAAAGTGATTCTGGGTGAGATCCTTTTGTCTCACTGTCACCCTCTTTTTCACAGGGACAGCTTCAATGGAGTTAGCTAGTTCTTTTGATTGTTGAAATATTGAACTGAAGCTCTCCTCATTTCGTAGGCTGGCGATGCACTGAGTCACCTCTTTTGCCTCTTGGTGAGCATTCATTAAGTCAGTTTTGGGAGACTGGAGTTGCTTTGTCAATGGCTATAAGTATCCAAGGACCTTGTTTGTCATCACTGAGGTGACAATTGTTTCAAATGACTCGATGCTGTGACACAACCTGCTGGCTTTTTCATAATTCTGTGATGTTCCTGACACTATTTCTTGCAATGCAGAGTGGACAGCACCAAAATTTTCAATAAATTCACCAATTGTCTTGCCTCTTGACCCCCATCTTGTGTCTGACATTTGTGGGATGCTTCTTTTTTTTTCCACGTTGTCTCTGTCTGAGACCTTAATTCCTTCTGGATTTGCAGCCTGTTTTTCTTGATCGTGTCACGATTTACGTTCTGTTTCATGTCTTGTTCTGTTTCATGTCTTCACTGACTTTCCCCTTTCGTTTCAGGTATCTTGCCCTTCCTCCTGTGTCAGGCTTCTTTTTTTTAAAGTATTTTTTTGGGCTTTTCAATGCCTTTATTGATAGGACCGTGGAGAGAGACAGGAAACAGGGCAGAGAGAGAATGGGAATAACACGCAGCAAATGGCCATCCAGTTCGGGACTTGAACAGGGGCTAACTGCATCGAGGACTAGCCTCTGTATATGGGACGTCTGCTTAACTCACTAAGCCAACGACCACCCCACTGTGTCAGGCTTCTGATTGTCTTCCCTGACTTCCAAGTGTTTCCACCTGTTCCCCTTGGTCCCTCATGTATTCAAATAGTCTGCGTTTCCCTTATCTTGTGCCAATATGTTGTCACTCCCCATGAGCTACATTACCAGCCATTCCTTGACCCATAGTTTCCACGAGCCTGCAGTGAAGCGATCCTCCTGTAACGCTATTTTGTTTTGTAATTTATTCTCTTTCATAGTCTTAGTTTATTTATTCTATACGGTAAGTTTCATAGCCTTGTTTGTTCCTCCGTTTTCAAGGAGAGATTTTTTGTTGCAACCTTTCATAATCGCCTCCGTTAAAGGAGAGTTTTAAGTTCATAGTTAAAGTTTTATAGTGCCTGTTTTTCGAGTGCGTCCTTTGTTTAAATTCACCTCGTTAGGAGAGCGTGTCTTTGTTTTGTAAAACTAGCATTTCTGTTTTCCTCCCAGCTTGGAGAGATTTATGTTTGTTAACTTTCATAGCTGCGCTCGTCCTCCTTGTATGTTACTGAGGAAAGCGCTTAGGTTTTCACAGCCCATTACTTTGCTCTGCTTGCTGTGCTCTGTGTGTTTAAATAATGAACATCTCCTTGAATCTGAAAAAGTCCCTCCGTCTGTGTCCTGAGTCTGAGAACCTGACAGATCGCAGACGTTGAAAAGAAAACGGTAACCTTCTCAATAGTGCCCTTTGTGTTCCTAACCAAAGGTATATCTGAGCACCCATGAACTACAAGATTCAGGGTGTGGCTCCTGCAATGTGTGAACAGTGCCTTTGGATAAAGCTCTGTTATTCTCTGTTGGACTCCACTTACATGCCTGCTCATTGTGGCTGCTCCATCAAAGCCTTGGCCACGAAGAAATGTAGCTTGGAGACACCACTTCTCCAACTGAGACAGAATGGCTTCTGTAATGGATGCAGCATCCAGGTGCTTGAGAGGACAGAACCCTAAAAAGTCTTCACAAATTCCAGTTCCATTGGTACTGGTAATGTAACGTATACAGATACAGATACACAGTTGCTCTATCCCACTCACATCCACTGTTTCGTCGGCAAGCACTGTGAAGAATTCAGCCTTCTGTATTTTCACACTCCTCTACCATGAGTGTGAGGCTGCTGTTGACAGGTGGCTGTGTTGGAGCTGCTGTTGGTGTCACCTCAAAGCAGGCAAAGATGATGGCAGCTCCTCTGCCAGGGAGGGGTCTCCATCTGGGGGCGGGTAGTTTCTAGATCTGTAGCTGGTGATGTGCTGGACACCCCGCTACACCTGCCTGGTGTTGTTACTCCTGAGCTGGTCATCTATCCTCCTTTTGTATGTTGCCTTGGCCTCCCAGATGCCTCTTTTCAGGTTGGCATTAGCAGCACTGTAGAGTACCGTATCCCCTAACCTGAAAGCAGCGTTCCTGGTTTTCACCATGCTCTGGACCTCCTTAGTCATCCAGGGCTTCCTGTTGGGATAAATCCTCATACGTCTGTTCCTGGTGACATTGTCCGTGCAGAACCTGATGTAATCCAAGAGTGCTGTAGTGTGGTTCTCCAGGTCCTGGTGTGCAAAAATCTCCCAGTCGATTCTCTGGAAGCAGTCCTGTAGCTGGTGGGAGGGATCCTCCGACCATGTGGCAACAGTCCAGGTCATAATGGGAATTTGTTTCCGGAGGGGGGTGGATGCAGGGATCAGAAGCAGGGACATGTTATCAGACTGGCCAAGGTTTGCTTGGGGTTTAGCCCTGTAGGCCTGTCTAATGTTTGTGTACAACTTGTCCAGTGTTTTTTCTCCCCTGGTTGTACACTTTATGTGTTGATGGAATTTGGGGAGGACTGCTTTCAGATCAGCATGGTTAACGTCCCCGGAGATGATGTGAGCAGCCTCGGTATACTTGTTCTATTTGTTGCTTATGGTGCTGTGCAAAAGCCCCAGAGCCGAGCGAGCATTAGCATCTGGTGCTATGTACACAGCAGTGAGTAGTATGACTTTAATCTCATGGGGGAGGTACAAGGGTCAGAATTTAATTGTCATGAACTCCACATCCGGAGAGCAGTGACTCGCGACTTCTGTGGAATTTGTGCACCAGTTCTTGTTTTCATAAATGCATAGCCCCCCTCCTCTTTTCTTACTGGAGCTTTCCGACCTGTCTTGCCGAGTAGCCTATTAGCTCAATAGCCGTGTCCGCTATGAGTTGATTTAACCACATCTCCGTGATCAGCAGAATGCAGCAGTCAGGGATAAGATTTTCGGTTGCAATCCACAGCTTCCACTCATCCAGTTTGTTTGCAAAAGACCTCATATTAGAGAGGAAAATGCTTGGTAGCAGTGGTTTGTGTGACTGCTTCCTAAGCCACGCAAATACGCTGCCTCAGCACCCCCTCTTTTGCTTACGTTCTCTGCACTGCTGCCAGTTCCTCGAGGCTGGGATTGTAATCCACAGACAGTGGATTACAATCTGGAGTGTTTGTGATACGGAGAAGCTCGTATGACACACTTCCCTTGATCACTTGACCTATAGATAGAATATCCTGCCGGTTATAGGTGTTTTTAACCGGGCAGGATGGAAAAAAGAAACTCTGAGTCAGACAGCACTAAGCCATATTCATTTTCATTCACAAATATATGTTCTACTAAATGGTTGAGCAGGACATAGAAGGGTTATATTGGCTAAAGTATGTACATTTGGACCTCTGTGGATGTTAAACAACACGAATCCCTGAAGTCAAGCCAATGTCCACAGGTGGAGAGGTCAGACAGGTTTTTCTCCAGGCTTTGGATTCACTCTACTCACCTGTGCTGCATTGGGTAATCACTGCGGGCCTGGAGGCTGGAGGTGACAGCAATTCCTTGCAAGACCATCATTCCTGCAATGGTAAACAGCTATGTTTACCTATTTTGTAAATCCTGCTTTCATCTTGTACTTACCCCATCCTGTTTTTTTCCCTTTGAGTACCGCTTTGTGGGGATCTTGGATGAACTGCTGTACCTGTGTTTGCACTTACCTTAATCCCGTGAACTCCTCCAGTCTGCCTGCTAGTCACTTACCTGCTGTCCTCGTTCATCTGCCTGTCTCCTCTTCTTTATCATGTTATTTATCACATATTGCTGATACTGGTAAATGCTATTAAACTTCTCACAGAGACATTCACATTCAGGATAAATTAACAAAACAATCTCTAAATCGTATAACCTTTTAAAGTCATAAAGCATACCATTTTCTTTCAAACTCAAATGTCACGGCAATTGCCATGACCAAAACATCCAATGTGAAATAGCCTTTGATCTTCATCTTTGACCTTGAATCTTGAGCTAATTTCAATCTTTGTAATAGTAAGAACCTAGAAAGAGTACAAATGGTAATTAGATGTTGCAATAATCTTTTTTCTCCTCTTATAAGTGGTCATTGCCTCAGGTTAATTCTACTCGCAGGAGTAATCTCTTGTCCCATGTGTTTCAGTGGAGCTGAAGAAGACTCTGACTCACTTTGTTCACTTGTTTAATTGCTATATAGAGGGTGTTGTTCATTACGTTCATCAACTTTTCCAGCATTCTTCTTTGCAGAATCAGCCCCAGGGCTCCAGAGCAGTCATCAGCACCTTTCTTTATCAGTTTCTTCAATTTCTTTCAGTTTCTGGCGCTAATGCTGCTGCTTCAACAGATGACGGCAAAACAGAATACTCTCCACCAGACATATAGAAGATATGAAATATGTTTGTGCAGTAATTGAAGGATCTTAGCTTTCTCAAAAAGTATAGTCTGCTCTTTCTCCTCTTGTAGACAGCCTCAATGTTGCATTTCCACTCTAGTCAGTTGTGTAGTCCTCCACCATAGTCACATCCTCTTCCAGGAAAGAAATGTTTTTTGGTGCACTGGTCATCCTAAAATCCAAAATTACCTCTCATTTATGTGTAAAAATGAGATGATTGTTCCAACACCACGCCACAAAGTGGCCGACCAGACCCCTGTACTCAGCTTCTTGCTTATCACTGACACCTTTTCAACCACTTACTACTCAGATTATTCTGTTGGAGCTTGTTCCAGCTTTTTTACTGTACACTTCCTTGCCTGCTCTTATCTCTTTTTCCAGCTGTTTTTGAAAAGTCCTCACCAGCTCCATATCTCCCTCAAGGCTTTCTTCATCTACAGCAGTGTTTTCAGGTCTGGTGGTTACTCTTGGGGAAGCACATCACTGTCCTTGTGGGGATAACAATAAAACTGCCCACATATACGTTCATTTAGTCTGTCACACATTCATTCATGGCATTGATATTGACTTCATGTGGCAGTTTGTGTTAAACAGTGGTAAAAATATACAAAACTAAATCCCTTAAATCTGGTCTTTATGTTGATTTAAACAGATGTTTCTGTATTTTAGCTGTACAAACACATACAAACAAACCTGGGATAGTTGGAGTCTGTTGACCACTGATAAAGCTAACATTCTTAAATCAAGACTGGTGTAATGTGAAAGATAATCACAAATGGTGTTCACTCACCCACTTTGTCACACCAACACAACAGAGACATTTGAAACAGTTTCCCTAACCGCTTGTGGTTCAGACTTGTGCCCGTGTTGGAAAAGCTATTAGGTTCAGCCTCTCTACAAATTCAGCATCACACTGGTTCTTTATCTTTGAGGTGTAGCAAACAAATCTTAACATTTCCATGACCATGTTACTGGCCAGGAAAAAAATCCACTGATTGTTGAGTCTTTAGGGAAGTTAGAAAAGGCCAACCTGTGATCATAACACAAAACCCCATTGTCTTTAAGACTAAACAGGCAAGGAAGAAAAAACAAAATACCATGCTCCAACAAGTGGATGCCTTGTTCCTTGTTGAGCGATAACTTCTGCTTTTAAAATGCTGTCGTTGAAAAACATGCATGCCTTAATTCCCATACACATGCACTGTTTTGTGAATTCAACCAGTCATGTTATCACTTCTGCATCACTTATTGTGAAAGTAACAAAGAAAAAAATATCAGCTCAGGTGAAGATGCTGGATGCTGCTGTGGACAACTCTGAAGTAAGGAAGACTATATTGTCAATAACGTCTGGTCAATATCCACGTTTTTGGGATTTTTCAGCTGAATATAACAAGAGAAACGTTGGCATATCTGAACCCATTCTAAATAAGGTCTATACAGAGAAACCAGCACAGGGACAGTTACCATCGACATTTATTAATGTTGTATTTTCTTTAATAATAGAAAGATATAATTGGGGAAGGATAATTTCTCCAATGAGCCAGGTTTGGAACATTCAGATTGTAAGATTCTTACTAAGGCTTTATTTTCAAAAATGGTTAAAAGTTGTGCCTTACATTATAGGCTGTGACCAGGTAGGGTTTATCAGAGGTAGATCATTAGCTCATGACGCTCCAGAAGCAAAGCACTGGCAGGGCACTCGGAAGCATTTGCTGCCAACATTTAACCATTGTAGTCTATCTGCCCAAATAAGTTTAGTTAAATATAACTGTTGTCTCCATGAATGACAAAGAGGACTCTTGTCTAAATATTTACAGTGGATGAGCTTATGGTAAATGGTAAATGGACTTGTACTTGTATAGCGCTTTTCTAGCTTCACTACATGCCGCATTCACCCCACTCACACACATTCATACAGCACGTCTTAGGATATAACTACGTGCTTTCTAAGCATTCACACACATTCATACCCCCAATGATACAATGATACAGCAACGTGGGGTTCAGTGTCTTGCCCAAGGACGCTTCGACATGTATCCTGGGGAAGCCAGAGTCGAACCACCGATCTTCCGATTGGTGGGTGACTGCTCTTCCTCCTGAGCTACAGCCGCCCTTACGTCAGCTCAGTCTGACAGCTGTAGTTCAGGGAGATTGGATTTTTACACAATCCATCGAGGACATTAATATGATGAATATCATAGTTTTGAGCAAGAGCTATGAGAAGGAACTCAAACCTGTGCCTATTTTAGGTTAATTAAGGAGCAATTTTAAATGAGATTTCTATTAGTGGTTGGTGGTGCCAAAGCATAACATTCAGAGATGATCAGTCCTGCAGAATGTAAATGGCTGCAGTGCCAGATCCCAACGGGTGATCCGTGCATTGGCATCTTTCTTTCGGCAGAGCCACCAGAGAGGAGCATGGTCCGAGCAAGTAATACCGCAGAGCGCCGACCACCCACTGGATAGACAGGCACTCCCTCTCCACCGTGCTGTACCCGATCTCCCTCTCAGATAGTTCCCGGCTGATGTAGAGCACCGAACAGCCCCCAACCTCCTTCCCTTCCCAGCTGTTGCTGTGGATGACAACGTCATCCAGGTAAGCGGCAGCATATGCAGCATGCGGGCGCAGTACCCGATCCATGAGGCGTTGAATTGTGGCTGGGGTCCCAAACAACCCGAACGGAAGGGTGACAAATTGATACAACCAATACGGAGTGGAGAAGGCCGTTTTTTTGCCTCAGACTCTGGAGACAAGGGAATCTGCCATTAGCCCTTGGTCAAATCCAGTGTGACAGTGTCGTAAAAAACGAGCAGTGCCCAGGCGATCCAGGAGCTTGTCGACCTGGGGGATATGATAGGCATCAAATCGTGAAACATCATTCACCTTGCGATAGTCCACACAGAACCGGATAGACCCATCTTTCTTAAATGGTAAATGGTAAATGGACTTGTACTTGTATAGCGCTTTTCTAGTCTAGCTGACCACTCAAAGCGCTTCACTACATGCCACATTCACCCCACTCACACACACTCATACAGCACGTCTTAAGATATAACTACGTGCTTTCTAAGCATTCACACACATTGATACCCCCAATGATACACTGGGGGAGCAAGACTACACCCATCTCCAGCATTGCTTCCAATTCTGCCTGAACCACTTTTCTCTTGTGCTCAGGTAACCGATAGGGTCATGAACGCACCATCACGCCTGGGTGCGTCTCAACATGGGTGCTGAATAAGGCTTGTGCGTCCTGGCAGGGGGGAGAACACATCAGCGTAATGCTGCTGCAACTGGGCTATGTCTGCTCTCTGGGACGGCTAGAGGTGGTTTTCACAAAGGAGTGAGGCAGGATTGATAGATTTTGGTACCAAGGGCCCTAACTCATCCCTCTCTGCAATTGCCGTCACCAAGGAAATCGACTACGCCTCTCTCCACGCTTTAAGGAGGTTGAGGTGATAGATCTGTGTTGCACCTCCCCTGTCAGATTGCACAAGCTGATAATCGACATCAACCACTCGTCGTGTGACCATAAAGGGACCTTGCCACTTGGCGAGTAATTTTGATCTGAAAAGATGGGAGAAGTACAAGCACTTTATCTGCCAGTGAAAATTGTCTTAACCTAGATCCTCTGTTGTACAGCCGCTGCTGACATTCCTGGGCCCGGAGCAAATTCTCTCATGACAACTGTCCTAATGTGTGGAGCTTTGCTCTTAGGTCCAGGACGTACGGAACTTCATTTTTACTGGGACTTGGACCTTTTTCCCAGCTAGGGTTAGGGTTAGCCTCGAACATCCCCAGGAATGATTGAGGGTCATCTTCCGGTGTCATTTTATGTAGGCCGACTCCAGCGAGCGAGGGAGCCGGTGCTGCTGCTCCGGCTCGAGCCACCATTGCCTCCAGTAGCTTTGTCTGCGGTTCCGCCTGGTCCTGAAGTGTGACCAGCTGCTGCCTGCTGAGAGCCACCTGATCTCGGTTCATCGCTGCGACCTTTGCTAGCATTTGGGCCAATACCGTTATGGGCTTTTGTGGTTCTGTCATCTCTCTTCTGCTGAATTCACGTTGGGTGCCAATGTGACATTGCCTGATGCCTCTACGGGTTCTTTCAACAAGATTCCAGAGACTGAGGATGGTTTGACGTGTTTATTTTGTACTTTTTTGACAATCTGATCAAGTGGAGTCGTTCACAGGCCTTCCCTCTCCCGGTTCGTGATGCTGACTCCACTTCTCTCCAGCACGCTACTGTGTTTTTAAAAGAGGCGCGTGAATGCCGGTGAATGCCGGTGTACTAACCACTCACCGAGTCCTGCTCCCCTGAGCTCTCTCCACACCTCTCCTGCAGCTGATGCACCACACCCCCTCCACAAACTTATTCTTTGGGCCTGAGATGTGGCCTTATTGTATCTGAAGGCGTTATTAGAGCCCGAGCTGCAAGGCAGCAAAGCCCTATTGTATCTCAAGGATTTATTAGGGCCCAAGCTGTGAAACAGCGGAGGCCCTATTGAATCTGAAGGAGTTATTATTGCTATTATTATTGTTTGCGCTAATTGCTTAAAAAACTCACGAAAAATCGCCAAGGACGCCAGTCGTGGGGGGAAACGGCGCAATTTGTCGTTAAGTATTGGCTCTGTAATGCAAAATGGTTCTATAGCGCCACCTACAACACTGCAAAAACGCCTAACGAATGGGGTCATTTTGCCGAACCCTGACGAAATTCGATACATGCCTTCGTCATGCCCAGGCACACACCAGACTTTTTTTGGTAACATGTAGGTGGCGCTACAAGCATGTGTAAGCTTGGACATATGTATGCATTTTGGGTGGAACCCAAGTGCAGCCTATGATGTTTGAGGTAGATTGAAAAATTTATTTGGGAGTTCTTTGTGTTAATGGCGAGCAGTGTCCAGTCAACGAATTTTGAGGCTTCGCCACGGGCCACACCCTTTAAGGCTTGAGAAGGATTTGTGCAACTCATATGCGAGGTGTGGAAACGGGCAAAAATGGCGCCGAAACTTATGTTCCACTCAAAATGGCTGACTTCCTGTGGACCTGGCACCATGGTGTCCATAGGCTTTTTTGTGCGTCTGGGCATGGCGAAGGCGTGTACTGAGTTTCATCAGGGTTACGGAAAAATGACCCCATTCGTTAAGTGTCCTTTCAACATTCTAGGTGGAGCTACAGAGCCATTTTGCAACGCCAAAGTTTGCGAACGCCAAATTGCACCATTTCTCCCCACGACCATCATTCCTGTATTTTCTATGCCCTGCTCTCTCCCGTTATATGGATATACACGGATCTAAATATCTACCAAAGGACGCCGACTTTCGACAAACTGTTCTCGGTGACTAGATAAATGTATTTCATGCCAGAAATAAGGTCTTGGTTTAAAAATACCGGAGTTCCCCTTTAAGTCAAAAAGTCAAAGTCAAATTTATTTGTACAGCACATTTCATGTTCAAAACAATTAAAAGTACTTTACATAAAATAAAAGCATTGCAGCGGGGAGCAGAAAAATCATTAAAAATAAATAAAAGTAAATAATTAAAATGAATTAAAGCAAGAAAATCTTAATAAATTAAAAGATATTGTGCAGATTTCATGCATAGACACATGAGAAAATAAATGTTTTTAATCTGGATTTAAAAATGTCTACATTTGGTGACAGTTTAATCTCCACTGGCAGTTTGTTCCACTTGTTTGCAGCATAACAGCTAAATGCTGCTTATCTGTGTTTAGTCTGGACTCTGGACTGGACCAGCTGACCTGAGTCCTTGGATCTAAGAGCTCTGCTGGGTTTATATTCTCTGAACATATCACAGATGTATTTTGGGCCTAAACTGTTCTGGGATTTGTAAACCATCAGTAGGCTTTTAAAATCTATTCTGTGACTGACTGGAAGCCAGTGTAAAGATTTTAAAACTGGTGTGACGTGTTCAGATCTCTTAGTCCTGGTTAAAACTCCAGCAGCAGCGTTCTGGATGAGCTGCAGATGTTTAATGCTCTTTTTAGGGAGTCCAGTTAAAAGCATTACAGTGATGGAGTCTACTGGAGATGAACGCATGGATGAGTTTCTCCTGGTCTTTTTGGGAGAGAAAACCTTTAATTCTGCTGATGTTTCTGAGTTGGTAAAAAGCTGCCTTGGTGACAGCTTTGATGTGGCTGCTGAAAGTCAGATCTGAGTCTATCAATACTCCAAGGTTACGAATTTGGTCAGTAATTGTAAGAGCCCGTATTTACCAATGCTGACCCTCTTCTCTTTGCTACCAAACAGAATGATCTCAGTTTTGTCTTCATTTAATTGTAGAAAATTCTTTCTCATCCAGGTGTTTATTTCCTCCAGACACTGATAGTCTGCTTGGCTGCAGTCGTCTGGTGACAGAAACACATAAAGTTGTCTATTGTGTGCATAACTGTGATAAATGATGTTAAAGTTCTGCAATATCCGACCCAAAGGGAGCATATACAAGTTAAACAGAAGAGGTCCAAGAATTTAGGTCACAAGTCATGGCCACTCGCTGAGATTCATAGCTGCCAATTGTAACAAAATAACTTCGGCCTTCTAAATAGAAGAAGACCTGAACCAGTTAAGGACTGCTCCAGAAAGTCCAACCCAGTTTTCCAGCCTGTGCAACAGGATTCTGTGATCTACAGTATCAAATGCAGCGCTGATATCCAACAGAAACGTACACAGAATCAGTATTCAACCTGATGTCGTTTAACAATTAATTTGACAAAACAAAGACCAAAAGAGAAAACTACACCAGAGTTCCAGCTAAGGTTTTAGCACAGCTTAACAGGTGTCAGCCACAGTAGCAGCAGAGCTAGCTCCTGTGGAAGGCTGCCCGAGAAGGCCTCATTCCAGGCTTACAGATCCTATAAAGCCATGAATAATTCTATGAATAAGAACAGAGCTGCGGAGACTGGAGCTGAGAGCACACACACACACACCATTTGCAGCCACAACCAGCTGCTGTGTTTGAATGACAGGCTGATAAGCGTCATGCAATTAAAGGGGACCAGTTAACTAAAGCCAGATAGGAATTTAACATTCCTCCTGCTACAAGTATCATGTGTAGAAATGTCTATGGTGCAATTAAAACTGGGGAGCTGATGGCTGCACAGGAAAATTCCATTAAATAGTGATATCATACTCCTCAACTATGATGTATGTGAAAGGATCAAAGATGGTAAATTAAAAAAAAACATTCATGATTTTCTAGATTTTAAATCTTAACGAAAAAGTCTTTGTCTTCCAATTTGTAAGATTTCCATAGGTAAACAATCATAAAGCTGATTTTGACCTATCAATTTACAAACAAATACACTTACACTGTAGATGCACACACACACACACACACACATAAAACATCAGTTAGCTTTGGGGAACTTGTGAGGGATTACTAACATCAAAGTCAATAGAAATGTCAGCCAGGCTATCTTTGGAAATGCCAGCAACCCTTTGCATATCTGCACCACACAACCAATACCACACACACACCTGCCCCTAGCAGAGGAGGTGATTAAAGCGGCACTGGTGAGTGTGCCTTTTGATCTCCAAGCATGCTGGAAAGCACTTAAAGGCAGAGCCTGGTTAAGAAGGAGATGACATCACACCCAATCAGGATCTGCTGCAGTACTCCAGGGTTCCCTCCCTGCAGCATTATCAAATAGATTAACAGGATTAAGCAAATACAGCCAGCAAAGGTTGGCACTTGAGCTGAATGTATTAGTATTAATATCCTGGGGTTTTCAGGTCATCTGAATGAGGCACATGAACTGAGTCAGTAGTGTGTGGATGAGTTTAAGTGAACACTCTAACATAATGTCTTTGCATGACTACTCCCAAAATTCTAACCGAAGAAATTCACTTATATAAAAACGCTCTACAGTTGTTCAGTTTTTTGGAACACTATCTGGTACAAATAGTAGTCTGATTCAAATGACAGGCAATAAGGGTAATTGTGGTCTCTAAAACCTCCATTACTCTTCTGCAGAGCCTCTGCCAGATCAAATGGTCAGGAAATAAATAAAACCCTGATGAAGAGATGCTTAGAGTGTTTCTTTTTTTCCTCTTCAAGTTTTCTCCAGTTAATCTCACTCTTACAACTTTTCCAGTACCACCCAGTGCTGGAAGCATTTAGTTTTACACTGGATTGGTGATATCAATGTTGCACTGCAGAGACCGTCTTGAAAACCTCCAGAACCTGGGGAAACGTGTACCCCAAACAAGGAGATCAGAGGGCTACTTTAGGGTCTGAGCCCATCTCTGGAGCTGAGTTGATTTAAAAAAAAGAATTTGTAGTGACAAGTCTCCAGGATAGAAGAGATTTGCCTGGAACTGTCAACATATCTTTTAAAAGAACAATACGCATGCTTAGAGGAAATTACACTCCTCAGCTCTCCTGGTAAATGTGATGCCATAGAACTGGATGGGAGGTTGAGTCAATCTTCATATCCACCCTCTAGTTTGATAATTGTGGAATGACTGGAAAAACAAGATTGGAAATAAGTTTCCTCTGAAGGGTGGCTGGGCTTTCTCTGAGATGAGTTGAGAAGTTAAAAGGTGTGAAAAGGTGAGATGTTCAAATCTGCGAAGAAAACTTGCATCATTTCATTGGTTATCTGCACCAGCTTCAAGTTTAGATGATATAACATGCATTTTACTATTGAATGGGGGACTTAAAAGCCTTTTGTGATTCAATTAAATTAAATAAAAGTTCTAGATAGCATTGTTGTTGTTTTATATCTTGGCAACAACTTAGCTGATAATGTCACTACGCAGATAAACTCTCAGTTGACAACATGGACAGACATTCACAACCAACAGTTTATCATCCAGGGAGCAGACATGTTCTTTCACAGTAACATGTCCAGAATTGCATGATCTGTTGTTAACAACATTTACAGAGAGATAATTAATTTGAGACGATTGTGTAGAGAAACAAACTCTTTTTTTTTACAAGAACCAGCCTCAGAGACCCTCTCTGAGAGGCCATCAGCCTCGACCGTCTGGGGTTTAAGAGGACAGGAAAGAGGGGACCACAAACACAAGGACACCAGACCACCAGATACCTGCTGAGAAAGAGAAACACAAGTTAATGACCACAATACTGATATGTACATAGAGAAAAAAGAAAAACAATGGGGAAAGGTGCATCATGGGAGGTCCCCCAGTAGTCTAAGCATATAGCAGCATAAATATGGGATTTTTCAGGGCCACCTGAGCCACAGCTAACTATAAACTTTATCAAAAAGGAAAGTTATAAGCCTAAAAGGTAGAGAGGGTGTCTACTTCCTGAACCCAAACTGGCAGCTGTTTGCACCTATTTTCTTTCAGACACTCTACTAACCACAAGTAAATGTGCACTTTAAGTTCTCTGTTGGGAAAATATTGCAATGTGATCTTTAAGCTATGATGGAGCTCGGTCATTAAGAGATTTATACGTGAGGAGGATTTGAAATTCTATTCTGAATTTTACAGGGAGCCAATGAAGAGAAGCTAAAACTGGAGAAATATGATCTCTTTTACCGTATTTACATTTATCCTTAGCCAGCAGTTTCAAATATGATTCTAAGTTGCCCACTATGTCCCCTGAAATACATTTAACTATGGTTGCTGATGTCTCTAATGCCACGTCTCTGACTATAGAGCTGCCAATTACCAGAGATTTGTCCTCTGCAGGTGTGTCGCTGAGTGGGGAAAATCAGTTTGAAACGTGAACAGATTGATGTTGAATCACAGGCTTGACTTTCAGACTGCCTCCTCTTCCTGACCGTCATCCAGCCAGCCTGCGGTCCCGGCTGCTCTGGTTCTGCTAAGAAGTTAGTGATGGGATACTCAATTCCTTTTACTGACTTGAGTTTGTATGAGTCACTCACAAAAGTCAATTGGGTTTACGAGTCACTTGAATCAGTCACCCAGCGTGTGCGCCATGGAATATACAAACAAGTTCCAAATCACTCCAGTCCCCAAATCATTGTGAAAAAGACTAAAAATCAAGAAGTGTCCAAAGCAAAACATTTATTTTTATTTCTTTCTCTCTAAATAAATGCAAATAACCCAAACAGCCAATAAATAACATCCATCCATCCATTTTTTATACCGTCAATCTGTCGGTCGGGTAGCGGGGGGGGCTGGAGCCTATCCCAGCAGTCATCGGGCGAAAGGCGGGGTCACCCTGGACAGGTCGCCAGTCCATCACAGGGCCACCCAATAAATAACATTCAGTGCAAAATTATAGTAAAATGTATGAAAATGTCACAAATAGAACATTGAAATAACCTAAACAATAGTGCAAAAATAATAATATTCTAATATTCAACAGTACACCATTAGAATAATAATTATGTTCAGAATGAATGAACTCCCGCTTCCTTCAAAATGAACCCAGGAAGGAGAGAGAGCGAGTGAACCGCAAGTCGAGTATAGGAGTCATGATTCATGTCACACTGCGGTGAGGTCATCTGGGTATTATTTTGTCTTGTCCTCTTGTCATTTCCTGTTTTATTTTGAAAGATTAACTCTCCTCTTGTTTCAGGTTACTTGCCCTTCCACATGTGTCGCCAGTCTGATTGTCTTCCCTGATTCCCGATTGTCTCCATCTGTTCCCCACTTCCCTCCATGTGTACTTATAGTCTGCGTCTCCCTTTGTCCTGTGCCAGTGTGTTCATCTTTGTCTTACCACAGAGTTTACAAGCCTTGATTCATAGCCATTTGCTTTCTGCTCCTTTTTCCTCCAACAGAGTGATTTTGATTTGTAAGTTTTTTTGTACCACAAATTTAGTTGGCTCATTTAAGATTTCATAGCCTTTTGTTTCCTCAGTTCGGAGTGATTTTTGTTTTGGTTACATTTCATAGTGAGTGATTTTTGTTTGATGTTGCCTCTTTCGTCAGAGAGCCTTTTGTTATTGATAAAGTTTATAGTCTTTTTGTTTTCCTCCTAGAGTGGAGCGATTATTATTTTGATACTTTTTATAGCTGTCTTCCTCTGGAAGAAGTGCGTTAGTATCAGGTCTTGTAGACACCTTTAGTTTTGAATCACGTTTTGTCTCGTCACTTCCTGTTTTATTTTATTAACCTCCCTCTCGTTTCAGATATCTTGCCCTTCCTCCTGTATCACGTGTCTGATTGTCTTCCCTGATTCCCAAAGTGTTTCCACCTGTTTCCCTTAGTCCCTCATGTGTTCAAATAGTCTGCGTCTCCCTCTGTCCCGTGCCAGTATGTTGAATTTGTTTCCTTGAGCGTTCTCATTCTAGCCCTGTTCATAGCGACCATAGTCTTGTTAAGCAAAAGATCTTGATTTAAGAGTGGATTTTTGTTGATATTTTGTCATAGTCATAGTTTAAGATCACGCGGTTCTTGTAATAGCCTGTTTTGTTTTCCTCCCTTTGGAGTGATTCTTGTTTTCTTTCTATACGTTTATAGTCTCTCCGTCAGAGGAGTGTTTTTTCGTTATTAGATTAAAGTTTATAGCTACTCCATTAGAAGGAGTGTTTTTTTTTCTGTTAAAGTTTTTATAGTGTCTCCGACTTATAGGAGAGCGGTAAGTTAAGTTGTTGTTTGATATAGCCTTTATTTTTGTCCTCCTGGA
This sequence comes from Leuresthes tenuis, assembly GCF_036924035.1. Taxonomy (NCBI): domain Eukaryota; kingdom Metazoa; phylum Chordata; class Actinopteri; order Atheriniformes; family Atherinopsidae; genus Leuresthes; species Leuresthes tenuis. The sequence goes on from NW_027325364.1 coordinate 36,518,785, forward strand.
GTGGAGAGAGTTTTTGTTTAATAAGTTTTATAGTCACACTCTCCTCTCGATAGATATTGAGAGGAGTGTGTTTGGAGTTTTATAGCCCATTGCTTTGCTCTGTGAAAGAGGTCACGAGTGATTATTATTATTATTAATAAACACTTATTGATAAAGAGCCTGCATCTGTGTCCTGTGTCTTCACGGTTCGTAACAGTTAGAGATATTTTCATAGCCTATATTTATTTCTCTGTCTTAGAGAATTATAGTAGTGAAAATAAAGACTACTTTGTTATTTGTAAATCCCTGCATCTGTGTCCTGTGTCCTGCCGGGTCGTGACAATTTATCACTCATGAATTGTGTGGAGCTGCGAGTTTACGAGCTGGGAGGTAGAGCAGTTAGCTGGAGCAGAACCGTTGCTTCAGCCACGGAGCTAACACAGCAATTAAACTGATACATTTACACAATTGCAGTTAGCATAACTGTTGTGTGGCTTATCTCCTCTTTACAGTTAGCGAGCAGTAGCAGCGATGAGTCAGTGAATGAGTTAATGGAGACAACGACTCGTAACTCCCGAGTCAGTAAAAAGAATCTCGAGTTTTGAACGACTGAGTCATGAATCGCACATCACTATAAGAGGTGGTTAACAGGGTTTAGCTAAGCTAAGTGGCTCTGTACTGACTAAAGGTACCTGACTAACTATCGGGTGGTTTACAACAGTGAAGAGCTGAGCTTCCAATTCAGATAAGCTCGCCTCCAAAACTACAAAAATACTACACTTGTCACATGTACCATTATTACTAAAGAAGTAACTAAACATCTGACACACCAAACAACTGAAAGCAGAAAATGGAGGCTCAGTGGCAAATAAGCAGTTAAGCAGCAAGGTTAAATACTCATTTGGACAGAGGCTGTCATGTTATTGTCATATTGTATTAGTTGTGCGCAGAGATAAAACAGTATGACTAAACGATGAAGAGCTGTGTGTCCCATCATCACTTTGGCAGCCACTCCTTTTTTCACACAGCACAGAGGTAGAGCAGGCACTACAAGAGAACTTACTGTGAGATACTAAAAATTCCCCCTTGAACAAACAGTCGCTGATTTAAAACTATAAGTCATATCTGAAAAGTTCTTGAACCGTTAGTGCCAGATGGGACGGCAGAAGACACTGATGTAATAATGCCGCTCCTACGTATGGTATAGTTTTTAATGGCAGTTTAAAAACACCCCACACCATAGGCCTCATGTACAAAGACTTGCGTGGATTTCCTACTGAAACATGATGTATGCTCGAATCCAGAAAACATTGTAAACACAAAAATATCCAGATGAATCCAAGCGCATTTCCTTTGTACATCCCAATCGTGGAATTGAGTGCACATATTGGAGTACCTGACCCCTTCCTGTCCACGTCCCTATTTAAATATGCAAATCATATTTAAATGAACCCTGCACCTGAGATTCCCCTCTCTTTTTTAATTAGTAAGATGGGGAAAAAAAAATATTTCATGGAAAGCGAATTGGAGGTGCTACTCTCTGAAGTTGAGAGTAAAACGTGCTCTCTGACACGCTGTCCTCTGGCATAAGCAACAAACGCAAGAGGAGTGGGTGGGAGAGTGTGTGTGAGGCTTTCAATGCTGTAGGGTCAGAGAAGTGCACACAAGCAGAAGTGAAAAAGAAGTGGTCCAATATTAAGGTGGAGTACTTGGGTGAAGTAGAGAATGGTTTCCCACCACCAAAGTGTGGCCAAAACAGGCAGGGGGACAGGAGAAGAAGGGCCCACCCTGTTTGAACGGAGAGTTAATTATGGGTGACACTGCTCTCTCAGGGGTGGTGGGAGCACATGTGGGTGACTCTGATTGCCGATTGCTCTATGTATGGTATGTGGATTGAAATCTGTTCAATTTAAATTTAAACATGCCAGCATATCAAAGAGGATATCAAAGACTTTAAATCATGTTTGATTACTCAATTTATTTATTTTTTTAACACAGGAGAGGACACAGAGTTGTAGTCACATGCCACAGACTCGGGTGATACCTCCAGCATCCCCAGCGTCTACGGCGCCAGTATGCTGCAACCACTGGCTGCTGCTGCTACTGCCGCCCACCCAACTGGTTGTGTCCTCACCCATGCTGTGCTGGAGTCACAGGAAGAAATCGTGGGAGCAATAGGCGGCATAAATGATCGTCTAGATCAATTGATAGGTGTCCTCACAAATATCGGTGAATCAATAAATGCATTGATGAAGAAGTGAATTATGCATACTTGCCTCTTTTGCATGGTTGAAATCAAATGTTGCCAGGCCCAAATGGCCTTTTGGGTAGGATAGCATTCATTGGTGCAGCTTCTGGTTCGTCTGGTGGGGAGATATGCTGCTCTGGCAGTGGTATGGCGTGCTGGTTTGCCACATTGTGGAGGACGCCATCACAATGTGGCACACCTTCTCGGGACCGTACAGCAACATACCCCCAGTCCTGTCCAGGCAGTGCCACTGTCCCATTAGCGGACGAAATGTCCTCTCAATGACTGACCGAGTACAGTTCATTGTTCCTTCGCTCTTGGTCAGTCTGAAGATTAATTGTTTTTACATTTATTCATTATAACAGTTTCCCAACATCACCTCTAAGTGTCGCCAAAGAATCAACAGCTGTAGAAACATGTGTACGTCAGCCATGAAGTTGGTATGATGTACCGCACATTTACATGGCCATTTCACTCTTGATATATCTTATCTTTGCTGTGAAAAAGAGTGTACGTGTAGTGCCTTGTGCTTGCTGTAAGATTAAACCTTTGTGTTAACTGACTCCAGCAACTCTGAGCCTAATTGGGAGAATTTTCTTAACAACTGGGTCCTTCGAACCAGATTTCAACATCCTTTCTGCTGTCCGGGGTCCGAGCTGAAACTGTGCACGGGAGAGTCCAGGACTCCTAACGAAAGACATCCAGCTGAATTGCTGTTATTCAGAGGCCAATTTCCACTGGAAGGGGGAAAGGTGATGAGATCGTATTTTGTGAATCAGTGGCCATAGCCCTGCTACCTTGTCTTCAAGCAGTAGTAGCAGCATTTATGGCAGTGCAGGCATCAGCAACTATAGTGTTATTTCATCCATTAACACTTAAGGTACCTCATGCAGTGGCTGTGATATTGTTTCTTAACAAAATATCTTATGTCTCCTTCCAGACACCTCTCCTGTGTAACTGTTCTCCTTTCACAGCCACACCTTGTTGTAGAAAGGTGAACTACACTTAATACATCCACACTGCTGCCTACACCATGAGATGGAGAGCCACATGATTGCATGTCTGTCTTTTACCCAGGCCAGACTTGACTGATACACCTCATGAAAACCCAGAAATAACTAGGTTTGTTGACAGGTCAAGCAGGAAAAACCCTGATAGCACAAATGCAACAAGATTTGCTGTAGTAACAGAAGCTGAAGTTCTCTAAAAAAAGACCTCTAAAAGTTACTCTGCTCAAGTAGCCGAATTGGTAACTTTAACTTGCTTGTCAATTAGAGAACAAAAACGTTGTTAACATTTACACTTACAGTCAGTATGGTTTCTCAACTGTACATGTGTGTGCACAGCAATGGAAAAACAGAGGAATGGTGACATTCACAGGCAAATCAATAAACCATAAAGACTTGATTTTAGCATTATTAGATGCAATTCAATAGCCAGCTAAAATTTGTAAATGTGCTGCACATACTAAAAACAATTATCCTGTCTCAAAGGGTAAAAGAAAAGCAGATAAAGAAGCAAAAAAAAATAAATGGCTCAGGCACCATCAGAAAACCTTCTTTCAAGGAAGAAACTCACATAGAAATAGGCCATCAAGTGTTATGTGATATGCAAAAAGCAGCTACACAAACAGAAAGATAGATATGAGGTCCCACTTACAGTGTACGGTCAGACTTGTATGAATGACCTGAAGGAAAACCCATATTGCCAAAAAGTTTGTTTAAATATGCTGTCGTTTTGAGCCATGGACTATGTTATGTCTCGACAGGAGGGATGATAGCAATAATCAGCAATAAAGGGTAATCTAAGACTAAAACGAGGACAATTTCCTAAGCCAGAGTACCCTTTTCAACACATTTGATGGATTTCATTATTGTATGGATTTCATTTAACTAAATAGATGTGAAGGGAAACGATTCTGCCAAGTGATAATTGATGTTTTTACCAAATGGGTTGACGTAATTCCATGCACACAGGCAGATGCACTCTCAGTAGCCAAAGCACCGGTAAAATAAATCATTCCTAGATTTGGAATACCTGAAAAGATCTACAGTGATGATGGGACACACTATGTAAATGTTATCTCCCTGATGGCAAATAACTTAGTAATAGACCTTTGAAACCACTGTGCATATCATCCGCAAACAGCAAGTTTGCTGGAAAGACACAGTGGAATAATTAAGTCAAGGTTGAAGAAAATCATGGAAAAAAAAAAGTAAACTGTTTACCACTAGTAGTCCTAAACATGCATATTACTCCAACTAGCGCAAGATTAACACCATTTGAGATAATTTATGGCAGACCATTTGTACTCCCACAGTTAAAACCATTCACCAGACATGATGGCGGAAGAGAAGAAACCTTAGCAGAATATATGGTTGAAATGTTGACAAGTAGAGAGATCACTTCTGTCAGTTATGTTCCAGATGAATCTCTGAAGACAGTAAAACTGAATTCTCATCAAACTGGTAAACAAAAAGGAAAAAAAAAAAAAAACTGCCCAAAGGGGGAAGGTTCATATCAGGTACTACTTATAACATCCAGAAAGGACTTCTTGGATTCACTTAACGCACTGTAAACTAGTAAGGCCACGACCTGCTGAGAAATTAGGAAAGATTAGTTACCCACCACCGTTCTCTGAGGTATAAGTCTGACTACAAAGGGGAACTCTCTCAACAGGAGGGGGTTCGTCTCAACCTCAGTGAAAAAAACAACAGCTAAAACAAGAACATAGGATGTGGCTAAAATAAGACAGGCAACGGCTGTGGCAACCATTCAGAGTACCAGGATTTTGTGGGTTAAAGGGAACCAGCTGTGTAAAGTTAATCATTACTCTTATTACAGTATTCCCAATTTTATGGTATGACGCATGGATTAACAAAAATAAAGATGATGCAGGACATAGTACCACCCCTTTTATTTATATGGCACCTTTCATACTTTAAAAGCAACACAAAGTGCCTCACAGAGGCTAAATACAACAATGATATACAACATACTAAACCACCCACCCCCATAAATACCCAGAGACACAGAGACAAACAGACACACAC